>NC_135987.1:18469395-19069395 GCF_053455715.1 Rhinoraja longicauda | reverse complement strand
ACATATTTATCACTGTATCTTGGTGCATGGGACAATAATAATACGAAACCAATATCAATATTGGCCAAAGACCCCTTGTTATCAATTTTAAGCAGCATGACCACTCCGAGGTGACCTGATTGAATGAATAAGATCTTTTTTTCTGACAGGTCTGCAAAGAAGTTGACAAGACTACACATAACATGTGAAGGCACAATTGAGGACAATGGACGAGGGATGTTACAGGTAGAAATACAATCATTTTAAAAGCTATAAAATGTAATTGATCACCAAAATTGCATTGTTCTTTGTCTGTCTTCTTTCAAGCAATAATATTTAAATATTTCATTTTACATTAGGACCATTATTGCTTGTAAGAGGACAGGCAAAGATCAACGCAAATCTTAATTACAAAGCAAATGTTAGTTTAATATTTCACTTTACATGTAGACCAACATTTGCTTTGTAATTAAAATGTTGTCATTAAGAAAGAAGCACTGTATCAAAACACTGAGGTACACTTGAACAAAACACAGTGCTGGACGAAGCTGGAGGGAATGGACAGGTGACGTTTCAGATCAGAACCTTTCTTAAGACTTTATTGAAGAAAGCACAAAGTGCAGGAGGACCTCAGTGCACCAGGCAGCATCTATGAAAGGTCTTGAGCAAAACACAAAATATTCCAGCACCTGCTGTTTCTTGTGTCTCCATTTTACACTTACAAGCTTTTAAACAGCTAATTATCTTTGGAAAATATTCATCTGAATTTAAGCTAACACTGATGTGGTCACTACATTTCAAAAGTTTGTCCGATATACAGGCCCTGCCCGGTTACAGTAAAGCTCCATTCCTGAGAACTACTCGTAATCCACACATTCCCAAGTCAGTCATGTATCCACATAAGGAGTTGGCACAGGGCATGTCTGTGGAGGTAGGTTGTCCCACACGAGTAAACAGTCTGGAGGAGCATTATAGATCTTACTAGACCAAGTGGACCTGTTGAGACCAAACCTCTCCTGTATTGGTGCAGCACCCTCTCCTCCCCCCTCTCCCTCCCATCCCCCTCCCTCTCCCTCCCTCCACCCCTCTCCCTCTCCTCCCCCTCTCCCTCCCCCCTCCCTCCTGCTGTTGATGGGAGTTTTCTGTGTGCAAAGAGGTTGTCCTATTTCCCTTTTCTACATTGCAGCAATAACACACAAAAAATATTTCAACTGTAAAACATGTTGAGACATCCTGAAAGCAACATTAAAGTGTCTTAGACATGCAGACCTATTCACTGTTCTGCAATCTTAAAGTTTATAATCTTTTCCTGCTAGTGTGAGAATGTTTTCCATACATAAGCTATTGTCCTGCATAAAGGCTCCTCATTTTAGGGCATTTCCAAATAGTGATCGAATCTGGTCCCAAATTTGGTAAGTGAAAGTAGCCCAAAGATATATGTTGGGATTTTAATCAGCCAACTTAAACATTTGAAAACATAGCCATGTTTAATTTTTCTCAGCTGTCTAGTCACTAATAGTAACCTGAGAAATGGTCCACTTTAAATCTCATTTCATGAAGTATGGTCAGCATATGACACATTTGCTGTGGCACCTGTAATATCTAAGATAACCTTCCACAATGTAAGATATTTTGCAGCTTTCAGTATTTTCAGAAGGCTTCCTGCATCAACTCAACTGATGCTGTGCCTTTAATCCATCTATGTGTGAATTTAACCGTGACACTTCTTGATCAAAGGAATCATGTAGAGGCCAATTGAAATTTAAATTGTGAACTTAGATTCCCAAGTCTTTTTTGTAACCCGTTTTTGCTTATTAAACGGCAGTAGATCTGTACATGTAGAGGCTGCTTTTAAATTGCTGCAGTAGTCTTTTTTGCTGTTGAATTATTATTGAAGGAACTGCAATGGCAGCTGTCATCTGGCAAGTGGTTGGTTTATGGGTCTACCAACTACTGTGATAAGTCTGCTGTTTGTACTATTCCTCAGAGTTCACTATTCACTGAGGCAAAGCTTAAAGACAGGTGTCAGCTATTCCACCACCAGGTGGTTGAAATCTTCAGCCTAATTTCTTTCTCCTGGTGGGGAAAAGATGGACAGGTTATAGAAAACAGCTGGATATATTGTATTTGATTTTCATAGAACTAGAGAGACATGCCTAATAGGACAATGCACAGACATGTAACATAAGAGAATTGAACCAAATGCAGTCAAGAGAATTGTGTCTTCTATTCCATGCAGTACCACAAATGATTTATCATAGTGCACCATGATTAACTTTTTAATATGGATCAAAGTATTCTGATGTCTAATAGTCTTTGGTAGTATCAAAAAGGTAGATTTACAATATTTGTAGTCTTAAGAATTTAGTGCAATATTGTCGTAATTCCAGACCCCCCCTTTCTCGTAAGATATTATTTCAAGAAATGCACAATTTGATAACAAAATATCAAGCTATCAAGAATTAAATGGTTTGTGTAACTTTTTAGCCTGTCTAGTTTAATGTGATGATCAGAGATGAGAAATGAAAAGTGTTTCTCGAGTTGCTGAGGGATACAGATTGGAATCTGAATAATGCAATGCCTTTTAAAAAGTGCATTGTGTGCTTGCTGCAAATTTGAATGAATTACAACGTTGAAGAATGAAAACATTGAAGATGCCACTGGTCATTGAAAAATTCTGCTTAGAATGTTAGCCCCGCGGCAGTCTCCATCATTTCTACACTTCATTTTAGCATGCTTGAAGGAACTGCAATGGCAGCTGTCATCTGGCAAGTCGCAGACCAGAGCAAAGCTCTGATGGGATCATCGCCTCATATCAGTTTCCTTCCTTTTTTTCTTTGAATGTGCAGAGAGCTTTCAAAGGACTGTGCTCTCAACATGACAGCATCAGAACTGATTTGCAGAAGTGCAGATTTAATCTGAAGCCCAGAAGTGTGATTTAGCCAATTAACCCTAACAGCCTGAAAATGGGAGCTTTATTGATTTGGCATTAAATATGAGAAGACCGATTTGTCTTTAATCTTTCACTTCAGATTATATTGATGCCTAACAGTGACAGCATAGAGTATGTAGTCCTTCCTTCCCTACATGTTCCTATATTCGATTGTGTTACATGGGGGAAATACATTTTCACTCTTAGCTTATGGACAGTAGACAATGCATTGGGGTGCAAAATTGAAAATAGTGCTTATTTGGGACCTGTGGTCTAGTCTATTGAATATGATGTATATTTAGTAGCTTTTTGAAAAATTGTGAAAACCGCAGGGAAATTCACTTCTACTTTGAGATCACTATGGCCCAAAGGCGGGTAAATTTAAATTGCATGGATGTGTTGGGTCGAGGAGCCTGTTTCCAAGCTGTATGACTCTATGAATAATACTGACTATATATTAGAAACCTGTGGAAAACTTGAGCAAATGAAACAAGCATTTTTATAACAGCAACATTTTTATTTCTGTTTATTTCAAATTTAGTTCAATCTCATCCTTTATTAAATTCTGATTACTGAACATGACTGGGTCATAAATGATAGAAGACTTGGTGTTCATTTTACACTTGAATTAAATAGTTGTGATAGTGAACTAATTTAAAATCTTGAGACACTGCTTTTTGAAATATGGCCAATTGGAAAGAATTTTGCTACTTTCCCACTTCTTCCCATTTTCACATAGAGTGGTAGGAGCAACTGCAGGCAGAGAGGACTAGCCGAGGAAGGCCCCATTTCTATATTCTGTGACTGTGACTTAATCCCTGCCTGGATTACTTGTTCCCAACCTTTGCCAATGCACCTTTGACATCGAGGAGAAGTGTGAGTGTGGCCCAGAGTGAATCTTTGGTGACCCTCGGACTATCCTTGATCGGACTTTGCTGGCTTTGCCTTGCACTAAATGTTATTCCCTTATCATGTATCTAAACGCTGTAAACACAAAATGCTGGAGTAACTCAGCGGGACAGGCAGCATCTCTGGAGCGAAGGAATGGGTGACGTTTCGGGTCAAGACCCTTCTTTGGACTGATTCCGAAAAAGGGTCTCGACATGAAACGTCACCCATTCCTTCTCTCCAGAGGTGCTGCCTGTCCCGCTGAGATCCTCCAGCATTTAGTGTCTACCTTCGATTTAAACCAGCATCTGCAGTTCTTTCCTACACATCTAAACATTGTAAGTGGACCGATTGCAATCATGCATTGTCTTTCTGCTTGCTGGTTAGCACGCAACATAAGCTTTTCACTGTACCTCAGTACACGTGACAATAAACTAAACTGAACTGAACTGGATCTTAGGAAAAAATGGCCATTTAAAAAATTCCGATGGTTACATAGATGCTTAGAAAATCGGTGCGGGAGCAGGCCATTCGGCCCTTCGAGCCAGCACCGCCATTCAATGTGATCATGGCTGATCATCCACAATCAGTCCCCCTTTCCTGCCTTCTCCTCTTACCCCCATGATTCCACTAGCCCTCAGAGCTCTATCTAAATCTCCCTTGAATGCATCCAGTGAATCGGCCTCCACTGCCTTCTGAGGCAGAGAATTCCACAAATTCGCAACTCTGTGTGAAAAAGTTTTTGCTCATCTCAGTTCCAAATGGCCTACTCCTTATTATAGACAATAGACAATAGGTGCAGGAGTAGGCCATTCAGCCCTTCGAGCCAGCACCGCCATTCAATGCGATCATGGCTGATCACTCTCAATCAGTACCCCGTTCCTGCCTTCTCCCCATACCCCCTCACTCCGCTATCCTTAAGAGCTCTATCCAGCTCTCTCTTGAAAGCATCCAACGAACTGGCCTCCACTGCCTTCTGAGGCAGAGAATTCCACACCTTCACCACTCTCTGACTGAAAAAGTTCTTCCTCATCTCCGTTCTAAATGGCCTACCCCTTATTCTTAAACTGTGGCCCCTTGTTCTGGACTCCCCCAACATTGGGAACATGTTTCCTGCCTCTAATGTGTCCAATCCCCTAATTATCTTATATGTTTCAATAAGATCCCCCCTCATCCTTCTAAATTCCAGTGTATACAAGCCTAATTGCTCCAGCCTTTCAACATACGACAGTCCCGCCATTCCGGGAATTAACCTAGTGAACCTACGCTGCACGCCCTCAATAGCAAGAATATCCTTCCTCAAATTTGGAGACCAAAACTGCACACAGTACTCCAGGTGCGGTCTCACCAGGGCCCGGTACAACTGTAGAAGGACCTCTTTGCTCCTATACTCAACTCCTCTTGTTACGAAGGCCAACATTCCATTGGCTTTCTTCACTGCCTGCAGTACCTGCATGCTTCCTTTCAGTGACTGATGCACTAGGACACCCAGATCTCGTTGAACATCCCCTCTTCCTAACTTGACACCATTCAGATAATAATCTGCCTTTCTATTCTTACTTCCAAAGTGAATAACCTCACACTTATCTACATTAAACTGCATCTGCCATGTATCCGCCCACTCACACAACCTGTCCAAGTCACCCTGCAGCCTTATTGCATCTTCCTCACAATTCACACTACCCCCCAGCTTAGTATCATCTGCAAATTTGCTAATGGTACTTTTAATCCCTTCATCTAAGTCATTAATGTATATCGTAAATAGCTGGGGTCCCAGCACCGAACCTTGCGGTACCCCACTGGTCACTGCCTGCCATTCCGAAAGGGACCCATTTATCCCCACTCTTTGCTTTCTGTCTGTCAACCAATTTTCTATCCATGTCCTGCCCTACCCCCAATACCATGTGCTCTAATTTTGCCCACTAATCTCCTATGTGGGACCTTGTCGAAGGCTTTCTGAAAGTCGAGGTACACCACATCCACCGACTCTCCCCTGTCAATTTTCCTAGTTACGTCCTCAAAAAATTCCAGTAGATTTGTCAAGCATGATTTCCCCTTCGTAAATCCATGCTGACTCGGAACGATCCTGTTACTGCTATCCAAATGCTCAGCAATTTCGTCTTTTATAATTGACTCCAGCATCTTCCCCACCACTGATGTCAGACTAACTGGTCTATAATTACCCGTTTTCTCTCTCCCTCCTTTCTTAAAAAGTGGGACAACATTTGCTATCCTCCAATCCACAGGAACTGATCCTGAATCTATAGAACATTGAAAAATGATCTCCAATGCTTCCACTATTTCTAGAGCCACCTCCTTCAGTACCCTGGGATGCAGACCATCAGGCCCTGGGGATTTATCAGCCTTCAGTCCCATCAGTCTACCCAAAACCATGTCCTGCCTAATGTGGATTTCCTTCAGTTCCTCCATCACCCTAGGTTCTCCGGCCCCTAGAACATCTGGGAGATTGTGTGTATCTTCCTCAGTGAAGACAGATCCAAAGTAACGGTTTAACTCGTCTGCCATTTCTTTGTTCCCCATAATAAATTCCCCTGCTTCTGTCTTCAAGGGACCCACATTTGCCTTGACTATTTTTTTCCTCTTCACGTACCTAAAAAAACTTTTGCTATCCTCCTTTATATTATTGGCTAGTTTACCCTCGTACCTCATCTTTTCTCCCCGTATTGCCTTTTTAGTTAACTTTTGTTGCTCTTTAAAAGAGTCCCAATCCTCTGTCTTCCCACTCTTCTTTGCTATGTTATACTTCCTCTCCTTCATTTTTATGCTGTCCTTGACTTCCCTTGTCAGCCACAGGTGTCTCTTACTCCCCTTAGAGTCTTTCCGCCTCTTTGGGATAAATTGATCCTGCAACCTCTGCATTATTCCCAGGAATACCTGCCATTGCTGTTCTACCGTCTTCCCTGCTAGGGCCTCCTTCCAGTCAATTTTGGCCAGCTCCTGCCTCATGCCTCTGTAATCCCCTTTGCTATACTGTAATACTGACACTTCCGATTTTCCCTTCTGCCTTTCCATTTGCAGAGTAAAACTTATCATGTTGTGATCACTGCCTCCTAATGGCTCTTTTACCTCTAGTCCCCTTATCAGATCAGGATCATTACACAACACTAAATCCAGAATTGCCTTCTCTCTGGTAGGTTCCAGTACAAGCTGTTCTAAGAATCTATCTCGAAGGCACTCTGCAAACTCTCTTTCCTGGGGTCCATTTCCAACCTGATTTTCCCAGTCTACCTGCATGTTGAAATCTCCCATAACCACCGTAGCATTACATTTGTGACACGCCAATTTTATCTCCTGATTCAACTTGCACCCTATGTCGAGGCTACTGTTTGGGGGCCTATAGATAACTCCCATTAGGGTCTTTTTACCCTTACAATTCCTCATTTCTATCCATACTGATTCAACATTTCCTGATTCTATGTCACCCCTTGCAAGGGAATGAATATCATTCCTTACCAGCAGAGCAACCCCATCCCCTCTGCCCACCTGTCTGTCTTTTCTATACGTTGTGTACCCCTGAATATTCAGTTCCCAGCCCTGGTCCTCTTGTAGCCATGTCTCAGTGATCCCTACAACATCATACTTGCCCATGACTAACTGAGCCTCAAGCTCATCCACTTTATTTTTTATACTACGCGCATTTAAGTACAACACTTTAACTTCTGTATTTACCTCCCCTCTCACATCGGTCACAAATGGCCCTGCCCTTAATCTCTTTTCCCCTCTAGAACTTCTGTTCCCATTCTTCCGAGAGTCTTCTGCAATATCTCCTGTATTCCCTTTAACCTCATCTTCATATTCACAATTTGTTAACCCCTCCCCCCCACTACTTAGTTTAAAGCCACAGGTGTAAACTGTGGCCCCTG
This sequence comes from Rhinoraja longicauda, assembly GCF_053455715.1. Classification (NCBI taxonomy): domain Eukaryota; kingdom Metazoa; phylum Chordata; class Chondrichthyes; order Rajiformes; family Arhynchobatidae; genus Rhinoraja; species Rhinoraja longicauda. Next base: position 19,061,712 of record NC_135987.1, on the reverse strand, counting down.
GTTCTTGGTTCTTGGTCCTCCAAAATATTCCAAATGGAATTTAAACTGGAGGTGGCGGAGTATGGACTTAAGCAAGAAGGGCTTCTTGGAGAAGAGCTGCCTTAAATGTAGTGCGTCTGGTTGAATAACTATAGTAGGGTGAAGACTATTCCGTCGCAGCTGCGGCTTGCCTGCAGTCCGTCTGTCTTTTGTGTTTTTTGTTGTTTTTGTCTCAATTGTAGTGTTAATATGATGTAGTGTTGTATGTTATGTTTTGGGGGGGGGGTGGGAGGGAACGGGAACTGTAACTGTAACATTCTCTCTCCAGAACGGAGACGCGAGCTTTGTTCTGTGCCGTGTCTCCGTTCCCGTTGCGGCCTACCACCGGCCATGCACCTGGGACCACCTGGGTCTCTGGTTCGCAGAGCCCGCGGTCCGGACTCACCACCTGCGGCGCTGGCTGCCTGCGAATGCTGCGGGAACGGCTGCGACTCGTCTCCGGAGGCTCCGGCGCGGGCCGCGTGGACGTCGGAAGCCCGCAGGCCCCTGGATGGGGGCCGACATCGGGAGCTCCGGCAGCGGCAGAGGCAACGTGTTCGCCCGCCCCGAATCGCGGGGCTTGGGTCGGCCCGCCACGGACCTTTCACCATCCGGCGCAGCCTGAAATAGGCCGCGGGATTTTTTTTCACCGCCCAGCGGGGGCTTCAATATCGGGAGCCCCGACCGCCCCGACGTGGCAACTCCAACAGCCTGACCGCGGGACAAGACGGCAGGGAAGAGAAAAAGACATTCTGGCCTTCCATCACAGTGAGGAGGGACTGGAGGAGACTCACTGTGATGGATGTTTCTTTTTGTTTGGTGTTAGTTGTGATTGTATGTGTTATTGCATTTTTATTGATTAATCTTATTGGTCTTATTGTTCAACTGCGGGTAATGTTTCATTTTACTACACATTTATGTGTATGTAACAAATAAACGACTATTGACTATTGACTATTCCATGCTTTTAATAGTGCGAGGGAAGATTGAATTGCTATACACATCTATCTTGATAGCTGGTATCTCAAATTGAATCGAATGCCCTCGTCTACTCCTGATAGGGTTGGGTTTGGTTTAGATGTGGTAATCTATGTCGAGCTGACCATTTAACATTTTGTAAAAACAGGTCAAACGGTGGGCTTTACGTCTGTCTTGGAGAGTGTTCCACTCCAATGAATTTAAAAGTTCTGGACTTCCCCCAACATCGGGAACATGTTTCCTGCATCTAGCATGGAACAGAGGCCTACAGATCCTGCTGATTTTCATTGTAGTTGTACTCTCGGCTTGGTGATCTTAATTATCATGCTAGAAGAATATTTCGAGGAAATAATGTGTTGAATAATGATTGCACTTTTTATCAAAACTTTTAAGAGTCCCTATTGGGGCATAGAAATGGTTTTTGTTCGGTTAGTCTTTAATAGATTATTTTTAGGTATCTATTAGAGCTAAATGCATTACAAAGCAAAAGTGTTCAGCAAGCCAGACATTAGATGGATAGGGTAAGAAGTAAATTAATATAAATTAACAAAGCTGCAGAGGATAATTGGAAACTAATTAGCACTCCGTTTTTTGCTGATTTGTGTTGACTTATAACCATTAGCCAGTCGCACATTGCTTTGTTATTGTCCACATTGGTTAGTTGTGAGGTTTATCAACCGGTCTCTGCTGAATTTGTGAAGTTTGGGCACAGACAAAGTGATTCCTTAATGGGAGAACTTTCTTCCAAAGTGTACTGTTCCACTTACAAGATCTTATATTCTTTGGAGTTTGGAAGAATGAGGGGGGTCATCTTATTGAAATACTAGATCCTGAGGCGGCAGGACAAGGTAGATGCTGAGATGTTTCCACTCATGGCAGAATCTAGAATGAGAAGGGCGGATGGCCAGTTAAAAGTGAGGTATATAGAAACTCTGCCATCCTCTGAGTGGAATCTCAGGAATTCTCAACATCAAGGATCATGGAGGCTGGATCATTGGGATTGCGGAGAAAATGGCTAAATCTTTGCAAGGTCATGGAATTAAAGGCTACGGGAACTGGTACAGAAGAGAAGAGACTTGAGGCTTGAGCCAAGGCTGAGTGGCTTACCCCTGCCCCTGTTTTTATTATGTTCTTATGTAACATGCAAGAGAACAAACTATTTCATCAGCCTAGACTGGGCAATAGTTTGATAACAGCCAAAGTGAAGTTGAAATTATTAATTGAAATTGGAGAATATTAACACTTGAAGAAGCCTTTTGGAAAGATCATAACTTCAAGCTTGATAACAAGGCATTGGAATTCAATTCCTTCTCATCATTCCAGTTATCAGTGCATTGGCCCATGGCACTAATGTATACACTCAACCTACGCACAGGTAATATTCTCATTCACACAAACATCTGCTGTTTTATCATAACCCTAATGGACATTCCAAACCTAGAATACACACCCATGTGTCATGGTTAGAGAGCATGGAAACAGGCCCTTCAGCCCAACATGCCCACGCAGACCAAGATGCCCCATCTATGCCTTGGTGTACCGAAGTTTGTAGGATGTTGGCATTGCATGGAGTGGTTTACCCCAAAATCGAAAGATTAAACATGATACCTATCTTTCTTTGCAGGTGGACTTTGCAAATAAATCTGTCGGAGGTGGTGTCACACGGGGTGGCCTTGTGCAGGAAGAAATACGGTTTTTGATAAACCCTGAACTCATTGTTTCACGACTGTTCACAGAAGCCTTGGACCACAATGAATGTCTCATCATTACCGGTTTGTTTTCTGTTCTTTGAGTTGTTAATATAATATTTTATAGCATTGCAAATTGTATCTAATTATTTAGTTGCATAATACAAAGAGGCATCATTTAAAGCTAACAAAATTACCTGCCTTCATTTCTTCATAATTGTAACTAGATATAATCAAGTATATTTCTGAATATTAATTTACTTCAAATCTAGTTTAGTTGATGCTTTTGGAAATAATTCATTTAAACCTTTTAATAACCTTTGTTTTTCCCCCCGCATAATCTATTCCCATTGCACTATAGTCAATGAGACAGTTCTGCAGATTGCTTTCTCTAGATTGCTTCACTGTTTAGTGATTCCCTTTTTCATATTTTGCATTTCTACGCCATAGAACAATGTTTCTAATGGAAGTTGTTAATATAACATTGCTTTATCAATAACTTCCATGTCCATAAATTCAGCTGTGCAGTGCATGTAACCTTTTATTTGTATTCTGCCATCTGACAGTCTTCTAACTTATACTTGAAGATGTTAAATAATAGGCAGAAAATGGCTGAATGTGACAAAATGTCATAACATTGAGAAATGTTATTAATTCAGACATTTTATAAAATAGTTCCAAATTGGTCCTGTATTGTCACTAAGAAGATGTCAACTCTTGAAATTCATTTTCACAAGATCTGTATGTTGTGTGTGTATGGCGATTTTGGTTATGTGTGTATGGCTATTGTGGTTTTGTATGTGAAGGTAAGAGTCAGTTTACCTCGGCCAAATTTTTATCTGTACAAACAGGTATGAGCAGGTCGTTGTGAGTAAATCACAACAACACCTTTTCATCTGTCAGTTACAAAATAGATGCCAAGAGCTACTGATAGTTTATTCTCGGGAGGATTTTACACTGCCTGACTTTTTTCAACATTGAACAAAACACTATTTGTGAGGAGGGTAAGCAAATGTGATAATTATTCACTATTAAGTGACTTTTTTAAATCTCTCCCCTCTGTTTTCTTGCATTTTATAGCAAACATATAATTAAACTTCCTAATTATTATTTTTTGATCCTGTACTTAATCTGGTTAATTCAAGCTTCTTATAAATTAGGTGTTGAATTGTGACTCAGAACTTCTGATTTCAGAACTGTAAAAGCAAGAAAATAAGAGTTCTTAATTTGCAAAATGGTGTCGAGTTGAGTGGATCAACACAAAGTTGAACTGGAGAGTGGAGCTTCCACTGGCAATTTTCACCTAGAAACAAATACAAAGTAAAAACATGAGGAAACACTAGAGAAAATATGTTTCCTTTCTCATTTATTGATCTATTCCCTCAGAATGTATTTCAGTCATCATTTTGCCTCCCTTATGAGACAATAACAATCCTGCAAGTGGGTTGATTCAAAACAGCTGCAAAAATAAGGCTATAATTTTGACACAACACTTTCTTGTTTTTTCTTTGTCTGTTTTCGCTTTATCATATCATATATATACAGCCGGAAACAGGCCTTTTCGGCCCACCAAGTCCGTGCCTTCCCCAAACTTTGCAATTAATTTTACTATTTAGGTAAATGCATTTTTTAAACATTAGTACATCCAGTTATAAATTCAGTAAGTGCCAGGGCTGCGTGATCTTAATTGTGCTGTTCCCAATCTGCTTGAACGTTTAATTTTATTTTTATAATGGAATTATATGGATTGAGTTTGGAACATATTCTCCTACTTGTGCAATTTTAGACACGGGTTTGACAGTAAATTTAGATATAAGTGGTCTTTGGCAGAAAATGGCATAGGAGTGGGCATAATTTTGTTTTTAGCTTTATGGCTGTACATGAAATTCTACTTGGAAGTCTAATTAATAACAAACAAATGATTTGGAACTGGTATGGAAATCATTTTGACATTCCTTCAAGCAGTTTGTGTTTTAAGCCAAATGGCCATGGGTTATGATGGCTCGCATTCAGTGAGCTGATTTGCCATTTTCAGGGATTTACAGTTAAGGGCCACTTAGTGTTATTATGCAGTTATCAACAGTTATGCTTGTGGTCACTTAATGGAGAGGGATATTTCATCGCACTTGTAATTCAAAGTCCAGCATATTTATTTCTCTACCTGCTTTAACCAAGTCTCCTTCCTGTCATGTCTGCCTGATGTTTTCATTATGTTTAGCTGCAATAAATCTTGCCAAAGGTGTAATTAAGTTGTTACCTTTTAAGAAGGGACTGAGCATTTCAAAAGCACATAATTATTTTTTTCTGTGCTAATACTGTGATTGAAAGTGATGGAAAGAATTTCCATTCTGAAGAAGGGTCTCAACCCAAAACATCACCCATTCCTTCTCTCCAGAGATGCTGCCTGTCCCGCTGAGTTACTCTAGCATTTTGTGTCTCCCTTCGATTTAAACCAACATCTGCAGTTCTTTCTTGCACATAAATAATTTTCGTGTCTGGTGATACATTTGTAATGCATCAAGAAGCAGTGAGTTATTATTTTGGGAGAAAGGAGGTTATATTAGGAATATGATCATTATGCTGAAGTGGATGGTAGATTTTATTGAATAAGTAGTTATTTGAAGACAAATAGAAAGTGACTTTAATTGAACTACCCTTGGAGGTCAGTCTCAACTGATTAAATGAGATTTCTTTGGAAGGTATGTTTCTAGCTGACTAGGGATAAATTAGCACATTTTATTGTGTGACAATTTAAAAGATTTTTAACATGTATTTAACAAGTTGCAAGGAGCTGAAAACATTGTTCAACTGATTAATTGCAAAACAATTTTTAAATTTCATTACACTTTAATTCTGAGTTTGTCCTTGGAGAGCAGACAAAAAGGTCACACTTTTTTTCTTGCTTTTGTTACTGTTCACTTAACAGAGACATTCCTTTCCAGCTTGTCAGTTTGTCAGAATTTTGAGTAGTGAAGAGCTGCTGGTGTTTGAAGTTCACTGCCCACAGTAGTAAATAAACATGAAGCTGATATCAGGTTCTTTCTGTCATGATTAAAATGCATTTTCTTTTTGTCTGTCAGCAAACAGACATTGCCCGATTGTCTGTCATTTTGAATATTCCGTATGGAAATACAAGTAATATATCTGCATTAAATGGTTTAATAAAACGCAGACAGTGGGTGAGGAAACAGAAAATCATTGCTCAACATATTAAACTTAATCCTATTCATGAAATAATTGTATTGCCCTGATTTAAAATATTGTTCATAACAAAGATATCAATTTCTCAGAAAGTCCTGTCACATAAATGTGCAACTCTTAAAGTTATGTTTACCTTCCTTTGGTTAGCCAAAATTGAAGTTTATGAAAATCAATTGCCATGTTTAAGTCTGCACATCAAGTCATTGAATAATCTGATGCAGAATTTCCATTAATCTAATTTTTATCACTCTTTCTCTGAAGACCAATCCATAGACATACTGCGCATAATTAAGTGCAGGGAGCCGGATGCAGCTTAGCAGAACCAAGGCCAGAAGTGTATTTGGGATATTATTGTACGTTTACTATCCAAAGCAGTGCAGGTTTTACACTTTCAGGCTTCCCTCTGCTTGCTCAACTAGATTTGCCCATTTGACTTTAAGGGTTGTATGGAGCAAAGTGAGAACAAAGATGCCATCATCCAAATGGCAGTACTGCACCTTGAGATGCCTCTCCTAAATGGTGGGTCAATCAACAGCGGTGTACTGAATTATTGGAAAATTGTTTAACCCTAACATCGGGTCACTGATTTTGGAACAGGTGAGAGAATTAGCGCAGGATTTCCATTGCCAGTCACGTTATCAAGGAGTTACATCAACATCAAAAGGCTTTTATTATTACTTACTATGATTCTGCCTCTACCCAACAGTAACTGTTTGGGTAATCATTCCCAAATCCACAAACTTACTGAGTTTAATTTCATAACTTTCAATGATGGGATGTTAACGGGCAAGGTTCTGATTTATTGCTCGAGGACCCGAACAATTCTGCGGCACGGTGGCGCAGCCGTAGAATTGCTTCCTTACAGCACTCGTAGTGCCGGAGACCCGGGTTCGAACCCAACTACGGGTACTTTCTGTAAGGAGTTTGCACGTTCTCCCCATGACCGTGTGGGCTTACTCCGAGATCTTCGGTTACCTCCCACACTCCAAAGACGTGCAGGTATGTAGGTTGTTGGCCTGGTATAATTGTAAATTGTCCCTAGTGTGAGTAGGATAGTGTTAATATCCGGGGATCGCTGGTTGGCGCGGACTCGGTGGGCCAAAGGGCATGTTTCCACACTGTATCTCTAAACTAAACTAAACTAAACTAATTGTTTAAAACTGGAAGAGCTCTGCTAGTCCTCTTGTGGCCTGCCGTTGGTCTAGCCGTGACTCCATCAATTGTTGTTTGGCCAGTGATATTTCCTCTTTGCCTTTCAGTTCCCCAAAGTGACTTTTGGCTCGATGAGCATCCTATTGAGTGATTGACTTCTAGGGTAACTGATAAGGGTAATGCAGTCGACATGGACCTCCAGAAGGCCTTTGAAGATGTGTTGTACAACGGGCTTATCAATAAAAGTTGAAGCACAAGGTATAAAAGGGACATTAATAGTATAGATATGAAGTTGGGTTAGCAACTGAGTACGGAAGCCTTTGTGAATGGCCATTTTCCAGAATACAGGATGGTGAATAATAGTGTTCCTGAAAGATATATGTTGGGACCATTGCTTTCTTTTTTTATTATTGACCTCGACTTAATTGCAAAAGGATATAGAATGGCAGACATAAATCCTGTAAAGTATAATTCAGAGAAGTGCCGTGGTTTGGAAAGAAAAATGAGGAGAGGCACTGCAATATTCTGATGAACATTATCCTTAAAACAAGGTCCGGAAGCAGAAACACCTGCAAGTGGAATGCACACAGAGTGACAATGTGAGTTGATAAGGCACACACAGTTTGGAATTGTATCAATAGAGGCATAAATGCAGGGAAACGGTGCTGATCCTTTTATAAAGCACTGACCTAGCCTTGGCTGAGATATCGCGTTTACTTGTGGCTACCCCATTGCAGGAACAGTATGAAGGCATTGGAGACGAGAAAAGGATCTTACAAAAATGATTCCCAGGACAGAGAAGCTATAGTTGTAAGGATGGAGTATAGGGACTGAGACTTGGAGAATGATGAGTGGAGATTTGATAGAAAGATTAAATATAATAATGGCTCTGGCCAAAATAGATAGTGGAGGGCTACTCCTATCGGTGGAAGGACTGATTTGGGGGTCACAGGTATAAAATGGGGGAGAATTAAGAATGTCATGAGAAAAATCTTTAATGCAGCATGTGGTTAGAATCTGGAATTCACTGCTTGCAGATTTGGTGGAAACTGGTCCCATTGTAGCCTCAAGCTGAAACTAGATTACTATACAGCGAGAAACAAGTTAAAATATGGAAGTGTACTGAGAAGGGGGTAGGAGTGGATGGCAGGAATGAATTACTTCGGTAGAGAGCTGGTGTAGACCACAATGGGCCAAATGACGATCTCCTGTTTTGCAATCTGTATATGATTCTACAGTTGCAGAGTGCATTGCATCATGTTAAAGGATTTTTGTGCTCTTATTAATTGGATCAATTTGATATTTTAATTTATTTATATTCAGCCATTTAAAACAACATATAAGCGTAAGCAGCCATCTGTGATGTTATTAATACTTTAGGGTTCCACATAGGAAATTGTGGGTTCCATCTACATTCTCGGGATTGAACAGTCAGATACCGTGGTAAAATAACTGTTATGAGATTGAACTGCTTTGTGATTGAGCTGTTGAACTTTGCTTTGCCTGCCCTCACATGTGATTATACAGATGGTACTAGTTAAATAAGACTAGCAAATGTCATATCATTTTATAGACATCTGTCCCTCAGTAAATATTGCCTAAATTCTGTCATTTGCTTGAAAGTTTACTTCTAAGATGTTGCAGTACACGAGATTGCTCCTCTCCGTTACTACAGTGTCTACATTACTACAGAAGTAGTTCAACTTCTACAGAAGTAGTGATGCAGTTCAGAATTACTTAAATTTGGTAACAGTTCAATTTAAATGAATTATTGTCATTTATTATGAAAGTGGTCTCAACAGTTTTGCATTTAGAAGTACTTGCAGCAAATAATTTTTCCTGATATCTTCACTTTGCCTCATGCAGCCTGGTTTGCCTTTGTGTTCTGAACATCAATCAGCTGATGGTGCTCCGCCAAAGAATCTTCAACGTAATACTTCCAAGATGAAGTGAAATTATGTGTTTCAATCTCATTCTCAGCGGTCAGATCTACCGAGAGTTAATTGAGGAAAATAGATCAATTTTACCAAATCTATGGTTCCCATTAGACGTGTTTTCAACAAGTGACATACAAAACAACCAGTAGTATAAGAAAATAACTGCAGATAGAGAGGAGCATCTACAAAACAACCAGCTTGGCTGTCTGTTCAAACTAGAAGAAAGTTGCATTAAGTAAGAGCAGTTTTGAGTCTCAACAGAAGAGGGGGCTAAAGTTAGCCTTTCCATCAGCAGCAATCTTTTGCCAGTCATATGCCATATTAGCTTACTAAATTACTGTGGTTTTAAGCATGCAGACTTTTGAATATACCAAGCCATTTGATTGTCATAAACTTCTATCTATTATATCCCGATGGCCAGGAATCAAATGTAGAGTTGAAGATTTAATGTATTTGTAGCTGTCAAGAATTTGACTACTTCACAGTGGCAGATTGCAGCATGGCGCTTCAATTTAATGTAATTTACTAATTATCGTTCACTTAAAAGGAAACTATCGCATCAAGGTTTGCCAATTATCTTTTTGTTTTTTTTCTTCTTTGTCAAGTTCAGTCCAGACTGACGGGAGTAGATTATATAGCTGGATCGCTGGGGACATCCTGATGGAAACATTATCACCAAGTGCAATTTGTTGTCAACTGCTAAAACAGAAAGCTACAGCGCTTTCCTTTTGCAGACAGATGGTGTTTACATTTGCAGTTGTATTATTTTACATTGTTTTCAGCAACTCAAAACTAATAGGGTTACAAAACGGTAATCTAATCTCAGGCTTGAAACAAGATCATGAATAGCAAGAGGAAAGCACCACACAGTTCATGGTTAACATCAGAATCAATTACATCAATTTGTGTTGCTAATAATAATTGTAGATGATTTTCTATTTTATGATTATGAATTTTTAAATGATTTTAATAAACAATTTTATGTTTTGATGGTGCACACATATTTGAATGATGTTGCGCAGCTCATGAGAATAAAAAAACACTGAAGAGAGAGTGAAGAGAAGGTTGCAACTCTTATTATTTAATAAGGAGAGTTAAGTCAGGTTGAATCATCCTAATTGTTAACTAGTTACTGGATTTCTGAGAATATCGAAACATCAGGTCACAATTGGATTAGGCAGTGATGTTTCTTGCAGTTGACCCATAATGTGAAAGTTTACTCATAAATAATGGCCAATAATTTCAGAAGGCTTCTATTTACTGTACAACTGCCTCCCATCTAAATGTCCACACCAACAAGATCTTCAAATTTATTTGGTTTTAAATTTAAAACATTTTTTTTTTAAATCAGCATATGTAATTTCGATGATTAGCTTAATTCCATGTTTGTTTAATAACCTTATTTTTCTTTGTGTAAAGAGGTTTTAAATGAAGTAATATCACTGCTTTTTACTTCTCATTTTGCTGCCAGTGACATTTCTTCAGCCTGTTAGTCACCAGACCATCTTAACGAGATCACTGTACATGTCACAGATACCTTGTCATAGTGCCTAATTAGAAATCAAAAGAGCTTTATAGGCAGGATTTTTTTTTCATGGTCGTTTCAGGGAAAAGCCAGGCTATGAAATTATTTAACATTATTTATTGACAACATCCCACTGCGTTGGAGGCAGAACCGATGATTTGCAGCAAACTGTTCAACGTACAACAACAACATAATTCCTCTTTTGTAAGAAAAAGATAGTTGATGGAAGACAGTTGCTCATAAATTATGTGTATGTATCTATCTCTTTTGAACAACCACTTGGGCAACAAGCTTGATTGACATAGGTATTTTCCATTCTGTATGGCCACAGCAGAGTAAACAGCCATTATTAAAATGATATCATGTCAACAGAGTTATATAATGCAAGCAGCAGCAAAGAAAAGTATAAAATAAATTGTTGAAATTAAAGATTTTGTGCTGATCAAAAGGAATTTGTCTATTTCATGCTTGCCCCAATTACACGGTTGATATCTAGACTGTTACTATTGTTACATTCATATTGCTATGTTCATACCATTAATGAAACTGAAATTTATCCAGAATTTGTGCCTGTTTGTGACATTTCAATCAGTCAATTAACTTGTTAAAAGTTGACTCATCTCCAAACTTGCAAAATATTTTTTTGATGGAATGGGTATAAATGGGGCACCTCCTTGTTGATGTTTGAGGGAAAGTTACTGAAAGTAACCAATGTGAGCTAAACCAATCTATCTTGAATTACTCATGCTCTTGGCAATATCCCAGAAGACCTTGGACCTTCATTGTCATTCACTAATAATCGCTCAAATCTGCTTTAATTTGTTTCATTAATATTATGCAGGATAGTTCTGAAAGAGCTTTACTGAAGTGCATATGGAAGGCCAATTATCCAACATTTTACTCTTATTCCATTATCCGTGCCTTTATTTAAACTATCTATTTTTATGTTTATAAGTGATATGAGCAGAATTAGGCCATTCGGCCCATCAAGCCTATTCCGCCATTCAATCATGGCTGATCTATCTTCCCCTCTTAACCCCATTCTCCTGCCTTCTCTCAATAACCCCTGACATCCATTCTAATCAAGAATCTATCTATTTCTGTCTTAAAAATATCCATCCTTTCCGTGGCAATGTATTCCACAGATTCACCACTATCTGATTAATGACATTCCTCCTCATCTCCTTCCTAAAGAAACGTTCTTTTATTCTGAGGCTATTACCTCTTGTCCTAGACTCTCCCACTAGTGGAAACATCCTCTCCACATCCACTCTATCCAAGCCTTTCACTATTATTTAAAATAATTCTATGAACAAAGTGGACCTATCTCAGCAAATTACAGAATCATTCTACTCTACGCGGACAATTTTCTGGCATTTCAAAAATAACTACCAGATCTCCGTTGATTGATTTAAAAGAACAATAATTTGTTACAAACAATCTTTCCACTTTCAGGTACGGAGCAGTACAGCATCTACGAAGGCTACGCAGATTCCTACAGATGGGTGGGGTGCTGCAACGATCAGATTCCAAGGTATATAATGAATATTTATCTTTAGAGACTACTGCAGAAATTATGTCTCATTTTCTAAAAAATCTGCTTGTTTTCCTTCTTCTTGCGTTTGAGGCAGCAGAAATTATGTAACGCCCCCAGGCACGGTAGCCAGTGCAATGTGCTGTTGTCGAGGGCCGTGAGGTCTACCCCTCCACCAGGGGGACGGAGGACAGTGCAGTCGAAAATGCCGTGCTGCGCTGTTTTCTGGTCTGCTCCACACACGCAGGCTGCTGATGGACGAACCCCCAACGATGCATGTTGGCATTGAACCGGCCGACCCCTGTGTGGAGCCGGTTCAGGGCGACCCACTCTTTGCGGGGCATGTCCGAGCCGGGTGGGGCTGTGGTGTTCGGTGCGACGGTGAATTGAGGAGGTCGCGATGTCTGTTCCCAGCTGGTTCTCCATGCTCCCAGTATGTTGAAACCGGAGCCACAGAGGGTCGCTGCATGACGGGAGAAAGGGTGACGAGATGACAGGCGTTGAGGTCCCAGTTGCTGTGAATCCTGGGCGAGGTGGTGCAAAGGATGTTTGGCATCTGATGGCGCCTTGCATACCAGCCTATGAGTGAAGAACTCTCTGCGAAGCTTGGCGGGTGCGATACCTGTGAGCACCGGCAGGAGATCCGTCGGAGTAGGGCGTAGGCCTTAACGTACAAGATAATGGATGAATCACTTCTATTAAACAGATATGTTTCAGGGTTACAGTAATAGAGCAATTTTAATACTAGATTAGAAAACCAAGTTGTGGGACAGTGATACTGAGACAGAATTTTCATGGCCACCATGGTAGCATGGTAGCTTGTGTATTATAAAAAAGTTGAAGAATTGGCAGATATCTCAGCTAGATATCCCAATCAAAACAGTGGCACTAGACCATGTCATTCTAGGCTATTTATTTGTACGGATATCTACAATGCATAGCAAATAACAGTGGAGTAGAGAGGAAAATTATTTCAGCCCGATAACCCTGCACCAGACCTTGGAGAACAAACTGCAGCTAAATGTTTGCAAGCAGACATATATTTTCATTGAAGATAGACACAAAAAGCTGGAGTAACTCTGTGGGTCAGGCAGCATCTCTGGAGAAAAGGAATAGGTGATGTTTCCGGTCGACCCTTCTTACAGAGAGCAGGTCCAGAGAACAAATGAATGAAAGGTATGCAAAAGGACAAATCAAAGCTTCTTTTGCACACCTTTTATTCATTTGTATCTTTTCACATCTCGCGTTTCCCTCTCCCCTGGCTCTCAGTCAGAAGAAGGTTCTCGACCTGAAACGTCACCTATTCCTTTTCTCCAGAGATGCTGCCTGACCCACTGAGTTACTCTAGCTTTTTGTGTCTATCTTCCATGTAAACCAGCATCTGCAGTTCGTTCCTACATTTCATTGCATTCATATTTCCCTAGAACACTCCCAAACTCTATACAGTAGGGATGCAGGAACAGGTCAAGGTGTCATTTAATCTGCAAATGGCTGCTCTTGGTACATCAGCAATCACTCGTTTCAGAAAATGAGATATCCGGCTGCTCATTGTGCTCAGACATCTCTGTACTGAACATAATCTTCTGTTGCCTCCTCTCAATATACCCAAGGGAAATGGGCATTCTCTTGTGCCCAGGTCTGGAAGATTAGTTTCAATGAGTAGTTTCAGTCACATGAAGAAGTTTATCTGACTGTCTTTTTTTACAGTGAAGAGACACTGTGGAGAAACATATCTCAATGCTTTATCAGAGCTGATTTAGAGAAAATTGAATCATTGGTATCAAGTTCTGATTAAGCACTATATGTGGTCAACAATGTTAATAATGATAGTTGACTTGCAAAATTACGTCACATTCTGAAACATTTTCCCTTATGTTGCTCCTCATTGGCTGTGACTGCTTTGATTATTAATTAAAAGCCTTTCGTGCTTCCATAATAAGATATCATTTCCTAAGTTCATAAGATATGTTTCTTCTTGCAATTTAAATTTTGGACAAGAGAAAAAATGGGTATTCTTTAATCACTTGAAAATGTCTAGCTACATAAACATCATTAGATTACACAAGGGCAGCATTTAATTTTATCAATTGCTATGTACCATTTTAATCTGTTTTTTAAGAAATAAGAATTTCTTATTCCTTGTTTGTGAGAGCTGACTTTGGTTGCTTTATGGATTTGTCATACAAACTTAGATTACTCTTTTTAAAAGTCTTCCTTGATATGCAGGGATGCCTGGCAGAGACACCACACAGAGATCGTAGCCATAGATGCATTACCTTTCAGGCATCATCTCGATCAATTTTCCCCACATAACTTAAAGAGAGAAATGAATAAGGTGAGTGTTTAAATCTGATTATTTTATGCGTTCTGATTTTCCTCAATTATTAACTTTTGTTTTGTCTTGTATCGTCTTTGTACTTTTGAACACATCCTGATATGAGAAATTAAAATTAGAATTTTTATAATGAATGAACCAAAATGAATGTTTGTAGTTATGTTTAATTACTGCTTCAGGTAATGGGTTTGAATTGTGAAAATTAGTTTAAGAGAAACATCAAAACATTTAAATCAATAACAAAGCCCAAACCTTCGCTTAAAAATTGTGAAAATATTGATTATAGGACTATGTATTTCTGTGTATATGCTTGTATATAATCAACCTTATCAGATTTTAAGCTTTTCAATGTATATTCCCGTGGTAAATGTACATCCCCATTACAAATAGTGAGCTACACCTTTTGTAATTTAAATAGTTCTTAAGTCAAAACTTGAGGCACTTAACAATTTTTTTTAGAAAAAAATTAATGGCTTTCCATGTTTCTAATTTAAAAACCAAAATTTGAAGTCTGCCCTTTGATAATACTAAACCATTACATGGAACAATTATTTTTTGTTTTTAATTTATAAAAGTTTTGTATTTTTATTAATAAAAATGGTTCTTTAATTATGAATTCTGCAACATGCAAACTAAACTGTTTACTGTAAACATCAGACTCAACAGTATATTGAAAGGTTTCCATTTTTGTTGTCTGTGCAATGCGTATTTATCAGGTTATAATCTATTGAACTGGGATAAGCCATTTGAGAGGCACTCATACTTCGGAGATACTTGATATCAACAAATCTAGACTTTCTGAATTCACTAATATTGACTTTTAAATCTCTTGCTCACTGAAAAATGAAGTAAGCAGTAGAAGTGATATCTTAGAGTACAAATTGGGTAGGGAATATAAATTGTTGCTTGAAAGTAGATTGTGTGATGGCAGCAGGCATCCTCTTGCATGCAGTGGCATGAGCTCGGATTGAGTACATGTTGGGGAGTTTGTAGAAGCAGGAACGATAGCAACGTTCAAGAGCCATTTGGACATGTGAACAGACAGGGAATAGAGCGGTAGGACCATGTGTGGGCAGATCAGATTAGTTTAGATTGCCATCATTGTCGGTACTGACTCTAGGCCCTGTTCACAAAACAGCTCTACAAATCAGGCCCTTTTCAGGAAGATTAAATCAATCATTGGTTGCTCTCAATGATTTGGTTTGTTTTATTTGTATAGTTTGTTTCTTTGGAGTATCTAGTTGAACTATTCTAGAGCCATTTGGACTGAGAGCGGTCTGCTCACTACACTGGACAATTGAGTTTTTGTTTCCTAAAAAATTATATATTTTTTAAGAGTCGAGATGGAAAAGTACCACAGTACAAATTGTACGTAATTATGATATTCTGGACAGGTCTTTTAGATGTGTAGGGCACTGGGTAATGTGAAAGTTCATACTTTGGTGATACTAAAGAACTTTTCATGCAAGAAGTAGTAATTTAACTTTAAAATGGAGACACAAAGAATCGCAAATGCTGGAATCTTGAGTAAAACACTCACTCCTTGCATCTTCTGATACAGTAATGACGTAGTGCTATACTTCTGATATAGTACTCTTCCAAAATACTATCTTCAAAAAGAAAAAGAAGGAATCTGCTTTAGTGTTATATTTTTATAACCCTGAGGAACCGACTGGCACAACTGTTCCTGTGATTGTAAAGGCAAAAACATCCCACAACTGACTAAAGACTGGAAAATCCAGTAATCTTAGCTTTTTCCAAAACCCTCGTAATTCATTAAATAATCCACCTAAGAGGATAATTGTCCACCCAAGGCCTTATTTTACCATGTTGCCAACGACACCTTGACAGTAGAATATTCTTCAGTGTTCCTGGAAGTATCATCAAGTCTCTGAAGTAGACTTACTTTGATTGATATCTCTGAACCAGGGTGATACTAAAACTATCCTCGACAGTGCCAACCTTTCTGATTGAACTACACTGGCCGCTAGTGAAATGTTATCATTCTTTCTAAAGTCGTGGCAGTGGCTTAGCTATTCATCTCCAATTGCACGGCTTCTGGTTCAAACCCTTCCAATCCATCTCAATGTAACTACTGAAGCCACAGCAACCAAGCCCATTATTTGTATCCTGTCGTGTTGTGGCTTTTAACTGTGCTGTGTGTTTAGCAATTCAAAAGGGGATATAATAGTAATGCATCAACATTTGAGAAAATCAGTGAATTGATTGATTAATTGATTGATTGATTGAAAGATACAGCATGGAAACAGGCCATTTGGCCCACTGAGACCACACTCATTATCAATCACCCTTTCACACTAATTCTATTTTATCCTACTTTCGCATCCACTCCTGACACATTGGAGACAATTTACAGAAGCCAATTAACCTACCAACCTTTGGGACATGGGAGGAAACTGGAGCACCCAATGGAAACCAACATAGTCGCAGGGAGAACTCCACACTGTGAAAACTCTACAGAGGCCCAGATTGTACCTGGGACTCTGGCGCTGTGAGGCAGCAGTTCTTCCAGCTGCCCTGCAAAGTTTTGAGTGTTTTGCTTTGCTGAATATTGAAGCATTATCCTTGGCTGTAGGCAGGCAAGGAACAAAATGGCAAATTCTGACTTTTGATACTTTGTTTCTTGGAGAGTAAGTACCCTTTTCCACAACAACGTTTTCTCTGGAAGTAGTCTTCCAATCAACGTTTCACCATGTCTTAGGATGTCCGGGACATTAATATGGTAGCATTATATTATTATAGTGACTTAGCCAACTGAATTTAATGATTGCTGTCTTTCTTGTTCCTGTTTCTCAATGTAATTTACTTCCATGCCATGAGAAAATAAAATATAACCTCGATTTAATGAGATGGTCTGCTCATCACTGAAAAAATAAGTTATATTTTTTAGATGATGAGAATAATGTTGTTGCCTTATTTTTGACTTTCTACCGTGTAGAGTCCAGGTTAACCTGCCTGCTTCACTTGATTCAGAAATGATTGGAAAAAAATACATCGAGTGTACTGTTCAATTCAATTTCCTTTCCCATAAAAATGGAAATTTGAAACTACATTCTCATAAATATATTATAATGGTCATTACAGTGTCAGGGAGATGTCAAATGAGCTTTACTGTAATGTTAACTTGTACAACTTTAGTCAAAATTACATGGAAATATAATCACAGATTTAGACACAGAAAATATTCACAGTTTAGTTGAACTTTGTTCTGCTGTTGCACATTTTGCTGTTTTGTCATGAAATGTTAAAAGACACCGAGAAAAGAATCAATGGACAATAGGTGCAGGAGTAGGCCATTCGGCCCTTCGTGCCAGCACCGCCATTCACGGTGATCATGGCTGATCATCCACAATCAGTACCCCGTTCCTGCCTTCTCCCCATATCCCTTGACTCCGCTATCTTTAAGAGCTCTATCTAACTCTCTCTTGAAAGCATCCAGAGAATTGGCCTCCACTGCCTTCTAAGGCAGAGAATTCCACAGATTCACAACTCTATGGGTGAATTTTTTTTTCCTCATCTCCGATCTAAATGGCCTACCCCTTATTCTTAAACTGGCCCCTGGTTCTGGACTCCCCCAACATCGGGAACATGTGTCCAATCCCTTAATAATCTTATATGTTTCAATAAGATCCCTTCTCACCCTTCTATGAATGTTTCTATGAATCCTTCTATGAATCATAGTACAGCACAAGAACAGGCCCTTCAGCCCACAATTAACATGCTATTATATTTCTCCAAATGCAGCAGTGAAAGGATTTCCCCCCAAAATTCCAATAATTTAAAGATAGAGATAGTTTCGGCTCTGTGGATCTAATCTTGTCCTCCTTTTGGCACCTGAGGATATGAAGAGGAATTGAGAATGGGAATCTAACATCGAATCTAATCTGGCCTGGAATCTTCAGGAATTCCTGAAACAATTGGGGAAATAATTGTGCACCTGGACATGATGCCACTGAGATGCCACTGAGCTAGCACAAGAAAGGGTATAGAGTAAACCCTTCAGCGTATTTTACAATCAGTGAAATACTTCAAACTGCAATTTAGAACTACAAATTTTGCAATTAAATTGGATGAAAAATAAATTGGCATCATTTTTTAACTGGAATCCATTCATAATAGATAAGATATTCAATCACATTGAAGATTTTTAATGATGGCAAATTGTACAGATTTCCTAATGACCTTAACTGACTGGTTTGCTGACAGCTCAGATTTTTACAAGCAACACCAGTGCCTAAATTATAAGTTGAAGGAAATACCAGACTTCCATTAGCGTAGCAAGTGATGTGTTGCTGCAAAATTACTGCAGTGTTCTGGTTTCGAAAATTTCCTAAACATGAGTGAGATCACTAATTACTAGTGAATGTGAATCTAATGGAAGAATGTCGTACTGTACTAAATAATCATGCTTTCAAGAGAGAGTTAGATAGAGCTCTTAAAGATAGCAGAGTCAAGGGATATGGAGAGAAGGCAGGAACGGGGTGTTGATTGTGGATGATCAGCCATGATCACAGTGAATGGCGGTGCTGGCACGAAGGGCCGAATGGCCTACTCCTGCACCTATTGTCCATTGCTTTGGTTTCAGTCCAGTTTTGTTTTTGCATTCCAGTTTTATTTGTTATGAACTATTGCCTTTCATATTTAAAATCCAGGTAAATTTTCAACAAGACAAATTATCCTCAATGAATGGGCGGGTATTGAGTACAAGAGTCAGGAAGTCATTAGAATTGCTTTGTAGGACTTTGGTTAAGCCACATTTGGAGTATTGCTCACAGTTCTGGTTGCCCCATTGGGAAGGATGTGGAGACTTTGGAGAGGACGCACAGAAGGTTCACCAGGACGATGCCCGGATTATGGGGTATAAGCTACAGGGAGCGGTTGGACAGACTTGGATTGTTTTCTCTGGAACACTGGAGGATGCAGGAAGATCTGATAGAATCTGTATATTAAGTTACGACAGGCATAGATAGGGTAGACAGTCAGAACATTTTTCCCAGGATGGAAAAATCAAATAGTTGAGGGCATAATTTGAAGCTGAGAGGGGCAAAATTTAAAGGGGATGTGTACGAAAAGGGACTGGTGAGTCCTGGAATGCACTGCCACGGGTATTGTTTGAGGCAGGTGTGATAGTGGCATTTAAGGCACATGGATATGCAGGGAATGGAGGGATATGGATTATGTGTAGTTAGATGTTGTTGGCATCATGTGCACCACAGACATTGTGGGCCAAAGTGCTTGTTTTGTGCTGTTCTGGTGTATGTTCGATGTTCCATAACCTGAATGATATCCTGGTGGTATTAATATCAGGATATGTTACCTGGCTTAGTTCTATGTTCTGCAGATCATTTTTTTAATGTTGCAATATTTTTGCCTGGACACAATAGATGCACTTTAAAAAGTTCCAGGCATGAAAATTGGATTTTGATCTCCTCCTGAAAAATAAATTATTTTGCCCTGGCTGTCATACTGTTACATAAAGAAAACCTCAAATGTTCCTTTGAAATTTTAATTGTTCGCAGTCCTTCCTGCTGTTACTGTAACAAGCTGTTGTTCTTGTATCCATGGTTTCCATGCATTTTCAGTCGGCAATTTAATGCTTTAAAGAATTCATTGTAATTGCTGAGTGGCAACTTCGGAACCTGCACAGAAGATGTCCAGTCACATGAGATAAAAGATATGTTGTGAGCACATAAAGAATAAGAAGAAAACTACAGAAGGACTAGAGCTTATTAAGAACTACAAAGGTAACCTTTGGGGAGACAGTGGACGTGGGTATGGTTTGTGATGAAGATTGTGAGATTATGTTTTGTAAAAATGGGAGAATGCCCATATTGTAATTAACATTGTGAAACTGCGTGGGATGAAGGTAGTTTTTTGGGAGTTATTAAGGGGTTTTTGAAAATAAATTAATTACCAAGTCCAAATGTAACCCAAATTGTTAAAAGAATCATAGGCAGAAACTGCAGAGGAACTGACTACATTTTTTTCAATCCTCTGTCAAAGTTGCATTACTTGTTTGTGTCTTACTCTCTTTTTAAAATGCAGGCCAGTTAGTATAACTGCATTGATGGGCAAATTACTGATCCTTGAATGAATTCCAAAATAAACCTTCATTTAGCACAGGAGTGATTAATTGGGTGCAGTCAGCATGGATTTGTTAAGGGGAGCTCATGTCCAACTGATTGAATACTTTGAAGAGGACAGTATGTTTGAAGTAGATTATGTAGCTTTTAGTAAGGCTCATGACAAGGTCACCCATGGAATGCTGGTCAAAAAAGTAAAAGACTGAGGGATTGGTGACAAATTTGAGCCAAAATTGGCTCAGTGGCAAGAAACCAAACTGTGATGACTGGGAGGCACTTTGATCGGCTTGGACTTGTTGGGCCGAATACCCTGTTTCCATGCTTTATAAATCTATGACTCCTGAGTCGGAAATTAAAATTAACACTTTCACAAATCCACATTAAGGATGATTTGCACAGGCACGAATCCCATTTTAACTGGAGCCTAAACACTGGTGATTGATAGCAGCGGTAGAAGCAATACATCAGAGCTGAAGTAAACTGCCTAATTCCACACCGCAAATACTGTTTTAAAGAAAAAATCAGCTAAATTAACCATTTAGATGTTTATAGTTTAGATGTTTATAGTGGGTAAATTTGTTTTATACATCAGGAATTTTACTTTTGTTCAGATTATATTTAAAACATTTATTTCTCCAAAGTAGAAATCTTTGCCATTACAAATTGCTGAATGTCCCAAACTGAATGGATAGTAAAAAATTAAACTCGAGGTGCATGGGAGCTACAAAATATTTTAAAAATATTTCAGGTTGTACTTTCTGGAGACTTGGCAGTTTGTTCAAATAACAAGGAGAAATATCACACTCCTTATTGGTGAAAATGCCTAAGGTCCAGATGCACAATAAATTAATATAGTAAAGTTTAGTGGCAGTTTAATTGGAAAAATGCATTGGCAGCCCCACCACTTTTTTTTGTTGACAAATTGTTCAATCATATAACAAGTATTTTCATCTGTATTAAGATAGGTCTATGAATGACTAAGTTACATTTGCAAATAGATGAATGCTTCTAGTATCTCGGATTTGTTCACGATTTTATAAATTATTTGTCAGTAATTCATCAAGTTCGGGAAAGTGCTGAGTCTGAAGAATTTGCATCCATTAATGCAAAGCTGAGTTTAGTAAATCATAACAATTTTTCAGAACATTGGAACTCGGCAGTCTCGGTTTGGCTGCTTTGCAGCCATTAATTCATTTCAGCTGTAACTACCAGTCAAAAAGGCCAATGTTTGGTCAAAGTAATGTTTTTAATTTCTTATAGTGTGTTTGGCAATAGGTCGTGTCCCTTGTGTGCAAATCATAGATGTGAAGCTGGGACCTGCTGAATTTCAGTGCTGAATTTCAGCTGCGGCGGCTGATACAACTTCAGGTGTCACTTTATTCTGCATTATTATGAAATGTGCGGTATCTGAAATACCTTACCCAATTTAACGCATCAGCTAATACCTTAATTTGAATTAGCAAGGAATGATGCGTAAGCACCCATAACTGTCTCACCAGCTGAATGTTCTTGTGTTCAACTGATCAACAATTGTCAGTCACCTCATTTAAAAAAAATTGTGTTTTCTAACTGCTGCACAAATTAGTTGAATTTTATTGCTAGAAGATGGTTTTCTTATCTAAAGTGTCTTCTTTTTATATGTCGACATCCACCATGCTTCAAAGTTACTCCACTTAGAAATATCTTGAGAAAGCAGTCAAACTGCCTCGCACAATTCCTGTTCTGCGGATGAGACATTAAAACTGAGACCCGTTTCTTCATTCAGGTGTTGCAGGTGGCCCATAGCATTCTGCGTAAGTCCTGGTGTGATGTAGCAAACACCCTGCAATGTACACTACACAAGCTAAAGTTTAATTGCAGTGAAAACTTGGTTAGTGCAAAATGTCTGCCAGGTTATATTCACTAGATTAACAGATTACTAGATTAACTAGATTAACACTCTGTTTACATATGAAACACGGTCACTTCCGTGAATTGTAAGCAGGTGCCTGTCAAAATGAAATACTTTCTCTTATGCACTGATATTCTGGAGATGATCAAAACCCAACAGAATTTCAGTTCAAAAAGCTCAGAATGGAAAGAGAAATGGGATGGCAGTTTGAAGGAGCAGAATAAAAATGTCTGTTGCAAATAAAAGATATGACTACTGCAAACAGAACTCTTGGCAAAACATTTATTATATATTTGAAGGCCTAAACCAGCATCAGTTAATGTCTACAGCTTTTTGTGTCTATCATCAGTTAATGTCTTTGTATTCATTAGCAAAGATAGAATAGGACAGTCCGATGGGGCTTGTGAAAGCACGAGAAAACTGTGGCAGTGAAATTATTCTGTTTGACCCGTTATAGCTGCACATTGTGCCTTCTTACACGTGCAGACTCATGAACAATATTCCAGATCTCACATCAACTGACTGTAGTATAAATACCACACCACATTCATCGACTAATAAGCATCAGATTAAGTACCCTCAAAATGCATCATATTTTAAGTCATCACTTCCAAAAAATCCATAATTGTCATTGTTTTGATTCATCAGAAGGACAAAGGAATATAGGAGCAGGCCACTTGGCCCCAGAGCCTGCCCTGCCATTCAATAAGAACATGGCTGAACTTTGCTGGCTTCAACTCCTTGTTATTCCTTCTCTGCACAGAAGAAATCATACTCTCTCCCACTATTCCTCCTCACGTTCATGCTCCCCTCACCTCTCTCTTCAACACCCGGCAAAGGGGCGGCTTAGTGGTGCAGCGGTAGAGTTGCTGCCTCACAGCGCCAGTGGCCCGAGTTCAGTCCTGACTACAAGTGCTGCCTGTATGGAGTTTGTACGTTCTTCCTGTGGGTTTTCTCCGGGTGCTCGATTTCCTCCCACACTGCAAAGACGTACGGGTTTGTAGGTTAATCAGCTGCTGTATATTGTAAAATTGTCCCCAGTGCGTAGGATAATGCTAGTGGACGGGGTGACCGCTGGTCGGCGCGGACTAAGTGGGCTGAACGTCTTGTTTCTGCTCTGTATCTCTAAAGTCACCCCTTACCCTCAATCTTTTGGTATTCGAACCTAATAACATTCACCATAAT
Organism: Rhinoraja longicauda; assembly: GCF_053455715.1. Classification (NCBI taxonomy): domain Eukaryota; kingdom Metazoa; phylum Chordata; class Chondrichthyes; order Rajiformes; family Arhynchobatidae; genus Rhinoraja; species Rhinoraja longicauda. The sequence continues at coordinate 19,038,164 of NC_135987.1, read as the reverse complement.
TGGTCTTTTTTGTTCACAGATAATGCCAACTATCGGTTGACCTCTTGTGTTTTACTGCCGCCAAAAATATCTTTCAATGTATTGTTCTATTTTAATATTTAATACTTATTTGAAGTTTGCATTTCTATAATCTTTTGATAACGCCAAAATTAGCGCTAACGTTAGCACAATGTCTTTAACAATGTGTTTTTTATATTGCCTATAACCCTGATTTTGCATAGGTTTAGAAAATGCTCTGGCTTAGTGACTTGCTGTTGCTGTAACCAAAGGGCAATTTAGCTTACCTGGATTGAATTACTCCTGTGAGATATCGCCTCAGCACACAACGCCCTGTTCAGCTGGCTATTAAGCTCACACATATCTCTTTGGTAATTGAGTCAGACTGGGGCACACACTGATGTTAACCTATTACAACATTGTACATTTGCAGTGGAACAAATATGACAACTAATTTTAGCGAGAGATAAGCCTGGCATAAAATAGATTGCGTTACACCTACATATCTCAATGAAATGGTACTCCCACTGCAAGATGATCTATTTGGTGCTTGTGTCGTTCATTGGCTTGGATTTCTATGCAGTTTTTGCACAAACTTTGAATAATGCATGATGTTTAAATTATGCAAAGTGAGTAAAATATATGCTTATTTCAGTAATGGTAAAAAATATTTTGAAAATGCCTTAATTCAGCTGAATGAATCTGGTAGTCCAGAGTGTCTTGCTGAAGGTTTCAAGAACATGCTAAAAATCAAAAGCATGTGATTTAATGGAGTCATGTTTAGGTGTAATTTTGGACAATGCAGTGATAAATTATTGCTTATTTTGCTGTAAATGTAGTCTTCAAAACTTTCTCTTTGTAAATAATGAGATTCTCCAATTTCAGATTTTGTGACTTTTAATCTGTTCCTTGCATCATGCAGTGAAAACCATTGATATTAATTATTTTTAGAAAATACAAGTAAATCTTATTTCAGTGCTCTGATAATATGGATCATCTGCGTGGGTCTCTTACTCACCCTGGAATCTATCGCTTTTCTCCACCATCAGTTAGATTCCTGAGTATGTCCCATCAAAGTTCCTCTCTATCTTTACATTTCATTTGCAAAGTTGGAGAAAAATTATAGAGAATTTAAAAAGAAGCCGACATATTGGGGAGTGCCCACGAATGAAATATGGACAAAGGCAGGAGCCAAAGGAGAGGTCCCACAATCAAAAACAAGTTAACTAACCAATGGATCTCTGCTGTTTGCAATAGATATTGCTCTGTTATCCATCCTTAATCAAGTACGGGACTTATTTTATGTTCACTTTAACAGTGAATGACAATTCTGATTAATAACTCAATCAAAATGTACCAAATGAAATATTCACAGTGCTTTCCTGTTACAAAATTCAAGAACAATATGTTTTCGTACAGAATTTCTGTCAACTTCTGACATATTATTTACAACCAACAACTGAAACTGATATTGTTGATACTTCAGTGCAATACAGAGGACATGCAGAACTGTTAAAGATGCCAGGTTTTAGATTAAGAATGGGACTTTTCCTGTATCCCGGTATATATTTATTCCTCAATTAGGTTTCAAAGGTCTTTTATTGTCACGTGTACCAATTAAGGTACATTGATATTCGTATGACCATACAGCCATACTAAAAAAAGCAACAAGACAATTAGATAAAAGCTAACATAAGCATCCACTGTGATTCCTCATTGTGGTAGAAGGCAATAAAGTCTAATCTTCCCATATTTTTCTTCCGCGTCGGGGCAGTCGAACCGTCCGCAGTCGGGGCGATCGAAGTTCCCACAGCCGACGGTCGAAGCTCCCGCAGTCGGGGCGATCGAAGTTCCCGCAGCTGACGGTCGAAGCTCCCGCATCGGGGCGGTCAAAGCTCCTGCGTCGTGGAGCTCCTGAAGTCGGTCTCTAACCAGGGACCGCGAGCTCCACAATGGTAAGTCCCGCAGGCTCCCGTAGTTGGAGCTCTGAAGTCGATCCCCGAGAGGGATCGCAAGCTCCGCAATGATAAGTCCCACAGGCCCTCGCGGTTGGAGCTCCCAAAGTCGGTCTCCAGCAAAGGCCACCAACTCCTCGATGTTAGGCCGCAGTGTGGACGGAGATACGATACGGAAACAAAATATCGCATCTCTGTCGAGGTAAGAGATTAGAAAAAGTTTCCTCCAACCCCCCACCCCAACCCCCACATAAAACAAGCTAAAGAACATTTAAAAAATACATTTAACATAAACTATAAAACAACAAAGAAGGAAGGGATGGACAAACTGTTGGTGAGGCAGCCATTGCTGGTGCCACCTGGTGTCTTTGTGTCTTACTACCCTCAAAACAGATCTCCATTGATATACAGGGTGCATACCTCGATATATGGATATAGAAACTAACTATTATATAAATATATATATATATATATATAGTAACTAACCATCGTGGTTTTCCTCATAAGGGTGAAGATTGCACTTTGAAAGTCCAATCTGATATGAAAGGCACTTTATAAATTTAATTTCAATATATGATATTGCCATGTTATGTAATTCATTTTCTTATCAAATGTCAGTGGTGCATGCTTAGCAATAAGGTTGAAGTAAAATGATAGGTGGAATTTAATTTCTGTTTTTAATGATGCAGGCTCTAACATAAGGGCTATCAGGCCTTGTTTAAATGTTTAATGATAGTATAGAGGAAAGAATAATGTGGAAAACCACATAGCTATCACAAAAAAAATCAATGAGCTGTTCACTATCTAATGTATAGATTCTCCTGTAGTTGATTGTTTTGATTTTTTTTTGTTGAAAAAGTGCACTGTTTGCGATTGAATGAGCTCCTTCTTATGAATCCAATTACCTTTCTCCACCTTCACATCATGCCCAATGCACAACTAAAGAGAGCAGGTTTTTCAATCCATTTGGTTGCCAAACATTTTAACTCCCATTCCCATACTGACCTTTCTAGTCCTGGGCCTCCTCCACTGTCAGAGTGAAGCCCCATGCAAATTGGAAGAACAGCACCTCATATTTCACTTGGGCAGCTTATAACCCAGCGGAATGAATATTGATTTCTCTTATTTCAAGTACACCTTGCATTCCCCCTCTCTCTGCCCCTCCACCACCCTGGTCATCCTGCTAGTTCCACTGTTTGCATCCATATATCTCTTCATTGTCACCTATTCCACAGCCAACAATGGACCATTGCGGGCTCCACCTTGGCCATCAGTGCCAGCTGGGATTTATTCTGAGCCTTTTCATACCTCTAGTTTCCCTGTCCCCTGAAGTCAGTCTGAAGAAGGGTTTCCACCCGAAACGTCACCTATTCCTTTTCTCCAGAAATGCTGCCTGACCCACTGAGTCTATCCTGTATGCTGAATATAACGTAGATAGCGAATGAAAAAGGCATCTCCCGACAGTGACTCTTCTTCATGTCCTTCCGCTGGGACTTTGGGGTTATTTCTCTCACAGTGATGAATTGCCAATATTTTAGTCAAGTTGGTGTGGAAGTACAAGTTGAAAGATATCACAAACCACAAGAAGAGGATTTAAAAATCTAACTATAGAAAACAAATTTCCAATTTTAAGGATGAAACCCTTTTGAGAGTGCTAAAATCTGCACATAAAACCAGCGTGCATCCAAGCCTTGTAAATGCAGCTGTGCTGCTGTGTAAATGTTTACTCTTGTGATTTCTATAATCCCCAATGCTCTCAACAGGATTTCTGTAAGTAGAATGAGAAGGTTACTGGGCTTTTCTGACAAGAAAATAAATGGTTCTGGAATAAATAGCTATTCAGGTACCAAGTGTGCCAAATATTGGCATCTGTAATTAGCTAATGAAACCAGCACCAATGATGGAATAATATTTTGAATGTACTGTGCCAGGCAGAAAGAGCATTCCTTGTTAATAATACAATGAAAAATGTATGTTACAAACCAAGTTCTCCCATATCTGCAACAAATGTGCAAACTATCAAAATATGAAACAAAGACTGCAGAATTTCTCTTAACAACACATTGGGATTATCAAAATTAAAACAGTTAAAAAACATATGTTTTCCTTTGCTAATGTTGCAGGTAAAATATTTTCCTCTATGCTCTTATCTGTTTTCCAGGCTTTTTGTGGGTTTGTGCGCCCGGGCATTGATCCCAGGAATCTTTCAGCCGTAGCCACAGGGAACTGGGGGTGTGGAGCATTTGGTGGGGATGCCAAGTTAAAATGTGAGTACGCCAGTGTTCATTTTTACAAAAATGCATTCACATAAGGTGCCGAGATCCAAAGATCTTTTGGTGATTCATCCCACCTCTTTTTGTGGAAACCTTGCATACAAAATAGCATTGCAGTTCAAAAATAACTCGTGCAATGTTCTAAGGCCATCCTGAAAATATCTACTTTCTAAACCCTATGTAGTGTTTGGAGTTTAGAGATACAACATGTAAACAGGACCTTCGGCCCACCGTGACCATGCCGACCAAAGATCCTCGTACACTAACACTATCTTACACACACACTAGGGACAATTTACAATTTTTACCGAAGCCAATTAACCTGCAAACCTGTACATCTTTGGAGATGTGGGAGGCACCCAGTGAAAACCCACGCAGTCATGGGGAGAACGTACAAACTCTGTACAGACAGCACATGTAGTCAGGATCAAACATGGGTCTCTGGCGCTGTGAGGCAGCAACTCTACCGCTGTGCTGCCCCTAGTGAGAATGAATATCACAGCCATGACTTATGTAAAGAATTAAGAGATTCATTAAAATAACAGATGAATATAGCTCACTTTTAGATGCAAAAAGTTTGTGCAGAGGAACATTGTCTTTGGTTCATTGACTTTCATTAAACAACAGTAACATGTCACTGCAAGACATTTAGGTTTGGCAAGCTCGGAACAGAAGGTCAAGTCAAAGTCACACCCACGCTGAGCAAACACCTACATGTATCAATGGAAATACAATGTTCATTATATGTGCAGTTTGACAGTAGTAATGTTATGTTAGAGTTCATCCCTGGTCTCGGAGGACTCATTATAGTGCTAAGCTTTGCTTGATAATGAGTCTATTTGGGATGATATTTTTTTCATTGCTGATCCGAACACTGATAGTGTTATATTTAACCACCTCTCGTGGATTAACTGGTGCACTGTTATACTTTAGAAAAGAGTGCAAGTGTTGAAAGTACATTTACTGCAAACACTGAGGGATAATGTTAAATGCAAGACAGAAGATAGCTTTAACATTTATATATTTAAAAATGCTGTCTGTTGTAAATTCAAGAAAGGTCAGTCAGCATTTGAAAGCAAGAAATGTGTGATGATTTGGAGAAGTCTGCATTGAGGATGGATTCTTTGTTCAGCAACCAGAAGCAGGACCACTGACCAACGTGTGATTTTATTGCAGCCTTGTTGCAGCTGATGGCCGCTGCAGAAGCAGGGCGAGATGTGGTTTATTTCACCTTCGGAGACCAGGAATTAATGACCGAGATACACGATATGTACATGTTCCTGAGCGAGAAAGAGCAGACTGTTGGTAAGCTAATCTCATTTGTAACGGAGTGCAGATTGTCACCCTCTACAGTCTGGCTTTGGAGCAGCAGATTGTTAGTGGCAGCAACATCTCCTGCATTATTGTAATAGATCCTTTGCATGGACTCATAGAGGTAAAGTCATAGTCCCAAAGAGATGTGGGTTTGACAGTCAATTGGCCTCTGTAAATTGCCCCTAGTTGTCGGGAGTGGATGAGAAAGGGGGATAATATAGAACTCGTGTGAATCGGTGGTTGACGTGAGCTCAGTGGGCCCTAAGGCCTGTTTCCATGCTGCATATTTCAATCAATCGATGAATCAAACAAAACTATACAGCATGCAAACAGGCCTTGATAATAAAGAGTTAAAATTCAGTACATGGTAAAAGTGCAACTTTTTTGTTAAGCCTCTTAAAATATCTGCCTTGTATTCCTCGTGACTCTTTAGAGCAGTAGATATTATAAGGAATTTTCAGAATAAATTCTGATACAATTGTTCCAATCTAAAAATAAACGAACCAAGTGGTAATCTACTTCTACTTTTACAGGTCAAATATACAAACTTTTGGAACGATATTGGTGTGAGGTGTGCAGAACCTGTTCTTTCTCAAGACCAAACATCAAACTCTACAACTTCATTCACGATTCTGTAGGTTTGTACCTAGATTCAACAGATGAAGATGATGATTGATAACAATTAAAGATCGACGATAATGTAAAGGCTGTCATTAGACTGGTGAGATGGCTGGGCTTTGTGGCTCATCACCACAGTAATCCTCCCACAGGTTCTTGATGCCACAGCCCCACTCTTCTGTAACAAAATCTTGCAAAACATGGCCCATTATTCTGACGGTGAATATTTACTGAAGTAACATGCTCATCAGAATGAGGGTATGAATGGTAAGATGCTTGTCAAAGCGAGCAGTCAAACCTGAAGTGGAAGTTCAGGGGGTGAGTAACTGTGTGAACCTGTTAACCAGAGGCTAACCAGGGCAGTATATACCTGTTCTATATAGTACATATTATGCTATTATTATTGAAGAATAGTTACCAATATAAATTAAGAGGAATGCAAATATTCTGATGGAATAAACCAGTTATCTATTATTTTTGGAATAATCTCTGCTTAAATAATTTAAATCAAAGTCAAAACCCCAGCATGCTTACGGCATGCCTTTGTTAATCTTAGCAAGAAAGTATGTCAAATGTAAATTGCAGGAGGAACCACATCATCCTCTTTGGCTTGTATTGTGAGCAAAAAACAATAGGTGGGTGTTTTATTTTCCTTGTTTAAAAATACCTAAAATTTCATATATCAATGGTGTATTATTTTAGACTGTGGTACTCAATGCTGAACATGTTCAGGAATATTAGCTGCTGTCTAATGGATTGTTGTCAGTCATAAAGGGGGAATTCTGTACTGACATGTAAAGAAATATTTTTTTTTATTTGTCCAAATAAAGGTCTTCTGTTGAGTACAAGATTTTGGGGATTTCTTTATCTTCATAAGTGTTATATAATGCAAGCAGCAGCAAAAAATATATATAAAATAATAAAAGGATAAATTGTTGAAATTAAGGATTTTGTGCCGATCAAAAGATTAAAAGGAATTTGTCTATTTCATGCTTGCCCCAATTACACAGTTGATATCTTCTGTTACTGTTATTACATTCATATTGCTACGTTCATACCATTAGTGAAACTGAAATTTATCCAGAATTTGTGCCTGTTTGTGACATTTCAATCAGTCAATTAACTTATTAAAAGCTGACTCATCTCCGAACTTGCAAAATATATTTGTTATGGAGTGGGTATAAATGGGGCACCTCCTTGTAGATGTTTGAGGGAATCAGACACTGAAAGTAACCAATGTGAGCTGAGCCAGTTTGCAATATCGGTCCCCAGAACATCTTGGACCTTCATTGTCATTCACCAATAAACACAAAAATCTGCTTTAATTTGTTTCATGCAGGATAGTTCTTAATGAGCTTTATTGAAGTGAATATGTGAAGGCCAATTATCCAACATTTTACTCTTATTCCATTATCCTTGCCTTTTGTTTATTTAAACTGTCTATTTTCAGAGCAGAATTAGGCCATTCGGCTCAGCAAGTCTACTCCACCATTCAATCATGGCTGATCTACAGTATCTAACCCTCTTAACCCCATTCTCCTGCCTTCTCTCAAGAACCCCTGACACCTGTACTAATCAAGAATCTATCTATCTCTGCCTTAAAAATATCCATTGACTTGGCCTCCACAGCCATCTCCACAGATTCAACGCTCTCTGACTAAAGAGATTCCTCTTCATCTTCCTCCAGGAACATTCTTTAAATCTGGGGCTATGACCTCTGGCTGTACCTCATTGAGCATGAGGATTGTTTATGAACCTTACGAATAGGGGAAAAGGTAGTCATTTGTGAAGATCAGTGCCACTCTGACCTAATTTCTTGGTGTGGATGTTTCTAAGCCTGTTGGTAAATTGGTATGAAGGCAAGTGCTGAGGGAATGCATAGGGTTTTTCTTGTATTCCAAAATATGGATGTTTCCATTATTCTAAAATACTCCAAAGACTATTGAGGGGCTGTTGGAAAAGTTCATTTCCAAAATGGAAAAAACGGTGGATGGGCACGACATTATAGAGAATTTGAGGTTGGCATCTGTATCAAGCAGATATGCACAGAATGCGCAAAAACATCAAAACATCAATTCCTTCTGTTCCTGGGCCTCTTAAGACGACTAACATTGCCAAAGCGATTGGGCTGCTCTGCCAAATGTGAAGCCACCTTGGCACGACACCAGCATCAACTTGAAATTAGATTCAAAAGTGTCTTGGCTGTAGTAGACACGGCATAGTGGTGGTGAAATGTAGTCAAAGGAATTGCAGATGTTGCTTACCAAAAAAGACACAAAGTGCTGGAGTACTCAGCGAGTCAGTCAGCATCTCTGGAGAACATGGATATGTGAAGTTTCCGGTCAGGTCCAACAGAAATTCAAAAATTCAAACAGAAGGTATATGTAATTTTGTTTTTCACCTATAGGATTAATTACATGGACTTACTCAACTCTAAAGGGCAATTAAATAGTTTCCCGGCTGCAAGCTACTTATAAGATTAATTAAAAACAGAAAGATATGAACAAAAGGGGCTGCACAATGGCTCAGCGATGGAGTTACTGCCTTACAGCGCCAGAGACCCGATCCGATCCTGACTACGGGTGCTGTCTATACGGAGTTTGCAAGTTCTCCCGGAGACTGCGTGGGTTTTTCCCGGGTGCTTCGGTTTCCTCCCACATTCCAAAAGCGTGTGGGTTTGTAGGTTAATTTGGCTTCTGTAAAATTGTCCCTGTTGTGCAGGATAGTGCTAGTGTACGGGGTGATCGATGAGCCGAAGGCCCTGTTTCTATGCTGTATCGCTAAAGCCTAAAGTAAAAGCAAGGACAGGTTGCAGATTTATCTTGGTCACAAATTCAGTTATCCTCCAACAGGAAAATATGAAACCATTGAGGCTGTTGGGTAAATGTCAGTGTAAAAAGGACCAGAAAAAGATGCTGACTGAAGCTTCAGAGTACCTTGAGACATTTGACCCCCACAAAGGAAAAGAAAGTGCACTTCTGAGCCAAAAGCCTCATTGTTAGGTTACAAGATAACCTGAAAGAAGGGTCTGAAGAAGGGTCTCGACCCGAAACGTCACCCATTCCTTCTCTCCCGAGATGCTGCCTGACCTGCTGAGTTACTCCAGCATTTTGTGAATACAAGATAACCTGTTTGTGTTAGCAAAGTGGCTTCAAACTTGACCTGGGGTGCTACAATTGCAGCAGCGTTAAATTTTAAAAGGGAAGTTAACTTACAAACTATTCAACCAAATAAAAGTAAGTCAAATTGAGAAAAGATGCTGTGTTTTAAAAGATGACGTTTAAGAATGGTCACTACTAATTCTGAGGTTCAATCATTGAATGCATTCAAGACCACAGTCAATAGCTTTCTCGTTATTTAGAGGTTCACCTGCACCTCCTCCAACCTCATCTATTGCATCCGCTGCTCTAGATGTCAACTTATTTACATCGGCGAAACCAAGCGCAGGCTCGGCGATCGCTTTGCTGAACACCTGCGCTCGGTCCGCATTGACCAAACTGATCTCCCGGTGGCCGGGCACTTCAACTCCCCCTCCCATTCCCAGTCTGACCTTTCTGTCATGGGCCTCCTCCAGTGCCATAGTGAAGCCCACCGGAAATTGGAGGAACAGCACTTCATATTTCGCCTGGGCAGCTTGCAGCTCAGTGGTATGAACATCGACTTCTCCAACTTTAGATAGTTCCTCTGTCCCTCTCTTCCCCTCCTCCTTCCCAGATCTCCCTCTATCTTCCTGTCTCCACCTATATCCTTCCTTTGTCCCGCCCCCCTGACATCAGTCTGAAGAAGGGTCTCGACCCGAAACGTCACCCATTCCTTCTCTCCCGAGATGCTGCCTGACCTGCTGAGTTACTCCAGCATTTTGTGAATAAATACCTTTGTTTTTTAGAGACATCATTGAAGAACCGTGATGAGGTGATGGGTTAAATCTCCCTGAATAACAGGGCACTTCACAAACAGCAGCACAGCTGTACACTTACTCCTCCCCAGCGACCTGTGTTCATTCATGACCTCCAGATGCTCTCAAGGTGGGGTTTGTGGGCATCCCCCTCCCCACATCCTAAAAACGTGCGAGTTGGTAGGTTAATCGGCCACTGCAGATTGTCCCTTGTGGCTCGGTGAGTTGTGGAATCTGGAGAGAATTTATGGGTAGCATGGAGAATAAACTGGGATTAGAGTGAATGGGCTTTGCCAGTTCTTGAGGTCTTCCCCAACATTGTGGTCCATGGGCAGGTGGGGCTGACAAGCTGGAGGAGTGGAATATTCTTGTTTCCATTTCTTATTTAAAGTTACAGCTACATCATCGGCCCCAGTGATAGTCCTTTCAACAACATTCATGGTCACGCATTCATTGCAAAATCCCCTGCCTTTCTCCTTTTGGAAGCTTGCCAAATGCCCTTAATCCACGTCATTCTGTTTAACTTGTATTCTCGCACGTTTGTGCGTTGGATTTGCAGATAAACCGCATCAAAATGTGACATTTCATTGGGCACAGGGCAGCACGGTGGTGCCGCGGTAGAGTTGCTGCCTTGCATTGCCAGAGACCCGGGTTCGATCCTGATCACGGGTGCTTATCTGGATGGAGTTTCTACATTCTCCCCGTGACCTGCGTGAGTTTTCTCTGGGTGCTCCGGTTTCCTCCAACACTCCAAAGATTTACAGGTTTATAGGCTAATTGGCTTGGTGTAATTATAAATTGTTCCTAGTGGGTGTAGGATAGTGTTAGTGTGCGAGGATCAGTGGTCGGCGCGGTTTCTTCCCACAGGCCATCATGACTGTCAACTTTTATAACCCCAGAGACTAAATTTTTGTATACACTATAGTAACTTTATTTATAAGCTGTAACTGTAATTCTTTTTTTGAGCACAATCCGCAGGCATTGCCACTTTCATTTCACTGCACATCGTGTATGTGTATGTGACAAATAAATTTGACTTGACTTGATTCGGTGGGCCGAAGGGCCTGTTTCCACGTTTTATCTCTAAACTAAACTAAACTGGTGTGTTAGTTTTCTAATGTTCCATTTTATTTTGGTTACTCTGCTTGAGTTATCCCCATGAATTTTTCCGATATAAAATCCTTAGTTGTGGCTATACAATCAAATACTCATTTATTTATTTTACAATATGATCAACGTTTTGGTCGCTGAGTAAATCCAAAAGCCCCTCCCTGTGGATCGGAAAATAATTCCACCTTTAATTGCTTTAATTTCCATTCATCCTTGATAACTAGAAGAACACTTTAAAGCTTAGGCAGTGTCGGTGCATTTAGATCTTCCCGCAGATCTGAGTAAAAATAGCTCTTTAAAGTTAACTGACATCAAAGGCATATCCCATGAATTATGTTCAGAGCGTTACAGCATGAGGTTAGTAGCAAGAGCACGGGAGATCAGCTCTTTGCTTGCTATGACCTTTCGGGAAGTCCACCTGCTGTAGTATTCATATTTTATCAAAATAATTGCTATTTAAGACACAGGTATTAAACTGTTTGCCTAAATATAGCAGGATCAATATTTCCAAATCATCGATCCATTTTCCAATATTTCTCCGATCTCCTTTTTTCCCCTGCTATCAGTCATCTGTATCGCCTTGTCATGTTCTGAGGATTTCATCTCTGACCTGCATTAACTTGGACACGCATCACATTTATGGATCACTTTCTGTGTCTTAGTCACTGTCTCCTGTTATCAATTCGCGGCGTCAAGCTTCTCGAGGAGAACATTCACAAAGTAGGCAGTAATCTCCACAAGCCCTCCTGTTTCAAAGAAATGTACAACTGACTCATTGCGGGGATTTTTAATGCTGTAATTTATTACATAATAAATCTGGGTATCGTGAGCACAATTCCCAAGCGTTTTCGAAGATTTTCGTACACAGTACAAAGATAAAACTCCCAGCTGTTCTAAGTGTACTGGGAAAGTCCATTGTAGAATTTGCTTTGTTCTGAAGTCTTCCTTGCTCTACCTACTGAAGTAAACGCTGCCAAAGTTGTCTTATTAAACATGCAGTTACCTTGTATATTGTTGTAACGCATTTGTTACATATTTGTAGGCAAAAGACTCTACTTTTCCATACCGGCATTAAATTGACTGGGAATTTACATATCAAAGGAGCAAATAGTGTAACACTTCTAGTTCTGTGGTTTATGTTATGATAATTCTCTGCGTATAATGTGCACAGTGTAGGTAAATAGGGATTTAGAGATAAGAGCTACCAGTATGGTTAAACACAAGGAAACACAGTTTTATAGTCAGCCTGTTAAGTATAGAATGATGGCATTCACAAGAATGAGCTGAAAAATAACCATTGATGTAAAAAAGTGTTTATTGATTAAGTTATCTTTCAAAATAGTGTTGAAGCTCTTCACAGCCATTTTGAAGTACATTAAAAAGGCACAAAGTGCTGGAGTACTTCAGCAGGTCAGGCAGCATCTCTGGGGAACATGGATAGGCGATATTTCGGGTTGGGACCCTTCTTCAGACTGATGGTGTGGGGTGAAGCAAGCTGGAAGAGAGGAGGGACAGATAGAACAGGAGGACCTTGAGACGAATCAAGAAAGTGGAGTTTTGTTTCCAGTACAGTAGCAAACCTGCCTTATCAGACCATAGGTTTGAGAACTTTTCCAGGGATACGATTAGATTATCTACTCTTAACTCTGCACAGTGTCGAGGGGATGCTACACTGTCAGAGGCTTGGTGCTTGTGGTTGGGATATTTAACAGTGAAGCTGCAGATGACTTGGACCCACAGTATCACAAAGCAGAAAAGCACCAATGGAATTGCGCGAGAGCTAAATATTATTACTGACAAAGAAAACTGAGCTCTGAGATTCCAAGTTGCATTTATCACCTAATTATAGTGTGTAGGATGGAACTAGTGTGCGGGGATCGCTGGCCGGCGCAGACTCGGTGGGCTGAAGGGCCTGTTTCTGTTCTGTATCTCTAAACTAAACTAAACATAAGAATGCTGGTGAAAAGCACTGATTTCTGAGGGCTGGAGGAATCGCCTTCAAACACTGAACTAGAATCACCAGTGCATCAAGCAGAATGACACACAGCTGTTGAGGATGTGCAGGGCAGTAAATCAGTAAATGTGAAAGACTGGAATGAGAGAAGGCAGGGACCATTAGTGAATAAGAGGGAACGTCAGATGACAGGGGCCTGTTTCAGATTGCTTCATCACTTTAGCTTGCTGCCGATTTCTAGTTAATTGAGCTGCCGGTTTGCTGTTGGGATATTGCTTGAACTCCTGACATGTCCATGATGAATGACATCTGTCTGCAGGAGAAATATAATGGGATCTGCTAATGACATTTGACAGACTGTTAGCAGAGGGCATGTCTTCAGGAATAAGGCAACTGGCAATTTTATCAGCAAGGTTGCTCGTCATTTATTGTACCTTTAAGTGTTATATTACGTACAGCTTCCAAACTGCCTTGCTAATTTATTTTGCTCCAACATTCCTTCCACAGTAACTAATTCTTCTCTCCGTAAGACTGATATTCGGTTGTTTAGGGTTCAAGGATCGTATTAGAAGCTGTATTCTGACTGGAAATGCTAACGAGACAAGTGGGAAGGGCAGCAGTGAGAAAAGAATCTGTAATCAGACTAAGACCAGGCAGTAAACAGGATTGGGTTGTGAGCAGACCTTTGATACAAGTTCAGAAAGGGAAGAGGATATCCAAATAAATTTGGAACAGCGCACAAAGTTGCAGAAAGACTAAGTCCTAGTACGTGTGGTGGAAAATAAGAGTTGAGAAGTGTACACCATGTGTTTTCGAGAATTTCGCCCGAACAGTCTGTGACCCATAGCGTTATGTTCTTCTTCTTGCGTTTGAGGCAGCAGAAATTATGTGACCCCCTCCAGGTGCTGTAGCCAGTGCATCGTGCTGTTGTCGAGGGCCGTGAGGTCTACCCCTCCACCAGGGGGGCGGAGGACAGTGCAGTCGGACATGCCGTGCTGCGCTGTTTGCTGGTCTGCTCCACACACGCAGGCTGCTGATGGACGCAACCCCCAATGATGCATGTTGGCGTTGAACCGGCCGACCCCTGTGCGGAGCCGGTTCAGGGCGACCCACTCTTTGCGGGGGCATGTCCGAGCCGGGTGGGGCTGTGGTGTTCGGTGCGACAGTGAATTGAGGAGGTCACGATGTCTGTTAACTCTGCCCATAACTCTGCAGCCGACAGGGCTTTGTTTGAAACTTTGAGCGCCAAACCGGCAGCACCATGTGTATTGCTTTATGCGCCAGTCTGCAGCTGATAACATAGAAACATAGACAATAGGTGCAGGAGGAGGCCATTTGGCCCTTCGAGCCAGCACCGCCATTCATTGTGATCATGGCTGATCATCTACAATCAGTAACCCGTGCCTGCCTTCTCCCCATATCCTTTGATTCCGCTAGCCCCTAGAGCTCTATCTAACTCTCTTTTAAATTCATCCGGTGAATCGGCCTCCACTGCCCTCTGTGGCAGAGAATTCCACAAATTCACAACTCTCTGGGTGAAAAAGTTTTTTCTCATCTCAGTTTTAAATGGCCTCCCCTTTATTCTAAGACTGTGGCCTCTGGTTCTGGACTCCCCCAACATTGGGAACATTTTTCCTGCATCTAGCTTGTCCAGTCATATCATATCATATCATATCATATATATACAGCCGGAAACAGGCCTTTTCGGCCCACCAAGTCCGTGCCGCCCAGCGATCCCCGCACATCAACATTATCCTACACCCACTAGGGACAATTTTTACCTTTACCCAGCCAATTAACCTACATACTTGTACGTCTTTGGAGTGTGGGAGGAAACCGAAGATCTCGGAGAAAACCCACGCAGGTCACGGGGAGAACGTACAAACTCCTTACAGTGCAGCACCCGTAGTCAGGATCGAACCTGAGTCTCCGGCGCTGCATTCGCTGTAAAGCAGCAACTCTACCGCTGCGCTACCGTGCCTTTTATAATTTTATACGTTTCTACAAGATCCCCTCTCATCCTTCTAAACTCCAGTGAATACAAGCCCAGATTTCCAATCTTTCCTCATATGACAGTCCCGCCGTCCCAGGGATTAACCTCGTGAACCTACACTGCATTGCCTCAATAGCAAGGACGTCCTTCCTCAAATTAGGAGACCAAAACTACACACAATACTCCAGATGTGGTCTCACCAGGGCCCTGTACCACTGCAGAAGGACCTCTTTACTCCTTTACTCAAATCCTCTCGTTATGAAGGTCAACATGCCATTTTCTTTCTTCACTGCCGACTACCTGCATGTTTACTTTCAGTGACTGGTGTATAAGGACACCCAGGTCTCGTTGCACTTCCCTTTTTCCTAATCTGACACCATTGAGATAATAATCTGCCTCCTTGTTCTTGCCACCAAAGTGAATAACCTCACATTTACCTACTTTATACTGCATCTGCCATGCATCTGCCCACTTACTCAACCTGTCTAAGTTACCCTAACATCCTCTTCGCAGTTCACACTGCCACCCCTGCTTTGTGTCATCTGCAAATTTGCTAGAGTTACTTTTAATTCCATCATTAAATCATTAATAGATATGGTAAATAGTTGCGGCCCCAGCACCGAGCCTTGCGGCACTCCACTCGCCACTGCCTGCCATTCTGACAGGGACCCATTTATTCCTACTCTTTGTTTCCTGTCTTTATTTCCGGGGGGGGCTTGCTCGGATGCAGTCCCCTGCCATTGGTTGTAGTTTGAATTTGGAAGCAGCGTTACTGGCCAGGACTTACCGGCGCTCATTTCAACAACTGATTTTTGCCTGGTAGTTCCTGACGAGAGGGGTTTACCGACGGGCTGGGTTGCGATCAGCACCGCGGACAGAGGCCGAGAGAGAGGGAGGTGTGCTGCTGTAGGACGGGCCCCTGAACATACCGAGACAAGTATCATTTTCGTTCTCTCTCGTGACAATAAAACTGATTCGAAACTGAACAGACGAGTGTGCCTTTTTTCTGTTCTACTAGTCAGATCCTTGAACCTGTTCCCTTGTGACACCATGGCAGGAGACAAGTTTAGACTTTTGGATCGGCGCATGGATATGCAGGGAATTAAGGGATATTGAACACTTGGCAACAGTCACTATGGGCCAAAGCACCGGTCCCTGCTCAGTGCAGCCCTGCTCAATGTTTTATGTTAAAGGGCATGGAGAGTGTGAATATGGGGATCGTTGCTCCAGCTGTACAAGGAGATGGTGAGACCACAGCTGGACTACCCCATGTAATGTTGGTCTACCTTAAGATTGATAGTTTGACTGAAAGATACAATATAGTAACAATCCCTTCGACCCACCGAGTCCAGGCCAACCATCAATCACCTGTTCACACTAGTTCTATGTTATCCAATTTTCTCATCCACTCCCTACATTCTAGGGGCAATGTACAGAAGCCAATTAACCTACGAACCTGCACAGCTTTGGGATGTGGGCAAAAACCGGAGCATCCAGAGGAAACCAACACGATCTCAGGGAGAAACGTGCAAACTCCACACAGATAGCTGCCGAGGTCAGGATGGAACCCGGGTCTCTGGCGGTGTGATGAGGTAGTTGAGGCAGGTACTATCACAACATTTAAGAAACATCTGGACAGATACATGGATAGGAAAGGTTTAGAGGGATATGGGCCAAATGCAGGCAGATGGGTCTAGTGTAGATGGGACATGTTGGTCGGTGTGGGCAAGTTGAGCCGAAGGGCCTGTTTCCACGCTGTATCACTGTGACTCTATGACTCTACCCGCTGCACCACTGTGCTGTGAACAAGTAAAGTTTTGTTGAAGGTATTTCAGAGAAAGTTCACCAGATTGCCTTCTGTGATTAGAGGGTCAGAGTAAGAGGGTTGGCCGATCCTGCTGGGCCTCTGCTCACTGAGTTCACCATCTGAGAGTTTAACTTCAGTGGCTGATCTATTCTACTTTCCGCTTATCATAATATGGAATCACTAATCTTTCTTCATTAGCTCTTGGGGCTAATGTTAATGTAAACGGCCATTACAAGAATAACAGTAATTATGGGACAATGGCTGCATTAGTGTGTATGAAAGAATTGCAAATGCTGATTTACACCGAGGATAGACCCAAAATGCTGGAGTAACTCAGCGGGACAGGCATCATCTCTGGAGAGAAGGAATGGGTGACTTTTCGGGTCGAGACCCTTAATCAGACTTAATTCTCTACCAGAACTGTGAAATGCAGCTTACCCAAGTGTACAGCAACAGCAGATACGAGCTTCAGTCAGAATTTTCACCGCTCCCTTTTGAAGGACAAAATATTTTGCCAATTTTAGACAGAGAGCATCAGAGGTAAAAAAAAAAGATTATCCTTTATGGAAAGCTCAAATAAATCAAGTCAAGCTGTTATTACAGCATGTCTGCCTGGGATCAGCATTGTGATAGTTCTTCCATTTGAAATCTGGATCAATACCTCAGTTGTAAAGTACTTTTCAAGCTGACATGCAACGACTTTTGTATGTTAATGCGATCCCACTGCATGTGCAATTCTACACGGCTCGTAGCTCAAAACTACATTTTCCTGGGAACCCATCAATAGGTTACAAATGATGGAAAGAATGCCCCTTTTGCTTTTCTGAATGGATTTTTTTTTAACATCATTACATCAATATTTTCTAATTTGGAGACGCATTACTTAAAATTTTAATGAATTCAATGAATGAGTCTGTTTGCCCTGAGGATCAGCAAGAAATAGAACATCCATGACAAATTCCTACTTATATTCCAAAGGTTTACAGATGTTAATGCATATCCAGTCTTGTAAATGATGTGGAAAGACCAATGAGGGGAACATTGCTGGTGCACATCAAGGCAAATGTCACCTCAGCCTCCACATATAATTCTTTACCTACCTTCGTCATTTGTCCCTACTTCTGCTCCTGTTCCCCCTGATATATTCTCCCCGACCTTTTGCACATTTTATCTGTTCATGAGTACCAAAGAATATGCCAAACCTGGTCAGCTCTATACGTCATTGTAGGGAGAAAGTTCGATCCAAACTGGTTATATAGTGTGACACCACGCTGGGGTTAGTTAACGTTATAAGATAAATATGCACATAAAATAGTTGCAAATTACAAGCTCTTAAAACATGTATGAGATAGTCACTTGATTTATCTTGGTGATTTAATTTACTGTTGTTCATTGCAACCCAGGCAAGATCTTGGTTTTTCCACATATAAAAAGGGTGCAAACTTCAGCAATTGAAGCAAAGAAATGTAGATGTTGGAAACTTCAAGTAGAATCAGAAAACGCTGGAGGTACTCAGCATGACAAGCAGCGGCGATGTGGGGGGAGAAACGGTTGGTGTTTCAGGTCAGGAGTCGTCCATCAGAATAGGAAACAAACAAGCAGAGAGGGAGCGGGGTGGAGAGAACAGATGGAACATCTGAGTAGGAAGGAACTGCAGATGCCGCTTTACTCCGAAGATAGACACAAAATGCTGGAGTAACTCAGCAGGTCAGGCAGCATCTCTGGCGAGAAGGAATGGGTGAGCTTCAAGAAGGGTCTCGACCCGAAACATCACCCATTCCTTCTCTCCAGACATGCTGCCTGTCCCGCTGAGTTACTCCAGTATTCTGTGTCTATCTTAGATAGAACATCTGTAATGGAGTGCAGACCAAAGTTGTTGAGACAGCAACTATTTTTATTGGAAGAGAAAGAAGAAAATACATTACATGATAAATGCGAGCTTCTTTGTCCCCTCAAATAATGACCTTCTTGTGGAACAGATCCCAGCTACACGCAGTGCATTGCCTTTGTCCAAAAGATATCACAAACTTAACGTTGTTGAATCACAAGTGCAGTATCTTTTGGTTTCTCACAAATGGTTTGCTGAGTCTCAGATCTTGCAGGCACTGGGTGAAGGGTTGTAGAGGTACACAGCATCTAGATATATACAGGTACATATATATAGGTATATATAGCCATATATAGCTATATATAGGTAGACAGCATATAGATATATGCAGGTACATATATAGGTATGTATAGCTATATATAGGTACACGGTATATAGATATATACTGTAAATATATAGACTGCGAATGTAAAGAAAACTACCTACTCTTGTGTATTTCTTCTACATATGTTTAATGAATAAAGTTTATTTTTGGAATAAAAAGAGGGAAGTATAGGGAGCATAGAAGTTGGGAGGTCATGTTGCAGTTGTATAAGACATTGCTGAGGCCGCATTTCGAGTATTGTGTTCAGTTTTGGGCACCATGTTATAGGAACGATGCTGCCAAGCTGGAAAGGGTTCAGATAAGATTTACGAGGATGTTGCCAGGACGCAAGGGTCTGAGCTGTAGGGAGAGGTTGACCAGGCTCAGACTCTACTCCTTGGAGTGCAGGAGGATGAGGCGTGATCTTATAGAGGTGTATAAAATCATGAGAGGAATAGATGGGGTAGGTGCACAGTCTCTTGCCCAGAGTTGGGGAATTGAGAATCAGAGGTCGTAGTCTTAAGATGAGGGGGGAAAGATTTAATAAGAATTGGAGGGGTTACTTTTCCACACAAAGGGTGGTGGGTGTATGGAACGAGCTGCCAGAGGAGGTAGTTGAGGCAGGTACTATTGCAAAGTTTAAGCAACATTTAGACAGGTACATGGATAGGACAGGTTTAGAGGGATATGGGCCACACACAAGTTGGTGAGACTAGTGTAGCTGGGGCAAATAAACTCACATGTGGCGAAGGGCCTGTTTCCACGATGAAAGACTCTATAATTCTATGACTCCAAAATGTTGTCACTTGTTCCCCTTATGCTTAATCTGTTGAGCACTGAATATGAAATCACTGCTATTAAAAAGGTACAAAACATCAGAATGAATCTTCAACAAATTAATTGGACTACTGGAATCTGATTATGTTATCGGCATTCCTTAACAAAATTAATTTGGACAGTTTATGCCCAGACTACTCTCTAGCCAAGATGAGCATTTGAGATGAAATTGGGGGCATGGTAGTACATGATATCATATCAGCGGCTTTAAACAAATAATAAGTAGAATAGCATTAAGAAACAGTGTGCTAACTTCCACATCTAACATTGCAAGCTAATTATGTTGTAAAATGTCCAATTCCATAAATCACTGCGTTCATGTTTGCTTCAGGGCATTTAAGATGAATAGAATTAATAAGATGCCAAACATGAAAAGCTCTTACTTCATCTTTGTCAAAAATAAGGCTCCAACAAAGAAAAAGTCATTTTCAATTAAAATTGTCCAACCCCCCCCCCCCCCCCCACCCCCCCCCCCCCCCCCCCACACACACACACACACACACACACACACACACACACACACACACACAATTCCAGGTCAATGCTTGATCACAAACTAAAAAGCAAGTCGTAACTCTGAGGTAATACTGAGGCAACCCAGCGCACTCTGCAAGCCTTGTTTGCCTTTCGCTGCCACTCATTTTTGCTGTAATATCAGCAACATTTTGCCTGAAATCCAGCAGCAGCAGCTTTTGTATCTGTAGATGCAGTTAAAGTTGAACATCAGAGCTTACTGCCAGAAATACCTGAGGTTGCAGAGCCACAGAAGGCAGTGGAGGTCAATTCACTGTATGTTTTCAAGAGAGAGTTAGATTTAGCTCTGCAGGCTAAAGGAATCAAGGGATATGGGGAAAAAGCAGGAATGGGGTACTGATTTTAGATGATCAGTCATGATCGTATTTGAATGGCGGTGCTGGCTCGAAGGGCCGAATGGCCTACCCCTGCACTTATTTTTCTATGTTTCGATGTTTCTATGTTGCATTGAAATCCCCATGACTGATGTGATATTGGGGTACTTGCCCACTTAGTCTACTAGAATGACTGTAAAATATAGGATGTTAAGTTTTTAAATGGTGTATCACTGCTGAACAATTCCTCTCGTCCAGAATCATCTATTACACACCTGTAGTTTTGGGTCTGTGCTAATTGCTCCTTCGATGTCAACAGGTTCTTGTACCAACCTCTCAGTGGAGCTTCATATCAACCAAGCATTTGATTGTAGCCTGGTTCGTATAACAATAAATTAATCTGATTCCAAACGTGACCATTCTTTATCGAACATAATACGTGAAATGTTCCAGCATCTGATAGATAATATCTACAGAAAGCTCATGTTACCCGGTTATAATCTGGCTGCATCTTGCATTGACGTTACATTGCAAGTTACATTGCAAGTTCACAAGTTTACAAGTTATAGGAGTAGAATTAGGCCATTCGGCCCACCATTTAGAACTGAGATGAGGAAAAACTTTTTCAGTCAGAGAGTTGTGAATCTGTGGAATTCACTGCCTCAGAAGGCAGTGGAGGCCAATTCTCTGAATGCATTCAAGAGAGAGCTAGATAGAGCTCTTAATGACAGTGGAGTCAGGGGGTATGGGGAGAAGGCAGGAACGGGGTACTGATTGAGAATGATCAGCCATGATCACATTGAATGGCGGTGCTGACTTGAAGGGCCGAATGGCCTCCTCCTGCACCTATTGTCTATTGTCATATTGTCTATTGTCAGGTCTACTCCGCCTTTCAATCATGGCTGATCTCTGCCTCCTAATCCCATTTTCCTGCCTTCTCCCCAAAACCCTTGACACCTGTTCTAATCACAAATTTGTCTATTTCTGCCTTAAAAATATCCACTGACTTGGCCTCCACTGTTCTCTGTGGCAATGTTCCACAGATTAACTACCCTCTGACTAAAGATGTTCCTCCTCACTTCCTTTCCATATAGCCCCTTGTGGGTGTGATTTAATACGTGATGGGATTTGTGTCTACATCTGAGGAGGCTAGCATAGCCACAGAGATTGGGGTTCAGTTTAGTCTCGGGGGATGGAGGGAATACAGTTTTTTACCACACGGTAACGTCCACACGGTCTCGACTGTATTATTTGAAGAAGAAACAGTTGATAAGAACGAAAAGTTATGAATTACTCTTTTGATTTGTGCTACTTTAATAAAGACCAATTAATCAAGAAACAGCGTTTGGAAGATTCATTTTTGCTATCTCAGAGTGCGGTGTGTGCATAAACTATTTCTCAACCACATCCCCGAGCAGTAATGGTTAGAAGTTGGACTTTGAGAAGGTATAGAAACTGCCATCACACTGCACTTTATATCTGCAAAACTGTATGTACGCTTTTTATTTTCTGAATT
This sequence comes from Rhinoraja longicauda, assembly GCF_053455715.1. Lineage (NCBI taxonomy): Eukaryota > Metazoa > Chordata > Chondrichthyes > Rajiformes > Arhynchobatidae > Rhinoraja > Rhinoraja longicauda. The sequence continues at coordinate 19,015,855 of NC_135987.1, read as the reverse complement.
TTTATTTTTATTTTTATTTTTGCATTACCTGATACATGGTCTGATTTGACAGGATAGCACGCAAACAACATTTTTCATTGTGACTTGGCACACGTGACAATAATAAATCAGTGCCAATACCATTTCTTTACTTGCTGCATCGTAGATTGCTCTGCAGCAAAGTATCCATCCCCTCCCATCCTCCTGCCCACTGATGTTCACAATTACTGCATTTTATTTTGCGAAATCAAGCGTGTGCACAGGTTGTCTCCTTGCAATTATTTATTTTGCTGCAAATCGTTACCGAAAATAAGACATGATTGCAACTTCATCTGTAAAAGCTCTCTGAGCATTGAACGTCCTCCTGTGCTGGGCCCATGCCAGTGTGCTATTTCAATGGAATAAGTTCCATCTTGAGAAGTCTGATTGAATTTTATTTTGGTTGGATATTTTAATCATTTATTTATGTATGAATGTAATTACCCTGTGTAGGAAAGAACTGCAGATGCTGGTTCAAATCAAAAGTAGACACAAAATGCTGGAGTAACTCAGCGGGACAGGCAGCATCTCTGGAGAGAAGGAATGGGTGACGTTTCGGGTCGAGATGTAATTACCCTCGCAGTTTAACAACATATATACTTCCCCAATGAGAAATGACTTTACTTGCGAAAACTTTACAATGCACAAAAGCATGAACTGAAGGCCAGTTTTCCAAGTGCTTGTGATTATGGCAGCCTGGTGGTGCAGCGGTAGAGTTGCTGCCTTACCGTGCTTGCAGCGCCGGAGTCCCGGGTTCGATCCCGACTACGGGTGCTGTCTGTACGGAGTTTGTGCGTTCTACGTTTTGCATGTGCGTGCGTTTTCTCTGAGATCTTTGGTTTCCTCCCACACTCCAGAGACGTACAGGTATGTAGGTAAATTGGCTTGGTAAATATATAAATTGTCCCTAGTGTTTGTAGGATAGTATTAATGTGCGGGGATCACTGGTCGGCATGGACTCGGTTGGCCAAAGGGCCTGTTTCCGCGCTGTTTCTATAAAGTAAACCAAATCCATGTCAAGAATGAGTGGGAATGCTGCCCGTAGTTTAAGTCCAGTGACTTTATGCAGAAGAGCACAGAGCTCCCCTCCTTTCCCTGGAAACGATGTCAGGGGTGAATCTGCTGTGCATCAGGGGAGAAGCCCTGGTATGCATAACCTCACTGGGAGAATGAAAGGATGTGCAGATTTAAATGGAGCGCTCACTACGTACCTTCAAACAGCAATAAAATAAGGATCCGATCCATATCTGATCTCTAAGAAAGTAGGCCTCTAACCCAACATGTCACCTATCCATAGATATGCATAAAGTGCTGGAGTAACTCAGCTGGTCAGGCAGCATCTCTGGAGAAAAATGATTGGTGACGTTTCGGGTCGGGACTCTTCTTCAGACTGCAACTATAGGGAAGTGGAGGTAAAGAAAGCAGGGCCGACAACAGATGACCAAGGTAGGGTGAAGCCCATAATGGCCCATTGTTGGCCGGGGAAGATGTCACCTATCCATGTTCCCCAGAGATGCTGCCTGACCCGTTGAGTTACTCCAGCACTTTGTGTCTTTATCCGATCCGTAAGCACCTGATGTAACTACAATATTCTGTATGCCTCATTGGGTGTTGCAAATATTTATAAATGTAATTGACTTTAAAATAAAATATCCTTTGCTGCCACTTGCGGCAGTAGGCTGTAGACAGGACTGTCCGGTGAACTTTTGTATCTTTGTCGGCACCAGAAACGTGTGCTGCCCAGGTGAGGTCTTCTGTCTGATTTTACCAGGTTGTGTGCAAAACAAAGCATTTCACTGTACCTCGGTACATGTGACAATAAAGTGACAATGAAACCATTGAATCTTTGCCTTCTCCCCATAATCTTTTATTTCAGGACTGATCAATGCTACTTTTTAAAAAGAAATTGTGCATTTACGCAGTCCCTTTTACAACTTGGACTTGTCCTGGAATGCTTCAGTTCATTACTTCAGATGTGGAAAGACTGTTGCACTGTGATTGTTTTAGTGTTTCACAGTGTAATGTTCTGTTGGTTAGGTTCCATTGTGCTAAATTCAAGAAGTGCTTGTGACTGTGTGGTAAGGGGCTCTGACCCCCAAAAGTGGAGTTTATTGAAAGGACATTATTTAACCACAGTGTTGGAACCATGAGCATTTTCATGTTGAATTAACTGCGCCTGAGAGATTTTTCACTTTGAGACTCAATCCAATATTGATTAGACCACGTCCGATCCTAATTGTAGCTCTGTTGACTTGTGGCAATCATGTGTTGGCAGCAGAAATTAGCCGCCTTTATCAGAGACGGGCCAGCATTCAATCATAGGAGCTCAATCTATTCCGGCAGTCCAATTACAGTGATGAAATGATGATCCTTCATTACCGACTTGAGAATGGTGATGACATTGAACAATTTGGAAAATTACAAAGTCAAGTCAAAGTGGCAAGGCTGAAGTTGTGGCATTGACAGTTTCAATCTCAACATGGTTCAGTTTGAAGATTTTCCTGAAGAGTTTCGGTCTGAAGAAGGGTCTCGACCCGAAACGTCACCCATTCCTTCTCTCCCGAGATGCTGCCTGACCCGCTGAGTTACTCCAGCATTGTGTGTCTACCTGTGAAGATTTTCCTCTATGTTTCATCACCTTCTACTGTGTAATTAATGGAGGAAATTGTGTTCTCCAGAGATGCTGCCTGACCCTCAGAGTTACTCCAGCACTTTGTACCTATCCATGTTCTCCAGAGATGCTGCCTGACCCGCAGAGTTACTCCAGCACTTTGTACCTATCCGTGTTCTCCAGAGATACTGCCTGACCCGCTGAGTTACTCCAACACTTTGCGTCATCACTTCGAAGTTTTTTTCCCAGTTCTGACAAAGGTCTTCAGCGTCAAACATTGACTTTGTTTCTCTGCCCACAGGTGCAGCCTGACTGGCTGAGTATTTCCATCATTTTCTGTTTTTGTAACACGTTTTATCAGGTCACTTTTTTCCACCAACTACATTTTTCCAAAGAAATAATTGCTCTCATTGAGGGACTTTGCTTTCAAGTAAACTTGAGCAATGTTGACTGCAGTCCACAGAGACTGTTAAAAATAACTGCACTGTTTGCTGAGCTAACAAACCATGCAATAAAATAGAAGATATTTATTTCACAAAATGCTGGAGTAACTCAGCAGGTCAAGCAGCATCTCAGGAGAGAAGGAATGGGTGACGTTTCGGGTCGACCCGAAACGTCACCCATTCCTTCTCTCCTGTACCAGCATCTTACACATGCAGTTATTTTCTTACACATGCAATAAAATAGAGTGATTACTACATTTCTTCTTCCATTTCTTAATCTTCCTGCAGCTTCTTTATGGATACAGTTGGAATAAATGGTTATATCAGAGATTTAAGAACATCATGTTTTATTTCATGGGTGACTTTCTCTTTGGTGAAATAAATCTTTGCATTTCACTGTTAGAAAGTCTGCTATGCAATGGCACAATAACTTGGTGATGGTCAGCATTAATGTCCTTTAGTTTAGAGATACAACGCAGAAACAATAGACAATAGGTGCAGGAGTAGGTCATTCGGCCCTTCGAGCCAGCACCGCCATTCAATGTGATCATGGCTAATCATTCTCAATCAGTACCCCGTTCCTGCCTTCTCCCCATACCTCCTGACTCCGCTATCTTTAAGAGCTCTATCTAGCTTTCTCTTGAATGCATTCAGAGAATTGGCCTCCACTGCCTTCTGAGGCAGAGAATTCCACAGATTCACAACTCTCTGACTGAAAAAGTTTTTCCTCATCTCCGTTCTAACGAGTCCTTAACAGGCCCTTCGGCCCACCGAGTCCGCACCAACCAGCGATCCCCACACTTTAACTTTATCCTACACACACTTGGGACAATTTACACTTATACTAAACCAATTAACCTATAAACCTGCATGTCTTTGGACTGTGGGAGGAAACCGAAGATCTCGGAGAAAACCCACGTGGTCACGGGGAGAACGTACAAACTCCATACAGACAGCATCCGTAGTCAGGATGGAACCCGGGTCTCCAGCGCTGTAAGGCAGCAACTCTACCAGTTGCTCCACCGTGCCAACCTGTTCTGGACTGTAGCCTCCTTGTTAAATCTGATAACAATTTGCCGTGTAGTTCATATACAGTAATTCTTTCATAGAACTTAGCTGCTTTTGACCAAATTGACTTTAAGTGGAAGGGTAAATCGGAGGTATTAAACAGAACATTATTCCCATTCCATAGCAATAAAATACTGCTTGAACACAAGAGGCACATTGATTTTACCACTTTGCTTTGAACCTCTGAGCAAATCTGCCTTTTCTATATGCTAATGGGATTGGTTTGGTTAAATTGTAAAATAATGTTATTGAACCAATATTGCTTTCATCATTTATAAGGGATATTTACCCGAGGCCCTGGTTAACTATTTTGGGGGATATGGATTTTCAGAAATAACCTTAAAGGAACTGACTTATTAATAATTTATACCTAATAGAATAATAATGTGTTGTGATTTATAGTTAGAATTATAATTGCATTCCAATTGTGTATTTGTTCAACTTAACATGAGCTAAACAGATTATTTAATATTTTTAGCGTGCAATTAGACGTACCAATCTTTCATGAGGTGGGTTCCAAAATGCTAACCCTTGCCATTACAATAGCTAGCTGGCTCTTAAGTGAGAGTGTATGTGGAAAGTAAAAACAAGGAACTGCAGATGTTGGGTGCATATTAAAAAGACACAAGGTGCTGGAGTAACTTAGTGGGACAGGCTGCATCTCTGGAAAGAAGGAATGGGTGATGTTTCATCTGAAGAAGGGTCTCGACCCGAAACGTCACCCATTCCTTCTCTCCAGAGATGCTGCCTGTCTCCCTGAGTTACTTTGTGTCTATCTTCGCGAAATATGAATGTTGGAGATGCAAGGTACAAGACAAATTGAAGAAAAAAACTGTGCTGAAGGAACTCAGCGGGTCAGGCAGCTTCTGTGGAGGTAAATGGATCGGCTACATATCCGGTTGGGACCGTTCTTCGGACTAATGGAGTGGAGAAAGCTAAACACCCCTCTAGTCCATCCGTCTTAAGAAGGGTTCCATCATGAAAGGTTGCCTGTCCATTTCCCTTGCAGATGCTGCCTGACCCGCCAAGTTCCTCCAGCAGTTTGTTTTTCACTCGTTCCAGCATCTGCAATCTCTTGCATCTCCAAAGTCCATGAATTGCTCCTGAGGTCAGGGGGATTTAGGAATGGACAATAAATGGCTTCAGTCTGAAGAAGGATCTCAACCCAAAACGTCACCCATTCCTTCCATCCAGAGATACTGCCTGTCCCGCTGAGTTACTCCAGCATTTTGTGTCTATCTACGGTGTAAACCAGCATCTGCACTTTCTTCCTACACACACATACACAAGCAACCATGCACACACACAGGCAACCACACACACTAACCCAAGCCGACTGACACACACACACACAGACAGAAATGCACGCGCAGACACAGGTATACGTGCACACAGGCATGTGCACATGTACACAAACAAAAGGACAAACACACACACACACACAAATTCCTTGAGGGCACAAACAAATTATGAGAAACACAAGCCAAATTAACCAGGTCAGTTGACATAGTTTCAAGCTTCTCCTCGTGATGTTACCTCATCAAAGACGTTTCGTCGCTCTAATCCTCAGAGGCAAGGACAGCAGCTGTGGTGTGAAGAGATGAAAGAGTCGAGGCTCATTCAAGCTGCCTGAGCACCAGTGGCAGGATGGGAGAGGAGCATCATCCTGTTCAGAGAAGCTGTGGAGTGTGGACAGGGGGAGGGCTGTAAGTCACGGGCTTTGAAATGAATTAACTGATCTAAAGCCTGCTTATGCACACTATTGTACAAAGAGTTTTCATGCAGGGATTCCTTTCAGCTGCAAAATGTAGAACTGAAGGAGAGACAAAACTTTTCTGGAAAATCAGAGCTAAAGTTTTATCACATTTGAGGAGTAAGTTCATGTGGCATGGGAGCAGAAGTAGGCCATTCAGCCCTATCGAGCCTACTCCGCAAGGCTACTCTGTAAGCGCAGAAAGTAAAAGGCATCTCTTCCCTTCTTTAACAGAAATCCTTCTTCTGTTATGTGGTCAAGTGTGAATGGGTAAATATGGAAGGGTGCAGAAACCAGACTGTAACATTTTGAACACATTATGGCATTGTGAACTCAACTAGACCTCATCAACTAAACCAAAATACTTCAGAGTATTTTACAGAATACTTTACAGTTTCTAAATAGCTTCTTGTCCTTTTAAGTGATTTCTGTTGATTTCTGCGGTGATGACTACAAACAGTTAGCGGCTGAAACGGCACTGAACAGACGTTGAAATTAATCAGTGAGGAAGTCTTCAAGTTGCTGTTGGCTTCAGAGAGCAATGACAGCAAAAGGCAATCATTTCACTAACCCGGAGTGACACAATGGCGCAGCCATTAGTGTTGCTGCTTCACAGTTCCAGGAACCTTGGAAGCTGGTTCCATGAGGAATTCTCCCTGTGGCTGTGTGGATTTCCCCCCCTGATGCTCCAGCTTTCTCCCACATCCCAAAGAAATGTTAGTATTTCAATTGTCCACAGAGGACAAGTGGCCCCCCTAGTGGACATGGATAGTAGAGAAATTCAGCTGGGTTATGCAAAAGAATAATTTATAACCATAGAGTCATATTGCCCTGGTCCAACTCATCCATACTGAAAAAGTTCCCCGAGTTAAGCTAGTCCCATTAGCTTGTGTATGGCCTCTAAATCTTTCCTATCCATGTATCTGCCCAAATGCCTTTTAAATGCTGTTATAGTACCTGTTATAGTACCTGCCTCAAGTACCTCCTCTGGCAGCTCGTTCCATACACCCACCACTGTGTGAAAAAGATGCCCCTCGGGTTCCAATTAAATCTTTACAAGCAGTTGGACGGGGGAACGAGAGTGATGGGATTGTTCTGAGAGTCAGCATAGGCTTGAAGAACTGAATGGCCTTCGTTAAAAAATATGGGAAATCACTGCACGGAATCCAGATCAAGTTGGACACAAAGTGTAGGAGTAACTCAGCGGGTCAGGCAGCATCGCAATATAAACCGACATCTGCAGTTCCTTTCTACATATCCTGATCAAGGTGTTTTGATAACCATCCGGAACCTTCTCACGAACATCTTCTTCCTCTATTGCCACCAGATTTCATCAAGACTGAACTGAAGACTGAACATCAAGATAACACTGTCCCCCATTTGAGCCCACAATTTCAGAGTTGGTGGGTCAGTTGACAAGCACCCCCACCTGCTGTATAGTGGTACAGCTCATCACAGTTACTGGCATTAATTAGGAAAAACATATCTCTAAGACAATAAGACAAATTAGTCTTTTCATGTACAGAACTGTCATGAAATGCAATGGCCACAGGATGTTGTCAACACCAACGTGTACAAAATCAGTGTGATGTTGTCATGGAATCATACAGTATGGCAACCAACCCTTCAACCCTTCACCACATCCGCATAAACCATCAGGCACCCTTCTACACTAAACCTGTTTTCCCCTTTGCATCCCCATCAACTTCACCCCGTCACCCCTTTAGTTTAATTTAGTTTAGTTTAGAGATACGGTGTGGAAACAGGTTATAGATACATAGACAATAGGTGCAGTAGTAGGCCATTCGGCCCTTCAAGCCAGCACCACCATTCAATATGATCATGGCTTAACATCCACAATCAGTACCCCGTTCCTACCTTCTCCCCATATCCCTTGATTCCGTTAGCCCTAAGAGCTTTATCAGTTCTTCGGTCCACCGAGTCCATTTCAACCAGTGATCACACAAACACACTAGCTCTATCTTACTAGGGAAAATTTACAGAAGCCAATTAATCTACAAGCCTGCACATCTTTGGCATGTGAGAGGAACCGGAGTACCCGGAGAAAACCCACTCTGCCACAGGGAGAACGTACAAACACTTTACTGACAGCATCTTTAGCCAGGTATGAACCCAGGTCCCTGACGTTCCAAGGCAGCAACTCTGCCGCTGTGCCACCATGCCACCCCTTATTCTCCAACCAGTCATTTCCATTGGGCGCAATTCCGGGTGGCCAGTAAACCTACAAATCACCACATCTTTGGCATGGAGGGAATCACCGGGAGAAACCCGCACGGTCAATGGGAGAGCTTGCAAAGTCCGCACCGACAGGTCAGGTTTGACCCAGCTGGCTGGAGCTGTGAAAAGCCACGTTAGCCATTCTGCCACCTTCTGCTCCTTGGAATTAATCCGGCATTTCTGTTCATAAGTTCATTAGTCATAGGAGCAGAATTTAGCCATTCGGCCCATCAAGTCTACTCAGACATTCATTCACGACTGATCCATCTCTCCCTCTCAACCCCACTCTCCTGCCTTCTCCCCATAACCCCTGACACCCATACTAATCAAGGACCTGTGTAAGAAGGAACTGCAGATGCTGGTTTAAACCGAAGATAGGCACAAAATGCTGTAGTAACAGCGGGTTGGGCAGCATCTCTGGAGAGAAGGAATGGGTGACGTTTCGGGTCAAGACCCTTCTTCAGATGAGGTTAGGGATAAGGGAAACAAGAGATATAGACGGAGATGTGGAGAGATAAAGTTCAATGGATGCAAAAAATAAGGATGATTGTTAGCTGTTTGTAGGGTGAACCTATCAGGCTCTGCCTTAAAAATATTAATTGGCGGCCTCCACAGCCATCTATGGCAATAAATTCCACAGATTCACCACCCTCTGACTAAATAAATTTCTCCTCATCTCCTTTCTAAGGGTCTGTCTTTTCAGAGCTCAGCAGATTGAAACATGCATTGTAACCCTTCACCGGGCCTGAACCAACAATACATCAGCGTTTATTCTTGGTTCACTACAGTGTCACAATCCAACACTGCAGGCCAAGCTCACGCCTGCAATAATAACATTGGTGACAGTTAACCTGTGCTCGTAGTCTGGAGCTTGAAGAGGTTTGTTTAAGAGCCGTCAACCGTGCAGACGTCTGCTGCCACTGACATTGCCCCTGTGGGATCCCTCGTGCTCTCCTGCCTCATCACTGCCAAACCCATGAAGGAAGCATAAACTTACAAAACAGCCGGCCACAGACACCCTACAGATATAAAAGCTGCTTTGAATGTTTCTTACACCTGCTCACAAAACAAAGAGCAGAATTTCTACTGTTTTAACTATTCCATGTTGAAAAGATGGTAACTGATAATCTGTGCCTGGGATTTTTTTTACAACTTACAACGTGAAAATTGGCAGAGGAGATTAATTTACTGTAACTCCTCTGACAATCAACAAAGAGGTGCTGCTGGCAGAGCTACTGCCTCACGGCACCAGGGGGTTCAATCCTCACCTCGAGTGCTGTCTGTGTGGAGTTTGCCCGCAATAGTTTCCCCTGGTTCCTCCGGTTTCCTGGGACATCCCAAAGACGTGCGGGTTTGTAAGTTAATGGACCTCTTGTAAATTGCTCCTAGAGTGCCGGGAGTGGATGAGAAAGTGGGATTACATGGAACTCGTGTGAACGGGTGACCAAAGGTTGGCGTGGTCTCAGTGAGCCAAAGAGCTGTTTCTTTCAATCCATCAAAACCTGTCATCATGTTTTGCTCGGACATTGTGGGCTGAAGGATCTGTTTCCTGTGTTGTGTTGTTCGATGTTCTATGGCACCCAAGTTAAAATGAGTCTCCATTTCTATCAGAATGGGTCTCAAATTCGATTGTGTTATGGTTGTGATCTTGAACTGGACAAGTTTTTAAATTATTACCCGTAATGGACCTAGATGAAAAAAAATGTAGAATACCAGAATAGGAATTCAAAATGTGTCATTGTATAAAAGGATTGCAATCTTCATTAAAATCATATCATAAAGCTCTTTTCCCTACAAATGCTTGACATGGTGACTTTAATTGTATTAAAACACCTCAGTGCACTGGTGACATGTGGCAATATCATGACAAAATGATGCAAAATGTTCCTGTCCCTTGTCACTCCGAATACATAAATTATTTTTCCAAATGAAGATAGCACCCTTTATGGAAGCACAAAGACATGAAATCTTTCACTTTAGGATTTTCATACTAGTAAATGCCTTTTTGAAAACCTTTGCAAATCCTGGTTTAACTTCATCACTTAAAATAGAGGTTCATCTGGCATGCCACTAAAACCTAGCAGTTTGACCAAGCATTTGGTCGTCTGTCCTATCTCCAGACATGGCACTTGTCCCACTGATTTGCAACCTACACAGGTACTCTTGTACAGAACCTTTCACTGTTAGTCAACGTCTCTATCCTGTGATGATGGAAGAATGGAACCTGTGCTACAGTTATGTAAAGCTCTGGTGAGTGGGAACTAACGCTCAGGAAGAATAGATTGGGTCTGAAGTGTGGAATGGTACGAATTCATCAGGCATGTATATGGGCTAAGAAGTTCAGGTTTGTTATTGTCATGTGTACTGAGGTACGGTGAAAAGCTTTGTTTTGTATGCTATCTAAACAGAGCAGATATACCATACATAAATACAATCGTCAAACTCAAGTACAATGCGTAGAACATAGGGGAAAGAATACAGAGTGCAGAATATAGTTCTCAGCATTGTACCGCATCAGTTCCATAGACCATGTTCAATGTTCTCAATGGGATGGAGGTGAATCAGGCAGTACCCTGCCTTCTGGAGGGACCGTTCAGAAGCCTGATAACCTGATAACATCTAGGTCCATTACAGGTAATAATTTCAAAACTTGTCGAGTTCATGATCACAACCATAACACAATTGAATTTGAGACCCATTCTGATAGAAATGGAGACTAATTTTAACTTGGGTGCCATAGAACATTGAACAACACAACACAGGAGTGGAAATCACTGTTCCTGAGTCTGGTGGTGCGCGCTTTCAAGCTTCTGTACCTTCTGCCGAACGGGAGGAGAGAGACGAAGGAATGACGGGTGGAACAAGTCTCTGATTATGATGGCTGCTTTTCCAAGGTGGCATGAAGTATAGATGGAGTCAATAGTGGGAGGTCTGGTCTGTTTGAAGGACTGGGCCACAGCTACAACTCTGCAATTTCTTGCAGTCCTGGGCGAAGCTGTACACCAATCAAGCTAAAGTTGGAGGACATTTATAGGGAACTAGCTTGCATGCTGGGTGCACAAAATAATCAGTGACCTAAAGGAAACTCATTTGGATTTACAGAGAATGAGACGGGAGAGCAGACCACAGCTAATTCCCATTGGAACCAGCACTAATCAAGAGGGCATAACCTTAACATTTAGAAGCAGTAAGTTGGGGATGGTGGAAATCTAGAAACCAATTGGGTCTGGGAGGCAACTGGTTGGTTTAAAACTGACTGAGATTGTGTCTAAGCAATAAGATAGTCCTGGGTCTTTTGTTGGGAGTGAGATTTAACTACAGACCAGCCAAGGCTCGAGGGACTGAATGACCTCCTCTGCTCCTAGTTCACTAGAATATCCTACTGACACAAGCTGGAACTGTATGTCCCAGTTTTGTGAACTTTGGTGACTACTGTACTGCCCTTATGACAGGGCATAATGATAGAAGCCATAAAATCATAGTCTTACAGCCTGGAAACAGGCCCTTTAGCCTAATGTGTCCATGCCGACCAGTAAGCCCCATCTAATCTAGTCCTATTCGCATTTAGCTCATATCCTTTTGAAATGTAGAAAATTGTGAGAGGGTGGAATGATTTAAATTATTTCCAAACTCACTAATACAAGGTTTAATTAAATTTGGTCCAGAATGCTGGAACCATCTGCTCATATGGAAGGTTAACACTGCAACAGACTGTCGAGCTGATTGGACTGTAACAATAATATCTAGCTATTTCTTTATTGACTATTACCAAGAAGCTATACCAAATTGGTAATGCTGCAAATACCCAGAAAGGAGTGAGGGCCAAATTACTCAAAGATTGACCTTTCCATTGTAGTGGTATCCAATAATCTGAAAGACTTAGTTTAGTATAGTTTAGTTTCGAGATAGTGTGGAAACAGGCCCTTCGGTGCGCCGACCAGCGATCTCCGCACACTAACATTATCCTACACACACTAGGGACAATTTACATATACGCCAAGCCAATTAACCTACAAACCTGTACGTCTTTGGATTGTGGGAGAAATCCGAAGTTCTCGGAGAAAACCCACGCAGGTCACAGTGAGAACGTACAAACTCCGTACAGACAGCGCCCACAGTCAGGATCAAACTTGGGTCTCTGGCACTGTAAGGCAACAACTCTACCCCTGCACCATCGTGTTGCCCTCTGCTTTGGGAAGAAGCTACTTCCATGGAATTCCTTATGCAGTGTTTGTAAGTAGCAAATGTCAAGGACAACTTCACAATATGATAGAAAGCAAACTGAGCTGAAACTGTTAAAGCAAGTTGATAATATATCAGAACAAATATCTGACAGTCATTCAGGCTCTCAACACCCTCCATTTAAGCAGAACCTTTAAATTTCAAAAGTTTGTCTTCATCAGACAGTGTATTGGGTACAGGATTTGCAATGGGTAAGAAGGGACTGCAGATGCTGGTTTAAACGGAAGATAGACACAAAATGCTGGAGTAACTCAGCGGGACAGGCAGCATCACTGGAGAGAGGGAATGGGTGACATTTCGGGTCGAGACCCTTCTTCAGACCCAATCGAGGATTTAGGATGTCATGTTACAGCTGTACAAGACATTGGGAAGGCTACATCTGGAGTATTCTGTTCAGTTCTGGTTGCCCAGCTATAGGAAGTTAGTCATTAAACTGGAAATGGTGCAGACAAGATTTACGAGGATGTTACTGGGTCTGGAGAGCTTGACTTATAAGAAGTGGCTCGAAGGTCTAGGTCTTTTTTTCTGTAATGTAGGAGGTTGAGGAAAGACATAGATAATGAGGGTGGTAGATAAGGTGAATAGCCACAATCAACAGTATACTCCATATTGGAGAATCAAAACAAAAGAACATAAGTTTAAGATAAGAGGGGAAAGATTTAAAGGTGTAACTTTTTCACATGGAGGGTCGAGCCTAGATGGTTCAATCTGGCAGAGGAGGTGCTGGAGGTCTATTTATTTACAACATTTAAAAGACGTTTGAACAGGTTGGAAATATTCAGAGGGATATGACCCAGGTACGGGAAAATGCTCAGTTAAGTAAGCTGGTTAGCATGGACTAGTTGGACTGAAGAGTAATTGTGCTCCAGAGCTCAATTACTATTATCTATGCCAGATCATACTACTGTGTTGTAACTTGAGATATTTTATCCTGCTGGAGATATTTTTTAAATACAAGTTGCTGTTGAATTCTGTATACAATACATGAAGCAGTAGTCTGGTCATTGAAGACATAATTAGAAGATGGCAGTGTTGGCAAATAAATTAATACCAATTACAAAATTGGAATTATGACTTCAAATGATTGGGGTCTTAATAATTTTCATTGCTTATTTTGGCTGTAAACATCAAAATCTTCATATGTAATATCATCTCTCTCTGTACCTATGCTAATGTGGTTTAAAATACACATTTGATTTTGCTTTATGAAGGTATATTTAACTACAATTTAGAGTTTCAGACAAATCTTAATAGAACTCCAAACTTACTATGTCTATCAGCCATACATCAAAGGTTTAATGAAACTGGTCCCTGCTATGTGTAAAGCTTCAGATGATAAATTATGTAATTATAATCTCAACGTTACTTATCCTGGCCTAAAGGTAATTCACCAGTTGTTTAGAAATTGCTATAGTTCCATGTAATTTATTCAAGTAATTTCAACTGTCAGCTTATCAGGTTGACTATTATAAAACTCCAGAAAGCAAGAAATAAACTAACGTTTCAGGACATTGAGAAATTCTTCAGTGTCAAAACTGTGCTAAAATTCCTTAAATATCACAGCTGCACAGGTGTTGCCTAGATACTTAATTCATAAATATATTCCATTCCTTTATTTGTGTTCATAGTTATAGGCAACCATATTATAGAATCATTGAGTCATACAACATGGAAATAGGCCTTTCAGTCCAACTCTTCCACAGTGACCGAGTTGGCCCAGGGAAGCTAATCCCATTTGCCTCTGTTTGATCCCTAAACCTTTCCTATCCATGTACCTGTCTGAATGTCTTTTACATATTGTTATAGTATCTGCCTCAATTAGTTCCTCTGGCAGCTCGTTCCATATACCCATCACCATCTGTGGGAAAAAGTTGCCCCTCATGTTCTTATTAAATGCTTCCCCTCTCATCTTACATCTATCCTCTCTAGTTCTCAATTCCTCTACCTTGGGAAAAGACTGTGCATTTTCCTATCTATTCCCCTCATGATTTTGTACACTGCTATAAGATCACTTCTCAGCCTCCTGCGCTCCAAGGAAAAAAAACTAAGCTGTCCAACCTCTCCCTATAGCTCAAGCTCTCGAGTCCTGGCAACATCCTAATATATCTCTGCACGCTTTCAAGCTTAATGGCAGCTTTCTTGTAGCAGGGTCACTAAAACTCTGAGTGTTCTGTGAATTATCAGCCGTTGGTGGGATGGTGAACAAAAACAAGTGCAATAAGATAGATTTTCAGCTTGTAGAAACAAGGAACTGCAGATACTGGTTGCATAAAAGGACACAAACTGCTGGAGTAATTCAGCGGGTCAGGCAGCATCTCTGGAGAACGCCGATGGATCAGCCTTCGTCAGTCTGAAGAAGGATTCCGAACCAAAACGTCACCTATCCATGTTCTCCAGAGATGCTACCTGACCCACTGAGTTACTCCAGCACTCTGTGAAACGTCACCTATCCATGTTCTCCAGAGATGCTGCCTGACCTGCTGAGTTACTGCAGCACTTTGTGTTCTTTAGATATAATTGGCATTCTTGATTACTGTCCAGAATTTAAATTTCATGATATAATTCATAATCTGAACAGAAGTATTTGCGATGAGCCGGCATTCAACAACTTCAGATGGCGAGGAAGAATTATTCTCTCATTGGGGGATTTTAACTATCTTAAGCTCGTGTGAGAATGATACAGGAACAATCTGGAGGTAGAAGTCCAATGCTTACCTACCCAGTCTGTTACTGGTTCACTCAAGATCAGGAGTTTCATAAAGGCAGCCCAGGTATCCAGGTTTTGTAAGCTGAATTGTCATTTAGATATTTATATCAAGTGTTCTCTGAGGTGAGCAACCCCTGAAGCCATTTACAATGAAAGTCTTGTTTGTGAATTTGGCCTGGAATATTGGGTGGTGCACTTAGGGTTGCCGACTGTCCCGTATTAGCTGGGACATCCCGTATTTTGGGCTAAATTAGTTTGTCCCGTACGGGACCGCCCTTGTCCCGTATTAGTAGGGTTGCCAACTTCCTCACTCCCAAATAAGGGACAAAGGGTGACGTCACCATCACGCGCTCCACGTGCTCCCGCTCCACCAATGGCAGCCTCTCACTTTGCTCCTACCATCAGGAAGAAACCTGAAAACAGTGACCACCAGGCTCAAGAACAGCTTCTCCCCAGCTCCCATCAGGCTCTTGAACACAACACACACCACCAGCCTCAGCAACTATGAACTTCTCCGGATTTTGTCTTGGGTTGCACAACAGAGGGGTTTTTTGCACTCGTATTATGGTAATTAATTCATTGAATATTTTAATTGTAAAATATTGAATAATTAATCAACATAACACCAGTGCAAAAATAAAACTAACTCCGTAGTGCAACCAAGGACAGTCCATAGAAGTTTAGTTATATTATAAATATATTATGTTATATATATAGTTATACTATAAACATATTATATTTATCAGTGTGCATTGCTTTTATGAGCATGTTAAGCTGCTGCAAATAACAATGTAATTGTTCTGATGTTGATTCATCTGACAATTAAATACTCTTGATTCTATCTGAAAGAATGTCTATTTAAAATGTATACAATGATATAAAATGATAGCATATGCATGGCTCAAAATCTATTGTAATTTATAAAATTAGAAATATGAAATTAATTTGAAACAGCAATACATTATCTTGCAATCTTCTGATCAACACCAAAGAATCAGTCTGAAGAAGGGTCTCAACCCGAAACGTCACCCATTCCTTCTCTCCAGAAAAGCTGCCTGTCCTGCTGAGTTACTCCAGCATCATGTGTCTACCTTCGATTTAAACCAGCATCTGCAGTTCTTTCTTACACATATCAGCTTTAGAAGTACATTTTATTTACTGGAATAGGGGTTCTATTATTGATTTTCACAATCAAGTCTGTCAACGGTTGATAATGGAGACTCTTGTTGTCCAACCAAATACTAATTTCACACAACCAGACATTAATGTAATTTAACAGAATCTCACTCAGCCTATATTGCAGTTATTAACTACAAGCTGGTTACTTAATGATTAAGTTCAAACCTGCATTAGCTGAGAGAGAGAAGAGTTAACACTGCTACTGTCTTGGAATGAAGGCATGCAGCTATGTTGGCTGGTGTGGGTTATATGCTTAGAACACATCACATATTAATTCTACTGCAATATTTCCTAAGATGAAGGATGAGGAAGGATTTATTTTCATGGAGGCTGTTGAATTCTCCGCTCCAGAAGGCTCTGCATTCTGAGTCATAGAGTAAGCCCAGCGGTATGAATATTGATTTCTCTAATTTTCCGATAATTAAACTGAAGATGGACACAAAATGCTGAAGTAACTCAGCGGGACTGGCAGCATATCTGGAGAGAAGGAATGGGTGACCTTTCGGGTCGAGACCCTTCTTCAGGCTGAGAGTCAGGGGAGAGGGACATACAGAGATAAGGAAGTGTGTGAAAACGATACATCAAAGGTGCGGAGATCAAGGAAAATGTAGAATAGATCATTGTTAGCTAAGAGAAGGTAACAACAAAGCAAAGATAAAATGTAATCGGGGACGGTCAGACTGGTTGGAGAACTGGGGGGGGGGAGAGAGGGTTGCATGTAATGGATGCTATAGACCTGAAACTTGTTGGTTATGGTAACTACAAAAACAATAGGATTGTACTGAGACTTTCCTACCTTCTTCTTCAGGGGAAGAAATGTGTCAGGCCCGGTTTACCCCACCAATGTTGGCTCTTAAACACTCAGTGAAATGACCCTTCAGAACACAAATGACCCAACATTTATTATGGGGAACAAAGAAATGGCAGACGAGTTAAACCGTTACTTTGGATCTGTCTTCACTGAGGAAGATACACACAATCTCCCAAATGTTCTAGGGGCCGGAGAACCTAGGGTGATGGAGGAACTGAAGGAAATCCACATTAGGCAGGAAATGGTTTTGGGTAGACTGATGGGACTGAAGGCTAATAAATCCCCAGGGCCTGATGGTCTGCATCCCAGGGTACTTAAGGAGGTGGCTCTAGAAATAGTGGAAGCATTGGAGATCATTTTTCAATGTTCTATAGATTCAGGATCAGTTCCTGTGGATTGGAGGATAGCAAATGTTATCCCACTTTTTAAGAAAGGAGGGAGAGAGAAAACGGGTAATTATAGACCAGTTAGTCTGACATCAGTGGTGGGGAAGATGCTGGAGTCAATTATAAAAGACGAAATTGCTGAGCATTTGGATAGCAGTAACGGGATCATTCCGAGTCAGCATGGATTTACGAAGGGGAAATCATGCTTGACAAATCTACTGGAATTTTTTGAGGATGTAACTAGGAAAATTGACAGGGGAGAGTCAGTGGATGTGGTGTACCTCGACTTTCAGAAAGCCTTCGACAAGGTCCCACATAGGAGATTAGTGGGCAAAATTAGGGCACATGGTATTGGGGGTAGGGTACTGACATGGATAGAAAATTGGTTGACAGACAGAAAGCAAAGAGTGGGGATAAATGGGGCCCTTTCGGAATGGCAGGCAGTGACCAGTGGGGTACCGCAAGGTTCGGTGCTGGGACCCCAGCTATTTACGATATACATTAATGACTTAGACGAAGGGATTAAAAGTACCATTAGCAAATTTGCAGATGATACTAAGCTGGGGGGTAGTGTGAATTGTGAGGAAGATGCAATAAGGCTGCAGGGTGACTTGGACAGGTTGTGTGAGTGGGCGGATACATGGCAGATGCAGTTTAATGAAGATAAGTGTGAGGTTATTCACTTTGGAAGTAAGAATAGAAAGGCAGATTATTATCTGAATGGTGTCAAGTTAGGAGGAGGGGGAGTTCAACGAGATCTGGGTGTCCTAGTGCATCAGTCAATGAAAGGAAGCATGCAGGTACAGCAGGCAGTGAAGAAAGCCAATGGAATGTTGGCCTTCATAACAAGAGGAGTTGAGTATAGGAGCAAAGAGGTCCTTCTACAGTTGTACCGGGCCCTGGTGAGACCGCACCTGGAGTACTGTGTGCAGTTTTGGTCTCCAAATTTGAGGAAGGATATTCTTGCTATGGAGGGCGTGCAGCGTAGGTTCACTAGGTTAATTCCCGGAATGGCGGGACTGTCGTATGTTGAAAGGCTGGAGCGATTGGGCTTGTATACACTGGAATTTAGAAGGATGAGGGGGGATCTTATTGAAACATATAAGATAATTAGGGGATTGGACACATTAGAGGCAGGAAACATGTTCCCAATGTTGGGGGAGTCCAGAACAAGGGGCCACAGTTTAAGGATAAGGGGTAGGCCATTTAGAACGGAGATGAGGAAGAACTTTTTCAGTCAGAGAGTGGTGAAGGTGTGGAATTCTCTGCCTCAGAAGGCAGTGGAGGCCAGTTCGTTGGATGCTTTCAAGAGAGAGCTGGATAGAGCTCTTAAGGATAGCGGAGTGAGGGGGTATGGGGAGAAGGCAGGAACGGGGTACTGATTGAGAGTGATCAGCCATGATCGCATTGAATGGCGGTGCTGGCTCGAAGGGCTGAATGGCCTACTCCTGCACCTATTGTCTATTGTCTAAAGTTCAATCAATGCTGGCCTTGACAGTAATACACAGACCCCCCCCTCCATCCCACCCTCCCACAATCTGACTAAATGAAATGAGGGGACAAGAGTGAAGACACCGGCTGCCTGAAACTGCCTGAATATTAAACATGATCAGACAGCCAAATAGTTTTTTATCTTGCATGAGTCTGACGATCAACACGTTGTTGGGAGTGGCTGCCGCTGAATTTTCATGCTTAGTTTTCACCAACAAGATTCTACAATTTATTGACTTATCACATTTATTTATTTTGTGGTTTCTCCAATAAAATAATACTAGAAGCGTCCACAGCAAGAATAATACTAATATTAGAAATAGTTGTTCTTTTCAAAATACTTCCCAATATTTATGTATTTATTAAGTTTGGCAGGAAGTAGTGCATCTTCTACAACAACAGAAACAGAAGATACATCCTGGAGAAAGAACATTTATTTGCGATAGCTAGCTAACTCTTGAGATTTTCTTTCTGATGAATTTGTTTGGTCGCAACATGCCAAAGTACTGTAATGAGGTTGAACTGGCTGAGACTTAACTATTGATCCTCGGCTGATGCAGGCCATGGCTTTTCCTGAGTACTTGTCCACTCAATTTGTACGTAATAGTCTTCAATCTGTACATCAGGCCAAAGCAATTACCCTCGAGCACAGCTGATGTAAATAAATTATCAGTGGAATTATTCCTATCTGTATCAAGCAACATGTCTAACCCTGAATGAATTATTTTTATGAGATCTACTTTATACTTTGGTCTTCCCTACCAGTTCAGAGCATTTTCTTTGAAAGTTTGTTGACTTCTCTTTGAAAGTCAACAGTTAAATAAAACTGCAGTTTTACTTGTAAGTCACAGTGATAGTCATACAGCACGGAAATTGGCCCTTCGGCCCAACTCATCCATGACAACTAAGTGCCCATCTATGCTAGTCCCATTTGCCCGCATTTGACCCATATCCCTCTCATACTTTCCTGTTCAATTATCTTTTAAATGTTACATCAGCTATCACTGAAGAAGGGTCTCAACTCGAAACGTCACCCATTCCTTCTCTCCTGAGATGCTGCCTGACCCGTTGAGTTTACTCCAGCATTTTGTGATGCCTTCAATTTGTATCAGCATCTGCAGTTATTTTCCGACACATATTTTAAATGTACATGTGCAGGGAGTATTTTGCCCTTTCTAATGGCAAAACCTGAAAGACCACTGTACTCTCTGTTACTGAAGTGAATAACTTTACATTTATCCACATCACACTGCAACTGGTATGTAGTTGCCCAGACTAAATTGGTCCGAAATGCCATGAAGGGTCTTTCCATCCTCCTCACAATTCCCCATCCCATCTACTTTTGTGTCATTAGCAGACTTAGAAATATTACGTTTGATCCCCTCAGCCAAATCGTCTCCTGCTGTTGGACACCAGGTAACATCATGAATGTTAAAATACTTCAAAAAAGCTTGCAACTTAATGAATGAACAATTTGTTAGACTTACGCAATCTAATTTCGAGAAGAAGCAGACAATCGTTTTAAAATAATCTAATTTACAAATAAAAATGACAAAATATTTGTAGATTTTGTTTAGTTTTAATTCCACTGATGAATTTGCTGCACGTTAAGCCTCACTCAGCCTGTTGGAAAGATGTTTTTATTGAAAACTTAGTGTAGAGTTGAAATTGTATTCACACAGGCCAATGTCATTATATAAATGCTTGTTCTTTAATAACTAGCTATATGCAGCTGAAAGAAAATTGTAAATGAGCCGAAGTGGCAAGTACATAAAAATCAGCTCATGGGAACTAATCATCCATATCTTGATTAGTACGGGTGTCAGGGGTTATGGGGAGAAGGCAGGAGAATGAGGTTAGGAGGGAGAGATAGATCAACCATGATTGAATGACAGAGTAGATTTGATGGGCCGAATGGCCTAATTCTGCTGCTACCACTTTATGACCTTATGAATTCCTTTATCTCCCTGTCTGAAATGGAACTAAACTATAGAATTTATTTTCAAATTACTTTTAATGAGACCCATAATGTGAATAGAAGCCACTGCAAATCATTCCATGGGTCAAGTGTGCTGTCCATCGCCTTTCTCCATAATTTATTATTACGCAATGGGAGATTTGTCATTCCTCGTACATGTCAACAAACTGGCCACATCCAATGTTCAACAGTAATTTCGCTATTTGTGGTGTTAACGTCTTTTCCCTGCAAGATTTACTACATTTAATATGTTGCAATAAGATCTTAAATCTGAACAAAACAAACTGTGAAAATTGGAAGGGGGAGCTGGTGAACAAACAGTGGAAAACTAGTTTTAAAGTAGTGGGAAAGATTTAAATTTGTATTTACACTGCAAATGCCTTCTCCTTTAGGGAATAATTTATATTCCCATTGAAATTTCCTTTCCTTAAGGAAATTTCAATGGGATTATAGGCTACTTTCAGTTTAGATGAGAGATACAGCATGGAAACAGGTCCTTCGGCCCACTAAGTCCAGGCCGACCCATCACATTAATTTCTCCACTTCTTCTCTTCACCAATGCTAAATGTTCTTAATTCCCCATTTCCATAAGACCCTGCATTCTCCAAAACTCTAGTTCTATGTTGTCACACTTTCTCATCCAGTTCCTAGACACTATGTGCGGGGATCACTGGGCGGCACGGACTTGGTGGGCCGAAAAGGCCTGTTTCCGGCTGTAAATACATGATATGATGATACTAGGGGCAAATTACAGAGGCAATTTAACCGACAAAGCTGCATGTCTTTGGGATGTGGGAGGAATGTGGGATTTGAGTTTCGGAGTAAAGAAAGTTCTGCAGTTATGCAGGGCCCTGGTGAGACCACATCTGGAGTATTGTGTGCAGTCTTGGTCTCCTAATTTGAAGAAGGATCCTTGCTATCGAGGCAGTGCAGTGAAGGTTCACAAGGTTCATCCCTGGGATGGAGGGACTGTCATATGAGGAAGGATTGGAAAAACTGGGTTGTATTCACTGGATTATTCACAGGAGTTTAGAAGGATGTGAGGGGATCTTATAGAGAGATCAAGCTAGATGCAGGAAAAATGTTCTCAATGTTGGGGCTAAATCTAACTCTTGAAAACACCCAGTGAACTGGCCTCCACTGCCTTCTGTGGCAGAGAATTGCAGAGATTCACAACTCTCTGGGTGAAAACTTCCTCATCTCAGTCCTAAATGGCTGAAACTGTTGAGTATAGGAGCAAAGAGGTCCTTCTACAGTCGTACCGGGCCCTGGTGAGACCGCACCTGGAGTACTGTGTGCAGTTTTGGTCTCCAAATTTGAGGAAGGATATTCTTGCTATTGAGGGCGTGCAGCGTAGGTTCACTAGGTTAATTCCCAGAATGGCGGGACTGTCGTATGTTGAAAGTCAGAGAGTGGTGAAGGTGTGGAATTCTCTGCCTCAGAAGGCAGTGGAGGCCAGTTCGTTGGATGCTTTCAAGAGAGAGCTGGATAGAGCTCTTAAGGATAGCGGAGTGAGGGGGTATGGGGAGAAGGCAGGAACGGGGTACTGATTGAGAGTGATCAGCCATGATCGCATTGAATGGCGGTGCTGGCTCGAAGGGCTGAATGGCCTACTCCTGCACCTATTGTCTATTGTCTATAACTGATGGTAAAGGCACACTCCCGCCTTGCCGTCTGTTACACACATCCTGCTATTGCTGTAAAAAAAAATTAAAGTAAACAATTTCAACACTATTATTTGTAAATAATTGCTTAAAATACCTAGATGCAATTTTAAATTAATGAAAACATAAATGGTTGAAAAAAATGTAACTAACTTTAGTTTACTCTCTTCCTCACAGTTGCAAAGGTTTCTGTTCAGATCAATAGGCTCACAATTCAATGTCAAATCTAGCAAGGTGAACAAGTGGGTTCCTCGGTATAATTGCTGGGAATTCCAGCAAGTTCATGCTCTGTTGCTGATGTGGAGTCTAGTGCCAGATAGCAGCGCCAAATTAGCCAGCAGGAATCTGTGGGCACGTTTGGGACTTGTGTTTAGATTTGCATAAGGTGATGTTCCAAACTTGTTGGCAAAATCCAGCAACATCTGTGACCATGTTATCACAAGAGACAGAGTAGTGAGACTGGGGATCAGAATTCAGTCAAGGATGAAGAAGAAATTGGTAAAGAGGAAAGAGCTACAGAATTAAACTACAAAGGAACAATGTCTCCACGTAAAAAGGAAGCAATTTACGAAAAATAATCCTGGGTTCTCTCAGGCAGAGATGTAAGAAATTATATCAGGGAGTAAGGAAATGACAGATATACCTCTATATTAAACCAACACATTGTAATCTTTGAGATAAAAGATTAATAAAAAAGGTTTTGGAGAATGCAGGATCTTATGGAAATGGGGAATTAAGAGCATTTAGCATTAGTAAAGAGCAGAAATTGAGAAATTAATGGGGTGGAAAGTCAACAAATTTCAAAGGTCGTGGAGGTGGCAACAGGGATGGTGGATATATTGGGTTTGACCAAGGAATTCCTTTGATATTAAAATTATACCTGCGGATTCAAAAGTATGAGCCATAAACCTACTATTCAAGAAAGAAAAGAGAGAAAATAGGGATCTATTGGCCAGTCACTCGGACTAGTGGGGGAAATGCCGGAATCAGTTACCAGGACCACAGTAACAAAGCATTTAGAATACAGGTATGTTAAAATGACTTTGGTATTAAGGAAGAAAGACACAAATTGCTAGAGTAACTCAGCGGGACAGGCAGCACCTCTGGATAGAAGGAATGGGTAATGGGTGACCTTTCGGGCCAAGACCCTTCTTCAGACTGCATCTCCGGTTTCTTCCTACACATTTGGTATAAGAGGTTATACTTTGAGACGGCAATGAGTAGATTCAGGGATTGTTAAAAGCAAATTCCGTTTACTGAAATCTTTTACCTTTAGTGTCAAGATTAACATTTGTTGACTATCTCCAGATGGCATTAGTAGAACATTTCAGAGACAATTCCATTGCTACAGTTGGGAATTACACAAAGGCCAAATGGGCAGAATCTCTTCCCAAATTGATATTTGCAGAGTTAGTGATTTTTTTAGGATAAAACCAACAGGATTGACAAAGGAGAAACAAGTGCCTCTCAAGCCACTGGCCTGAAACGTTAACTCTGTTTCTCTCCACACAGATGCTGCCTTGCCTGCTGAGTATCCTCAGTGTTTTCTGCTTTTATTTCAGCTTTCAAGCAACTGCAGTTTTTTTTTGTTTAGGAATAAACATGTTATTTGTGTCTGATGACTATACTAATTAGGGTTTCATGTAGAAAATTTAATAAATTGCCACGTAAGAAAGTAATACATATTACTCAGGGGATTAAGAATAGCTCAGCCATGGCAGAGCAGACTCAATGGGCCGGATGGCCTAATTCTGCTCCAATGACTTAGGGTCCATTAACATGTTAATGTGGAGTGTGATGTGTAAACAGACTGAAAAGGCAGCATGAGAACAATCAGAAAGTGAGAAGGATACTTAACAGATTAGACAATATCTGTGGAAGAAAAAAGAGTTAATGTTTCAGGACATTGATCCTTGATTAGGAATGATGATCAGCTCTGATGAATGGTCATTGATCTGAAGTATTAATTGTAATTCTCTCTGCAGGGATGCCACCTTGTGCAATGAGAATCCACAGCATTTTCTGGTCTTTTATTTCCGATTTCCAGCATCCACAAGACTTTTCTTTGCACAAGAATAGACTTGTGTTGTATGTGTTATGCAGGTTGTAACTAGGATGGGGGGGACGACGACGACCATATAGATCGGTGGGCCTCAGCTAATGCAGTGCCTAACAATGACTTGGATGAGGGGAGGGAGAGAAGCAATATAATGAAGCATGTTGAGAATACGTCTGGTGGGAAATTAAAATACAATGAAAATGTATGTTCAATGAACATGGAAATAGGAAATATAAAATGAGTGGGCAGGAATATGGAGAGGTTTCACTTTGGAGAACAAATCAGAAGAGCAGAATATTTTTAACTGGTTTGAGAGGCTGGGAAATATTTGGTATGCAGAGCGATCTGCTTGTTCCTCGCATATGAATCACAGAAAGTTAATCAGCAGTCACAGCAAGCACTTTTTCTTGGAATTCATTTCTCACACTGAGGACATCACTGACAAGGCTAGTATTTATTGATCCACCTCCAATTGCCCTTGAGAAGAGGTGGCAAATCTGATTCTTGAACCATTTTAGACCTTCTACTGTGGGTGCTTCCACTATGATGTTAGGTGGGGACTTCCAGGATTTAGATCCAGCAACAATGAGGGAACAGTGATATAGTTACACTTCGGGATGGCGTATGGTTTCAAGAATTGTGTCCATGTGTCTCGTCCACTTGTCCTTCTAGGGATAGAAGTTACTGATTTGGAAGTTGTTGGAGTGAAACAAGTAACTGCATTGCAACTTGTTGATGATATATGCTGTAATCATGGTGCATCGGTAATGGAGGAAGTGAATGAACAAAATGATGGATGGGGTAGTCAAGTGGCTGCTTTATCATGGAAGGTCTCCAGATTCTTATCTGTTGGTGGAGCTATGTTCATCCAAGAAAATGGGAAGCATTCCTTCATGCTCCCAAGTTATGTCTTGTGGATGGTGGGAAGTCTTCTGCTGCAGAGTATCCACCTCTGGTTGTTTCAGTAACCACAATATTAATATGGCAGTCCAGTTGAGTTTCTGGTTGAAGGTGACTCTGATAGCAGGGAACCCTATGTAGGGAGAATCATCGAACGTCAGTGTAGGGATACGATCTCCTTTTATTGAAGGTGATCATTGTCTGGCATTTCTGTGGTGTGAATATTTACTTGCCACATATCAGCCCAAGATGCAAGGCATGGAAGGCCACAGACCTTATGAAGTATGATTAGTACAGATGAGTATTTGATGGTCAGCATGAATATGGAGAGTGGGCGGACCTGTTCTAAGGAATTATGAATGGAATTAAATATTGTCCAATAATAACTCCCACTTCTATGTCAAAAGACATTAACCTTAATTACAAAAGTGTTGGCATGTTGGATGAAAGTAGTGCTTTTGGAGTTTTGTAGAGCCTTAGTGAGTTCATACCCACTAGTATCCTAATCCAAAATGAAGAAGTATCCCAATCCAAAACGTTGCCTATCTATTCTCTCCAGATACTGCCTGACACACAGAGTTACTCCAGCACTTTGGGTTTTGCTCACACCCAGAGTTATGTGTGCGTTCTTGGTCACCTTACCCAAGGAAGATTGAGGTAGTGAGTTCGAGAAAACAGACGTGGCTGTGGTAACGTCAACATTGACTTCTCCCACTTCAGGTAGTCCCTGCTTCCCCTCTCTATCCCCTCCCCCTTCCCCCTTCCCAGTTCCCAGTTCTCCCACTAGTCTTCCTACATCCTACCTTTGTCCCTCCCCTGACATCAGTCCGAAGAAGGGTCTCAATCTGAAACGTCACCCATTCCTTCTCTCCTGAGATGCTGCCTGACCCGCTGAGTTACTCCAGCATTCTGTGTCTACCAAGGAAGACTGAACTTGCTTATGTAGAACAATAAGAAAGGTCCACTTTGGGTTGTCCTTCGTGGAGAGTTCAAGTAGACTTGGCCTAAATTCCCAGGATTTTAGAAAAATGAGGTGATCCTATGGGAATGGATAAATATTTAAAGGCCTTAACAGGATAGACTGTGGAAATGTTCCTTGCAAATGACGAAATTAAAACCAAGAGTTGTAGTCTCAAATTAAGGAGCGAGATGAGGGAAAAATTCTACATTTCATTTAATTCTCCATCCCAGTAGGTTTGGTGTTTTTAATATATTCAAAGGAGATAAGAGATTGGTAGGTTTTTGCATTTTAATACTCTGCATGAAAGGCTGGCAATGTAACAAGAAAGTGAACATTTCCCACAATGTTGCCCCTGTTGCATAAAAAAGGAGACTGGAGAATTGGAGGCTTCTGCATTTATCAAGCACACATGGACCTTAATTGTTCCTTAGTACCAGGCAGATTGGCGTTGGTCTGGTGTATAACAAGCAGCTTCTGACTTCATTGCGGTTGACAGATGACAGACTCTAATTGGCAGTTTCACTATAATTGCAACCTCAATCTTTCCCTAAATCCAGTCCAATTTCTTGGCAGTTTTTTCCCCTATTGTTGCTCATTGAGCAATTATGTAGCCATTTGTGTCGGAACTTCGAAAACTTAATCCCACAGGACATCCAGGCTGGTGGAGAACAGATTTAGGCTCAATTTTTGAATCAATTAGCGAAGTAACAGCAAAAACAGTTCAGATCTGGAAGACTTAATATTCCAGTTGCATTGAGAAAAGGAGGAAAGGGACAGACAATTATTTTCTCCAAATAAGGATTAGTTTTTGATTAAATAGACAGGTTGAAGTGTTCAAGAAAGTATCAAAGAAGTGGAAAAAGCAAAAATGAAATTAAACGCTGCAAAATGTATAATTTTAACATGCTTGAGAGAGCTGGTTTGTGAGATACAATCTCTACAGTCAGAAGTAAATCTAATTGCAACTAATATACATTTTATTTACTCGACAAATCACAAGACAATAGAGCTGTATTTTCAAAGATAAATAATAGATTTCTTTTCCTTAAGGCAGAATGCCAATTCATTAGATTGTGTCATGAATTTATATCTGTAAAGGTCCATTTGCAATCAGAGTAAGAAAAGTGGATGAGGATTTATGTTTGGCCATGGCAGTTTATTCATTGGGACACCAGCAAGGTCAGTATTTATTTGCCATCTCCGATTGCCCCTGAACTGGGATCAATAGTCTATATTCTAGGGCAGCTGAGATTCAACCACATTTGTGGGGTTTGATGCAAATATAGAGCAGACTGCAGAAGGAGAGCAGATTTGCTTCCTTGCAGGGAAGTTGAAGGACATTAATAAACAAGACGGGTCTCCACCCAAAACGTCACCTCTTCCTTTTCTCCAGAGATGCTGCCTAACCTGCTTAGTTACTCTGTGTCTGTCTTTTGTTTTCTGTTTACCAGAGGTAACTCAGCAGGTTAGGCAGCATCTCTGGAGAAAAGGAATAGGTGATGTTTCGGCTGGAGACCCTTCTTCAGACTAACAATTCGGGGAAAGGGGAAGGAGAGATATAGACAGTACTTAGGACAAATGAATGGAAGATATGCATAAAGCTAACTCTCTGTCAGAAGAAGGGTCTTGACCTGAAACATCACCTATTCCTTTTCTCCAGGGATGCTGCCCGAACCGCTGAGTTACTCCAGCTTTCTTTGTCTGTCTTTGGTTTAAACCAGCATCTGCAATTCCTCCCACCAATTCTTGGTTACCATTACTGATACCAGCTTTCACACATTCCGAATTTATTTAATTGATGCCATAAAGGAATTTGAACTCAGGCCTCCAATTAATTAGTTCAGTTACTTAATCACAATGCTACCATATCCCTGATGCAATGTTTTTGTTTGACTCTATGGAAATAGATACCAATGTAAATATCCAGTTAGAATTTAATATCAGCAGGCATTGCTGTGAAGTATTGAATAAGGCACCACCTTTAGCAGCACATATTTCCTACTGCTGAACACGCATAGAATTTTAAAAAAATTGCTTTCACTTAAGTAGGGGATTTCAAGGCTAAATAAACTGTAACATGGCATAAAACAGTGTTTTTCATTTTTCCAACTCAGAGTACAAGGCCTTTACAATAATTATTTCTTCATTCTTGTCAATTGTGTTGTAAGCTTGGGGGAGGGGGGAGAAGAGAGACCCACCTGTATACCTGGGGGGTGGGGGGGCAAAGAAGAGAGACCCACCTGTACACCTGGGTGGTGGTGGGGGCAAAGAGGGACCCACATGTATATCTGGTGGTGGGGGGGAAAGAGAGACCGCACCTGGAGTACTGTGTGCAGTTTTTGTCTCCAAATTTGAGGAAGGATATTCTTGCTATTCTGGGCGTGCAGCGTAGGTTCACTAGGTTAATTCCCGGAATGGCGGGACTGTCGAATGTTGAAAGGCTGGAGCGATTGGGCTTGTATACACTGGAATTTAGAAGGATGAGGGGGGATCTTATTGAAACATATAAGATAATTAGGGGATTGGACACATTAGAGGCAGGAAACATGTTCCCAATGTTGGGGGAGTCCAGAACAAGGGGCCACAGTTTAAGAATAAGGGGTAGGCCATTTAGAACGGAGATGAGGAAGAACTTTTTCAGTCAGAGAGTGGCGAAGGTGTGGAATTCTCTGCCTCAGAAGGCAGTGGAGGCCAGTTCGTTGGACGCTTTCAAGAGAGAGCTGGATAGAGCTCTTAAGGATAGCGGAGTGAGGGGGTATGGGGAGAAGGCAGGAATGGGGTACTGATTGAGAGTGATCAGCCATGATCGCATTGAATGGCGGTGCTGGTTCGAAGGGCTGAATGGCCTACTCCTGCACCTATTGTCTATTGTATACCTGGTGGGCGATGGGGTGGGGGGGAGAAGAGAGACCCATCTGTATACCTGGTGGGTGATGGGGGGGAAGAGAGACTCACCTGCAAACCTGGTGGGAGGAAGAAGAGAGACCCACCTATATACCTGCTGGGTGATGGGGGGGGGGGGGAGAGAGACCCACCTGTATACCTGGTGGGTGATGGGGTGGCGGGGAGGAGAAGAGAGACCCACCTGTATTCCTGGTAGTGAGAAGCAAAGAGATACCCATCTGTATACCTGGTGGGTGATGGTGGGGAGAGACCCACCTGAATTCCTGGGGTGGGACGGGGCCACGTGACCCAACTGGCAGTTGGAACGTCACGTGACGGGGACAACAGACGCGGTCACGTGGGCCTCCATCCCTCCCCGCGGGCGGGGCTGCAGCCGAGGAGCGCGAGCGGCGGGTCCGGGCCAACGGCAGCGGCAGCGGCAGCGGCGACAGGCCGGTGAGCGCCGCGCCCCGTCCCGTCCCGCACAGCCCACCTCCCTGTCACCCCCTTCCTGGCCTGTCCTCCCCCAGACCTCCTTCCCACACCTCCCATCCCGGCGCCGACAGCTCGGTGACTGTGACGGGTCCCGGTGTCCGGCTGCCTTCCCTCTCCCCATTCCGCAGTCCCCCCCCCCCCCCCCCCCCTCGCAAAGCCCGGTCTCCGTGGTGATGGTGGTCAGGCGGGAGGCAATTCCTCATTCCTGCCGCGATGCTGACAGCCCGCAGTCCATCGGCACCGCCCCGATCAGCAGCAACAGCCGCGCCTCCCTCTCCCCCCCCCCCCCCAAACCTCATCCCCAAATCATCCCCCCCCCAACTCATCCCCAACCCTCCTAACTCATCCCCACCACCCCCCAACTCATCTCCAACTCATCCCCAACCCCCTCCAACTCATCCCCACCACCCCCAACTCATCTCCAACTCATCCCCACCACCCCCCAACTCATCTCCAACTCATCCCCACCACCCCCCCTCATCTCCAACTCATCCCCAACCCCCTCCAACTCATCCCCAACCCCCCCCCAAACCTCATTCTCAACTCATCCCCAACCCCCAAGGCACCATCACTACCCCTCCCTCTCCCCCAAACCTCATCCCCAACCCCCCCAACTCATCCCCAACCCCCCAACTCATCCCCAACCCCCCAACTCATCCCCAACCCCCCAACTCATCCCCAACCCCCCCCAACTCATCCCCAACCCCCCCAACTCATCCCCAACCCCCCCCAACTCATCCCCAACCCCCCCAACTCATCCCCAACCCCCCCCCAACTCATCCCCAACCTCATTCTCAACTCATCCCCACCACCCCCCCAACTCATCCCCAACCCCCCCAACTCATCCCCAACCTCATTCTCAACTCATCCCCACCACCCCCCAACTCATCCCCAACCCCCCCCAACTCATCCCCAACCCCCCCCAACTCATCCCCAACCCCACCCCCCAACTCATCCCCACCCCCCCAACTCATCCCCAACCCCCCCCCAACTCATCCCCAACCCCCCCCCAACTCATCCCCAACCCCCCCCAACTCATCCCCAACCCCCAAGGCACCATCACTACCCCTCCCTCTCCCCTAAACCTCATCCCCACCCCCCCCCAACTCATCCCCACCCCCCACCTCATCCCCACCCCCCCCACCTCATCCCCACCCCCCCCACCTCATCCCCACCCCCCCCCCACCTCATCCCCACCCTCCCCCCACCTCATCCCCACCCCCCCCCCACCTCATCCCCACCCCCCCCACCTCATCCCCACCCCCCCCACCTCATCCCCACCCCCCCCCCACCTCATCCCCACCCCCCCCAACCTCATCCCCACCCCCCCCCACCTCATCCCCACCCCCCCACCTCATCCCCACCCCCCCCACCTCATCCCCACCCCCCCCACCTCATCCCCACCCCCCCCACCTCATCCCCCACCCCCCCCACCTCATCCCCCACCCCCCCAC
Source organism: Rhinoraja longicauda (assembly GCF_053455715.1). Classification (NCBI taxonomy): domain Eukaryota; kingdom Metazoa; phylum Chordata; class Chondrichthyes; order Rajiformes; family Arhynchobatidae; genus Rhinoraja; species Rhinoraja longicauda. Next base: position 18,984,514 of record NC_135987.1, on the reverse strand, counting down.
CTCATCCCCCACCCCCCCACCTCATCCCCACCCCCCCAAACCTCATCCCCACCCCCCCAAACCTCATCCCCACCCCCCCAAACCTCATCCCCACCCCCCCCAACTCATCCCCACCCCCCCCAACTCATCCCCACCCCCCAACTCATCCCCACCCCCCAACTCATCCCCAACCCCCCCCCCAACTCATTCCCAACCCTCCCAAGATACCATCACTACCCCTACCTCTCCCCCCCCCCCCCCCCCAACCTCATCCCCGGCTCACTCTGCCGCTCTCCACCCCTCAGCCACCCCTCCATCCCTCTTTACCCCCCCCAGACACACTCATCCCCCTCTCTCCCCTCCAAATGGAATCACTTCCCACGCAGCTCCCTCCGTTCCTCTCTATCCCTCAGGCACAATCACTCCCCCCCAGTCCCTCTCTACCCCTCCGGACACAATCACCTCCATCCCCCCCCAGATGCTACCCCCATCCCGAGTGGTCTCCAAAACCCTCGCCCCTGTGCTAGGCCACACTGGATCTGGTTCAGACACACTCAGATTTATAAAAACAAACTATCGTGTGCTTTCCCGACTACGCCCTTTCCTTTATAAGCCATCTCCACCCATCCCGGATATTTGCGACATCTATGTGTTACTTAAGGTAGACCAAAATGTTGAAGTGACTCAGTTGGTCAGGCAGTATTTCTGGAGAACATGCACAGGCGATGGTTTGGGTTGGGATTGTTACTCATCCATTTTTTCTGCATCTTTGGTTTACAACCCTCCAGTACACTCTACATATCCAATTCTGTCTGTTGCTTTCCCCTTTACTGGAATGTGTGGTCCATAACTTTCCAGGATATTGTCTTCCTTGGATTCTATTTATTACTCAAACATTTATGGATATTTGTGGTCTGCATCCTTCCAAAAAAAGGTGTTCTGTGTTCTCATCCAGTTCTGTGTTCTCATCCTTTTCCCTATATCGGTGATGGACAAACTACCAAGATGCTGTACACCTCCAATTTTTGTCTGTTGCTTATCTCCTTCCCTTTATCAATGATCTACAACCTTCTGTGGTGCCCACTTCTAATCTTGCTCATCTCTAATTTTAATTGTTCCACCATTGACACCTATCTTTTCCTTTAGGATACTTAAAATCGAATTATTTGATTGTTTTGGGTCATCTGTTCCAATATTTCTGAAGAAGGATCTCGACCTGAAACGTCACCCATTCCTTCTCTCCAGAGATGCTGCCTGTCCCACTGAGTTACTCCAGCATTTTGTGTCGACCTCCAATATTTCTTCAGTGTTTGTTTTTTTTCTTTGATAACTCAATGGTGAAGTGCTTTGGTATAAAAATGGATCCACCTTTTTCTGGTTTTATTAGATATGGTTTTTGTGCCAGTTTATTTTGTTAAAGGATCTCTTTATGGATTTGTGGTCTAAATTAATTACTCCCAAAAAAAACCATACATGCATTACATGTAGCACAGGATTTTTTTGTATACCATATTAACTGCAAAAGTGTTTTGTTTGCACCAAACATTGCCTTGAAGTCATTGCAAAATTCAAGTTAGCATTCCTGATTTCAGATGCACACAACATATAATGGAAGAAGTTTCATTGAATTCTTTCTCCCACCAAAATAAAAAGAATTAAATCAATTGAAAATTGTGGAAAGGTATTTTTGAAATTATGCTGTTCATATTCAAAATGTGAAATGACCTCCTTCCTCTTATACACCACTGCACATGTACTAAACTGGGTAATGTTCTTACAATTGAATCAATATCCAAATACAGATTGTTTGTTTTGAGTGAATAGGTCATTTGTAATATGGAATTAATAGGCAAATTGATTGTAGGCTCCAAGGAAATAAAAGTTTGGGTCTATTTTCACTCAGGAAGCTGTAATTCATGGTTCATTTATATTCTGCATTGAAGATTTATATTGGTTACATATCTCAGCTTGTCATTATGAATGCCCCAACAGTGCACATTCCTGTGCAAAGAAGTATGAGTGATATCATAACTGGAAGAAAAAAATAAGATGTCTCACACTGACCTTTCCTGGCTTTATCCATATACTAAAACTCTCATTTGTTTGTTTGTTCCTGAACTACAGCCAAAACGATACACGATAGCATGACAATTTTAGGCCCACCTTACTCACTCTCGTCCCTTTGGTGCTAATGGGAGAAGTTTCATTGAAATCGGTGTTATATTTTTAAAGTTATTCACATTTTAAAGTTTAAATCTATCTCCAAGGGAGAGGGGGAGGGAGGGAGGATAAGGGGGTTGAGGGGGTGAGGGTGAGGGGGGGAGGGGAGGGGAGGGGAGGAGAGGGGAGGAGAGGGGGCGAGGGGAAGGGTGGAGGAGAAGGGTGGGTGGTGGGAGGGGAAGGGTGGGGGGGAAGGGGAGAGGGTGCTGCACCATTGCAGGAGAGGTTTGGGCCCAACGGGTCCACTTGGTCTAGTTACTATTAATTAGGAGGATAGAATAGAAAACATGGTGGGGAAAAGTAAGCTTATTGAATGAGTAAGATTTAAAGTTAATTTTATAATTATAAGCCTTTTGGTTTATTTTAGGAGGAAATTAATCATGATTCGCCTGACGACTTTCGTTGCAAAATTTAAGCCACAGATTATCAAAAGATTTTCCCAGAATAATGCAGCTGTATTTCAGCATAGGTTTTACAGCATGCCTGGAACTTCAGAACCTTTCGTGAGTGGAAGTAATTCAAATTATCTTGAGGAAATGTATTACGCCTGGCTTGAAAATCCAAAGAGTGTACATAAGGTAAGACTTGTTGTTGATATCCTAAGTAAATAAAGTCTATTTCCTTGAATGCATTTGTAATTGAGATGTTTCAGGTAACTTGAGGGATGTGTTGAATAACATGATGCTGTGTTAATTAGTTTCACACAAACTTGAGGAATTCACTTCTATTGGGGAAAACACATGTAAAGAGCACCTTATATGTTCCTTATTGACATTTAAGCTATTAAGTTGTAACTGAACCTTCCTAAACCCAGAGTGATGTTAGTGATGCTAATATTTTTATGCCGAACAGTATTGTAAATTATTTGAGACTATATAAGATAACATGAGTTTCAATACAGTTTGGGTCATTATGAGTAATATAGATTAGTGTGCTGTATCATATCTTCAGCAGTGAAACATAAAATGACATTGGACGATCTCAGAATTAGAGAAAACCTCTCTGAGCGTTCTCTGGAATGACTACTTCAGAGCATCCTTATTCTTAAACTGGTTGTTGATGGCGTTGTCACAAATGTCATCTGTGGTTTCGCACATTATTCTGATGTTTGAACCCTGATTTAGAGTTAGCTGTACTAAGGGCGTGATGCTTGACAGTGTGGCACTTTGGTGCCTTTCACATAAAGTCTGGAGACATCTTTGTTGCTTTCATTTGAAACTGTATTATACTGATCTTGTCAGGATCTGCCAGTGAGCCTTGTTCTGAGCCATTTGCATCATAATCTTGGGATTACTCCTTGCCCACAAAGACTTCTCTTCAAGTTGTTTTGAAATGTTTGCGTGGAGGCATCTTCCTTCCGCTTTGCCGCAAGATCCCTACACAAGATCTATTTTGGGAGATGGTGGTTTTCCAACTTCTCCAAAACTCTGCTAATATTCTTTCCACATCAATTCTTGCTCACCTAGTATGCCAGTCTGATCTGGTCATTGGTTGCCATTTTCTCCCATCTTTGATTTACAGTTTTCCGCTATGTGTTTAAATTCCTGTATGATTCCACCCGATCCCACTTCTGTGACCTCAAGTACTTAATGCTCTTGTTCCATGTGCTTGGAAGCTTCTGCTAATGTGGCTTCACTGTCAATATTTGCCTGCCCTGAACATTTTGACCTTGAACATTATTGAATGAGGCATATTCCACATGATCTGACTGTGCAAACCAGAGATTGCATGTGCAGAACCTCACTATTTTGAAGTGAATTATACACTGCCATTTGTGACGTCCTTGATATTGCTTTTCAATTTGAATGTACACATTTTGTTTAAAGAATGAATAAATTGTGATTATATTTAAGTATTAATAATGCACAAGATTCAGAACTGAAAATGCAATAAGCTAAAAGCAAGATGCAAGAAAGATACTATGATGTTGGTAACCTGAAATAAATATGGAGATTGTTAGAAATAACTGGTGATATGGCAACTATGTAGATGGATGTTGATGGCATATCCATAGAAAGCCACAGGCTAGCTGCAGTCAGCATCTTTGGAGCTCCCATGCCTGCACACTGCAATGTAGAAGTATGGAATGCCCTTGCCACAAGTCCATGGGCATTCTGCAATAACTGAAACAAAGGGACACGATTTGAGCATCTAGCATGGCCCATGTACTGATCTTCATTAAGTGCTGAGTGCTTTAAAAAGAATAGTTTCGATTCATTTATGCCAGTTAACTTTTTAACTAAATTTATTTTTAATTTAAAAAAAAATTCTGATTATAGACATGAGGAAAAGGCCTCTGACAGCATCGGTTATCAGAGGCCAACTTTGGGCAGAGCCTCAATTGTTGAGGAATTGTCTGAAGAGGGGTCTCGATGCGAAACGTCACCCACTCCTTCTCTCCAGAGATGTTGCCTGTCCCACTGAGTTACTCCAGCATTTTGTGTCTAGCCTCAATTATTGGGTGCCACGTGGCCTCGAGTGGTTGTGTAGCCGTGGGGCCAGTGCACCGATGGACTAGTTCCAGCATAAGATGACACATTAAGTTTAGGACCTCCTGTTGCCAATGTTAAGTGTTACAGGAACAGAACTGCAAGGTACAGTGTGTCACAGATATACTGATGGTTGATAGCTTTCAAGTGTTATGAAAAAGCTGATGAATGGTACTTTTCAGAATTTTGAACTGGTGAAGGATAATGCCAGAAGTTTGTTTCTTTGGTTCATCATTTCAGTAGATTTAGAATTACTTGGATAAGTGATGTTAATTGTTTTAGCTTGTACAAATCAGGGTAAAACTCTTTTAATCCAGTATTCTTGGGACTTGGTTGGTGCTGAACTGGCAGATTTTCTGGATTATTGGATACTTTCTTATTAAGACTTCAACACAATTCTCTTTTTTAGAACTTATTTGGTAAAAACATTTCCAGTGAGCTTATGGAGAGAAGGCAGGAGAATGGGGTTAGGAGGGAGAGATAGATCAGCCATGAATGAATGGTGGTGTAGACTTGATGGGCCGAATGGCCTAATTCTACTCCTATTCCTTATGACCTAAAAGACCATGGGAACTAGGACTGCAGGAATCGGACCCCGAGTAGGTTGAAGGGAGTGCAGGAACAGCGCCCTTAGAGTCAGATGCAGAACCATTGCAATTTCTGAACAATCGGATAACCGTTTATCAGAATTTTCCTGTAGTTGGTATCTGAATCAACATTGTGAGGCTCCCAATTTAAAGGTAGCTTGAGAATCAGGACTGAGTTTGAAGGAAGGGTGGCAATGAACTATGTTTTGCTGGTGTCAACTACTTTACTTAATGCACATTAGATTTTTCGATAACTATATATATTTCTGGTAAAAGCAAACCTGTGGCTTTTATTGTACATAAAATGGTTCAAATTGTGAAAATCAATAGAAATATTTGTGAATGATTTGTACAGAATAGGGACACCAATATTCTGGTGTAGGCGAGATAAATATGACATGCACATACTATAAACTTTCCTTAACCATGAAGCTGGAGAATTAACTCCATTGTTTCATGAAGTAATTAACCTGAATTTCTAACCTTATCTTCCTCTGCGCGTGGAGGGAGCCTGACTTGCTGACTGGAAGAAGGGTCTCGACCCAAAACGTCACCCATTCCTTCTCTTGGTTCTTGGTCCTCCAAAATATTCCAAATGGAATTTAAACTGGAGTTGGATGAATTTAAACAGGCAGCATCGCTCTCCAGCGATGCTGCCTGTCCCGCTGAGTTACTCCAGCTTTTTGTGTCTATCTTTGCTTAGTATTTCTTTTGCTTTCACTTTTCCAGTAGTTGCAGTATTTGCTTTTCAGTTTATTGTTCACTTTCTCTGCTGATAAGTATGTATTCTTTTAACTTTAAACAATACATTAAGATAGGCAGGCCATTTAATTTTAACTTGCCACATCTGATATTTGTTTTTGTGTCATTTCAAGTGTTTAATTACATAAGTTGGTTCAATAAACTGATAAGAATATATAACAGCTCAATCTATGGATTTGTTTCAATGTTCAAACAAAGAGGTGTTTATATTTAAGTAACATTTTAATTTGCTGGAAGATTACACAATTATTTCTAACGTGTTCAAGCAGTGTCATGACTGTTGTGGCATTCATACTTGGTCTGGCAGTGGGATTGAGGAGGAAGAGATGTCAGCAGGCTTGTTCAGTAGATGGAATTGAATGTTATGGTCATTTGATAATGGAAAAATTAAAAGTTAGATCCTCCTGGTTTGGAAATGTAACATGCTTAAAGTCATAAATCATTAGGTTACATTTATGAGACAAATGATTCAGTAAAAAATATGCAATTTTGTTACAATGTGTTGTAAAAAGGCATGGAAAGCAGAAATGTGGTTATGTTAAAATCACCAGTTATAAAAAGACAGGTTAAGTTAAAACGGGAGTGTTGCATCCAGTTTATGCCATCACACTTCAGAGGGCTGTAAAAGTTCCAGAGGGAGTATAGAAAAGATTTATTGGGGGAAAAACTCCAGAAATGTGTAATTTCAGCCACGAGGTTAGACTTAAAAATTGCATATTCCTTGGTACCAGAAATTTGATAGTTATACAAAATTGATTCTTTTAGACATCACTACCAGGGAGCTATTCATATTAATCGATGCTTCAAGGATTAGGACAAATGTAAACTAAATTTAGAATTGATGAGAATGTGCAAGGGGTTATGGGGAGAGGGTCAGGATATGGAGTTGAGGAGGGAAGGGATAAGGAAATGGGTAATCGGCAGTTTTAAGAGGGAATTGGCTGAGCACTTGAGAGAAAGCAATTTACAGAGCCATGGAGGACTAACTGGATTGCGTATAAAGAGTTCCTTTGAACTTGCTTGCCAAATGGCTTTCTGTGCCATTATGATTTTGATTTCAGCTTCACATTACAAGTAACTTTTTCTTTTTGAGTGTTTTTTGAAAAATTACTGTGCAGTAGTGGCCTACCCATAAAATGTGATTTTTTTGTTGTTGGTGGAATTGGAGCAAAGTTGACCACATTGCTGGAGAAGGTGTGCTCCTTGGTCCCACAACCAAACAGCACCAAAAATGTTCAGCATTATGCAGCTAAATTAGATCTTTTCAATTGGAAATTTATTAAATTTCAAAAGGTAAATAAAATATAACTTAAACAGCAAAGAAAATGGAGTTATTTGAATGATAGTCTGATTAAGATTATGTGTAGTGATTGTGTTCCATATTGGTGAAATATTTAAACAAAAAGGTTGCAAAAATCAAAGTTTCAGTTTGGTTATGGCATGTCACTGATCCACATTTGGACGCCCATTCTAAAATTAAAGTCAACTCCATACATATTTAACACATTTATAGCCCCAGCTTATATGTATTTTCAACCTCTGGTTCTACCGTGGCTATTTGTCCAGTACTGCGTCGGACCCATCTTGTACCTTTGGTGTTTTTCATTGTTGTTTGCCCTCTGGTGCTATTGCTCATTTTTCTTTCTGCTGCTGCTTCTGTGTTCTTGTTAGCAGTAGGAAGTTTATGACTCTGGATTTTGAGAGATGACGGTGCATGAAGATGAATTTTTCCAAAATTTGGAAGCTTGGTTAGGTGAGTCTGCTCAATGTTCAGTTAAGGATCAGAATGTACTTCAAGGGCCAGGCAGTGATAAATGCTCAGCCTAAATCCATCCATGTTAAGTACTACATAGGCTATAACAGTGGCACCTGTTGCCATGTGTCATGTACATTTATTGCAGTGGTGCTTTGCAGTCTTAAAATATAATAACTTGTTGAGTTCAGGGACTTTTGAGGCAGTGCTGTTGGTTTGCATCAATTTACAGGTCTTCATTAATTGTAAGTTGATATAACTAAACGGATACAACTTTATTCTCACTTGGGTTTCTCGTCATCCCTTCTTTTGACAAAAGTTGATATTTTGATACGCTACAGGTTTGCAGTGGAAGAATTCTTGGGTAAATTAGTTCCATTGATTGTTAACATCAAAACAAATATTGTGGGCAGTGTGCTACATGATTATTGTTCTGCTTTGAGGTCGGCAACCAAGAATCCTGATAGTTATGCTGGTGATGTGATATATTTCCATTGTAGAGGAGCTAACTTTTTTCTGCAAGTATTTTAAAAAAAAATCTTGGACTCCACTTCTTGGTCATAGTCATAGTCATAAAGTGATACAGTGTGGAAACAGGCTCTTCGGCCCAACTCGCCCACACCGGCCAACAATATCCCAGCTACCCTCGTCCCACTTGCCTGCACTTGGTCCATAACCATAAAATGGTGTAAAATAAGTTACAGTTCAGATTAGTTTATTGTTATATACACCAGGGTGCAATGAAATTTCTTGTTCATGTGAAGCTTAGAGTGCGCAATACTCATGATGATAGATATAACAATAAATACAACAAATGCAAAACAGCAGAATGGTGCTGAGATTGTAGTGCAAATGAAATGCAAGTAATGCAAATGAAAGCTAAAGTGCAATAACATTTAATGTATTTTAAATGTATTAATGTATATTAAATGCATTTTACATGATGTGTTTTACTTTTCCTTGTAGTCCTGGGATACATTTTTCAAAAATTCCAATATGACGGCACCAGGGACATCGTCAGGCAGCCCACCCCTTCAATCTCTAGTTCACAGTCAAGGGAGAACACAAACTGCCGCAAAAGTTGAGAAACTGATTGCAGATCATCTCGCTGTACAGTCATTGATAAGAGCATATCAGGTAAGCTTTCTCTGTGTTGAATGGCTGTTTGAGCTTTACAAATTGCTTGGACTCAATTGACAGTTCTTGCCAAAATGGAACAAAACTGATGTTCTTGCATAAACAAGGTACTGCAGATGCTAGTTTACAGAAAAAGACAAAGTGCTAGAGTAATGCAATGGGTCAGGCAGCATGGAGAACATGGACAGGTGACATTTTGGATTGGAACCCTTCTTTAGATTGATTGTGGGTGGAGGGAGCAGGAAAAAAGTTGGAAGAGAGGAGGGGCAGAACAAACCTGGCAAGTGATAGGTGAAAACAGGTGAGGGTTGTTTTTGATAAGCAGATGTTTGGACAAAGGCCCGAGAAAAAACACAAAAGCTGTGAGATAAGGAAAGAAGTGTGAATTGTGAATCTAGAGGAAGGAATGTAGGTGAAAGGGGAGAAATGGGTGGGGGATGGTGGTTTGCAGCCACCGCACATCACGTGATCCTGAATCCCTACTTTATTTATTCTCAATGACTTATTTTATTTTATTTATTCCCGGCGGCTCCTTTTTTTAAATTCCCGCTGCTGCTGCTTCACCTCCGAGCTTGAAACTGACTCGCTTGCTAACTCAGCACTCTGCAGTGAGAACATCATCCAGCTTCAGCAGGGAATATTATTCTCTATCGCAAGCAAAGTTTATTTGAAGAATGTTAGAACATGCTACAATGTGAGAGTGTTAAAAATAAAAATAGGTGTGCGGTTAGGGAGAATTATACAGGCAATTCTACATTTCCAACTTCCACCTTAAAACTTCAATGTTGAAAAACATAAGAGGTTTGCAATGCATAGATATGAGGTTGCCACATTGTTGGAGAATGAGGTATAAATGTTCATGTTTCAACCAGATGCTGGGTTGGGTGCATTGTTCATTCATGGGTGCATGAAATTATTCTGAATTACATCGTTTTGGAGCTGTTAGGCCCAATTGCAGTAGACTGACGCAGCTAAGCATACATTCTATTTAAATAAAATGAAATTAAAAGCCAGATGAAGTTGCTGCAAGTATGATGGAATTTAGTTGTTGGGTCTCCAGTTCAGAATCAACTAGTTGTGCCAAGAATGTGTGTGTTTTTCTGTCATTAATATAAACCTTTTAGCCCTTTGAGACTTACTGCAAAACCTCCTCTCGGCTCATAGTGATATTTAAATTTGCAAAACTTCTCACTGTTGGTATTGCTAATCCTTGAATGTTTAAGTTGAAATGTGATCCTGCAAGTGTAAACTATTAAAGGGTTCAGTAACAGTAAGTAACTAGCACGAGCTTTGTCCATCATGTCCATCATCTTAGTCCATCATGTAAATTGAACCTTTGCTTCATCTGTATAAATTGAACGACTAAAATTGAGTATTACTAGGGGAGAGTTTTAAGGTGCTGTTTATTTTTTTTGCCTCGGTTATGCACAAATAATTAAAAAATATATAGCTAATTGTTATTGCTATGATTGTGTTTCAAACAATGATGCAGCATCAAAGATTTTTTAATTCTTGGATTATAAATATTCTGTTATTAGTTTTGCCCACGATCAAATTTGCTGTGTAATTTCATAAATATTGTATGTTTTATTTAAAGTTTAAAGTACTATTTTAAATGTATTTAAATATTAAAAGTACAGGAATAGTAGTGTGTTTTGGGGTTAATGGCTGTCCTTATAAACATAGTGGTGCTTCAGGGCATGGCCTGAATTACTTGGCATTTGTTAAAAGTATGTCCCCATTGTTGAAACTTTACAACATGAATTATGTATTCACAACTACTGGTAACTCAGGAATCATCCCAATTGCCATGATGATCCAGTACTTATGCTTAGATTTCTTCTTGAGCTTTTTGTTATATTTGATGATTGCGGATATGGAGGTGTGAAAATGGCGAATTCTTTGTGCTGTTGTCTCATTGGGTTAGTCTTGAATCAGAGTATCAAAGTGTATTGGTGTCCAATATTTGCAATATATGTAGTTTAGTGGAAAGTTGCTTTTAAATTTTATAGTACACATGGCTTTGAAGGCAAACCTTAAACGCAACCTGTATAGATTCCATTCAACCTGCTGAAGTGGTAAAACTGCACGATTGTAAAGGTTGCCTCCTTCTCCACCCCTACCCCACAATTTCCTTTTGCAGATCCGTGGGCATACTGTGGCTCAGCTGGATCCATTGGGAATCCTAGATGCAGACCTGGAATCGTGTGTTCCAATTGATTTAATTACTTCCATGGATAAACTTGGTGAGGATTAGCTGATTATGCAAGTGTATTTTTTGCCATTAGAGTCATAGAAATGTACAGCACAAGAAACACACCTTTTGGCCCACCACATTCACGCTGACCTCCATGCTCATCCACACTAATCCCATTTGTCTGATTTAGGTCCATTTCCTCTTGGGCGGCATGGTGGCGCAGCAATAGAGCTATTGCCTTATAGCTCCAGAGACCCGGGTTAGATCCTGACTACGGGTGGTTATTATATGGAGTTTGTACCTTCTACCCGCGTCCTGTGTGGGTTTTCTCCGAGGTCTTCGGTTTCCTCCTACACACCAACAACGCACAGGTTTGTAGGTTAATTGGATTGGTGTAAATGTAAATTGTTCCTAGTGTGTAGGGTAGTGTTAATGTGCGGGAATTACTGTTCGGTGCAGACTCGGTGGGCTGAAGGGCCTGTTTCCGCGCTGTCTCTCTAAACTAAAACTAAATCTAATCTCTATGCCTATTTAAGTGCATGAATAAATGTTGCTTCAATGTTGTAATTGTTTCCATTTCCACCATCTCCAACAGCAGCATGTTCCAGATAACTACTGTCTGTAAAAATAAAACTTTCCTCGCACATTAAAGCCATGCCTTCTTGTTTTTAATAACCCTACCATGGGGAAATAATTCCTGCAATTTTACAGTGCCTGCAATGGGATCCGTAACAAATATTGTTACAGTACCTGCCCCAACTACCTCCTCTGGCAGCTTGTTCCATATACCCACCCACATTGTGTGGAAAAAGTTGTACCTCAGGTTGCTATTAAGTCTTCTCCTCTCACCGTAAACCTATGTCCTCTGGTTCTTGATTCCCTGTACATTCACCCGATCTATTCCCCTGGTGATTTTAAACACATTGATTCATCCTCCTGAGCTCCAACGAATAACGTCCGAACCTGCCCAACCTTTCCCTAAAGCTCAGGCCTTCAAATTCTGGAAATATCTCTGTAAATCTTCTCTGCGTTCTTTCACCTTGTTCGGATTGAATTCCATCTGCCAACACTTCACCTGATGTTTATCACACCATTGATAAAAAGACTGCACAACTCTAAATTAGTACGAATTAAGAATTTTTGTTAATGCACCTTTTATTTTCTCCATTTGAATCAAATTTAATTTTAGTTGTGTTAAGTCAGTGCTTTGCAGAACTTTATTTCCTTTGACAGTGAATTTTTAAGGCAAGATTTTATTTCAATTACTATAGGTTTGTTGAACATCATTTTACTTAGATATCATAAGATTATGTGATAGGAGCAGAATTAGGCCCTTCGGCCCATCAAGTTTACTCCGCCATCCTATCATGGCTGATCTATCTCTTCCTCCTTACCCCATTCTCCTGCCTTCTCCCCATAACCTTTGACGTCGGTACTAATCAAGAATCTATTTATCTCTGCCTTAAAAATATCCACTTCTGAGGCAAAGAATTCCACAGATTCACCACCTTCTGACTAAAGACATGGTTGTACTTTAATTTTTGTTGAAAAACAGTCAGCCTATTTCAGAAATGGCAAATACAATTTAAAAGCTGTGTGCATGCAATTCTAACGGACACGCATGCAATCATTAGCTCAGTTGTCATTTGGGCCTCGTAAAATTTAACCAGCTTGTTTCACCTCATTTGCTTACTCACTGCATTGTGACCCATAATCATCTGTGCAATGACTAATTGGCTGCAAGGGTATGCAGTTATTTATTGTGTAGAATGAATTTTATTAACCAATTGGGAATTCAGCAGCCATTTTTGTGCCCTAGCTTTGTGAAGGCTCAATTTATATCTCATTTTTGATGCTTGATGAAAATGCATTTTCAATGCATATGTATTTTTCATTTATGTCCCTAATGACCTTGAGGTGAATAAAATCGGCCTGCCTGATATACTGTCTCATTGGATATATAGATATAGCTTTAGGTAAATTAAAGTAAATTGGAAATAAAACGGATTGAGGTGTGGTCTGTATTTTAAAATATGTCCAACTTATTGTTGCAAAACCATCAGCCTGATGTACACATTATTGATGGTTGAAATACAATCTAACTCTTAGCTCACTAAAGCTATCAAACTTGGAATAGCATGGAGACATTAAATTGAAGAAGTATTATGTTAGTTTATATGGATAATTGGCAAATGATATATTAGTTTTTTGAATTAGTTTCAAACTCGTATTCAATTTACTATGCAAGATTTGGCCTTGTAATAGAACAGTATAGTTGACTTCAGATTAATTGAAAAGCTCAGCATGGCATATTCTGATTTATTTTTGGCAAAACTAACTACCAGCGTGGTAACAAAAGCAGCAAATATTTTTTCCTGTGTATATCTATGAGATTGATTTTGGAATTGGATTATATATCACACTTTTTTAGCTTTCTTTCCTCCCATTCCTGTAATCAGTTTGAAGAAGGGTCCCGGCCAGCAACGTCATCTTTCCATATTCTCCAGGGATGCTGCCTGACCTGCTGAGTTACACCAGCATTCTGTGTTTCCTGGGTATATTACATCTTTTTTTGCTCACGGTTGCAATGAAATAATTCTAATTCCACAGAATGTCTTTATTGCATCTTTTTTTCATGTTTTGAAGGTCAGCCTTTACTTTCCTTTTTTTGTTAAGATTCGCTTTTCTGAAATAGTGATGATGGGGAGTTCAGTACCCATGATGGACTAAGCAGTGTTCACCTCTTTTTGCAGTCTTCTTATTTCCCCACTTGAATCCTTAATTCAAGTTGCTGACCTAGGCTGTGATGCAACCAGTCAAAATGCTCTCTATTGTACACCAGTAGATGTTCAAGAGAGTATTCATCAACATACTAAATCTCCTCAATCTTCTGAGAGCATAGAGGTGTTGATGGTCTTTCTTTATGATTGCATTAATGTGCTGTGTCCAGGACAGATCTTAAGAGATATGCATACTTAAGAATTTGAAGCTTTTGACTCTCTTCATCTCCATCCCATCGATGGAGAGGTTTGTGGATTCTCAGCCTTTCCCCTCTAAAGTCAACAAACAGTTCCTTGGTTTTATTGACGTTGAAAACAAGCTTGTTCTGGCAGCATTCGCTCAGTCGATCGATCTCTCCTCCATTCTCTGACTTGCCATCCATAATTTGTCCAACAATGGTTGTATCATTGCCAAATTTGAAGATGGAGTTGAAACTGTATCAGGCTGCACCATTGTGGGAATAGAGCAGGGGACTGAGCGCACTAATGTTGAGGTGCTCGTGAGCTGATGATTATTGAGCAGGAAGTGTTGCTGACAATTTGTGCTGATGGTGTTCTGTTAATGAGTAAATCCAAGATCCAGTTGCAGACAAATGCGCAGAGACTCAGTTCTCTGAATTTAGTAACCAGTTTGAGGGGATGGTGATGTTGAACGCCAAGCTGCAGTCTATGAACAATAGCCCAACATGTATTTTTATTGTCCAAGTGATCCAGTGCAGAGTGGAAAGCCAGTAAGATCGCATCCTCCATTGATTGACCTGTTGTGGTGGTAGGCAAATTGTTGTAGGTCCAGGTTCTTGTTGAGGTATTTGATATGCACCATTTCAAACCTATTCATCACTATGGGTGTTAGTGCCACTAGTCGGTAGTTATTGAGGCATGTCACCTTGCTCTTCTTGGGCACTGGTATTATCGATGCTCTTTTAAAGCAGGTGGGAACTTTAGACCTCAGTTATGAGAGATTGAGGTTGTCCGAAAAGCCTCCAGCCAGTTGGTCCGCACAGATTTTGAGAACACGACCAGGTATACCATCAGGACCTGATGCTTACCAAGGGTTCACCCTTCTGAAGAATCTTCTGTCGTCTGCCTCTTTGACTGAGATTATAATTCCATCAACGACATTGGAGCCTAGTAAGATATCAGTATTCTCCATATCAAAGCTTCCCATTCACTTTTACTCTCATCCTAGATTCCTCTTAAGCTGTTTATATCCAATTCCCTTTGGAAATAACTTATGAAATTTAATTCCACTCACATTTTTGGGTGGAGTAATTCCATGGAAAATATTTACAGTAGTATTGGACATGTAAAAGCAACTTAGCTGGCAGATTGAGCAAAAAAACAAAAGGCCGGAATAACTCAGTGGGTCAGGCAGCATCTGTGGAGGGAATAAACAGATAATGTTTTGGGTAGGACACTTCCTCATTCAAATTGTAGTGCCAGTTTTATTTCACTTTTTTCATAATTATAAATGAGAAAATATTTAGGAAATATATAATAATCAAAACCGATTAACATCCACTGAAGAAATATCTGGTGATCAGCCAGTACAGTACACTGGAGTAGATTGTCAACTTGAAAATGAAAATTGCGCTATTTCGATAATGAACAGCAGATTTGTAATGTCAGATTTATGCCTGGAGAGCAAGTTGAATATTCTATCCCACTGTGTGACATTAATTGCACAAATGCTTATAAACTAGAAGTATATCATAAGTGGTTGACCTAGTGTTAAACCATTGTAAACTTGAGATGATCTGTTTATTTCATATAATTAGTATAATACTTTTTTCTATTCCTTTGGTTTTATTTAGCTTTGCGTTAACCTTATGTGTACAGTGTAGGTATAGTGAAAGGCTAATTATAATGCTGTTCTTTTAAAAGTTAATTCAATTTGCACCTGCATTGCTGTTACATTTATCACAGGTTTGCAGAAGTAAATATTGTTGATATACTAAATTAGTTTAAATGTCTTATGTTTCAAGGTTTTAGTTTGCACTTGACTATGTGGTCAAATTAGTATATTTAAAAGTACATCAATTGGTGTTCCAAGTTTAAAAAAAACTCCCAATGTTCTTTTAAGTTTCAGGTGATTAAATTCTATTAGCGAATTTAATTAAGGTTTGAAATAAAATGCAAATTCAGTATCACAGATGTCAACGTTCTTCTTTGAATTTTAAATTGCAACTCATAGTTCTTTGACCCTTTTTCCCCACAGTGAATATCTCTGTTTCTGTCGAAGACTGTTATTATGATTATCACAAAGAGGAAAAACATTGATACATTGAAATTACCATGTGTTCATCCTGTCAGACTACATGAAAATCTAATGATAACAAGACTTTTCTGATTCAGTTTTTAAAGGTTACGTTTAAACTAGTGTCTTCAATGATTCTGTCAGTCTTTTTATTGTCAAGTTTGTGTCCGTGACCCATATCGGCAAAGATTTCGAAATTTTCTTATGATCTAACTGCTCTGAAACTCCAAAGTAATTTATTTGCTTGTACAACCCACATTGAATGCTAAATTAAGTGTTATTTTTAATTTTTATTTTTACATAAGTCACTGTGACTAAAATGCTCTGGTAAAATGTTTTAAATTGCTCATACCATTTTATCAGTGGACTGACAATGCATAATTTTTCTCTGTTTTTCCTCATGGTCTTGCAAATTTCTTTGTTTTCATTTCAGTTTACCACCACACTGGAGTTCTGTTGTGAAAAATATCAGATCCTGGTGTGTCTACAGTTTGCGATACAAAACTGTTGCTCAAAACTCTTTCTAAATAATTAGTTTCTTTTTAGACCAGGATGACGTTTTTTAAGTCATTGGTTAAAATTCAATGGGTTTCAATATTTATTTTGCCTTGACATGCATTATTCTGCATAGAGCATTATTGAATGCCATGTGCTTCAACATTTGCCATCTGTTTGATCCACAGCAAATTGAAATTCCCCAAATGTATGCGAGCCAGAACCAGCTGTCAATGTAATGAAAAGTCAAAGATACCACGTGTTTTGCAGAAACATGCAAATGTCCGTTGAATGCATTTTAATGGCAAAAACCTAATACGTGCCTGTCTATAAACATCTGCTATGCTATTTTTCTTTTTGCATACATGAGGGTTTGTAACCTGGAGTTTATAAATGTTGTACAGCCATATTACAGATTGTTTAATGAGTAATTCAGTTTGAATGCACAGCTTTTAGTTATCAATCTTGCAATACAGTTAACGCCTTTTCCTATTGTATATATTCAACTTTCAATTTCAATAATCCCTTGTTTGTGTGGAGATCAGTTTAAGGAAAGCGAATTTTCACTGGTGAACCACAAATTCTCACAGTGACTTTGCACTATCTGCCATGTACAATAAAGTGCAGAATATCTCTGCACTGACATGATATTCATTACTCTTTTTTTAATAGTTTTGTCTTTTAATCCCATTGTACAGTGATGATCCAATCTGTGTAACACATTCACACTTTTATTATTACCATCTTTTCATAATCATGCAGGAAATTATGGACTTTGTGAATCTGACTTGGATAAAGTTTTCCGACTTCCTCCAACGACCTTCATTGGGGGAAATGAATCTGCAGTTTCATTGCGTGAAATAATAAGAAGATTAGAGGTGAGTACATAATGAAACACAAATGATTTTCAATTATTTAAATGGTTCACCATGTAATCTGGTAGCCACCTGTAAACCTATAATACACGCACACACCCACGCAATGTGATTTTTGTACAGCACCTTTAACATGGTAGAATGCTACGAGAATGCTTCTTAGGAATATTATCGTAATTATCATCGCCAATATACCAAAAGCCTTAGTTACCACCCTGTCTAGCTGTGACGTCACTTTCACGGAACTGTGCACCTGTACTCCTAGATCCCTCTGCTCTACAACACTCGCCAGATCCCTACCATTCACTATAAAGGTTCTTCCCTGGTTCGTCTTCCCTCGTTCAACACCTCACACTTATCTGCATTGAACTGTATTAGCCATTATTCGTCCCACTTGCTCAGCTGATCAAAACCCTGCTTTAATTTCTGATAACCCCCAATCCCCCATCTGTCCACGATACCAGCTACTTGAGTGTCATCTGTAAACTTAAGGGCCTGTCCCACTTAGGTGATCTTTTTGGTGACTGCCAAAGTTGTAGCAGATCGCCAAACTTTTTTTTTACCCGACGACAATGGCCACAACAATGCCGAGTCAGGTCGAGATTACAGCGTCTTCTGAAGCATTGCGAAAATTCCCACGCTGTCAATGCTTCTCCGGCGTCCTGGTTTTCGCTGAAATCACTGACAAGTTGGTAAGTACTTGAGAGTTTTGAACTATAACACCTTGTATGGGTTACTTAAAACCAAGCTTCACTGTAACAAGGAATAAACTGGATTTACTTCCAGTTTACTAATAGCTGTATTAAAAACATTTTTTTTTTAAGTGGTTTGGTGGATTTTTGTGAAAAGTGTGTGGGCATTCTTTGAAAATGTGAGGGAGATGTATTTCTGGTTTCTGGGTTGCATATCTGGGTTTGGAGCCCACTTTAAATGTAATGGCTGAGGCCAAAAACATCGCGAAAATTCCCACGCTGTCAATGCTTCGGCGTCCTAATTTTCGCTGAAATCACTGACAAGTCGGTAAGTACTTGAGAGTTTTGAACTATAACACCTTGTATTGGTTACTTAAAAACCAAGCTTCACTGTAATAAGGAATAAACTGGATTTACTTCCAGTTTACTAATAGCTGTATTTAAAAAAATAATTAAAAAGTGGTTCAGTGGATTTTTGTGAAAGGTGTGTGAGCATTCTTTGAAAATGTAAGGGAGATGCATATCTGGTTTCTGGGTTGAATATCTGGATTTGGAGCCCACTTTAAATGTAATGGCTGAGGCCAAAAACAACGCAAAAATTCCCACGCTTACCTGACCATCAAACTGTCGCCTCCAATCTACCTGTCAAATGTCCTGACGGTAAATAAATTGGTTAAACACAAGCATTTTATGGTATTTTGAAATTACTTTACTTATTTTAATATTATATGCTTCTAAATATATCTTAAGAGAACCTATCAAACCTGGGGACAGCATGCGACGGCGACCACAATAAGCTATGATACCTGGCGACAAGCCAGCTGTTGCCGAGAGATTTCAAACCGTTTGATTTCTCGGCGACGCGCCGAGATCCACTACGATCCACTACGATCTTTGGAAGACTCCTCACGATCATGCCCACGACACCCCGGCGAATGTTCGGCGACAGTCGCCTTAAAATGGCCTAAAGTGGGACAGGCCCTTAACTAATCATGCCTTGCACATTCTCATCTAAATCGTTAATATAAACCACAAATAGCAATGGGCCAGCATTGATCCCTGAGACATACCAGGAGTCACAGGCCTCCAGTACAAGAACCAACCTTCCACCACCATCCTCTGTTTCCTTCCATGAAGCCAATTCCTTCCATGTATCCAGGCAGCGAGCTCTCCTTGGATATCATGCAATCGATCATTTAAGAGCAGCTAACACGCGAAACCTTATCAAAGACCTCGCTGAAGTCTCCCTTGTACTTCTGTGAGTTAAGGATGTAAACTATTAATCTATCTGCTGTTATTGAATAGATTGTGTAGTGAAACAGCAGAACAATAGAGTGCAAGTCACAGATATGGCGTGCGTAAGTTAGGCAGTGTCTGGCTTTCTGTTACCTTCCTTGCTACATTCTGAAGTAAATTTCAGAAACTTTATTACTTTATTATGGTTGACAATACTTGATGCTGCTTTGAGAAATGTGTTCAAGTCCCAGAGTTATCAAACGTAACATGATTAAAATATATTTATTCAAGTGACTGAAGAAGCAGCTTTTACTTGGAACTAAGTGTAGAGTAAATGTGAGGTCTTCAATGTTTTTTTTTAATCAGGATGCCTACTGTAGACATATTGGCTTGGAGTACATGTTTATAAATGACGTGGAACAATGCCAGTGGATCAGACAGATGTTTGAAACTCCAAATATCTTGCAGTTTACCAACAAGGAGAAAAGAAGGCTATTGGCTCGTTTGATCCGCTCAACAAGGTATGAACATAATATCTTTATATTGAAAGTTTTCGTGTTATGGTTATCAAGCTTTTCTTATCAGTTATAAGATAGCGCAAACCATATAGCCGTGAATGGGCAGTCATTTCCTCTTATCTTTTTATTAACTAAATAATGAATGTGGGGCATTGTTAATAAGTAACATGGGTATAGAGATGAATGGAATCCAATTGGATTTTCCTGGCTATGTAAGTAAGCATGCGGGTGCAGCAGGCAGTGAAGAAAGCTAATGGCATGTTGGCCTTTGTAACAAGAGGAGTTGAGTATAGGAGCAAAGAGGTCCTTCTGCAGTTGTACAGGGCCCTAGTGAGACCGCACCTGGAGTATTGTGTGCAGTTTTGGTCTCCAAATTTGAGGACGGACATTCTTGCTATTGAGGGAGTGCAGCGTAAATTCACGAGGTTAATTCCCGGGATGGCGGGACTGTCATATGTTGAAAGAATGGAGCGACTGGGCTTGTACACACTGGAATTTCAAAGAATGAGAGGGGGTCTTATAGAAACATATAAGATTATTACGGGATTGGACACACTAGAGGCAGAAAACATGTTCCTGAAGTTGGGGGAGTCCAGAACCAGGGGCCACAGTTTAAGAATAAGGGGTAGGCTATTTAGAACGGAGATGAGGAAGAACTTTTTCACCCAGAGTTGTGAATCTGGAATTCTCTGCCACAGAAGGCAATGGAGGCCAATTCACTGGATGTTTTCAAGAGAGAGTTAGATTTAGCTCTTCGGCTTAAAGGAATCAAGGGATATGGGGAAAAAGCAGGAATAGGGCACCGATTTTGGATGATCAGCCATGATCATATTGAATGGCGATGCTGGCTCGAAGGGCGAATGGCCTACTCCTGGATTTATTTTCTATGTTTCCATGTAAAAGTGTTCAAAGACACTGTTTCCACTGCCCTTTGAGGAAAACGCTGGCAGCCCCCTGAGAGAGAAAGTTTTGCCTCCTCTCTATCTTGGCTGGGCAATCCCTTATTTTAAAACAATGACCTTTAATTCAAAATTCTCCAAGCAGCAGCATCCATCCTGCAAGAACTTTGAGGATTTTATTTGTTTCAACATTATCTGTTTCATTTGGACTTTAGTGTATTTTTGACAGGCATTTTGTTGGAATACTTTACTCCCACCCACCTGAAACTGCACAGAAGTTCATTAGAGTGATATATTTTAAGGGTCGAAGTTGTGGTTTATGGATCTAAAGAGCCCAAAAAAGACACAATGGATGTTAGATAAAACCTATAGGTCAAAGCCAATTCAGGCAATACAATGTAGACAAATACTTTTGCAAATATTTTTAGCATTAGGAATGTTTCACAATCATATTGTGCACCTGTGGGCCTCCAACATCAATCTTTTAAGCCCTACTTTTCTGGGAGCCAGATTACCTTTTGAGATCACACAGCAATGTAAAGGTCCACCTGGGGCATGCAGGTTTCCTGCTAGATTAGTTAGGTCCCACCCACAAAATGGGACAGGTCTCTTCTCGTAGGAATTGGATAACCAGGTGGCAGCTGGTACTTTGGTCATGACTCTATCTGGCACCTCTCTCCGCTTTCTTGATCTCTCAGTCTCCAATCACAGACAACAGGCTATTGACTGACGTCTGCTGCAAACTTACTGACTCCCACAGTTTTCTGGACTACACCTCCCATCCTGCCTCTTGCAAAAACGCCATCCCCTACTCTTTCTCCATCTCCTATTTTAGAAAATATTATCCCCCGTCCCCGTCCCCCCCTGCTGTCGTGAATGGATTCCTCGCCTATGTTTTCTCTGTGTCCCATAGATCTGTTTCTTCCCCCCCCTCCCATAGAAGAAGGATAGAATTCCACTCATCCTTGCCTTCTACACCACCTGCTTCTGCATACAACACATCATTCTCCAACATTTCCGCTGCCCTGGGTTCGCCAAGCCCTGCTGAATCTCTCAATTACTAACCATTGTAAGTTCCATTTCCCATTCCTGTACTGACCTTACTATCCTGGCTCTCGTTTTTTGCTGGAGTGAGGCCTTATGCAAGCTGGAGGAACAGCACCTCTTACTCTGCATAGGTAGTTTACAGCCTAACAATATCATTTGAACTGAATGTTATATAAACAAATCCCACCCCTTCCCCTCTCCGCCCGCCCTGTCTTTTCTGTGCCCCAACTGGATGCACATCCCATTCTCCCTTTCCCCATCACCCATTTCTCCCCCCCCCCCCTTCCACCTGTAATCATTCCTCTGGCTTCAATGTCATGCTTCTATCCCTAGCTCCTTATCTCATACGTTTTGTCTTTTCATCTCTTGCCTTTGTCTAAACAAGCAATCCCCGCCCTTCACTTATATCCACCTATCCCTTGCCAGACTTTGTTCTGCCCCCACCTATCTTTCAGGTTTCTCCCCCCAACTACAGTCAGTCTGAAGAAGGGTCCTGACCCAAAACATCATCTATCCATGTTCTCCAGAGAGACACAAAAAGCTGGAGTAACTCAGCAGGACAGGCAGCATCTCTGGAGAGAAGGAATGGGTGACGTTTTGGGTCGAGACCCTTCTTCAGACTGGTCTCCAGAGATGCTGCCTGACCTTCTGGGTTGCTACAATACTGTGCCTTTTTTTGGTAAACCAGAATCTGCAGTTCCTTACTTCTCCATTAAAATAACCTTTGTGGTTAAAAGGTTTGAAGAATTTCTCGCAAGAAAATGGTCTTCTGAGAAGCGGTTTGGTGTGGAAGGATGTGAGGTGTTAATTCCTGCCTTGAAGACCATCATTGACGTATCTATTTTAATGGGAGTAGACAATGTAATCATGGGAATGCCACACAGGTATGACATTTCACTTTGATAAAGCCTTTTGTGCATCTGCTCAAATTTATCTTCAGCTTTTCTCATAAAGAGAATATACACGATGAGCAAGATGATTGTCCATGTTTCTCCTCTCCCTAATTGCTGCACTGTTGCATATTTGCTAACGACAAATAAAGTTCTGTTATACCTGTTATACCTGTTATTTTCATGGCCAGACTCGGTTCTTGTGAATGGATTTGATTACTTACCTTCTCTTACCAACAGAATTATAAACTAGTGAAATATTAAGCCATTATCTATACGGCAAATAAAAATCACAGCAATAGTTGTGATACAGTTGACACAGGATGGTCATTTCAGTAGTTTGTTCTGTTCATGATGACCAGCATTGTTGAACAGAACAGCTATTCATTTAAGCAAATGCAGTAAATTGTTTGTGTTTAATTGATATTTTTAATTTGCAGTGTAATTGGGTTAGGAGTGTGATATGTTTTTTTAAATTCTATAATTTGAATACTTTGACTTTTGGGGTATAAAAGGTTTTCATTTAGGTAATAATGGATTGATTTTACTGTTTCATTTATTTTTAATTGCAGTTTTATTGCTGAAGAACTTTCCACTCTTATGCATGTTATCAATTCCTCTGTCATTTTTATTTGGAATAACATAAATTTTGCTTGTCAAATCTGTTTGGCAAAAGTTACAAAGACATCCAGCGATTAAAAATGTTTCAAATTTGCCAATCTTTTGAAATGTTAGCTCTTTATCAGAATATTTCGGTTAGTTAGGCATTCCTCACTTTCCACATATCTCTGCAAGTTTCTTCTTCACATAACTATCAAATTCCTTTTTGAAGCTTCTTGTTATGTTTCCAGCAGCTCAACAGGCAAAGCATTCCACGTGGTAATCATTTGTTACACAGGTTTTTTTTCTTTGCTTCTGTTCCCTATCACCATAAAGTTGTGTGTCTTGTTATCGATCCTGCAGTCATTCACAGGTTCCTCTTGATCTATTACCCATTCCTTCTCTCCTGAGATGCTGCCTGACCTGCTGAGTTACTCCAGCATTTTGTGAATAAATACATGATCTATCAAATCTCTGCCCAAGTCTTTGAGAGTGTTAGTCCTTGTATATATTTCCATGAAATCTGAAAATGGTCAGTTACCTTAATGGTCTATTTGCTGTACCTAAGCCAATTTTTTATCCTTGCCACTCCTGTATCCTTTATCCTATGGGCTATAATTATCCTGACAAACCAAATATGTAGTAGTTTATCAAGCATCATTTGGAAGAGCATATATATGACTACAGACTGTGAAACAAAATGATTTACAAATACTTAAAAAGTAGTTGGAAGTTTTAATTTTTTTGCTTTAGCCACAATTGTAAATTAATCAAATTTCACTTCATGTTTGCTCCTTTTGGTTTGGCAGGGATATTGTTCATGTGGCAGTTCTAATCTGGCACAGAGTTTTTCTGGATTCTTCCATATTACTGTTTACAAATGGTTGTCAGGAATCTCAAGACTTGCAAATTCACATAGGAATTCTTTAACACTTTCTTGAAAAATATTGGAAATGTGAAGGAACTCGTGGGAGGTTATTCCTAAATCTGACACAATCACCCCCTTTATTAATCATAACTCCAGCTAATTGGATTCAATTTTGATTCTGTGAAGAAATTCTCTTTCTAGTTCTGTAATATTTTATCGGTTCAAAACTGCAGTTCCTTTTTTCTCCCCCTGCTTTTCCTGAAGTAAGTGTGTGAAGAGTGTAGATATAGAGAAATATTTCCATTGGCTGAAGTGGCAAGAACTAGGGACATAAGAGTGAAAGTGATTAATAAAGTAATCAGAAATGAAATGCAGAATTTTCTTATGCAACATGCAACCAGGCTGTGGGCTGCACTGTTGGCAGTAGGAGGAAGGGTAGGGTCAATTGGAGCATTCAGAAGGGATCTAGTTGGATTACTTTTAGAATTATGCAAACTATATGACTTTTTTCCCATGTTGTCATCTTTCTGCAATTCTGTGAATAATAATAATAATAATGCATTACATTTATATAGCGTTTTTCAAACACTCAAAGACGCTTGTCTTGCTTTCAAGATTATTTGACCTTTAATCTTAGAATTTGGATTTTAAATTCCGCTATCATTTTTCTCTATTAATATTTTTGGAACAATTCTAGTGAAAACATTTTCCTGCAGTAAACAATTTCAAAACTTTTCTAGAGGCCGGTTAAATGTGTTGGCTAATGTAATTCGGAAGGATTTGGAACAGCTTTTCTGCCAATTTGACCCAAAATTGGAAGCGTCAGAGGAGGTGAGCATCAATTGTGTTGGATACCATGTATTTCGTGCAGTATCACTTGAAATATGGTTTTAACGTTTTCAAAATGAACACTTTTACATTAGGTTTTGTACAGTGTATTTAAGAAGTAAGCACATACTGCAATCCACAAGACAGTTAAGACTTTGAAACATGTGCTGTATTGCATTCTATTAATAATTTATATTAAAAATATTTTGGCTTAAAATCAATGCATCCATAAAATTCAGAAGAGAGATTTTGATTTACATATGTAGACACAAAGAAAACAGATGCTGGTTACCAAGGAAAGACACAAAGTGCTGGAGTAACTCAGCGGGTCAGGCAGCATCCCTGGAGAACATGAATAGGTGATGTTTCGAGTCGGTACCCTTCTTCAGACTCTGACGAATGTTTTCATTAGCCATTAAGTTCTGTTATGAGAGCTTGTAAAAACAATGTTTTGCCTATAATGGAAATCAAATTAATGGAAAAGAAAAATTATGAATAATGAGGTGGAGATAAAACAGACATTTATTTTAGACCTTATGTAAACTTGTAAATGGCATGCTTTCTGAATTACCAGGTGAAATATCTGGTTGAAAAATTATGCTCTTCCAGGTTTCCATTTATTCACTGTAATGTCCAAAATGTCACTGCAGGGTGCGCAATGTTCTGAACTCTATAGGTAGCGGCATGCCTTATCTAGTATGCCTTGGTGTCTGTTAGGCACCAAATGGAAAATCCCTCCTAATGTTCTTGACTCGAAACATATGCTGTGCTCTTGTTGGCAAACGGAAATGTGAGCTATACTGGTGAATATGTTGTTCATTTTTGTGTAATTAAATTTTGGGTTAATTTTGAGCAGTCTCCAGTGTGATACTGATACCGAGAGTTCTTATTTTACTTGAAGACTAATCGACTAAAGTTGTTTTCTGTGAGAAATTAATTAACCAAAACATCTTTCTGTCATTAAGGGATCAGGAGATGTTAAGTACCACCTTGGTGTATATCAGGAAAGGCTCAATCGAACAACTAACAAACACATAACCATGTCACTTATGGCAAATCCTTCGCATTTGGAAGCAGTCAATCCAGTGGTACAGGGTAAAACCAAAGCAGAGCAGTTTTATCGTGGAGACATTACAGGCAAAAAGGTAAGATATTTTTTAAAGTTTCAAATGATTAGCTTCGCTGTTTATTAGAGTACTGTTCTCAATTAAACATACTTTGAACTGCTTGATCCTTAAAAATGGCAGGAGTTTAATTCAAAGATGTAATCCAAATATTTATTAGCAAAATGCAAAGTGCTGGAGGAACTTGGCAGGTCAGGCATCATCTGGAAAGGGAATAGGAAGACAATGTTTCTTACATCTGCAATTTTATTGCATTTCCTATTTAGTAATTAGCATTTGTTTTGGGACTTTGATTTGACAAATACAGTCTCTTTGACTAGTATTCCCAATCTGTTTTAACCTTGGAAGTGCCTGTACTTAACCATTGGTTAGGGTGAAAGTTTGGGAAAATATTTTGCAAAGGTAGAGAGAAGAAATGTTTTGAAACTTGTTTATGTTCACGTGGGCATTTGACATTAAATTATTTAAAAATGGTTTGGAAATTACTTGGATGGCAAATGCCATCTGCAAGTAAATTCCTTTGTAAGTAAGTGACCTTCATCAAAGGTCTCTTGAAAACGTGATTGATGTTTCACTATTTTTGATCTGATGAAGTTGGTAATATCACATTGGATTTTTTAAAAAACTTATTTCTCAAACAGCTTGTCAGGTTTTTCAAATGATCATTAATTTCAAGAAATTCTCTTCTTTCTGTCAAAATATTTATCTGCAGAGCTAGTTCAGAGGTATAGGACAAGTGATATATATATTCTGGACTTTCGAGGAAGCTCTTTGCAACAACCAAAGGCCATATTAATCTTTCTTATCACGATTCCAAGACTGCAATGAAAATACCATAATTCAGGAAGAATATACTACTGCAGCCAAAAAATTCCAATTTATTACATTGTCAAATAATAGCCCAAATGACAGCAATGCCTGATTTGTTCTGTACTGTTTAATGTTTACAAATTTAGTTGCCAAATTTGATGCTACTTCTAGAGATATCTGTGGGGGGGATTCTGATGTGTGATCTATCATTATTGATTTAAAAAAATGCCAAGTCAGAAAGTGTGTTTGATTAGCAAGAGCTTTACTTACCAGATTCAAAGGTACAATTAATATATCAAGTAAAAACCAAGTGAACCTATAAAACTCGAATTGGATGGGGAAAAATATAGACTCATGGCAGGGATAAAAAGGAACCCAGAGATCTTCTGTAAAGTGGCTGCCGAGTGGAGGAGCACACACAATAAAGATGTCGTTATCGATCTGGTAATTAATGATTTATTGCATTACTGAAATTGGGAGAATAGTAGAGAACAGGACAAGATAGGGTTGTAGTGAATATTGGTTGGGACAAAATGGAGAGTCATGTTGAGCGGATGTTTTGACTGGAGGAGATGGATTATGATGTTTGGTGTTATTTTAGTATATTTTAATGATCTGGGTATGAGTGTGCTGATCTTGGGTTTTTTTTACATTTGTAAATACCCAAGTAATCAAAGGGCAAGTGGTGGCTTTGAGTTTTTGCTGAACATTGAAGTAAATCATTTAAGAAAAAAAAAATCCATTATCCCTTGCTAGAGAGCAGATCTTCAGGACTCGGGGAGGGAAAGGAACTTCACGTTATGAGCAGTTGCAAGTAAAAATGGGAATAGTTAACTATAGTCACTCACAAGGGGGTTTCCAACCCTACCTCCCCTCAAAATGAATACTAGCTTTGCCTGCGTGGTGCTTGTTTATTGAAGATGATGGAAAGCTCCTATTTCAGGTTTCCTGCGACATTGTCCTTGACCCTTGCCGCAGAGGTTTTTATTTTAATAAAGGTATAAGGCAGCTTAAGTAATTCATACCTTTCTTTGAAGGGTTTAAAGGCTGAAGACTGCATTGATTTGTCATGAAATACAGTGGGTTATCGTGACTAATTCAAAGTCATTTGTATTTAACTTTAAAGGTGATGTCCATCCTTGTCCATGGTGATGCTGCTTTTGCTGGCCAGGGCATTGTGTACGAGACATTTCATCTTAGTGATCTCCCATCTTACACCACACACGGTACGATCCATGTAGTTGTAAATAATCAGGTAAGAAAAGGCACATTTTACTTAATATGCGGTAAAATATGGAAGAGTATTTTCAGACCAATTAAATGCATTCATTTCCATTGCCAGTACTGAAAGTTATATGTTACTTTTGTAGATTGGGTTCACCACAGATCCTCGTATGGCTCGCTCATCTCCTTACCCTACTGATGTTGCACGTGTTGTGAATGCACCAATTTTTCATGTTAATGGTGATGACCCAGAAGCAGTGATCTATGTATGTAAAGTAGCTGCAGAGTGGAGGAGCACATACAATAAGGATGTCGTTATCGATCTGGTAATTAATGCCTCATTGAAACTGGGAGAATGGTAGAAAACAAGACAAGATACCTGTGAGCTTGTAATGGATATTGGCTGTAACCTGAACTCTGAGATGCAAATGTTAAGAAAGAGACGGGAAGAGTCAGGAGAGTACAATGTGAAAGTAAGATTGGGTGGAATTTGTTATTGAAGGTGATGATGCTTCTGAATTCTGTGTGAGCAGTAAGCAGCACCAGGTTAATCTATGCAACACAAAACCAACCTTCTGAATACAGAAGGAAAAGATTGAGAAAGCCACCTTGCCGCTGGCTGTGATACATCTTGCCTCTCTAAGTGTATGGAAAAAAAAAAGAATCGAATATATTGCGACAACTTTTTGAAATTCAATAAAACATGTCTTTTAGGTGTCCAAAGCTTTTTGTACCACCTTATAATTAATGCAGGGCATGTTAGCGAGGTGATTGTGAACTTTTTGAAACAAATTTATCAGCAACTCACTTGTATTTTTAATTACTCTTTTGCTTACAGCTATAATATATTTGGTTATATCCTTTTTATTGTCACTGATAGGTTTGCTATCGTAGAAGGGGACACAATGAAGTGGATGAACCCATGTTTACACAGCCTCTCATGTACAAACAGATTCAACAACAAGTGCCTGTTCTGAAGAAGTATGCAGATAAATTGATATCAGAAGGAGTTCTAACATTACAGGAGTTTGAGGTCAGCATATTTTATGTCTCTAATTTTTGGTGATGTCTCAGGCTGGGTACATGTGTGAGCTCTTTCGTGCTTTGAAGTATGTTAATCTAATTCCATTCTTGTGACTTGATGTTCAACTCATGCTTGTGCTATTGTTAAAATATCATTGAAAAATGTCAAATTAGCCAGAAAGTTTTGACGTGAATTATCGTCTCCATCCTGGAAATGGCATTTTTCCACGTGTGTTCTTGTAATGAACACCTGGCCTCCTTTCAGGTGGCATCTCTTCTTTGAACAGTTAGGGCCTACAGATGAAACTGTGTAAAAAAGAAAACGCACGAAAACGCATGCTTTCCTAATTTTCAGTACCATTAGGTAATCAGAAACGTTTTGAGATGATAAACTTGCCAGCAGTGACGCGATTGTGATTATGAACGTGAAGAATGAACATTGCAATAGTTATTTAATAGTTATAAAGAAATTATGAATTCGGGTTATGGTTGAATGCATTTCTTTCCAGATTAACAAAATGTAATCTATCAAACCATGTAATTTACAAATGGTCTAGGTCGCTGAATAGTGATCTTCTGTATTTGAATGTGTTTTGCAGGAGGAAGTAGCAAACTATGATAGGATTTGTGAGGAAGCTTACACCAGAGCAAAAGATGAGAAAATTCTTCAAATCAAAGAGTGGCTGGATTCCCCTTGGCCAGGTGAGCAATATTTGGAAAGGTTTAAGGGTGAGGGTAGTAGGAGCATATAATTGAGACCCGTTCTCAAGGAGATTAAACCACTATATGAGGCAGAAGTGCTGAAATGGGCAAATAGGCACAATAGAAGTGCAGCTCACATTTTTGTGAATCAGCAATTTAAATAAGCAAATTGACTTTCTTGTAGTTTAGATTGTAAAATCAGCTCCTTTTGATTACAACCTCTAATTATCTCCAGCAAAGATAATTTATCTGTGTCTCAAGATAAGGATTGATCCTGCCTTGCTGTAACATTTCTGGACTAATATTATGCTAAATGGTGCGGCGCATTGTGTTGTAACAATTGTTTTAATTGATCTTTTCTTCAAATCAATTCTATAATTTTCCATATGTACTGCTGGTTAATGATCAACAAAATATATTTTTGTCTCAGGTTTCTTCTCTCAGGATGGAGAACCGAAAAATATGACTTGTCCTCCAACAGGCATTTCTGAGGATGTCCTGGATCAAATTGGGAATATAGCTAGTTCAGTGCCAGTTGAAAATTTTATCATTCATCGAGGTATCTATCTTTATTGGTAAACTACATTTGTGAGACTATGTGTATATGAAAATGTTTTTATATAAAGATGTATAACAATGCTCCAGGACTCGAGGACCTGAGCTAAATGGAGAGATTCAGCAGGCTAGGTATTTATTTCTTAGAGCGCAGGCGTCTGAGGATTATCTTATAACGATGTGTACAAGCATGAGGGGAATAGATACGATGAATGCACACTTTTCTCAGGGTAGGAGAATCAAGCACCAGAGGTCGTAGGTTTAAGGCGAGGTGAGATTTAATAGGAGCTTAAGGGGAATCCATTACGCACGGAAGGTGATGGATCAAGTTGCCAGAGGAAGTAGGTGAGGCAGATAACATAACAACATTTAAAAGATATTTGGATGGGTACATGGATAGAAAATGTTGAGGATCAGTGTTTCATGTTGGGACATTTCATCTAAACTGAAAGCGTAAAGAAGGAGTAGCCAGTAAAAGGTGTGCTGGAAAAGAGGTGGGGCAAAAACTGGCAAGTAAAAGATGGATACTGGATGAAGAGTTGATTGAAGAGTTGAAGAGGAGTTGATTGACACATGGCATCCAGGTTGGGGAGGGAAGGGCAGAGATAGTAGTAGAGGTTGGGTTAAATGGAGAACTAAAGGCTGCAGAATCTGCGATAGGAAATAGAGGTAAAGAATGGCACTGTACGAGGAAGGGTGGTGGCAATTGGGACCAACGGAGGGAAGGGAGGGGTGAGCAGTACTGGGGTGGGGGATTAGCTTGCAGGGATGGGAGGCAAAGAAATGCGCTGATAGGGGCTGTGGGGTAAAGTGCGAAGAGCAGGCTACGTGAGGGGACCAGGGTATTTAGAAGGAGAGAGAAATGGACAGAGGCAATGCAGGTTACAAGAAATTGGAGAATTCAATGTTTGTGCAGTTGAGTTGTAGACTACCCACTCCAGTTATCACCTACCCAGACTCACCCTGACTATGGAAGAGGCTGAGAACAGACAGACCGTGTGGGATTAGGAAGGGGAATTCAAATGGATGACAACAGGGAGACCTAGAAGACCACATGTCGCCTCGTCTGTGTTTGGTCTCAACATGATACAGGAGGCTACATTGAGAGCACCAAATACAATAGATGAGGTTTGAGGAGATGAAGATGAATCTTTGTCTCATCTAGAAGAACCATTTAGGTCCATGGATGGAAGCAAAGGAAGAAATGTAGGGACAGAGCAAACCAGGGAGTCACAGAGAAAGTAGTCCCTACAGAAAGTGGTGGGGAGGGGCAATAGTCAGTCTGCCAGACCACAACAACAGCGGCTTTGACCATGCTGTGTTTGCTGCAGTGAAAAATCTAAGACCTGAAATGGAGACCGACAGAGAAGTTATTGCAGCAATGATATATAAATTATATAGTGCCTCTGAAATATCCTCCTAAGCTCAGAATTTTTCTCGTGCACCAATAAACTTGATCTTTTAAAATACTCTTGTGGATTGGAAACCCTCCACACACACTTAAATTAAAAAATTTAAATCCATAATACGTATGAGATTTCATATTTCAATCCCGGTGTTGATCTTAAGTGCATGTTCCAAGTTTTTTCTCGTGCACGGTAAAATATTGAAAAGCTTAATTTAAAATTGTGCATTTTCTTTTCTGTCCGTGAGGATTTGTGTCCGTGAGCTGCTCAGTTGGCTTGGTGGCCCTACAGCTCCTGGACTGATGCCTGACAACAACCAATGCTGGAAAGAAATAGAATCCTCTGCCACAGACATCACAAGGAATCTGTGTGCAGCTTCCTTTTGAAGCTAACGGGGAGTACTGCTGTTTTTGCCCTTGACTCCAAAAGTGGGCTAATTAGATTACATAGCAGTCAAAACGAAACCAAACCAGTTAAAAATCTAGAGTTTCGCAGTTTTTGTATGTCTCTGCTGGGGTTAGAGATACAATATTGATTTAACATTGCAAGTTTTTGAGTTTTGTTTGGAAAGATTGGCCATCTGCAGCGCATCCGAGATAGTAACTTTGATGTAATGTCAATAAGAACAGTTTAAGGAAGGGAACGTTTAATCAGGTTCAATAAAATTAATGTTCCCATTTCACTGTGCATACATTTTTCCAGGTGGCAATGTAAACAGCAGCCCATCTTTGGTGGTAATTGACTGTGCAATTCTGCTAATCACAGATTTATTTACAGAAAACCATTGAGGCTTGATAGCATAAGAAAATCTCTGGGGTGATATTGCACAAAAATCTTGTTTTCATTTCTGCTTATTCCGAGTCTATGGTATGGAGCTAAAACTTACTGGCTTTATTAATGCATGAAATAGAGTAATGTTAGAAAATTGGTAGATTATGGGTATTGCACCGTCAATCTCTACATTACTCAGATTATGCACCCAGCAATAAGGTTAAATAAATATTTTGAACACATATCCAAGGGAGCCACACAGTTCTTCAGAAGCAGTAAAGAGCAAAGCTATTATCCTCTGAATTAATCATCTGGCATATTTTGCATTGACAATTAACAGTGATGTTTACCCACCAACGGCTGTTTATTGTGTTATATAGCTTCATGTGCAGAACAAAATGTTCTTAAAATGAGCTTTAGTAATGGTGATTGAGGAAACTCTTCCCTGTGACATTTCACCAGCTTTTAGTGTACATTTAAGTAAATTCTACTTAAGTCTGACCGACTGATTTCACTGTTATGTATCATTTAGGAATCCTTTATAATTTGCAGAAACATTAAGTAATCTTAGAATTCTCAATGGCTGTGCCCTGGAGTTTGATGAGCCTACCAAATGTCATTTAAATGTGGCTCATTTATGCTCAAGGTTGCATATTCGGATGTTTGTTGGCAGTTGATTCCATATTTGGTTATCTGGAATATGGATAACCTCAGCAAATTAAAAAATTGTTCTTTTTTTAATTCAGTGAATTTAGTTCTGAATTTGAATTCAGGCATTTTGGGGATTGAACCTTGTATAAGCTTCAATTTTTGAAGAGAAATCTTTTAAAAGATAGATCAGCCATGATTGAATAGCGGAGTAGACTTGATGGGCCTAATTCTGCTCCTTAAATTATGAACTTATGAATAAAGGGAGAAATGTGCAAGTTGTTGAATGTCATCTATGTGGTTTACATTGTTAACGTATCTGGTATATGTTGATGATTCAAATTTTAACTGGAACTCCATACAAGTTCAAAAATAATTGTGCAAAATTTTATGAATCTTTGTTTACAATTTTTAAAAAAATTACAAGAATTATTTTGCTGTGTAGCTACAACTGTCATTGCACCTCAAATGTTTTGCAAGGGTTGCTCTGTTGATCATGTGTCCATGAAAGTTATAATTTCAGTTGTTAAATCTGTTAATTAGATGCTCAGGGTTCCTTAAGGAGTTTGACATACATGAGCATGACGTTCCTTCTCTTCTTGAATATGAACCACGTACTAACAATATGTGTGTTCTATTTTAACTGTACCTCACCCATTTGAGTTTAGCATATATTTCACTTACTGTACAATGGCATCATGCTCCACAGAGGAGAAGTCATGTACTCGTGTTTCCGGGTTTTTATCTGGTCTTGGGCCATCCAGTTAATTGCATACAGCATTATTCCGTAGTTAATTGCGACTGGCTGCCGATGTGTACCAAGAAACTACAAGCAGCAAAAGAATCAGTGAATAGTGTATGTACAGTTGGTAGTGTTGAGATCCGTTAAATCTTCTGCACAACACAATATATTTTCTGCCTTGCACTGATTCAGCATTGAATTAAAGTTCTATTTTGTGTCATTTAATTTTTGGATATGATTTCAAATCTGAGACTCATCTTGAAACAAGTAACAAGCTCCTACAAATAAAGGTGAATCACGCACTAGTTAAAAATAAAACAATAATTTTATCTTGTGAAATTGATTAATCAATAGCTCTGCAAACTTGTAGGATTAAAAAGTTGGGAAAAAAATCAGACATCTGTTTTAATTTCCTGAACATTTTGCTAATTATCTGAAGAGTTATGTATATATTTTCTTTCCCAGGTTTGACTCGCATTTTGAGGGGACGAGCAGAGATGATAAAGGATCACGTGGTCGATTGGGCCCTGGCAGAGTATATGGCATTTGGTTCTTTACTGAAAGAAGGAATACATGTAAGGCTTAGTGGACAAGATGTTGAACGAGGTACCTTCAGGTAAACATATTGCGTTATCCAAGCATGTCCACTGCCCTTTTTATATTAAATCTCACAGAAAGCAGTCAATATAATTTGTCTGGTTTTACTCTCTTAAGGTCATGTCACAATCTATTCCTCATGTTCTATAATTCAGTAATGTAGAATATCATGATACACAGATGGAGGCAGTTATGCCTCCACTGACTTGACGAATACTGGAAACTATCATTTATTGATTGTAATTTTTAAATGGTCCTGATGTAATTTTTATTGGATCATACAAAATGAAAGGTAATACATTCAGAAGTCATGCTGCAATGGTAACAATTATTATTTTAATTAACATGTTAAATTCTTAATTCATGTTGCTTTGAAATATGCAATTTTCACAAAACTGTTATTAAACACATCTGAGGTTTTTATTTCTAGGATCAGTTGTTACCTATTTCATAAGAAATCTTAGTATATTAGTGTCAACATTTACCATACAGTAAATTAATCTATCGGGCTTTTTATGCTTAAATTGTGGTGACATGATATTTACTTTTTCAATTAAATTTGATCGATGTTTGATGAGCTGTAAGCATAGATGTGAAAATTCCATTTACACTTGCTAGAGAGTGTAAAGGAATTTCAGATACTTGATGATTATAAAATAGAATTCCATTTGTATCCAGAACAAAAATATACACATTTAAGTTATTTATTACAGAACAATCAACAAATTTACTTGCTAAATTCTTTCAATCTGTTTGTTGCATCCACAAAATACATTTTTGATTAGGCATGGTCATTCACTTTTCCTGGATTAAAATTGAAGGCAAATAAAAACAAAATGCTGAAAAATCTCAACAGTTATCATTATTGTGGAAAGATAAACAGGTACCACCTCAGATTTGGAATCCTGCCTCAGCGCTGAGAAAAGGAAAACATGTTGTTCTGGGTAGCAAATAAAGTAGGAGAGAGCAAAGGGTGGAATAAAGGCAGTTTTCCTGATAAGGTTAAGTAATGAAGCAATTAAGCTCCTTTGTTTGTGTCATGTGTTGATAAAATTGTAAAATGTGCAATTTTGGGCCCTTTACACAGAGGCTAGACTACAAATAAATGAAAAAATGAACAAAAAGGGATGACAGGCAAAAAAACGGTCAGTCCTGACACAAACAGAAAGAAAGAACAAATTACCTCCAGCTGGCGAATTTTATATAGTGGGTCCTGCAGCCTGGGGTGTTGTTCCTCAAGCTTGCACTAGGCCATGTTATAACAGGAAGACACAGATGAGAGGTCAGAGTGGAAACGGGATGGTGAATTAAAGTAACAGGCAACTGGAAACTCCTGGATATTAAAAGCATGTGTTCCGTAAAGTAATTCCAGTGCTGCAGTTTTTGATTTTTATAAGAGAGAACAGAACGTCTTTTTATAGACAATAGACAATAGGTGCAGGAGGAGGCCATTCGGCCCTTCGAGCCAGCACCGCCATTCAATGTGATCATGGCTGATCATTCTCAATCAGTACCCCATTCCTGCCTTCTCCCCACACCCCCTGACTCCGCTATCCTTAAGAGCTCTATCCAGCTCTCTCTTGAATACATTCAGAGAATTGGCCTCCACTGCCTTCTGAGGTAGAGAATTCCACAGATTCACAACTCTCTGACTGAAAAAGTTTTTCCTCATCTCAGTTCTAATTGGCCTACCCCTTATTCTTAAACTGTGGCCCCTTGTTCTGGACTCCCCCCAACATTGGGAACATGTTTCCTGCCTCTAACGTGTCCAACCCCTTAATAATCTTATACGCTTCGATAAGATCTCCTCTCATCCTTCTAAATTCCAGTGTATACAAGCCTAGTCGCTCCAGTCTTTCAACATATGAAAGTCCCGCCATTCCGGGAATTAACCTAGTAAACCTACGCTGCACGCCCTCAATAGCAAGAATATCCTTCCTCAAATTTTGAGACCGAAACTGCACACAGTACTCCAGGTGCGGTCTCACTAGGGCCCTGTACAACTGCAGAATGACCTCTTTGCTCCTATACTCAACTCCTCTTGTTATGTAGGCCAACATTCCATTGGCTTTCTTCACTGCCTGCTGTACCTGCATGCTTCCTTTCAGTGACTGATGCACTAGGACACCCAGATCTCGTTGTACGTCCCCTGTTCCTAACTTGACACCATTCAGATAATACTGCCTTCCTATTCTTACCACCAAAGTGGATAACCTCACACTTATCCACATTAAACTGCATCTGCCATGCATCCGCCCACTCACACAACCTGTCCAAGTCACCCTGCAACCTCATAGCATCTTCCTCACAGTTCACACTACCACCCAGCTTTGTATCATCTGCAAATTTGCTAATGGTACTTTTAATCCCTTCATCCAAGTCATTAATGTATATTATAAATAGCTGCGGTCCCAGCACCGAGCCTTGTGGTACCCCACTAGTTACTGCCTGCCATTCTGAAAGGGACCCATTTATCCCCACTCTTTGCCTTCTGTCTGTCAACCAATTTTCTATCCATGTCAGTACCCTACCTCCAATACCATGTGCTCTAATTTTGCCCACTAATCTCCTATGTGGAACCTTGTCAAAGGC
Source organism: Rhinoraja longicauda (assembly GCF_053455715.1). Lineage (NCBI taxonomy): Eukaryota > Metazoa > Chordata > Chondrichthyes > Rajiformes > Arhynchobatidae > Rhinoraja > Rhinoraja longicauda. The sequence goes on along the minus strand of NC_135987.1, from coordinate 18,947,211 downwards.
TTTCTGAAAGTCAAGGTACACCACATCCACCAGCTCTCCCCTGTCAATTTTCCTGGTTACATCCTCAAAGAATTACAGAAGATTAGTCAAGCATGATTTCCCCTTCGTAAATCCATGCTGACTCGGAACAATCCTGTTACTACTATCCAAATGCTCCGCAATTTTGTCTTTTTGAATTGATTAAATTAATACTTTTCATTTGTTAGTTGTCTTTTAGTAAAAAGTTGATGTATAAAGATTACAAGGAAAAATCTATCTGTCTGAATTACATCCAACATAGAATTAATGTATTTTGATTGTATACCATTTATTGCTCATGACAGTATTTCTTTGCATTTGTCTGGATTTTAAAGTCGAACATTATTGCTTTCACAGTCATCGCCATCATGTATTACATGATCAAGAAGTAGATAAGAAGACTTGTGTGCCAATGAACCACTTGTGGCCAAATCAAGCACCTTATACAGTGTGTAACAGTTCACTTTCAGAATTTGGTGTCTTGGGTATGTTAAATACTTTTTTTTTGCTATTACAAGTGTTAGATTCAAAATGAAGTAAAGACAATCTGTATAAAATTCATGCATATTCAGAGATTTAAGGGTGGGATTGCATATATTCATGAGAAAAAATATAAAACCATTTGTTATTTTGTAAAGATGGTAAATCATATTTATTGGTATTGCTGATATTTGACTCAAGTTTTTTCAAACTTTTCATATGTCAACATCAGTGGAGGGAATAGCAGTAAACTACCTGATCTTTTCTTTAGAACTTTATTTTATTAATGCAGTTTCATTTTATTCAATTTGCTTTATGTTTATATCAAGATCACCTATATTGAGATTAGTGATATAGTTTGGAAACATGCCCTTTGGCCCACCAAGCCCATGCCGTCCAACGATCCCATAACAGCAGTTCTAGCCTGCGCACCAGGGACAATTTACAGAAGCCAATTAATCTACAAACCTGCATGTCTTGGAATATGAGAGGAAACCGGTGGACCTGGGAAAAACACTCGCCGTCACAGGGTGAACGTACAAACTCCGTACAGGCAGCACCTGTAGTCAGGATTGTACCCAAGTCTCTGGTGCTGTAAGGCAGCAACTCTACTGCTGTGCCATTATGCTTCCCAATTTGTGGATATTGCCAATTAATGCTGAATTGGGTAGTCGTAAGGAACTGTAGACGCTGGTTTGGTTTACAAAAAAAAAGACGAAGTGCTGGAGTAACTCATTGGATTAGGAATATTTTGGCGATTGAGTCATGCTTTCCAGCTCGAGACTGCTTAAACATTGATATGAGTTGACAGCAGTTGATATCCGTGTCTTTTTCATGAGATTTAAAAAAAAAATCCTAATTAATCCTATTGTTTCTTTAATAGAGAAAATGCTGGAAACCTAAGTCACTCAGTATCCAAATATTTAAGTTTTTATCATTAATTTCTATTTACGCTATTTTAGAATATTACTTCCATAAAAAATAATGAACTTACCGACGTACTTTACTGTAAGAGTAATTATGTTTGGTGAATTATATATTTCAATGAATTGAGAGTGAAGCTGGCCAATGTGCAGATTGATGCAAATGTTTTCTATTGGAATGAATTTCAACAAACAATTCTTTTTGGACGTTTTCCATATGTTTTACTGTTTTGTTGATGTTTAATTCCATGAACACAGTAAACTAACTCGGTGAACCTGAATCAGACTGGAGTTATGGGATTTCCCTCATTTCTCTTGTGTATTAAATAAGCAAGCACGAGACAAAAATCATTGCAAACAAACCTAGAAATGGTTGGGCTTCCAGATGTTCCTCTATAATACTGTCATCTGTTCAGAACTTGGAAGCTTTCTATCGTGTCAGTGCTGAACGCAAAATGAGCACCTGGGTTTATGAAGTTCTCCAGTGGGAGTATTTTCTGCAATGGTTGACGTGTTTGAAGTTTACGTATGATCTCACCTGTAACAGAATTGCAAATCTAGTTGACATGCAAGGATTTCATAATCCTTGAAATAAGTAGCGATTCTATTTTAGCAATAAATGTTCATTTCCCGCAGCAGTGACGTTAAATAATTACATGGCCCAACATTCTCACATATTCTATGCCAGGTTGCTAGTTGGTATGAAACATTTTAATGCAGGATAAATTCAAAATTTTATTTACAACTTTATTGGCTCTTCCACTGCCTCTTTGTTAGGCTATTTGTCTGGCTTGTGGTCTGGGGCAACATGAATTTTGTTTATTGGAGATAAACTTAGAGACAAGGATATGAAAACTTTGGGGAAAAAATTGCAGATGATAGAAATATGTGCTTAAAACAGAATCTGCTGGAAAACATTCAACAGACCATGTTCCCGCCCAAATTCCATATCCTTGTCCTTAATTCAAACTCCTTTGAGGTAAATGCCTCATAACAAAACAACCTCAATGGTTTAGTTAACCTTGAACTGAGTAGGACTTTGTTCTAATAATTGCTGTGTTTTCTAATAAATTAAGATATTTGTGACCAATTGTGAGTGTATGTCAGAACTGTTACATGGTGAGATGTTTATAATGTTTCCCTCTTTAAATTAAAAAAATATGTAACACATTTATGCATAGTAGGATGGCCTGAGCATCTTGTAGCCAGTACTACACTATGAAGAGTAATTTCCAAGTGCAAACGCTGCTGTCATGTAGACAGTTTGCTTAACACTTTCCAAGTTGAAAGAAAACGTATGATTTGCAGATAACTTAACAACCAATACTAATTTATTATTTGAGATGTGTCACAGGCAAAGAGTTATATAGTGTTATCTTGTAGCCCGATGGGAGATCCATCAACATTCAGCCAATGCATGAATTTTATTGACAGGACACCCATGGAAATTGGCAACTGAGTTGTTAAACTACAGGGAGCCCTTTCATTTTTCCTTTCTAAAGTTGCCAATGGACAATTGAATTATATTTTTTATTGTAAAGAGTTCTCTTAAAACAACAGTGCTGCCTTTTGATGATACACATGTAAGGTTATAGGCATGAGCTGCATGTTCCCCTTTTGTTTCTGGTAATGACTTGGCACATCCATTTCCAGATCCCATGTATCTTCAGCTCTAGATTTTTGCAGCTTTTTCTATTTAAGAATGATTTCTTTTTGATTTAGTTCCATTTCAAATGTGCATGTATGATCAAAGTTGAACAGGCAGCTGGTTAAATTAACATCCGATAAATGTGGAGCCTTATAAAGGCAAGCCAGCTGGGTTTTGGCTGCTTTGCGGGATTTTCCACATGAGAATTGCACATTTGAATAAGTAAATTTAATTCTGTATCTTACGCGTACAAGTATTTTGCATTTTCTATAATTAAAAATGTATAGCTGGGATGACTCCATGGGTTTTATAACATATTTGTAAAGGTCTGTTTTTATGCCTCAGTCCCTGCTTTCATCATATATAAACATCAGTTCATCATACTTTTTACTTGAGATCTATCTTCTAAATTCTCAAGGCTATTTTTTTCATTCAGGATATCCTGTTCAATGTCTTCACCATTGTAAAAAGCTGCCATGTTGCTGAGCTCCCCATACTCGGGAAATGAATTTAATCTTTGCTTTCGTGGTTTTACTCTTGTGCCTCTGCAATCTCATGAAAACAAACATCGACCTGCCCTTGTTTCTTGGATACTTCCCTCCCATAAGAGACTGAGCAGACTGGGGTTGTTTTCCCTGGAGCAGAGAAGGCTGAGAGGGGACATGATCGAGGTGTACAAGATCATGAGGGGCATAGATAAGGTAGATGGCGGGGAACTTCTTCCACTGGTGGAAGGTTCAACAACGAGGGGACATAGATACAGGGTAAGGGGAGGGAGGTTTCGGGGGGATGTGAGAAAGAACTTTTTCACCCAGAGGGTGGTTGGAGTCTGGAACTCACTGCCTGGGGTGGTGGTGGAGGCAGGAACACTCACAACGTTTAAGAGGCATTTGGATGGGCACTTGAAATGCTACAACATTCAGGGCTACGGTCCAAATGCGGGAAAATGGGATTAAAATTAGACTGTGTTTGGTAAAGGGCGGCACGGACACGATGGGCCGAAGGGCCTCTTTCTGTGCTGTAGGACTCTATGACTCTCTATGACCACTTAATTTGTGCATTTCTTTCCACCATCATAATATGAAACTATATCCCTGATACAATGAGTTACTTTCTTATAAGACTCAGTTATTTTTACTTTCTACCTGATTTCTGAGACTGAGATAAGAACAAAAAAGATTCCACCTGACTCCAAGATTCCAAAATGTCTTTCAGTTTGATGCAATTCCAAATTATTTTTCTTTTTTATAATGCACTGTGTACAGCCTGTGCTGAAACATGTTTTTAGAAGTAAAAATGGATAGTGCTGGAATCGCTCAGCATATCAGATAGCATCTGTAGGAAGAAACACAAAGTTAATGTTCCCAATCCCTTTGCCAGAAGACCAAGGTTTGGCATAGATTCAATGGGCCAAATAGCTTTCTTTTGTGTCGCAACCATATGAAATTATGCAAATTTAATCACGATACAGTAAAAATAACTAAATATCTTTATTTTTTCGCATTTGGGCATCACTGACAAGAATAGTGCTTATTGCCCATCACCTCATTGTTCTTGAGATGGTGGTAAAAACCACTACCTTGAACCACAGACCCTTCTGATTTAGCGCACTGCATTCAGTGCTCATCCTGTGATCTTCTCTACAATGGAGACGTTAAAAATAGATTGGATGACTGCTTTGCAGAGCACTTTCAGCCCATTGGCATGACTGTGAGCATCCAGTTGCCAATCATTTTTGAAAGCCACTAAGTATATCAAGCTCCAAACACATTGACAATAAGAACACCTACGTCAGGATGCTATTTGTTGACCATAGGTCATTCTTCAACACCATAATACTAAATAAGCTCACCTGTAAACCTCTACCTTGGCCGTGGGTCTTCATCGGTAATGGGCATGTGGAATTCTTGACTGGCAGACTTCAGTTGATTAAAATTGGTCATAATCTTTCCTCCACTGTGATCCCAACAGGGCTGCTCAAGGTGTGTGCCTCTATTGCTGAGATATTTTTTAGGGTTTTTATTATGATGTAATATTAGCAATATACATCCATGAAGGGAATTTTGGTATATGTTTGATTTTTATACAAAAACAGACTCAGTAAATGAAAAATATCCACATGGATTACAATCTGTCGAATACCTGTACTTGCATTTGTAAATTCATCTAGGTTTCTAAAAAGCAAATACAAATATGTCCTTCAGCTTTAATTGTTTCATTGACCTTGACTGCCAGTAGGCAGATAGTTTCTTGGATCAGGACTTTTACAAACTCAAGTCTTTAGAAGTTTAATAGCCAGGCTGATTGAAAGTCTCCTAATCTTCGGCACCAATGATTGAACATCATACTAATCATACCTTCCAGTTCATTTAATTTTGCCTGGAGACAAATATGAGTGACTTTTTTTTTCTTGTGCTGGAGATCAACGGTGTCTCCTGAAAGTTGGTACCTTTTATGAGGAGAAATAAAAGCTCCCTAAAAGCGCCAATATATTAATGGACACCAATCGAGTTTCATGTTATATGCGAATTTTATTAAAATACAGGCATTGTATTAAAATGAACTGGGGAAGAGCAGGATAGTGCAACAATATGAATTAAGATCTGAACATGATTTGTTAAACTCCTGTATAGAGAAGAAGGAAATATAAATTCAGCTGCCACAGCCCAAAGAGTTTAACCTTTGTGATGGTAAATCTTTGGGAACAGTAACCTGGGACAATACTAAGTCACTTGGATAGGTGTGAGTGGAACCTTAACTAGCCTAAGTTTTTGAACCAACCACTCTACATAAAATAACTTGCCGTACACAGTTCCTTTAAACTTTACCCCTCTTTTTTTGTACAAAGTACAGCAAATCGGTAAAAGTTATAACATGGTGATTTGTAACTTTGTTACAACTGTTCAAAAGTCTTAAATGCACATTCTGTATTAATTTGTACATGTTTTCTAATCCAGGTTTTGAGCTTGGATTTGCTATGGCAAATCCTAATGCTCTGGTTTGTTGGGAGGCTCAGTTTGGTGATTTTCACAACACAGCGCAGTGCATTTTGGATCAATTTGTGAGCTCGGGCCAAGCAAAGTGGATCAGAAATAATGGAATTGTGCTCCTTCTACCCCATGGAATGGAGGGGATGGTAAGAATTCTTCATTTATACCTAGGCATACATGTTGAGTCCTTTGGTAAAGGTGTCACAGGTTGTTGGTAGTTTGTTTTCAAAACTGTGTTTCACTGCTGTCAGATGCTTGGGGATTGAACTGCTAACAGTCCTTAACACTTGCCTGGAATTGCTTTTGAATTTTTAACTTTCTCAGAATCTAAGACTTGGACACTGCACACATGTTGTTGAAATTGGAAGTTAGAAACCTAGTTTAGTTTATTAGTTTACTTTATTATTCTCACATATACCAGGGTAGAGTGAAAAGCCTTTGTTTGTGCGTTATCCAGTCAAAGAAAAGATCTACATGATTATAATCAAACTCTCCACATTACACAGGTAAAGGATAAGACTTCAACATTTAGCGCAAGATAAAGTCCGATTAAGCATAGTTCCGGTCTCATAGTTCAGGAACATGCGTCAGCATCAACACTTGGTTTTTGGGACATTAAAAAAAAATCTAGGTCTAATACATCGCTATTTGTCAAATCACAGAAGGCTACCCTTTAAAAATACACACTCTGAATATGTGCAGCTTCTCAAATTTTGCATTTTCAATAAAATCTAAATGTCATTGTTTACTTTACAATATAAAGATTGTGGTTTAACCACCAGCAGAAGCAAGTGGCTGAAAATGTGAAGCCACCAGTGTCTCCCCAACACAAGTCACTGAGATCTGACATCTAGTTTGCTGTGAAACCTACTCTTTGAGCTAATGAGGCAGTGCTTCACAAACAGCTTTTTGTTGCAAACCATTAACATCCTCAGAATATCCATTCCAATGAACTCTCATAATATCAATTAGACAATGCACTGGCATTGTTTGGTTTGTAATTCTTCACTTCCTCTATGGCTGTCAGTGGGTTTAGTTGAATTGCTGTGATAGCCACTTTTAAAAGTTTATAGGTTCTAAATATCAGTTAATTGATGGGGCTACTGGAAACCTCATTTCAATGATCTGTATATGGATTTCCTGCAATTTACTCTAATTTATATTGATTGTGTCAAAACTAATTAATTTTGAAAATACCAATAGCTTGACAAATTCTAATGATAAAAGCCTTGGATTTGATTCAACTAAAATGTATACCAGTTTAAGTAACACTTAAGTTATTGCTGCCTTATGTAAGGAAGGACAATAAAGTATATCAGATTTTAAAAATCCAGACACTTCAATTCAAGAACTTTCAATAACCTTGAAGTACAAAAAAAAAATTTGTTTACTAAACTTGATCATCTTTGAAATGTATTTGAGGTTGTTACAACTAACTGGGTTAAAACATTTGGACTTCATAGCCAGCCTATTTTGTGAAGATGGTCTGCTTGCTGAGGATTACGGGGATCATGTGGATGTTTTTAAATGATTGAGGAATGTAAAGCACTGGAACTATTTGATAATTTTTATTTAAGATGAATGTATATTCCCATCCTGGAATATTCTTTCATTATATTTAAAAATTGAGACCTGACATCAAGTTATACAGTTCTCCAACAGGTTATTACTGACAACTGCAAAGGAACAGCAGTTTAAAGAACAGAGAGGTTATGGTCCATTAAGTTAATTTTCACAATTTATCTAGTCTCTTCTAGAATACAGAAATAGACGTTTGAAACTTAACTATTTCTTGAACTTACAAATAGAACTCTTTGCAATTCTTGTATTTGGAGACTTTCATATGAAAGTTGTTCCCCGAAGGCAGTTGGTCACAGAGGAAGTGGTGGAATTGTACAAAATAAAAACACATGAATTGTATGCTTATTTCTCGGTAGAAATAATCTCTCCATTTTGTATAGGATCATGTTAATGAAATATTACTCACTCATATTTGTTCAGGAATGTCAATGGATAGCTTAAAATAGTTGTGCACACATTCTCAACACAGGTGGGAAGCTTGGGAAAAGTCGGATCTGTCATGTCCAGGACTAAGTTCTGGGTGCTTTGAGAATTTGCCCCACTTTGAACCATTTAAGCTGTACAGCTGCTGGTTTCTGTCAGGTTCCTGTTTACAGCAATTAATTAATCTTCCAACTATATTTTCCAGGGTCCAGAACATTCTTCAGCCAGACCAGAACGATTCTTGCAGATGAGTAATGAAAATTCAGATGTATATCCTGTGAGTTTGTGTTTTTCTGTTATTATAACAGGTATAACAGAGCTTTATTTGTCGTTTGGCACCGAAGTACCGAACGAAACTACATAGCAGTCATAGAAAAAAAGAACACAAGACACATAACCCCAACACAAACGTCCATCACAGTGACTCCAAACACCCCCTCACTGTGATGGAGGCAACAAAACTTCCACTCTCTTCCCCATGCCCACGGACAGACAGCTCGTCCCCGACCGACCCGCACCGGGCGCTGAAACGTCCCGCGGCCGAACCGGGCGATGAAAGGCCCGCGACCAAGCCTTGCGCAGCTAAGTCCAGTGGCCGAGCCGCACCGGGCGATGTAAAGTCCCGTGGTCGAGCCGCACCAGCGATGTTAAGTCCCGTGGCCGAGCCGCACCGGGCGATGTTAAGTCCCGTGGTCGAGCCGCACCGGGCGATGTTAAGTCCCGTGGTCGAGCCGCACCGGGCGATGTTAAGTCCCGTGGTCAAGCCGCACCGGGCGATGTTAAGTCCCGCAGTCGAGCCGCACCAGCGATGAAAAGACCCGCAGCCGAGCCGCACCGGGCGATGTTAAGTCCCGCAGCCGAGCTGCACCGGGCGATGTTAAGTCCCGCAGTCGAGCCGCACCAGCGATGTAAAGTCCCGCGGCCGAGCCACACCGGGCGATGTTAAGTCCCGCAGCCGAGCTGCACCGGGCACTGTTAAGTCCCGCAGCCAAGCCGCACCGGGCGATGTTAGGCCCCGCAGCCGAGCCGCACCCCGCACCGTAACTCAATATCTGTTGAAAAAGTAATACAAAAGTACAACAAAAACTGACCAGCTCCTGTACCTTTACTTCTTGGTCTTTTTTTAAAGTAGAAATATGTGAAAGTGGTATTTACCTTGTTGCTTAAGTTTGTAAAGGCACCTCGTGTTTTACATGTACTTGATTTACATGTTTTTAGAATAATGCATTTGATTAATTATTACCAAAGTTTAATTTCCGTGCTCCTATTTTTAGAGTAACGCGTTCAAATTTATGCCTGGTACTCCATGGCAGCATAGTCACGTGCAGTACATGGCATATGTTTGATTTACACGCTGCTTATCCTATTTGTAAAATAATACTTTGATGTACCACTGTGAGGAACCCTTTGTTTAAATGTAGCAATGACATGGATTTCTTTACTGTTTTCAAAGATTAAGGAGGGTGTAAATAAATGTGGGCAATATTTCGGAAAAAACTTTGAGATATTTTGCAACATGATTGCTGTTTGAACTTTTTGAATAATTATTTTCCTTCAGAGTTATACTGAAGACTTTGAAGAGACGCAACTGTTTGACTGTAACTGGATTATAGTAAACTGCTCCACACCAGCAAGCTACTTTCATGTGTTGAGGAGGCAGATCCTATTACCATTTAGGAAGCCGGTATAAAAATCTTCTACTACTTCCTCAGTTATATTTTCATGTTGTTTAAAATGTTTTAAAGAGATTGGCATGCTGTATGTTATGAATTTTTATAAGCAAGATTAACTCTCTGTATTTAAGATTCATTTCAAAAACATAATTCCAAGCAAGATTGTTTAAAAAGTTTCTGGCTTACTGCGTGCCTCCTTCACGTGTTCGGATGCTGTGACACCTGGTGTCAAAAAATCTATTGTTCTCTAGCCTTGAATGTATCTAACTGTCTGAGGTGCAGAATTCCAATAATTCCAATAATTCATAATTGCCTTTGTAAATATATTTTTTCCCTTATAGTCATCCTCAGACTACACCCCCTGTTTCTAGACCCTCCATCTAAAAGAAGCAACTTGGCATCTTCTTTGAAAACCACTTCCCAACGAGTTAGGCCAACATTTCTTTTAGGACATCCCTTCAATTTAGGAATCAATCTTGCAAATCTACACTGCACTGACTGTAGTGGAGGTTTGTCCTTTGAGTATGGAGAGCAAAATCTCATATAAATGGATTCTCACTAAAACCATGACAATCCCTGCAAAGCGTTCATCTATATGCTAGATGCTGTGCATAAAGTCCAGCATACATTTTGTGTTTGTGATCTCTTGCTTCACCTGCATGTTTACCACTTGTGCTCTTTTTTCAGTTGGTCATCCTCACGCCAAAATCTCTGCTAAGACACCCCGAGGCCAAGTCATCTTTTGATGAGATGGTTACAGGTAATTTATTTTAATATAAGAATCCATTAACGTTTTGCAAATGACTGTAAAGAGTTATAAAAACTTAAATGGCATATTGGGGTGGAGGGGTGGGGGTGGAGGTTCTGCTGTAGGCTTAATTAACGTGAACAGACATTACCCAACTCATCCATGCTGCCCATTTAAGCGAGTTCCATTTGCCCGCATTTGTCCCAGATCCCTCTCAACCTTTCCTATCCATGTCCTTGCTCAATGTCTGTTAAATGTTGTTATTATACGTGCCTCAACCACTTCATCTGGCAGTTTGTTCTACATACGTATCACCCTGTGTATGAAAAGTTGCTGACCAGATTTCTATTCATTCTTTCCCCTCTCATCTTAAAAGAGTAGAGAAACCCAACATGTCTTTCTTGTAAAAGTAGAACATTTTTACCATCAATTATTGATTGTCGGCTTGAAAATTTTTCAGATTATGATGATAACCTGTTATCTACAATGAGTCTTGACTACCTAGACAGTGTGGATATAGAGAGGATGTTTCCATTCATGAGAAGTTTAGGACCAGATGGCACAGCCTCAGAATAAAAGGATGTATTTTTAGAATGGAGATGAGGAAGAAGTTCTTCAGTCATAGGGTGGTGAATCTGTAGAATTCATTGCCACAGGCTGCTGTGGAGGCCATCATTGGGCACCTTTAAAGCAGAGATTAATAGGTTCTTGCCGAGAATGGGGTTGATAGGGAAAAATAGATTAGCCATGATTGAATGGTGCAGCAGACTCGATGGATTAAATGCCCTATTTCTGCTTCAATGTCCTATAGACCCACTCCCCAGCACCTGAGCCTTCAAGTCTCCTATCAAAGTTTGCACTAATTAACTTGTACATTTGCCCCCCAAGTCAATTGTGGAACTTATTATCATTTGGATTCTGATGAGTCTTTGCTCTGAAACCTTCAGAGATCGCTGATCATCTCTTAGTTTAAATTGACAAAACTTCACAATGGAGTCACATTTATTAATGAGAGTCATAGAATTGTACAGCATGGATACTGGGTCTACAGCGCACTAAATTTATGTCAACCATCAAATGCCAATGTACACTCATTCAATTTTTTTCTATTCTCGCTGTACTTGGATACTTGATTAATCATATTGTTAAGTATAAAACAGCTGGGCAACTTTGGACGATGGACTTCCTGGTCTCACTCAAAAGTATTTGGATTTCTGTGAAGTTGTAACATATCTTTGAGTTGGCGATGCTTATCTAGAAGGAACTTTGGGTATCGAAGCTGTTGTTTGCCACATGAGAATGTTCAAATCAGTTATCAATATTATATATTCTAGGTACAAGATTCCAACGAATCATTCCTGACACAGGGGTCGCATCAGAGAATCCAAACAAAGTAAAGAGATTGGTGTTCTGCACTGGCAAAATGTATTATGAGCTTGCAAAAGAAAGGACAAACAGAAATATGGAGAAAGAAGTGGCCATCATCAGAGTGGAGCAGGTAAACCCAGAGATGGAACATAATGAGAAAACATCAAAACACTGATACTGTGAATTTCAAACGGTAGAAGAAAATGCTGGACTCGCTGAGCAGATCAAGCAGTGTTTGTGGAAAGAGAACCAGTGATATTTCGGTTCAAAACCATTTGTTAGAACTGAGAAAGAAAGAAAGAGAGCGAGTTAGTTTTAAGTGGCAAAGGATGGGAATTGATGGTTAGCTCGAGCTAGAGTTTCCATGGAGATGAACTATAGATGAAGATGTGTGGTGGATAGTTAATGAGGGTAGTTGTAGAGCAAACAAAAGGCAAAGTTCCAAAGTTGTAGGAAGTGTCCATCAGGTCAAGCCATGCAAGTGGTGGAAGAAAAATGAAGCCAATATTAGAGATGATTCACCTAAAGCAGAGCTGGCCAGATTTGATTTTTAAAAAAACAGAGGAAGCAAATTTACCATTGTAAAATTTGATAAAGTCTCAAAGGCTGAACAATGCCCAATTCAAAATTGGGTGTTACACGCGGCATTGGAAAAAATGCAAATGAATCACTGCTTCAGCAGGTGGAGCTCTTTGAGTGCCTGGATGGTGGAAAGGGAAGAGGTAGTGCCATACTTGTATTTGTCTCTCTTCACTTCCCACCATCAAAACGTATTTGACCTGAAACATTGACACGGTTTGTCATTCCACAGCTACTGCCCGACCTGCTGAGTGTTTGCAGCATTGTATTTTATATTTCCAGCATCGATTGACCACCATGATTGAAATGATGTATAGTTAATTTATCCAAAAATCTATGTTGGGAAATGTTACCTTTTTAATAATTAAATTTGTGTGCTAATTGGACACGAGTTGCGTGCACTCGATGTGTTTATTCTCTCCAATACAGCTCCCTACTCCACCCCTGGTCACGGGCACTGCCCGGCCTTAAATACCAACTCAGGTACCGACCCCGTGGCTAGTCCCACACCGAGACGCCGCCCTCTAGCGCCGATGGTTCGTTGTGCCCTTGGGTTGCCACTAGGTGTCACCACATTGTGTAGATTATTATGCCTTGGAATGTCAATGATTAGCAATAAACAATTGGTACAGACTCTGGGAATATTTTATCATCTGTCTATAGTCATGTCTTTCTAATTGTTGGCTTAGCCATATGCCAAGAGATGTTCTGCCATATGAAAGTATATTCTGCAACTCCAAAAATTAGTCCTTGTTTAAGGACTTTCATTGTTCTTTCATTTAACGCAAAGTTGGGTAGAGCTGTTAGTTAATATCAAAGTCTTTATTTCCGCCAAGGTTAAATTTTGTAAATGTACTATCCTCTTTATTTATGCAATACATATTGCTGTTGGGCAGATATAAATTGTTTTAAAATAATTTAAGTTTCAAATGGTTTCCTTTTCTGTAATCTTATCAAATTGGTTTTGTACATGTTGCACTGTCCATATCATCATCATTCTGATCAGTCATTAGATTATCTAAGAAACTATGTGAACACACTTTCCATTAATAATATTTTGATGTGAAAGTTTCAATAACAACCAGAATGCAATATCTCTGCATTGTGCTGGGAATGGAAATGAAACATTAATTTCTGACAAATATTTTCCGAGAATTGTATCTGTAATTATGTATTCCGTTTGCAGTTATCCCCATTTCCATTTGACCTATTGAAAATGGAAATTGGGAAATATCCTGATGCTGAAATTGTCTGGTGCCAAGAAGAGCACAAAAACATGGGCTACTACGACTATGTGAAGCCTCGATTCAAAACAATATTGCATTATGAAAAATCTGTTTGGTAAGCATCTTGGTTTATGTTTATATACATTGAATTTTCTTCTTGTAAGCAAAAAGCTTAAATAATGAGAACAGGATCATGAACCTTGGGGTGGTATCTGTGGCATGTTGCCAAACTTGCAGGGTAAAAGCACAATCCTCCAATTGCTAGCTCACTTGGAAGTTTACTCATGCGAGGATGATTCTCTGGGGCATTGAGGCAGAATCGAATGGGGCATTGAGGGTGAGAGAAAGGAAGTCATGTTGCAACTTTATAAAAATTGGCCACACTGAACTTTGAGTATTTGTGTGCAGTTGTGGTCACCCCATTACAGGAAGGATGTGGAAGCTTTGGAGAGGATGCAGAAGAGGTTGAACAGGATGCTACCAGGATCAGAGGGTATTAGATACAAGATGCAGTAGTTTTCTCTGGAACATTGGAAGTTGAGGGAGATGGACATAAAGTGCTGGAGTAACTCAGCAGGTTAGGCAGTATCTCTGGAGAAAAAGGATGGGTGACGTTTCGGGCTGGAACTCTTCTTCAGACTCCGCATGATTAAAGACTATTATGATGTAATCATTTGTCAGGTTGAAAGTATAATTATTTCGTCTTCCTGCAGTTGCAGATAAAATCATAGAATTATATAACTTCAAAGAAGTCCCTCAGCCCAACTTGTCCATGACAACCAAGGTGCCTTCCTGAGTAGTTCCAATTTGCCTACGTTTAGTTTTGTTTAGCGATACAGCACGGAAACAGCCCTTTGGGTCACTGAGTCTGCGCCGACCAGCAATCCCTCTACACTAACACTATCCTGCACACTAGGAACAATTTACATTTTTACAAACTTGTACGCCTTTGGAGTGTGGGAGTACCTGTAGTCAGGATTGAACCCAGGTCTCTGGCACTTTAAGGCAGGGCCCATATCCCTCCAACCTTTCCTGTCTTTGAACCTGTCCAAATTTTGTCGATTCATGGAGTATGTCTTAGAATCAAAAAGAATGTTACTATCGATAATCTAATTTGGTCAGCATTTGTGATTAAGAGCTGGCAGTTTTATATAGACATAATATCCCTTAGCCATCTCAAAAGTAAACAATGTTTGCTTATTGAAATTCAGGATCATGATTTAATTAGGGTGTTATTTAATAAAACAATTTAACAATATCTTTTTGAATGAAAAAAATTAAAAATGCGTGATGAATGTTTTTTGGGTAAGATGCAAATACTTATGTTCAAAGTTTGGTCTGAATCCTATGCTGCCATTTAAATTGATTTCATTTAACTTCCTGCAGTTATGTTGGACGTGAATCTGCAGCTGCACCAGCCACAGGTAACAAGAATACTCACCTTGTGGAGCTGCAGCAAATCATGGACATGACTTTCAACCTCTAAACATCTGGGACCGCGCTTTCATAGCTCCTTTTTCAACAGGTCATATAAAATCCTGTGGACATCAAATTAGGTGTTTTTCAAGGAAATTGCATCTTACTATGGTGGAAAAAGATATTACTCAAGTAATTACTGTTCATTAGTATTGTCTTTATTGGTGTTGTTCATGTAAATGTGAACATTTTCAGTTATTTTCTACTTTACTATTAAGTTGGGGACGTAAAATACCGCTTTATGCAAATTGAGGACCAGGAAAGAGTATATTCTTGAGTTGATTTATATATTACAATGTTTCTCAATGTCAGCTATAAAAAATATATTATTCTGTTTCTCTATAATTTCAAAAATTACCCTCTTGGGCTGCCTATAATAATATACCGTCATAACGTCAGCACTTAACTTTCTTGATCTTCAAATGTACATGCAACATTGCTAATTTGCCAATAAGGAAATGGGATACAATGCCACATGATTGATACATAAAGAATATTATCTCTCTGCCCTCAATGCAAAGATGTGATCGTTTCCTAATACAATGGAGTGTACAAATAGTCATTTTAAAAGGCAGCATCTTCCATTTGTAATGAAAGACCTGGTGCAATTTCATCGTTTGTGAAGAAAAAATGCATCTTCAAATTTTAGATTGACAATCACATCTATTATCAATGAAAGCACAATTATTCTAGGGTTATGCGTTTATTGGAAAGGCTAGGCAAAGGAGATTGACATCAAATCAACTTAATACAGAACTATTCAGTATATTACTTGATCTTTCTTAACCTATCAAGAAATAGGGACCATTGAAGCACCTTTCGTAGAATAGGGATATTGATTAAAACACTATCATATATTATTGTAAGTAACTATTTATCTGTCAATATAATTGACCTGAAAAATGCCAACAACACAAGTAAAAGAATATTCTTCATTTTTGCTTTTGGAAGAAATCCTGCATTCCATGGTTAATTATGCAGCATAATTTCCAAATTAGATTGATTAATGTCTTTCTGAACAAGTCACTGCCATGCTAAAAAAAAAGAAAATTGGGGGGGTTTCAGCTAGCTTTAGAAGGGGTGCTAATTATCCTTTGTTAAAATATACAAAATAATAAGATTTATATTTAAATATAGTTGAATCCCTTATTTTGTAAGTGAGGCAAGATGCTAATTTCTAAATTTAAGAACAAAGTTGAACTTGCATTTTGAGATTGTAGATCTTGCACCTACATATAAATGTTACCACAGTTTATTTTGTGTAATTGGTGACCATTGCAGCAGCAAAGTTAGGTGAAGGTTAATTGAATAGGGAGTTGCTGCAAAACTTTATCTTTATTTGTCACAGCATGGAGCTGTAAATGTAATCTCACAGTGCGTTGGAATCTGAATTGGGAGCAAGGCATATTTTGATTCCTAATGTCGCTCTCAACTAACATTGAATAACCTCAAACAGCAAAATAATCGTCTACGATAATGCAAAGCTCTTACAGTAATGAGGTGCTTCAGCTTGTGAGAAAAGTCCAAAAAATAAATCTGCGGGAGAAACTATCCAAACTGTTAATGCATTGTTCTCTTTCAGTGGAATGGAGATCATTAAATCAAGTTGGCACTTTCTGAAAATCAGCACTTGGCCAGCACAGTTTACATTGTGGTCTTCAATGTAATGCATAATAAAAATTATATTAGAACACTATATTTTTGTTTGTTAAATTTAGCAAAAAAGTTGATGTAAATATAAACTGATTTTAAATCAAGAAATGTTGCTAATTGGCAAAGGAGTATCAACGATCCAATAGTGACTCTTCAATGTATGTGAGAGAAACGCCAGCTCTGCATATGTAGGAGAAGTAACTGACAAACAATGTTACACTAAAAGATTGTTGCAGCTACACCAAATTTACAATGTATTTCCATTGTTGGTAGGGGATTTGATGATTTTATTATTTCTGGTGATTTGTTAAATGTAGAGGCAGCTTGTTTGCATTATTATCATTTAGCTGTGAGATGGATCTGCGATAGAACTATTGGTCAGTCCTTTTCTTCATCGTGTGCATTAAAGTCTTTTTTTTAAATAATTTCTCGTTGATTATTTTAATACATGCCAATCGTGTTTCCTGGAATGAACAAAATACTCGGGTTGACTGAAATCTGAGTAGAAATTTTCTTCTATTAATTTTCCTCCAGAAAACAGACAAGGTGAGAATGAACTACATGGAAAGTTCCTTACCCATCACAATATGTCCCTCCAAAATAAAACTCCAAATACCTGGAGTATTTGATATCAAGCCATTCCCTACATCCACAACCTGTGCACTTTCTGGTTGTTGATTACCTTCCTTGTATATTAAGCACTCTCTGTGACTGGCTAATTCGTCATATTTGCTGTGAAGTGCAAACAGGACTCTCAGAAACATATTAGGTGTCAAATCCTGCAGGTTGCAAAAATCCCGTTTGAACAATTGAAGTATTAAGTACTATCGTCTGAAATTGGCCCATGAGGACCCCAAAGATATCTTTAAATCAAATGGTATAGAGTATTCCAGAATTTTTCAATAAATCACTTTTTTTTAGATTAAAGCTTTCATTTGAAGTTGGGTAAAGCAGCATAATAAATTGCTCATTTTAATCATGTACAAGATCCTGCATTTTTTTTTATTATTTCACACAAAGTTCATTGTTATTTCACACAAAGGGCAGTGGGTGTATGGAACAAGCTGAAGTAGTTGAGGCAGATGCTATTGCAATGTTTAAGAAACATTTAGACACAGGTTTAGAGGGATATGGAGGCAAACGCAGGCAGGTGGGACTAGTGTCGATGGGATATGTTGGTCGACGTGGGTAAGTTGGGCCAAAGGGCCTGTTTCCACACTATGACTAGAAGACACAGGGCAGAAAAGTCAGTATGGGAATGGGAAGAGCAGTTAAAATATAAAAGATGTTACATTATCACTCTATGCTGTTAGACTCTATAACTCTGAATTGCTTATAACTGGTCTTGCATATTCGGGGTGCAATGTAAATTGAAGTAAGAAAATACTTAAAAATTACAAAAGTATGAAGTTTGCTTAACTGAAAGGAACTACATAAACAGATGTTAAATGAAATTTATTACAGTTACAAGACTACGCTTTCCTCTAACTTTACTATGTTTTGATGAGTTGTAAAAGGGGAAGGACATTTAGTGATCAAAAGGAATAAGCTGAAGATTGTCAAGGAAGAAAGTTTGCACAACGGACATGAGATGTCCTACCAGAAACAGTGATGGAAGCAAAATCAATTTGGGTTTCTAAGAGAGGAAAATAAATATTTTTAAATATTCAATTGGACAGCTCTTCTCAAGACGAACACTGCAACTAGAAAGCTGCCTTCAAACTCCAGGATGTGAAAACCTAGAATGAGGAAACATCAATGAATTCATTGTGCATAATACGCAGAAGAAATTAGGTCAGTCTATCCAATAAAAAGGGATACAAAGTGTTGAAGTAACTCAACAGGTCAGGCAGCATCTTTGGAGAACATGGACAGATTACGTTTTGAGTCTCGACCCTTCTTCAGACCCAGTGTAAAGAATGGTTTCACCCCGAAATGTCACTTATCCATGTTCTCCGGAGATGCTGTCTGACCTGCTGAATTACTCCAGTACTTTGTGCGCTTTTGAGAATTAACCAGCATCTGCAGTTCTTTGTTTCTTCAACCCATCCAATCATGGATTTTCTGCTGAATAAGTCGATTTCTTGAGGAAAAGTCCTCTCTGCTATGCAGACATAGATGGGCAAAAATTGAAAACATCTTGCCTATTGTAGGGTACTGACATGGATAGAAAATTGGTTGACAGACAGAAAGCAAAGAGTGGGGATAAATGGGTCCCTTTCGGAATGGCAGGCAGTGATCAGTGGGGTACCGCAAGGTTCGGTGCTGGGACCCCAGCTATTTACGATATACATTAATGACTTAGATGAAGGGATTAAAAGTACCATTAGCAAATTTGCAGATGATACTAAGCTGGGGGGTAGTGTGAATTGTGAGGAAGATGCAATAAGGCTGCAGGGTGACTTGGACAGGTTGTGTGAGTGGGCGGATACATGGCAGATGCAGTTTAATGTAGATAAGTGTGAGGTTATTCACTTTGGAAGTAAGAATAGAAAGGCAGATTATTATCTGAATGGTGTCAAGTTAGGAAGAGGGGGAGTTCAACGAGATCTGGGTGTCCTAGTGTATCAGTCACAAAGGAAGCATGCAGGTACAGCAGGCAGTGAAGAAAGCCAATGGAATGTTGGCCTTCATAACAAGAGGAGTTGAGTATAGGAGCAAAGAGGTCCTTCTACAGTTGTACCGGGCCCTGGTGAGACCGCACCTGGAGTACTGTGTGCAGTTTTGGTCTCCAAATTTGAGGAAGGATATTCTTGCTATTGAGGGCGTGCAGCGTAGGTTCACTAGGTTAATTCCCGGAATGGCGGGACTGTCGTATGTTGAAAGGCTGGAGCAATTAGGCTTGTATACACTGGAATTTAGAAGGATGAGGGGGGATCTTATTGAAACATATAAGATAATTAGGGGATTGGACACATTAGAGGCAGGAAACATGTTCCCAATGTTGGGGGAGTCCAGAACAAGAGGCCACAGTTTAAGAATAAGGGGTAGGCCATTTAGAACGGAGATGAGGAAAAACTTTTTCAGTCAGAGAGTGGTGAAGGTGTGGAATTCTCTGCCGCAGAAGGCAGTGGAGGCCAGTTCGTTGGATGCTTTCAAGAGAGAGCTGGATAGAGCTCTTAAGGATAGCGGAGTGAGGGGGTATGGGGAGAAGGCAGGAACGGGGTACTGATTGAGAGTGATCTGCCATGATCGCATTGAATGGCGGTGCTGGCTCGAAGGGCTGAATGGCCTACTCCTGCACCTATTGTCTATTGTACATGCACTTTATTCATATTCTCTATTCCATTTATGCTTTCCCATCAGCACTCATCCTACTTAACATCTAATATTTAATAAAAATCATGTGTAATTACAATTTTAATATAACATTTGAAAAGTAAATACAAATAAATCAATTCTCAGATTATAAAACTAATTGATTGTGATAAAGTGAGTTTAAAAAAAATTTAGGCTATTTTTTACTTTTGGATTTTTTTAAAATAAGATGCTTTTAAGGCCAAAAAATGAATAATGCATTTAACATTCAAAAAAGACCTTTTGTTGAATAAAGGCAAGTGAGGCATTAAGCGAGTCTTTCGTGCAAGTTACTTTGCAGGCAATAACTTTCACTGTAGGGGTTTACCATTTAGCAGTGATATTCCTAAATATTTTAATAACTGATTAGGATTTACCCTTTTGGATGAATCAAGCCAAGAGAAAGAAAGGTCTTGATTTTAAGTTTGTATGGAGTTTGTACATAACTCTTATTCTTTTTGCAGACTTGCGCAATGAGCTAAGAAAAAATATTGCTTTGTAACGCTCTCCTTAACAATACGTTTAAATGTCAAGGATGTGCTTTGAAGACACCAAAAGAAAGATTTTAAATGAGCTACAATTGAAACACTAAAATGTCAGAGTGAAGACCCATTGCAGATCAGAAATAGGTTGTTTTCTTTGAATCGTGACCTTGCTATAATGCCAACCAAACCTGCTTTGGTTGCATCTGTCCAATTTAAACCATGGATTTAGAAGAAAAAACATCTTGAGCAACTTAGTTGTTGTGTAACTGAGGTGATACTTAGAGAAACGAGACTGAATCCGGAGAAGAAAAAACCGGCAGAGGAATACAGCAGGTCGCAGGTTGTTAAACACTTTAATTCTCCTTCCCATTCCCACACTGACAGGTCTGAAGAAAGGTCTCGACCCGAAACGTCACTCATTCCTTCTCTCCAGAAACGCTGCCTGTCCCGTTGACTTACTCCACTCTTTTATGCCCACACTGACCTTTCTGTCCTAGGCCTCCTCCATTTTCAGAGTGAGGCCAAATGCAAATTGGAGGAACAGCATCTCATATTTTGCTTGGGCAGTTTACAACCCAGTGGTATGAATATTGATTTCTCTACTTCAAGCAACCCTGGTATTCCCTCTCTCTCCATCCCTCCCCCACCCAAGTCGCACCAGCTTTTTGTTTACACCGTACAAACAGCTAACAATGGCCTGTTTCCTTTATCATCGTCACTTTTTTGCATTGAATCAAAGATTGTTCTTTATCTCTCTACATCATCATCTCTATCTCTCATTTCCCTTTCCCGTGACTTTCAGTCTGAAGAAGGATCTCGACCCAAAACGTCACCCATTCCTTCTCTCCAGAGATGCTGCCTGTCCCGGTGAGTTTCTCCAGCTTTTTGTGTCTATCCAGGTCAAGCTGCATCTGTGGTGGTAACAGACTGTCGAGGATTTGGGTTGAGAGCATGCATCAGGACTCAACGGGACTTAACCAATGCACGAGCAAGTGTGTCCTTCAGAATGTGCTAACTGTACTTGCATCTCCTTATTAATGCATGAAGCATTTCCGTCAACTTTTAGTATTTGCTGTCTCAGTTTGCCAGCTCTGCACTGATACCGTAAATATTCACAAGACATCCTCCCTGTCCCCTTCTGTATCAGAAGGAAGCATTCCCTCCATGAGGCATTCGGACCACTGTCCTTTTCCCTTCTCACACCACAGTCCAAAGCAACAGCAAAGTTTCAGCGCCTGCTGTAGCTCCTCCATTTCTGTTGTACAGAGACCCAAGGACTCATTCCAAGTGAAGTAGCAACTTCTACATCCAACTTTGTCCATTGTATCCCCCCCCCCCCTTCCCCTGCCCCAGCTTCGAAATAAAGACCAATATGTCTTTTGTCTCCCTAAGTACTGAATTTAGACCGTCCTGTAGATTTCTGTAATTTCTCAGAAATCTGTGCTGTCATTTTCAAAGGTTAACGATTTTGATGGTGACGATATGGTTAAAAAATTACTAGATTTAATACAGAATGGATGTCAAATTGGTTGCCTCAAAATATTAAATTTATACACATCAATGCATTTTTCACAAAAAAAATCCAAGAATTATTGCTAATTTATGAAATCTGTTTAATGTATAGCTGGATAGCATCTCTGTAATCCAACCACAAATATTCAATCATTTAAGCGTGACACCACTATCAGTTACATTGTTAATAATATACACTTTTCCCTGCTGTGTCCGATAAATGCAATAGGAATGCTTTCTAGGAATTGCCACTGAAAATTAAGATGGTGTTGATGGTGGTCAGTATGATTACAAAGAAGTGAAATGGCTGCATTGGCTTGATGCTGCAATAAACACTGATTCAAATGTTGTAAACTGTTCGAGTTTTGCTGTCCTTCTTAATGTTAGTATATCCACAGAAGCATGCAACAACCTTGTAATAAACTCCGAACCATCTGTCATCCTCCATGTATTAAATATACCATGTTGCAATTAAACGGATGAAGATTAAATATTCAAGATCCATATTTTGTTGAATAGGCCCATGAAAGGGAATGGGTAATTTAATGAATAAATCTGTTACCTCTTTGCCCTTAATGTGCAAAAACAATGCAAAAAATCAGAGGGAAAGTTCTTCCATATTCCATTCACCTAAGATGATAGCTTTGAACCAGATGTTGTGTGCTATGAATGATAATATCTTAAGACAGTTAAAAATCAGATGGGATGATTGTTTGAATTTAAAAATACAGTCTATGTCTATCAAAACTACTTTGAATGTGAAGAAAAAGGTTACTGCTTGTTGCCATGACAATTGGCATGTTGACAACATGATTGTAAAGTTGACTGTATGAGTGTAAAGTTCAGAGTTTATTATCCATTTGACTTTAGATTTTGAAATATGTTTATTAAATTATCCTCAAAATTCCTCCCTGCGTTCCATTATTGATGTTGGGTGACTAATTCCACATCAAAGCGCTATGTGTAATACCGACCCCCAGGGGACAAGTAATTAACCCCTTTCAGGGTGGGATTCTGACAGACATTAATCTTTATGGTACGCAATACCCTTAGCTGAGCCTGATCTCCAGTATATTCCCTGGTGCATCTGTTGTCATTCCATCAGGTACCTACGGTG
The DNA here is from genome assembly GCF_053455715.1 of Rhinoraja longicauda. Classification (NCBI taxonomy): domain Eukaryota; kingdom Metazoa; phylum Chordata; class Chondrichthyes; order Rajiformes; family Arhynchobatidae; genus Rhinoraja; species Rhinoraja longicauda. Next base: position 18,924,014 of record NC_135987.1, on the reverse strand, counting down.
AATTAATATGTGTTATTTCCAGCATAACATAAAACTCTATTATGTTTGGATGCAATAATCTAGTGAAATGCAATTTTATGTTTGGATACCTGATGGAATCAGAACTCTCTCCACCATGAAATAGAGTATTGGATTCTACTTGATGACATTACTCAGGAAAACATACCGACTAAAATGCACAATGCTTTGTTAATTTGGCTGCAGCTTCCAAACCCCCCGCCGATTGTGTCTTGGCCTCTTTTGCATTCACTTGAATGAGTGTTTGGAGCCTTGGTTCACGGCCTTGTCATAATGCAGGATGTAGAATTAACTGGATGTGGATGGAAGACCAAGTTTCTGTGTCCCAGTCTTTGATCCAGAGGTAAGATCTGCCAGGGCACATGTGCCCTATGGAGCCTGGAGGTTATCTCGACCTGTATATTTTCGAGAGCATATTTTTTAGTTTAGAGATGAAGTGCGGAAACAGCCCCTCGGCCCACCGAGTCCGCAAAGACCAGCGATCCCCGCACACTAACACTATCCTACACACACTTGCGCCCTTTAAAAAAAAATTATACCAAGTTAATTAACCTACAAACCTGTAGGTCTTTGGAGTGTGGGAGGAAACCGGAGATCCTGGAGAAAACCCACACAGGTCACATGGAGAACATACATACTCTGTACAGACAGCATCTGTAGTCAGGATCGAACCCGGGTCTCTGGCGCTGTAAGGCAGCAACTCTACCGCTGCGCCACCATGCCGCCCATTCTTCGAACTAACTTCTCTTCTCTCTTAAAACTAACTTGTTTTCTCTATTTCCCAGTTCTGAAGAAGAGACCCAGAGCTAAATTGGGAACTCTGCTTCTCTTTCCACAGATGCTGCCTGACTTGCTGAGAGTTTCCACCGTTTACTGCTTTTATTTCTGAAATGATGATGATTATCAGCGGCCGATTGTAATAATGCTCCTCATGTTCTGAAGACCTCTGGACCGCTAATTACCTGACCAGAACACGCTTACCACGGCTGACTTCTTGATTAAATTTGTAATCATATTTTTCCTGTTTTGAACTCCAGTTAATTATGTTCTTGGATCTAGAAATGTCCTACCTTGGTATGAACCAGTTCTTGTCACCTTATGAGCAGCTTAACCGTGTTATGCAAAACACAAAGTGCTGGAGGAACTCAGTGGGCCAGGCAGCATCTGTGGGTGGAATGGACAGTTATAATAATAATAATAATAATAATAATATTCATTTATTGTCATTGCAACGAGTACAACGAAATTAAAAAATAGCCAATCCTGACGGTGCGTAAAAACATATATGCAATAAATGCAAAAACAAATAAATACAATTATATTAAGTACAAAAGTTTTAACAGTGTTGCCTAGTGCAGAAGGTAGTGTTCAGTTCTCGTATGGCCCTGGGGTAAAAACTGTTCTTAAGTCTGTTTGTTCGGGATTTGAACGACCTGAAACGTCGACCAGAGGGCAGATGAACAAACAGACGGTGGCCGGGGTGGGATGGATCTTTTATTATTTTGCCGTTGAAGTTTCGGGTCCTTCCCCCTTCCACAGATGGAGAACATTATGGTTTACTGTAGATTCCAGCACCTGCAGTTCCTTGTGTCTCCTTATTATGTCCCCTCCCGGCCTCAACACTAAAGGCCCAGATGAATTGTCTTTGTTTGTGAGCTTCAGTGATCTTTATTTTTCAAAAAGTGAAAGAAAAATGTTCATGCCTTGCATGCAGATGATTCATAATCCAGATACCCACATGAGGACTGAGATGTAAAGCTAATGCTGCTCATGTTCCCAGCCTGTCAAAGCTATTTCACTTCATTGACAACACCTTCTTGTTTACTTTTCTGCACTATCAATCATATATTGTTCCAAATGATGGCTCTGTGCCCTCAGCGACTTTGTTCTGGGAATTCCTTACTTTAGGCACTCTGTGCTTTCATACTCTGTAAACTTGCTTCTTGTAGCTTAACTTGTTTATTAGTTTAACTTGACATCATCAATTTAACATGGCTTACTGTTTGGTGCAGATATTGTGGGCCGAAGGGCCTGTTCCTGTGCTGTAATGTTCTATGTTGGTTTGTCACTACCACCCAAGAATGCAAGAAATTGCAGTGAGTTGTGGATGTGGTCCTGTTCACCGGTGGCGCAGCGGTAGAGTTGCTGCCTTAGAACACCAAAGACCCGGGTTCAATCCTGACTACAGGAATTGTCTGTACGGTGTTTTTGTACGTTCTCCCCGTGACCTGCGTGGGTTTTCTCCGAGATCTTCGGTTTCCTCCCACCCTCCACAGACGTACAGGTATGTAGATAAATTGGTTTGGTATAAATGTACAAATTGTCCCTAGTATGTGTAGGATAGTGTTAATGTGTGCGGGGATCGCTGTTTAGCGTGGACCCGGTGGGCTGAAGGGCCTGTTTCCGCGCTGTATCTCTGAAATAAAGCTTGTTAACATCATCAATTTAACGTGGCATATTGTTTGGCATGGATATTGGGGGCTGAAGGGCCAGTTCCTGTTCTATGTCCCCGATCTTCCAACCTACCACATTGTGGACATTGGACTTTTTCTCAAGAACTGTAATGCTATAATGCTGAGAAATGTATATTCTGCACTCTAGTATTTTTCTCTACTCTCTACTGCTTGTATTTGTGTTTGGTTTGACAGTATTATCTTATTCGATTGGATAGCATACAAACTAAAGCATTTCACTGTCTCTCAGTACACATGGCAATAATAGCATAATACCAATACTAGGTTTATAACCTATATCAATTGGTTATCCACCTTAAAATATCCCCATGTCTTGATGTAATTATTTTTTGGATGTCTTGCTATACTATATTAAAAATATTATGTAAGTTGTAAGATCCATGCACTTAACTTTTTTTCTCTCTCAGCTAATGCACATGTCAGCAGACAATGGATGGCAAAAGCGTTCCCAGCATCGCCCTCGTCCTGTTGCCTTTGTGTGTGGCTGCATCAGGCTGTGCCTAGAGCCCAAGTACGTGACTATGAAGTGTCACTACCTGCTGAGGTTGTTCCCGGTGTTGCGAAGGATGGGCCTGGCACCGAGACCGTGCAATGTGCCAGTTGGCTGGACATTCCTGTGCCACCTGGCCTGCGTGGAAACGTTCTTCCAACCCAACACTTCTGGCCACGCATCCATCGAGCGGCGTTCAGTATGGACATTCTATGGGCACTAGAGGACAAGTACTCCATGGATTGTGTAGCGTGGTTCCCTGAGCAGACTGGGCAGTCTGGCAAAATGCCTCATCGCCAGAACTCTCCAACAAGCCCCAAGATCTTGCTTGGCTCTCGGTGAGAGAGGCCCTCTTTCCTGTCAGATCTTTCCTGTACTGATGCACACTGCCCTCGGGACGGCTGCTACGGAGAGGAGATGGTTGCCCTCCTCTTCGCAGACCGTGGATTTGCAAAAAGGGTCTGGAGCATGGTTCTTCCTGAGCTCCGGTTTCCTCCCACACTCCAAAGACGTGGTTAATTGGCTTGGTATGAATGTAAAAAATTGTCCCCAGTGTGTTTAGGATAGTGTTAGTGTGCAGGGATTGCTGGTCGGTGCGGACTCTGGGCACAGCTTCCACGCTGTATCACTAAACTAAACTAAACAAAACTAAACCACAGTCGAGGGCCTTTCTGCGGTGGGACATTGAGGGGCAAAGTCCGGTGGGGAAACCCCTCTAACAAAGAAAGAGACACCATCCCAGGGGCCCACTGGAGCGGCAAAGGTGTTTTATTCAAAGATAGGTGTGAACAGTACTGAGTATGACACTCTTGAACGTATCGACACTGAGAAAGTATGAAGCGATTTTGCACAGTTTTTTTGTATTTATATTTTATTCGGAATAAAATTTGTGGAAATAAAGGAAACATATATCTCAAGCATCATCTGTTATTTTCTATAAACACCAGGTGCTATTACTGCCAGGAAGACCAATATTTTATATTTAAACAGAAGAAGAATACTGTGAGCATTTCATATGGATGAAATTACTTTATTTAATTCTATTATACTGATTAAAGAACAAAACACGGAGCTATTCTATTCAGCTCTGCTGCAAGATGCTGATAATTCCCGGAGAGGAGTCTATGTTATTTGGCAGCGATGGGAGAAACATGTGAAGTGTCGAGCAGCAGTGATTCATCCCTCAGTGAGGCTGATCAATAGGCTTGTCGTACAGCTTTCGCTGCTGCCTTACAGTGTGGGTCCAGCTTCCCATCCCCTCCTGAAAAGGAACATGTGAAAAGAACTCGGTCAACTGGTTACATTCCTGCAATCATTTCTCAAACATTATTTTCCAATCAGAACATAAAACGGCACAGGAACACAGGGTGTTATGGGGTGTCAGGGGTCATGGGGAGAAGGCAGGAGAACGGAGAGGGAAAGATAGATCAGCCACGATCGAATGGCGGAGTAGACTTGATGGGCCGATTGGCCTAATTCTGCTCCTAGCTTACAGTATGAACATAAACTAATGAAGGAACAAAGAGAATGTCCGTGCTGACATGATGCCAATTAAACTAATCTCCTCAGCCTGCATATGATCCATTTCCCTCCATTTCCTGCATATCCATATGTTTATCTAAAAACCTCTTAAATGCCACTATCGTATCTGCCTCCACCACCATCAGAACTGCCCCCTCCATCGACTCCTTTAAGTCCAGGCTCAAAACCTATTTCTACTCCCTAGCGTTTGAGGCTCATTGAGGAGGCGCTGTGAACTGTTTGCGTGCTACTGTATGTTTCATTTTTTTTCCCATTGGAACCTAATCAGATGTACAGCACTTTGGTCAACGTGGGTTGTTTTTAAATGTGCTATACAAATAAAATTGACTTGACTTGACTTGACTTGACCACCCCTTTGGCAGCGGAAATAATAATATAATTTGGGGAATAAAATCTGCTGCCTTCATTCAATCCAGACTAGACCCTGCACCAGATTCACAACAGTCTGGCCTTAAAATGCCAATGAAATAGCTCAGAAAGTTGCCTGTGCAATTAGTGAAAGGGCGATGAACTGTTGGTCTGACAAAGTCACCAACATCCTGTGACTGGACATGAAAGACATGTCTTTACACAATTGCTTCATAGTTACTGAATGATTGCTTTTTTTCTCTTTTGCCGAAGAAATCTTGGTTCAGGCATAATTGTGAAACAGAAAGTCATAATTTTTGATTTAGAGATACAGCGCGGAAACAGGCCCTTCGGCCCACCGGGTCCACGCCGCCTAGCGATCCCCGCACATTAACACAATCCTACACCCTAGGGACAATTTTTACATTTTGCCAAGCCAATTAACCTACATACCTGTACGTCTTTGGAGTGTGGGAGGAAACCGAAGATCTCGGAGAAAACCCACGCAGGTCACGGGGAGAACGTACAAACTCCGTACAGACAGCGCCCGTAGTCAGGATCGAACCTGAGTCTCCGGCGCTGCATTCGCTGTAAGGCAGCAACTCTACGGCTGCGCCACCGTGGCGCCCTTAATGAGGGCACAAGAGAGTGCAACTCTGAAGAAGGGGCTTGACCTGAAATGTTTGTCCATTTCCTGCCTCAGGTGCTGCCTGATCCTCTGAATTACACTTGCAGTTTTTCATTTTGCTCAGAAATAATAATCATAGAGTCATACAGGGTGGAAGCAGGCCCTTCAGCCCAACTCAACTATGCTAACTAAGATGTCCCATCTAAGCTAGACCCATTTGCCCACGTTTGGCCCATATCCCCTCTAATTCTTGGTAAATCAAGCCCCTGTCCAAGTGTGTTTTTAAATTGCTGTTATGGTACCTGCCTCAAATACCTCATCTGGTAGCTTGTTCCATACACCCACCATCATCAGCGTAAAAAGTTACCCCTTGGGTTCCTATTTAATATTTCCCTTCTCACCTGAAACCTATGTCCTCTGGTTCTTGATTCCCCTCCCATGGGTTTAAAGACTCAGTGTATTCATCTAATTATTCCCTTTGACTTGGGATTAACTGATATCTAAAGGCATCACAGCTATTGCAGCAATGGCACTCACGGTGACCAGCGGCTAGGACAGTCCCGGTGCCCAGAGGTGAGCAGCGGGCCCGACCAGCATTTGCAGATGACAGAGGGGGACCCACTCCACTGGGGGCCGCGGCCGATGGAGAAGCCGGCGCGGACGAGTGGTCAGAGTCCTGAGGTCGGGTCGGGGCCTCGAGGACAAGGTCGGGCCCAGGTGGACAGGCGTTGTTGCTGAGCACAAAGTGGAACCCAGCATGTGGGGGGGGGGGGGCACAGAGAACAAAGGGGGACCTGGCTTGGAGGGGCACTGAGCACAAAGAGGGACCCAACATGGGGGGGCACTGAGAACAAAGGGTGAGAACAAAGGGTGAGAACAAAGGATGACCTGGCTTAGGGTGGCCGGGGGGGGGGGCACTGAGAACAAAGGGTGACCCAACATGGGGGGGGGGGGCACTGAGAACAAAGGGTGACCCAACATGGGGGGGGGGCACTGAGAACAAAGGGTGAGAACAAAGGGTGACAACAAAGGGTGACAACAAAGGGTGACCCAACATGGGGGGCACTGAGAACAATGGGTGAGAACAAAGGGTGACCTGGCTTGGGGGGGTGGGGGTGGGGGGTGGAAACAAAGAAGGGATGAATACTTTTTGTAACTTTGTCTGCACCTTTTTAGGTGAATCTTTTGTATACTTTGTCTGCAAAAAACAATTAATTTCACTGCACCTCGCCAAGTACAAGTGACAATGAAGTATCATCACCATCACCATCATCATTAGGAATTACCTCCAGCTCTTTGAAACGGGATAAATGGGATAACATCAGTCGTCCTCCCTCACGGAGAATAAGCTCTTGCTTACAACCCTGCCGTGTGCCAAAGCTGACACATCTCCAGCCAATTGGGTTAAGTCATTTGAGTGACAACCGCTCAGCTACAAGGTTAGTTGATTGACAATAAAAATAATTGTGTGTTAATCAGAGTGGAACTCTCATACTGAGAACCTTTGGAGACCACATCATTATAAGAGTGACTGGCAGCTATGTTTGCATAAGGGAAAAATAGTTCCTTGGCATGAACAAACAGTACCAGACGTTGTTTAAAGTGATTTATGTCACTGTTGGCATGATTGCTTAGTGTAGAGGTATAATGTTTCAATAAGATCTCTGTCTTCTAAACCCCCAAAATACTGATTGAAGGGTGGCACAGTGGCACAGCTGGTAGAGCTGCTGCCTCACAGCGCCAGAGACCCATGTTTGATCCTGGCCTCAGGTGCCATCTATGTGGAGTTTGCATATTCTCCCTGTGACCTGTGGGTTTTCTCCGGGTACTACGGTTTTCTCCCACATCCCAAAGACGTGCAGGTTTGTAGGTTAATTGACCTCTATAATATTGTCCCTGGTGTGTAGGGAGTGGTTGAGAAAGTGAGATAACATAGATCTACTGTGATTCATAGGAAGATACAGACTAGTTTCATTCGGTGGCCTGTCATGTGCACCAACTGGACACAACAGTTTAGTCATTTTCCAAAAATAATTTCTCATTATGCTCATTATGATGTCTCAATGCTTGCAAATGGAAATACGATGTGATGATTATTTTTGGGCTGGTTCTAGAACTGCTTACCAAAATCAAGGTCTTTTATGTTACATGTGTAGACAATCTCTCCTCTCACAACAAGTTCCACAACGTTCCAGTCAGGAGATTGTTCAAGGGCCCAATGATGACCATCAACGTCCAGCATGGCTTCAAAAGAGGGCAAGTCGGGAGTGTTTAATTGACACATGTACCAAAAACAGAACAATTAAATTCTTACTTGCGAAGGTAGACACAAAATGCTGGAGTAACTTAGCGGGACAGGCAGCATCTCTGGAGTGAAGGAATGGGTGACGTTTCTGATCGAGACGGTGTATCGTATAGTAAATGCAGAGTGAGAGAGATGTACCGATTGTATGGTACTTACAGCACATCTTGGCACATCTGCATATTCAAAGATAAATTTCATCTATAAATGAAATTTATCTTTGAATATGCAGATGTGCCAAGAAGCCACATGAGATCTTTCTTCCTTGTGGCTATCAAACTGTACCAGTCCTCCCCTTTCTGTCTTGGGGTAGACTCAGACTGAACTCCCCCCCCCTCCCCTCCACCCCAATATTTGCACATCCCCCAAGCCTTTCCACTGGTCACTTTAATTTCATGTTTCACGTGTTATTATGACTGTTGGCAGATCAATTTCCCTCCTGGGATAAATGAGGTTCTATCGTATCGTATCGTATGGTAAATTCCCTTACTCTGGAGTCCGATGAGCCGCCAAGTCCTGTAGTCCACCACTCCATTCGCTTCATAGGGACCGTAGCGGATGATCACTTTCTGTGACATTAGTAATAGAGACGCTCGCGAGTTGACTTGGCTCAGAACTTCAGGCTCCTCCCGTTCAGCGCAAACTTTCTCACATCGTCTTGACAACCGACAACACTAAATGTTGCTAAGGAAATGAACTCACTAGGCTGAATTGGAGTGATGTAAGCTTCCGGAGGAGAGCTGGCAGTGGGGCAAGTTGGTGATTTCTTGGTAACTTTCCCACGCTCAGTTCCAGCCGCTCCAAGTGCAGCCAAAGCACCTCAACTTCTGGAGGAACAGCATCTGTGGAGGCGAGCGCTTCAGGTCGAGACCCTGCATCAGGACTGGGAGTGCAGGGAGAATTCTGAAGAGCTTTGGCTGTACCTTGACACAGACCTGACCTCTGTTGTAGCCTCACGTCATCTTTGAGGGTCACTAATGACCAGAGTTGGATTGCTGTCACTGTTTGCAACGCTTACAAGTGTTACCATTTGCAGCAGGGCACATTACATTTGTTGGCAAGTGTTCAGCATAATTTAGTTATGTTTTGTGCCTTGTGTGTGATTGATTTTGTTCAGTTAGTTTTTGGCTTGGAATCTGACTTTATTGGTATTGGTTTATTGTTGTCAAGTGTACCGAGATACAGTGAAAGGCGTTTGTTTGCTTGCTATCCAATTGGATCAGAGTACATTCATGCCTGCACGAGTATAACAGGTAGAGCAGAGAGAAATATACCAGAGTGCAAAAATCAGATTTTCAGAGTTGTAACATTGCGGTTCCAGAGGAAAAAAAAGTCCAACGTCTGTAATGAGGTAGGTTGGAAGATTGGTTCCACCACCTAACTTATTGGAAGGTAGGCACAAAATGCTGGAGTAACTCAGCGGGACAGGCAACATCTCTGGAGAGAAGGAATGGGTGACTTCACCCACTGAGTTCTCGATCTTAGATCAAGGGTACAATGGGATTTGTAGGAAAAAAATAATTGCTGGAAGAGCACGATTCCCTGGAGGGTCAGGCAGCATCTGTGGATGGAATGGATAGCCAACTTTCTTTCGGTTCAGGACCCATTTTAGGAGCAAAATTTGCAGTTTACTTTTTTTCTTGCATTGAATATAAATGTGATCTGAAGAAAGGCACCGGAAGCAATCTGAACAAGTTTAATCCCAAACCATGTTTTATATTTTCCTGCACTACAGCATCTGTGAAGGGAAATGGACAATGGGATTCTATTTTTGCTCCAGCACAGAATCTTCAAGACATTCTATTCTGACACAGTGTATTGATAGTAGGTCACATTCCTCTCTCCTCTGGAATGATGTCTCATATTTAGTATTGTGACATTTTTTTAAAACTTGCTTTTGCTTTATGGAGATACAGCACGGAAAGAGGCCATTCGGCCGACCGAGTTTGCGCCATCACACCCATTCACACTAGTTAATAGACAATAGACAATAGGTGCAGGAGTAGGCCATTCGGCCTTTCGAGCCAGCACCGCCATTCAATGTGATCATGGCTGATCATTCTCAATCAGTACCCCGTTCCTGCCTTCTTCCCATACCCCCTGACTCCGCTATCCTTAAGATCTCTATCTAGCTCTCTCTTGAAAGCATTCAGAGAACTGGCCTCCACTGCCTTCTGAGGCAGAGAATTCTGAGTTCTATGATATCTCAATTTCTCATCCACACACCAGGGAGAATTTGCAGAGGCCAGTTAACCTGCACGTCTTGATCAGCCATGATCACATTGAATGGCAGTGCTGGCCGAAGGGCCGAATGGCCTACTCCTCCACCTATTGTCTATTGTCTTTGGGATGTGGTGGGTACCCAGTGCACCCACAGGAAACTCACACGGTCTCACAGGAAAGGCATGCGTACTCCACACAGAAAGCACCCCAGGTCAGGATTGAACCTGAGTCCCTGGAGTTTCCACTGTGCTGCCTGGTGAGTTGTGAATTCAAGATGCTTTGGAGATCTGATTGGTGTCACATCTGGCTGATGTATCTGTTTCTGTGGTCAGAGTGGTGAGCAAGCAGGTACTTTGCATATCGGCCCAACCTGAGCTAACTCATTTGTATTTAAAGTTGTATGGCAGTACAACAGAGTGGGGCAGTGGGTACAGCTGATGCCTCACAGCACCAGAGACCCGGGTTCAATCCTGACCTCAAATGCTCTCAGTGTGGAGTTTGCACATTCTGCCTGTGACCGCGTGGGTTTCCGTTGGGTGCTCTGGTTTCTTCCCACATCCCGAAGACGTGCATGTTTGTTGGGTTATTTGGTCTCTGTAAATTGCCCCTGATGTGGCCCCATAGCAGAAGCGTCCACGTCGCGGGGCTGGGAACTGGAAGTGTCCTGAGCTAATTCTGCTACCACCATCATCCATTGTACAAGTGATGGCTTCCACTGATTGTCGCCGGAAGCTTCCGCCCTTTTCAGGACGGACGATGACAGTGATGATGTAACATTTGAAACATAGAAGATGGACACGGAAGAAGAAGAAGTAGAAGCCCCTGATGTGAAGGGGAGTGGATGAGAAAATGGGATAACATACAACTAGTGTGATTGATGGTGGGTTTGTACTCGGTGGGCCAAAGACAATAGACAATAGGCAATAGGTACAGGAGGAGGCCATTCAGCCCACCGAGCCAGCACCGCCATTCAATGCGATCATGGCTGATCACTCTCAATCAGTACCCCGTTCCTGCCTTCTCCCCATACCCCCTCACTCCGCTATCCTTAAGAGCTCTATCCAGCTCTCTCTTGAAAGCATCCAATGAACTGGCCTCCACTGCCTTCTGAGGCAGAGAATTCCACACCTTCACCACTCTCTGACTGAAAAAGTTCTTCCTCATCTCCGTTCTAAATGGCCTACCCCTTATTCTTAAACTGTGGCCCCTTGTTCTGGACTCCCCCAACATTGGGAACATGTTTCCTGCCTCTAATGTGTCCAATCCCCTAATTATCTTATATGTTTCAATAAGATCCCCCCTCATCCTTCTAAATTCCAGTGTATACAAGCCTAATTGCTCCAGCCTTTCAACATACGACAGTCCCGCCATTCCGGGAATTAACTTAGTGAACCTACGCTGCACGCCCTCAATAGCAAGAATATCCTTCCTCAAATTTGGAGACCAAAACTGCACACAGTACTCCAGGCCCGGTACAACTGTAGAAGGACCTCTTTGCTCCTATACTCAACTCCTCTTGTTATGAAGGCCAACATTCCATTGGCTTTCTTCACTGCCTGTTTCAATTCTATGTCTCGAAACTAAACTCAACTAAACATACAAAAGTAGTTGAGGCAATATAAGTTGTAAGCATATACCAGTTCATGGCGTAGCAAGAAACCAATAGTTAGATATTAAAGAACAGCAACATTTACTGAACTAGAGAACCTGCAGGGAGCTTGGCTGGTTCAGTTATTAAATTAGCCAGAACAAAGGACCCAACTATCGAGCAAATGCACAGTGATTATGCAATGATGAGCTGGTATGGGTTGAGGGATGAGGTCTCCAAATTTGAGGAAGAATATTCTTGCTATTGAGGGCGTGCAGCGTAGATTTACTAGGTTAATTCCCGGAATGGCGGGACTGTCATATGTTGAAAGACTGGAGCGACTAGGCTTGTATACACTGGAATTTAGAAGGATGAGAGGGGATCTTATCGAAACGTTAGAGGCAGGAAACATGTTTCCAAAGTTTGGGGAGTCCAGAACAAGGGGCCACAGTTTAAGAATAAGGGGTAGGCCATTTAGAACTGAGATGAGGAAAAACTTTTTCAGAGAGTTGTGAATCTGTGGAATTCTCTGCCTCAGAAGGCAATGGAGGCCAATTCTCTGAATGCATTCAAGAGAGAGCTGGATAGAGCTCTTAAGGATAGCAGAGTCAGGGGGTATGGGGAGAAGGCAGGAACGGGGTACTGATTGAGAATGATCAGCCATGATCACATTGAATGGCGGTGCTGGCACAAAGGGCCGAAACGTCACCCATTCCTTCTTTCCAGAGATGCTGCCTGTCCTGCTGAGTTACTCCAGCATTTTGAGTCTATGGTGTAAATCAGCATCTGCAGTTCCTTCGTACAAATATCAATTTAAAATGATTCTATATGTCCAGTGCGGATGGAACTGATTTATAAGCCTAGGTTTGGACAAGTATAAATGACCAATGTACACAAAATCCTGTTTGGACCTTTGAAAAGATTTTATTTAATTGCTCGGTGCAATTGTTGATAGATAGAGCTCTTAAGAATAGCGGAGTCAGGGGGTATGGGGAGAAGGCAGGAATGGGGTACTGATTGAGAATGATCAGCCATGATCACATTGATTGGCGGTGCTGGCTTGAAGGGCCGAATGGCCTCCTCCTGCGTCTATTGTCTATTGTCTATTGATGTAGATGCAGTTATTAAATTTATTGCCTAACAAAAATACCTCAATAGAAGAATATTGAATTAGTTGGGTGAGACAAGAAAGTTTGTCAGAATGGAATGAGATAGGCTACACTAGGTTTTGAGTGTTGACCTTCACACACACACATACGCACACACGTGCACACACACATTCACACGCACACACACTCACAGAAAGAGAGCGAGAGAGAGAAAATTAGTTATGATTGTCATATAAATACCGACATTCAAAACTTTCCATCAGCTCTGTGTTTTTATAATGCTCATGAACAATATTCATATGTTTAAAAGCCAATCTCAAATAAATAGAATAACATAACATAAAACTGCTTTTTTTTTAGAAAATATTCTTTCTTGAAGGAAAATCTGGACTAGTTTACTGAAAAAGCAATGCTGTTCAATGTATTTATGATGTGGTTTGAGTAACTGAAGTGTTTTTATTCAAATCACTTTTCCTCAGTAAAATTAAGTTTTTACTTCCCAGTATTTATAATCTAACCTTTTTTTTTTAACCGAATCATAGAGTCATTGATAGAGTGATAGAGTGACAGTCACAGAGAGAGTGATGGAGGCAAAGAGCTGTACAGCACAGACTCAGGCAGACTAGATAGAGCTCTTAAGGATAGAGCTCTATCAGGGGGTACGGGGAGAAGGCAGGAACGGGGTACTGATTGAGAATGATCAGCATGATCACATTGAATGGTGGTGCTGGCTCGAAGGGCCGAATGGCCTCCTCCTGCACCTATTGTCTATTGTCTATTGACTGTTTGGCCCACTATGTCCATGCCGACCAAGTTGGTATACAGGGCTAGTCCCGTTTGTCTGGGCAATTGACCCATATCTCTCTAAACCCTTCCTAACCATCTATCTGTCCAAATGCCTATTAAAAGTCATAATTGTAACCACTTCTATCGCTTGTTCTGGCAAGGGAATTGAGGAATAGTGAAAGGCTTCGACAGAGTGGATGTGGAGAGGGTGTTTCCCCTGGTGGGCCAGTCTAGGACTCAGAATTAAAGGACATTCCTTTAGGAAGCAGATGAAGCAGAATTTCTTTAGTCAGAGGATGGTGAACCAGGGACCACAGTTTAAGAATAAGGGGTAGGCCATTTAGAACAGAGGAAAAACTTTTTCAGTCAGAGAGTTGTGAATCTGTGGAATTCTCTGCCTCAGAGGGCAGTGGAGGCCAATTCTCTGAATACATTCAAGAGAGAGCTAGATAGAGCTCTTAAGGATAGCGGAGTCAGGGGGTACGGGGAGAAAGCAGGAATGGGGTACTGATTGAGAATGATCAGCCATGATCACATTGAATGGCGGTTCTGGCTCGAAGGGCCGAATGGCCTACTCCTGCACCTATTGTCTATTGTCTATTGAATCTGTGGAATTCTTTGCTACAGAAGGCTGTGGAGGCAGTCAATGGATATTTTTAAGACAGAGATAGATAGGTTCTTGATTAGTATAGGTGTCAAGTGTTATGGGGAGAAAGAAGTAGAATGGAGATAGATGAGTTAGATCATCCATGATTGAATGGCGGAGTAGACTTGATGGGCCGAATGGCCTAATTCTGCTCCTATCACTTATGACCTGATGATAATTTCCAGTCTATATGTCTTACCTCCTATGGATTTGTTCTGTAGAAAATTATGTACACATTATTTATCTTCTTTCTTGCAAACACCTTTCCACTCTATTTAAATAAGTTCTGATTATTATCGAACGCAATGGCATAAATGTTAAAAGCAATATTTTTAATGGTGGCTAATGAAGAATCACTTTGGTTTCCCAGTCCCAGTTTTCATATGGCCACTGATGGGAATTTATAGCAAAGGAGTTTTTATAGCACTTGATTCTAATCAATTAAGAGTGATATTTTAAATCACAAAGTTGTCATATAAATTTACACTGACTTGTTCAGAAGCAGTGCTATTGAATAAAACATTTAAGTCTAAACTACATCTTAAATACTGGGCAACTCATCAAGAATTGTAGTGATAAATCTTCTGGACCAGTTTGATTACAGATAGAAATATAGAAAATGCAATCTCAAATAATTATTTCCAACCTTGCTGGTTGTTATTAGTGCTCTCTATTGCCACTTGTCTGCACTTTATAATATTTTAATGTATTCATCTAAATTCTTTATAAATAATTTTTATGACAATTCAGCTCGGTGAAAGTGTTTGTCATTTTCCAAATTATATTTTTAGTTGCATAGCTTTTTAACCTACTGTTGGAAACTGATTACTCTTTCTGTTTAACAACTGACTGGGATCTTCTGTTCTTTCATTCACCCTTCTACACTTATCATTTTTTAAGTCTTATTGAGACTTAGTAATTCCACATTGTAATACCACTTTATAATTCAGAAACAAACAAAATATATTAGATTTGCAAGGAAATGCAGATGCTGGTTTACCAAAAAAGACTCAAAATGCTGGAGTCGCTATGCACAGAGTCACAGAGTCAGTAGGTGAGGTAGCGTCTCTGGAGGACATGGATAAATGATATTTTGGGTCGGGACTCTTCTTCAGATTGCTCAGATATATTGGACCAAGATCATGACATGGTTTCTAGTACCATTTTATTTATGTTATGCATTGGTTCAAGAGACGAGGGAACTGATTTTGACACAGGATACAACAAACTGATTCCTCGTCTATTCTGAAATACATGATGGAGGAAGTTTTTGGTAGTTACAATATTCCTCCCTGAATTTACAGTATTTCATTAAATAACATGCGCAGTTGTTCCTATTGAACTTTTATGTGCTTTGTCCATAGAACCAATTCTAAACATCAAAGCAGCATCAACGTACAATATTTGTAAAGGACAATGAATATAATCTTTACAATCACACATGATAACTTACATTGAAATCATAAATAGATTGTCAGAAAATATAATATAATACCAAATACAACTTTCATCATTTTACATCATGTAATACAGAATCATATTTTCTTAATTCTCCATAAAAGTCATATATTATTTTGTTATATATTTTGCAAAATAAGTATATTTCATTGCATAATTATAATACTTTTAATAGGAGCAGATATCTTGAACAAAAATAGTTTCATCTGATTGCCATTTGGATATAGAATGCACCACTGACTCGAACATAATAATTTATAGACTACACACAACATATGCCATGATTCTACAGGGAGGGCTAGACTGTCAGAGCTGCTTTTAAGAAGTACACTACAATAGATTGCACAAAAATACTTCTAGAAAGGCTTAAACCAGGACAGGTTAAACATTTATGTTGAGGGTTTGCAACACAACACAAATTTGAACACACAGCAACTTTTACATTCAACATCATTGGGATTTCTTGCTGATGGTGATATAAAGCTGTTGTCTGCCTTTTAAAATTATGTAAATACAACATCACAAAACAGGTCCACCAGGAAACAAAATGCATATGTCACACAAGGATATGGATTCGATGGCACAAATATCAATACCAATAATGCAAAAATATATTTGACAGATCTATGTATCAAGAGCTTATGTACAGAACATACATTTCTATTTTCCACATGACTAACACCGTGTTACAGCAGACTAATGGTACATTTAACTTCTTTATATTCACTTCAGTCACCATGTGCAAACAATAATGAGTTGATATGCCACCAGGTTACTTGCAGGCTTCAAACTAATACCAATTTACACAACTCTATTCTTTGGCATAGAGAAATGATCACTTGACCATTTCACAGTTTAACCCGGTCTGCAGACTTTTATTGCCGTGATTTTCTTCCATTTTGAGTGCTGTATGTTGCATTCGCCAGAAAGCACTGCTTGGCCTTGGTGTTGTACTTCACACACAGGTCTTTCATCTCTTTGAAACTCTTCTCCACAGCTTTTGCAAACGTGGCTGAAGAGGTCTCCTTGCAATTATTGAAGGAGGAGATGCAGAAGGTAATCTGATCCAAACGTGGATTGTAAGCAACACCGTAACCATCCGGAACTACAGGACCGTAAAACAGAAATCCATCCATTGTGGTTGGTACCTGTGGAGGAACGAAAATTGGGGTTTTTGAGATATGTAGAGATCTGCACTGCACTGCATCAAGGGATTGTAGAAGCAGCTACAATAGCAATGTTCATGGGGCATGTGGACAAACACCTGAAAGGGCAGGGAACAAAGGGATGTAGACCTTATGGAAGCAGGTGAGATTAGTTGAATTTGGTCAGTGCACACATGCCGGGCCAAAGGGCCTGTTCCTGTGCTGTGCTTTCCCATATTTATTTATAACCACCCCTTGCTGCCCAGTTTGCCTCTATGCAAAGGTGATTAACATTCAACCAAAGTGCAATGGGCTTGGCAGTCCACACTCATCCACAAACACCCATTTCTTTTGCACTGATCCTACCTTTTCCCATTTTATTCTTTCCACATTTCCCATCAGTTCCCTCAGGATTCTACCACTCATTTCCACCCCAGGGACGATTCACAGCGGACAATTAACCCTCCACGCTGCACTTCCTTGGGATGCGGGAGGACAATGGAAAGCCTGCAAACACCACCCAGAGAATGCTGGAGAGTAGGAGTGTGCGAGCAATGACCTGGCTGGTGGAGAGGAGGAAATTGTTGCTCATCAGGTATGTTTTATCAGTGAATAGTTTCGGTAAATCCATCTGTAGTTCTTTCGCCATCTCCTGCAGTCCAAGTAAGTGATTGTCAATTGCCATTCCCGTAATAGTCTGGAACATAGACCAAAATTGGAAAATAGTTATTTAATATAAAGTAATATCAAATATAAACTCAAGGGCCTTGATTGTGAATGCTGTCTAGTATAAGAGAGTCGTTCATCCACGCGTACCATCTCCTTAATGCTGATGCCGTTTGTAGGTGATGTGAATGATACTGGAGGCTTTACAAAGGCCCGTTTGTGATGGTGAAGCCTTTTGATTTGAAGAAACCACCAACATAAGTTAAATGTAGTTCTTCACAAATTTACATTCTTTATTTTGGAACCAAGTTAAACATGTCACCCAGTTGTGTTTTCAACTGCTAACAATTTGTAACATTGACTATCAGAGACTTGAATTATTACTGAGAAATAGATTGTGCACCATCGAGACTAGCCCTGACCTTCCCATCCCGGCTGACTTTGACATTCTGCCCAACATGCGCCTGAAGTCCCGCAAACCGGAGTCTGTACGGAGTTTGTACGTTCTCCCCGTGACCTGCGTGGGTTTTCTCCGAGATCTTCGGTTTCCTCCCACACTCCAAAGACGTACAGGTTTGCAAGTTAATTGGCTAGGCAAATGTAAAAATTGTCCCTAGTGGGTGTAGGATAGTGTTAATGTGCGGGAATCGCTGGGCGGCGCGGACCCGATGGGCCGAAGGGCCTGTTTCCGCACTGTATCTCTAAATCTCTCTAAATCAAACCCTTCTGGACTTCAGCCAAATCCCTGGAAGACTTTGACCCCAAGACTGAGTGGTGCAGAGCCTGGAAAGATGCCAACAACGGAGAGGTGATCACAGACCCCACAGTGAAACCACCGGGATTTGACCTCCATCGCAAGCAATGGCTGACCCTGAACAGGATCCGCACCCTCCATGCAAGAACAGCCCATCACATGCACAAGTGGAGGATGACAGACAGCTCTGCTTGCGACTGCGGATATCCAGACCAGACCATCCCACACATTGTGAATGACTGCTCACTGAGGCTTTTCCCTGAAGGCAACAAGGCCATCCACCCAGCAACTGCTGCTGCCTTGGCCTGGATGTCTACCCTTGACCTACAACTTTAGGCTGTGCGCGCCACACGCAAGAGAGAGACTGAGAAATAGATATCACATTTTCTGCCCCTAAATTACATATGCCTTAAAATAGAATCATCTGTGAATGTAAAACTGCTGAGCCTTAATAAATTGAAACATTGACACAGGAACTAGTCCTACCATTGTCATAATATTTTAAAATATGGATTTTTTTTCCCTTGCCTTCAGATCATAAATAACACTCTTTGCTTTCCTGCTGCAGAATGATATGAAAAATTAAAAACTGGAAGATAATTTATTGAACAACTCATGAAAGTACTTTGCTCCACTTACGGCCTCACTGTTAATGTAACTAATTAATTAATTAGACGATGAAAGACATAATCAATAAAACTTTTAATTTGCTAATGCAGCATTTGAAACTGAAATTATTTCCACTTACTTGAACAGTGTAATTAATCTGTGCATCGACTGCAGCCCAGAGAAGCTCCATCTTCTTTGAGTCCTGAATCCAAAGGAGGTTAGTATCAGATATAAGCTTGCAGAAGTGTGTAATACAAAGACTCCACCTCCCCACCTTCTTCTACTTAAACATGCACCATTTCACTCAGTTGTCGGGGTACACAATCTCACTCATGTTTGTCTTTCACCTATTTGTGTTATTTTCTTCATTCAATAGACAATAGACAATAGGTGCAGGAGTAGGCCATTCGGCCCTTCGAGCCAGCACTGCCATTCAATGTGATCATGGCTGATCATTCACAATCAGTACCCCGTTCTTGCCTTTCTCCCCATACCCCCTGACTCCACCATCTCTAAGAGCTCTATCCAGCTCTCTCTTGAAACCATCTGGAGACTTGGCCTCCACTGCCTTCTGAGGCAGAGAATTTCACAGATGTACAACTCTCTGGCTGAAAAAGCAATGCACTGGAATTCATTGCCGCAGGCAGCTATGGAGGCCAAGTCTATGAATATTTTTAAGGTGGTAATTGACAGATTCTTGATTAGTGCAGGTGTTAGGGGTTAAGGGGAGAAAGCAGAAGAATGGGGTTGACAGGGGAAGAAAATCAGCCATGACTGAATGGCGGAGTAGACTCGATGGGCCAAATGGCCTAATTCTGCTCCCAGAAATAGAATGGTATGTTGGCGAATGGTATGTTGGCATTCATAGCAAAAGGATTTGAGTTTAGGAGCAGGGAGGTTCTGCTGCAGTTGTACAGGGCCTTGGTGAGACCGCACCTGGAGTATTGTGTGCAGTTTTGGTCTCCTAACCTGAGGAAAGACGTTCTTGCCTTAGAGGGAGTACAGAGAAGGTTCACTAGATTGATCCCTGGGATGGCGGGACTTTCATATGAAGAAAGATTGGATAGACTCGGCTTGTACTCGCTGGAATTTAGAAGACTGAGGGGGGATCTTATAGAAACATATAAAATTATTAAGGGGTTGGAGAGGCTAGATGCGGGAAGATTGTTCCCGATGTTGGGGGAGTCCAGAACCAGGGGTCACAGCTTAAGGATAAGGGGGAAGTCTTTTAGGACCGAGATGAGAAAAAATTTCTTCACACAGAGAGTGGTGAGTCTGTGGAATTCTCTGCCACAGAAGGTAGTTGATGCCAGTTCATTGGCTATATTTAAGAGGGAGTTAGATGTGGCCCTTTTTGCTAAAGGGATCAGGGGGTATGGAGAGAAGGCAGGTACAGGTTACTGAGCTGGATGATCAGCCATGATCATATTGAATGGCGGAGTAGACTCGAAGGGCCGAATGGCCTACTCCTGCACCTATTTTCTATGTTTCTATGTTTCTATGGTAGACGTAGATCCAATAGCAATGTTCATGGGGCATTTAGACAGACACCTGAAAGGGCAGGGAACAGAGGGATGCAAACCTTATGGAAGCAGGTGAGATTAGTTGAATTTGGTCAGTGCAGATATGCCGTGCTAAAGGGCCTGTTCCTGTGCTGTGCTTTTCCATATTTATTTATAACCACCCCTTGCTGCCCAGTTTGTTTCAAGGCAAAGGTGATTGACAGTCGACCAAAGTGCAATGGGCTTGGTATCACCTTTAAAAGGAAAATCTCTTTTTCTGAAGGATATCAATGAACATAATGGGTTTCAAGAACTCTGGATTTTTCGTAAACAAACTTACAAGTTTTGATTTGCCAGCCACCGTGGTGGGATTTGAACCCTTGGCTCCAAATTAACAGCCTCTGTCACTCGAAATTACTCCAGTAATGCAATCACTATAGCGTTTTATGAGCACTCCTCTGCATAGGCAGAGTCTTATCATAGCAGTGACTGGAATAAATCAACATATTTCCCACAGAATTTAGATACCGCAGTACCACAGTATCGAAAAAATGGCAATGGATAACATGACAGAAAAATTATCAAACAGGAAGAAATTCTGATATGCATAGGACAAAATATATTTATGGGGGTAAGCAGAAAAATGAAGACTGTTTCAACCTAGTTCATGTGATGGGTGATATTAATATTCAAGTGCCTAATGCAAAGCATCTTGCTCTCTCCTATCTTTGCAGAAGAATTTGAACTGCCATTGGAAAACATGGCTGTGAGTGGAATCACACACAAACAGGGAAAGCCTGCACAGATCTAAGGTAGACAACAAGTGCTGGAGTAACTCAGTGGGTCAGGCAGCATCTCTGGAGAGAAGGAATGGGCGACGTTTCGGGTCGAGACCCGTCTTCAGACTGCACAGGTCAGTTCCCTATGGTGAGAGGGGGTAGTGGGCAGGATAGCAGAAAGGGGAAGAAGTCATTGTCTACTATCAAGAAAGAAAGTCTGGCAAATGAGAGTCGAGAACAGAGAGAAGACCCACTGAGATTGAAGTTCTTCCATCTATCATTCCTTTTGCAAAATCAAGTGCCTCTTTTGTTGCTGAGCGGATATTATCAACTCTTCCTTCCTGGAAGCAGCGTACAGAGGCACTTTCGTAAGAGTGCACCAGTCTTCCATGACACCTGGAAAAATAAAATGCTTTTTCGTGAAATCATTTTTTAAGTAAAAGGCAACATCCTTATGGAAAACAATGGAAAGCCGTAGAACCAAAACTACGGTGAACATTAAGCAGGATTATTTTGGGGAAAAAAAGGTGGACAACAGGATAAGGATACATACAAACTGGTAGAAACGGGCTGGAAAAGAGGTAGAGTATTTATCTTAAGAATTAATTTATGGAAGAGAAACAATGAAGCAGACAGAACAAACCTTGGCTGCAATTAGTTAAACTAATTATTCACAAAATGCTGGAGTAACTCAGCAGGTCAGGCAGCATCTCGGGAGAGAAGGAATGGGCGATGTTTCGGGTCGAGACCCTTCTTCAGTCTGAAGAAGGGTCTCGACCCGAAACGTCACCCATTCCTTCTCTCCCGAGATGCAGCCTGACCTGCTGAGTTACTCCAGCATTTTGTGAATAAATACCTTCGATTTGTACCAGCATCTGCAGTTATTTTCTTATACTAGTTAAACTAATTAGTTCATGGATGGCTAGGTTATGTCAGATATTTAATGATAATTGTTTGCACAATAACTGATGCAACAAATGATGAAGGCACAGGAGACTGCAGATGCTGGAATCCTGAGCAGAAAAACAAACTGCTGAAGGAACGTCAGGGAGCGTTAATGGAGAGGAAATGGACAGACGATGTTTTGGGTCAAACTGAAGAAGAGTCCCGACTCGAAAACCTCGTCCATCTATTTCCCTCTGCAGATGCTGCCTGTCTCTCTGGGTTCTCCCAGCCATTTGTTTTGTGCTCGTGTAACAAATGATGTCTGGATACATCCACTGTAGCAAGAGCCTCATAGCCTGCATAAACATTACGGAGGCATGCACCATAAAGAAACTTAAATTAGATGGCTTGCATCCAAGAATCTTCAAGGCAAAGTGCGAGGAAGGAGTAAGAAAAAAAAAGTGTCTTCAAGATTGGGGAAGAGAGAAAGGTAGTTTGACACGTCTTTGAATTTGAGAATGCAATTGATCAAGAGTGTTTTATTGTCAAATGGCCCAAAACAGAACAATACAATTCTTACGTGTAGCAGCACAACAGATATGTAAACATAGTACTCTGTAAAGCCAATAGTAAACAACAGAATTGTTCAGTATATATATATATATATATATATATATCCAGTCAATGTAAATGCCCAGTGATAATCCTGCTAAGGCACACCAAACATTCTTGCTGATAAACAGATTGGCCCTGCCATCTTCCCATGCTTGTACTCACTAGATATTTCTGCAGAATACTTATCTTGCTAGCCTTGAACGTTAGCTCCATGGCTTGGTTCAATGCTCTGGTCAATGCTCATTGACCTGAAGTCACTGGAGACTTTAAAGTGAGAGGGGAAAGATTTAAAAGAGATCTGAGGGGCAATTTCTTCACCGAGAGAGTGGTAACATTTGGAAAGAGTTATCTGAGAAGGTTGTAGCACCAAGTGCAATATTGATGTTTAAAAGACATTTAGACCTCCAGAGAGGTTGCAGGGAAACCCGATAGAAGTTTGTAAAATTATGAGAGGCATAGAGAGGGTAGACAGACCTTTTTCCCAGGATAGAAATATCAAATATTGGAGAGCATAGCTTTAAGGTGAGAGGGAAAAGTTTAAAGGAGATGCGCGGGGTGACATTTTTACAAAGGGGGTGATGAGTGCCAGGAATGTGCTGTCGAGGGTGGTGGTTCAAGCAGATAAGATGGTGGTATCAAAGAGCGTTTTGGATAGGCACATGGATTTCCAGGGCATGGAGGGATATGGATTATGTGCAGGTAGATAAGAGATGGTCCTGGCATTATGTTTGGCACAGGCATTGCAGGCCAATGGGCCTGTTCATGTGCTGTACTGTACTATGTTCGATGATAGGTGCATAGATAGGAAAGGTTTAGAGGGAAGATAGACACAAAATGCTGGGGTTACTCAGCAGGGCAGGCGGCATCTCTGGAGAGAAGGAATGGGTGACGTTATGGGTCGAGACCCTTCTTCAGACACTTGAAGGTTTAGACGGATATGGGTCAAACGCAGGCAAATAGGGCAAGCTCAGATAAAACCTGATTGTAATGGACAAGTTCAGTTAAAGGGCCTGTTCCGTGCTCTATGACTCTTTAAGCAAAATAACAACAAAAAGTGAAAGACCATGTTGTCTGTTGTACTGGCAGTAAATGAGCAGCCTCATCTTTTGGAAAGAAAATAAATCAAGGAAGAATAGTTTTATTTGCAGCTTATTTTGAGCGATGGGGAAGGTATTCAGAAATAATGTGTGTAAGAAATCAAATACATTTGACAGAGGCATGATTATACATTGACATGATTGGTGAGAAGAAGAACTTTGATTAATCCAAACAAGCCATGCCATTTATATTTTTTCTTACACTCAGTAAGAGGAGTATTGATGGAGGGTTAATAAAGCTCCAGACACACTACACAAACTCACCTATAAAAAGACAGCTGCAAACCAACCTGGATAAAGGCATCAGGGCTCATCTTCTGTTTCTTGATAAAGTCTTTACCAAGAACTTTCAGCCGATATACGTTTAGGTCAGTGTTTTCTATCAACCTGATAAAATGGAACGTTACTAGACTCTAAGTTGCATTTAACATTACAGACTCAATTATAACAAATTAGCAATTGTGGAAATCATCACCCGGGTAATGACAAAATGAACAAACTAACTTAAAGACAGTGCTAATTACAATTTAGTTTAGTTTATAGATACAGCATGGAAATAGGCCCACTGAGTCCGCGCTGACCAGCGATTACCCCAGTTCTATGTTATCCCACTTTCTCATCCACTCCCACCACACAAGGGGCAATTTACAGAGGCTGATTAACCTGCAAGCCCTTGTGTCTTTGGGGTTTGGGAGGAAACCGGAGCACCCGGAGAAAACCCATTCGGTCACAGTGAGAACGTGTAAACTCCACACAGACAGCACCTACGGTCAGGATGGAACCCGGGTGTCTGGCGTTGTGAAGAGGCAGCTCTACCAGCTGTGCCACTGTTCCACTCTTCACGACTAAATTCTCGTTTAATATCAGTTCGAATCTGCGGCCTACCTTTGAAGTTTATCAGCTGCTGAGGCTAAGCATCTGTGAATCTCGGGGCCACACTGCCATTTCAGTCTTCGAGGAGAAGGCAGCTCACACAGACAGTCTGCTCTGGGCGGCTTCCTTGCTGTCTCTTTACTGGAAAATGGATCACATGTATTTAAAATACTCAGAACTAGTAGTCTAAAATACAATACAAACAAGCTAGTGATCTTGAAGACACAGGTTGAAGGTATCACAAAATGCTAGAGTAACTCAGCAGGTCAGGCAGCATCTAGGAGAGAGGGAATGGGTGACGTTTCAGGTCGAGACCGTTCTCCAGTCTGAAGAAGAGTCTCGACCCGAAACGTCACCCATTCCCTCTCTCCTAGATGCTGCCTGACCTGCTGAGTTACTCCAGCATTTTGTGATACCTTCGATTTGTACCAGCATCTGCAGTTATTTTCCTATGGAGACACAGGTTACATCTTACAACAGCAGCTGTTGTATTTCAGTTCAGTTTGATGACGGAATGAAAAGAAGGGGAGGCAGTGAGTAAGGATGAGGGAGTAACATGACATCAGGTGTGACATGGATGGTGACACATGGATGCACAGCTGTGCTGCCAAAATCTGCAGAGTTAGTATGTACAGTCATAGAGTGATATAGCATGAAAACAGGCCCTTCAGCCCAACTTGCCCACACCGGTCAACATGTCCCAGCTACACTAGTCATAGAGTGATATAGCGTGGAAACAGGCCCTTCAGCCCAACTTGCCCACACCAGCCAACATGTCCCAGCTACACTAGTCATAGAGTGATATAGCGTGGAAACAGGCCCTTCAGCCCAACTTGCCCACACCAGCCAACATGTCCCAGCTACACTAGTCCCACCTGCCTGTGTTTGGTCCACATCCCTCCATGTACCTGTCCAAATGCTTCTTAAACGTTGGGATAGTTCGTGATTGTAGAACTGGCAGATTGTTAGTACATCCCTTTTGGAAGCTTTGCTGTCTTTACCTGGTCAGACACAAACAAGAAGTCCCCAGTTTACGACAGGGTTAAGTTCTTGAAAGCAGTTTGTAATTTGGGAATGAATAGGAAACAGCTGTGGTGGGAGAGCTAGCAGGCGCGGGAAGAATGGCCACCAGCCAGTCTCACTGATTCATGAGTGAGTCTCCTCATCCACTCCCAGCTCTACTCGGCTCCACCCAGCCCCCAATCGTTGTTGCTGGGGGGTTGGTGCTGGGGGGGAAGAGAAGGCATTTGGAAATGCCCCCTTCTCACCCGGCATAGGGCGGCTGCAACCCCTTCAGTGGTCGGCAAATCCTCCCCCGTCCACTCTCCAAAGCTCTAGTTTGTACTTACAGCGTGTCACTAAGTCGGGCATTCGTAACCTAGGGAGCATCTAGACGTGACTCCAAAACTCAAAGACAAGTTGACTAGGAACTGTCTACCAAATTGGCCTGTGTCCACTTAGAGTGTGGGAACTGCAGACCCTGTGTGACCACAGGCAATGTGGGAACTGGGGTCCCTGTGTGACCACAGGCAGTGTGGGAACTGGGGTCCCTGTGTGTTCAGAGGGAGTGGGACAACTAAAACCCCAATTCGTCAAAGGGAGAATGGGATCTGGGGCTGCAGTGTGGTTAGAAGGAGTATAAGCACCAAGGTCCCCGTGCATTAAAGAGAGCATGGGAATGGGGCCCCAGTATAGCTTTGGACACATGAGAATGGGGCCCCAGTATAGCATTGGACACATGGGAATGTGGCCCTAGTATGGCGTTGGATACATGCAAATAGGTCCCCAGTATACCAATGGAAGCATGGTAATGGGGCCCAACAGTATCAAAGAGAGCAAGGGAATGGGAAAATCCCGAGTTTAAAAGTTGCATGGCAATAATAGATGCCAAATCATAGAAATTTCCAAGCAACTTGATAACAGATCATCAGAGTTTCACACCAGGAGTTGAATAAATCACGGCTTCCAGGATGTTTTCTGTGCAATACGGCACCTTTATTCTGAAAGGGAAATGCTGGCAAAACAAATTTCTTGTTAAAAGATGTTCTGCTCCTTTAGAAACGGATTCTTGCATCCCCATTGCCCATCTATGCTCTCTCTTGTAAACAGCAAATCCTTTCCTGAGTTTGATTTTTATGAAACAAGGATGAGTACAAATAGCCAGAAAATGATAACGTACATGTAGCAAAGTAGATGTTCGACACACTGTACAACAGCAATCCCTTCTGCTGGTGAATGCTCATAAACCAGACCACACAATCCATCTGCTCCAACAATAAACTGCGGGAATAAATGGAAATAAATCATTTTGTAATTCTGTTATTCTGGGGGTAATTCTAAAGTTCAAAAGTAAAGCGTGTACTGAAATGCCTTCTGTCAAGAGTCCATTGTGCAGTTTTTCTTGATAATTGTACCGATAAGATATTAAACCATATAACAGGCTTATTTATTTTGCATTGGCTGGTATTGACAAAACATAGAGGCAGCAGCTTTAACCAGGGGTTCTCTCATGAAGTAGCGGTTTTCAATTCATGGGGTGATAGGAAAACATATACCATGTAAAGGATTTCCCATAGCCAAATGTTTGTTCAAGCAATGTTGGGTTAATTGAATTGAGTGGAAGATACAGCTGGGAATAGGCTCTTCGGCCCACCGAGTCCATACCAACCACAGACCACCTCTTCACACTAGTTCTATATTATCCCACTTTTGCACCCACTGAATTACCAGGATAATATTTTTAAACATTACAAAAAATTTATTTTTTACTTTTTTCATAGAAACATAGAAACATAGAAAATAGGTGCAGGAGGAGGCCATTTGGCCCTTCAAGCCAGCACCGCCATTCATTGTGATCATGGCTGATCATCCACAATCAGTAACCCATGCCTGCCTTCTCCCCATATCCCTTGATTCCGCTAGCCCCAAGAGTTCTATCTAACTCTCTTTTAAATTCATCCAGTGAATTGGCCTCCACTGCCTTTTGTGGCAGAGAATTCCACAAATTCACAACTCTCTGGGTGAAAAGGTTTCTTCTCACCTCAGTTTTAAATGGCTTCCACCATATATTCTTAGATTGTGTGGCCCCTGGTTCTGGACGCGCCCAACATTGGGAACATTAGAGAAATACTTCTTCAATGAAACTCAATTTATTGTCACCACATGCCCATTACCTGCATAGTTTTATCATACCACCGATTTGCACCGTTTTTATGCCAACCATTGCCATGCATCATCTGCAGAGCCATATTTAGATCAGTCAGTTCAACGTCAATTGGTTCATCCAAGCAAAGCAGAAATATGCCACGTTCAATGGCATTCAGAGAGTCTCGGTTGGATGAATCTGCAAGAGGAAGCATGGACCAAGTTGACCCGGGCAACAGATTTTCAGGACTGTATTGAAGTTTAGGTTAGTTTAGAGATACAGCGTGGAAACAAGCCCTTCGGCCCACCGAGTCCATGTCAACCAGCGATCACCACATAGACTACCACTATCCTGCACACTAGGGACAATTTAACATTTTACCAAAGCCAATTAACCTACAAACCTGCACGACTTTGGAGTGTGGGAGGAAACCGGAGCACCCGGAGAAAACCCATGCGGTTACGGGGAGAACGTACAAACTCTGTACAGACACCTTCGAAGTGAAGTATTTGTTTAATTGTCTACCAGTGCCATGTTCATCCCTATGCAGTTTCCAGTTTCTGACTGCAGGGGACCTACTCTTGGCTTTATTAATCTTTTTGTATATTTTAAAAGGAGTGGAGTTTTAGGACATGGTGTCTGGGTATAAGAGTGAATCTTCTCACTCATCATTGCCAGAAACAAAGGACCAACAATTTGCTTAAATGATTGAAGTGAAATAATTGTAGTTGTGGAACTATTGGAGTGATTTCTAGTGTTGGATATTGGATTTCCAGATGTCGTTAAATTAAACATAGAAACATAGAAACATAGAAAATAGGTACAGGAGTAGGCCATTCAGCCCTTCGAGCCTGCACTGCCATTCAATATGATCATGGCTGATCATCCAACTCAGTACCCTGCACCTGCCTTCTCTCCATCCCCCCTGATCCCTTTAGCCACAAGGGCCACATCTAACTCCCTCTTAAATATAGCCAATGAACTGGCCTCAACTACCCTCTGTGGCAGAGAATTCCACAGATTCACCACTCTCTGTGTGAAAAAAAACGTTCTCATCTCGGTCCTAAAAGACTTCCCCCTTATCCTTAAACTGTGACCCCTTGTTCTGGACTTCCCCAACATCGGGAACAATCTTCCTGCATCTAACCTGTCCAACCCCTTAAGAATTTTGTAAACCTGCACTTCAGTCGTTAGCAAATGAATTCATCTTGCAAAAATAGACGAACGCAGATTCTAATTTCCACAGAGGTGTGTTCTTACATTCTCTGCAATTGGAGACATATGTGCGATTGGCAGTATCTACACCGTAATCATGATCATAACCAAATGCCAAACCAGGAAGTACTTCTTAAAATAATACGAATAAAGACATTGATATATTATCTGTGGTTCAATGTAAATATAATGCAGGGAGTTCAACAAAATCTGGTAATGTTGCGTGTAAAATATACATTGCAAGGCAAAAGTGTATTGTTGCCCCACAAGAATTAGGCTTGGTTGGACGAAATGCATAGGAAGGTACTGCAGATGCAGGTATACACCGAAGATAGACACAAAATGTTGGAGTAACTCTGCGAGACAGGCAGCACCTCTGAACAGAAGGAATGAAGAAGGGTCTTGACTCTAAACATCACCCATTTCTTCTCTCCAGAGATGCTAGCTGCCCTGCTGAGTTATTCCAGCATTTTGTGTCTATCTTCTAATTAGGCTTGGTGGTACAGCGGAGCTAGAAGCCAATATAAGTAAGGAACAAGAAGTCCACTGGAATGTTTTCTTAAAGGTAACTCTCCTTCACTGGAGGATATCGGAGTAACTCAGTGCCAATTCTGGGGTTTAGTTAGAGTAAGGAAGCAAATGGCGATATTGGGGAAGATTTGGTTTGAACGTTTGGGGTCAGTAGTACACATCATATTTCCCCAGAACAAATGTTCCCAGGATAGAAGGTGCCTAAAGATATGGGGTTTAATCTACCACATGTCAATTGTCATTGTAGGCTTTTCACCAAGATGATAACAAGTGCAGAAATGCATACGGATGACAACTCTTTGAACAGAAATGTAGGTTTTTTGATTGATTGAAAGATTCAGCATGGAAACAGGCCCTTCGCCCCACTGAGTCCACTCCAACTATCAGTTCACGGAAGTCCTATGATATCCCTTTTTCTCATCCACTCCCTAAATACTTGGCAGCAATTTTTACATTGGGCCAATTAACCTACAAATTCGCAGGTCTTTGGGATGTGGGTGGAAAGTGGAGTACCAGAAGGAAGCCCAGGTGGCAGAATAGAACAAGCCATGAGTGATTCACTTGGCCCATGTCTTTTTCAGTCAGAGAGTGGTGAAGGTGTGGAATTCTCTGCCTCAGAAGGCAGTGGAGGCCAGTTCGTTGGATGCTTTCAAGAGAGAGCTGGATAGAGCTCTTAAGGATAGCGGAGTGAGGGGGTATGGGGAGAAGGCAGGAACGGGGTACTGATTGAGAGTGATCAGCCATGATCGCATTGAATGGCGGTGCTGGCTCGAAGGGCTGAATGGCCTACTCCTGCACCTATTGTCTATTGTCTATTGTCTATTGTCTGTGCAGCTATCCATTAGACTTTACTATCTCCCAACATATATGACCTGTATTGGTTGAGTAGTCATTTCATTGAACATTATGTTAATTTTTGCATAACATGCATTCTAGTTATAATACCCAAAAGATAATTGGGCTTCTGAGGAAAATGCGATTAAATTGAATTCATGTATATAGTTTTCTGAGATCTCATTTGAATTATTGCAAAAGATGTTACAGGAAACATATGCAAAGCTAACCATATAGTTTGCATTGACGTAAAACACAAAGTGCATTTGCCTAGCGGGTTTTGTGTTACAGTATGATTCTGCATGCATACTTGCTACTGACCTCTTATAACCACTTTCCTTGCCTCCGCCCACTTGGGCCGACAGTCGGATGTGAGGAGACCTAAAGAAGGTGACCTTTCGACCTCACTCCCTGCCATTTTTACAATCCTCCTCAATTGGGTGAACAAGTCGGTTTCGTTCAAACGTCTGTAGTTTATGACAACATCCAAAACAAAGAACTGGCACAAAACAAAGTGACGGAAGTAAACTTTAATGCAATCCTGTTTGGAGTCCATGCAAAATGTTGAGAAGCGTGCGTTACGTATAAGGATCACTTTAAATGTCTTTGCATCGAACTCAACAAGGGTCATTTCTATTATTTCTATCATTTTTTTGGTAAACCAGCAGAGACATTAGACTGGACTTTAGACATACAGCATAGAAACAGGCCCTTCGACCCACCGTGCCCATGCTGACCAGCCATCACCCATACACTAGTTCTATCTTACACTCTAGGAACAGTTTAGTGAAGGCAATCAACCCACAAACCCGCATGTCTTTGGAATATGGCAGGAAACCGGAGTACCCAGAGAAAACCCATGCAATCACACGGAGAATGTTGGAACTCTGTACAGACAGCACCCATAGTCAAGATTGAACCTGGGTCTCTGGCGCTGTAAGGCAGCAATTGCAAGGCAACATCTGCAATTCCTCGTTTCTACCTTTTTCAGTTCTAATATATCATCCTTTATTGATAAAAAAAATTAATTGTTAGTCATCGGAAAAGATAAATTGTCCAGAATTTATCAACTTTGAACTCATTTGTCCATTCATTTCTTCTAATTTAGTTTAGATACAGCATGGAAACAGGCCCTTCGGCCCACCAAATCCATGCCAATAATTGACACCTGTTCACACTAGTTTGTTGCTATCTTATTTTCTCACCCACACCTCTTCTACTCTGGCTAAGACCACCCCACTGTTAATTTCCACCTCCTCCACATGCAGCTCCATGTTTCCCAGTGTAAATTGAAGTCTCACCTGGTTTCGATAAGCCACAATCACGTGCTCCGTTTCAGGCATGGCATTGCTTTTCTGGGTTACCAGTGTGTCCTTTTGCTGGCCTGGCAGACGGTAGGATGTGAAAAGCCTGTAGTATTGTTCCATACACAAGGCATGTCCTGCTAACTGACCACGAGCAAAATCAACAGGTAAGGCACGGCTGCAAAACAAGAAGGGAAAGCCGATACTTTAATAATCCAGCTGATGCCCGCCCATCTTCCCACCCAATGGTGTGGGTGAGCAGAGTGAGGCTAGACCCAAATTGGAGGAACAGCTTCTCATATTTCGCTTGGGCAGCTCACAGCCCAGTGGTATGAGTCTGCATTTCTCTCATTTCAGGTCGCCCCCGCATTCCCTCTCTCTCTATCCCTCCCCCACCCAAGTCGCACCAGCTTCTCGTTTTCACCCTGCAAACAACTAACAATGGCCAGTTCCCTTTATCATCGTTACTTTTTTGCATATCTTTCATTCATTGTTCTTTATCTCTCTACATCATCGCCTACATCTCTCATTTTCCTTATCCCTAACCAGTCTGAAGAAGGGTCTCAGCACGAAACGCCACCGGTTCCTTCTCTCCAGATATGCTGACTGTTCCATTGAGTTACTCCAGCTTTTTGTGTCTATCAATGGTAAGGACAATTAATTCCACAATTTCAAGTAAAACCCCCACCCCCACTTGTCCTCCTATGATTCCACAGCCCCCCTCTGCCACCATTTCCCATCAACCAATCACCCTGCTTCTTTTCTCTCCTCCCTACACTTATCCCCCATTCCTGAGTCTCACATTTCCCTCTTATACCTCCTCATTCCTCTCCCCTCTGTCCCCTTCCATCAATATCCTTACCTCAGGCTTGACATTTCACCTTCTATTCATTCCCTCTCTGACATTCTGTTGTCTCATTTTCACTGTAGCCTTTGGCACTTTTCCCAACAATCTGTCAACCAGCCCCCTCACCTGTATCCACCTATCATCTCTTCAACATCCATGGGCTCGCTCCACCCTTCCTTGGTCATCTGTTGCCAGCCCTGATTCGTTCTGGCCTTTTCCATCCTCCAGTTCCTCCCCCTCCCCACTCTACTTTCAGCCTGAAGAAGGGTTCCGATCCGAATCGTCACCATTATTTTTCTCCAAAGATGCTGCCTGACCCGCTGAGTTACTTCAGCACTTTGTGTCTATCTCCACCCATCACTTGCCAGGTTGTGTACCCACCCCACCTCTTTACCAGCTTTCTCCCCCCCTACTCCAATCAGTCTGAAGAATGGTCCCGACCCAAACAGCAGCATGTGTCCATTCACTCCACAGTTGCTGCCTGACCCACTGAGTTGCTCCACCACTTTTCTTTTTGCTCAAGATTCCAGCATCTGCAATTTCCTTGTATCAACATTTTCTTCTAAGTTAGATATTGTCTGATTTAGGATTTAATGCATGCAAACCATGTGTGGTTCAATAAGCAATGTCTATGCTAAAGTTGTACAAACTCCTGAACAACTTGTACATAAATTATTTGAGTGCTGATTTACAATTTTTCTCGTAGATCAAACTAAAAATCCCCCCGCTGTCAGGAAAATATATAATTCATTCACCAATAATCTAATCTAATAATAATCAGGCACTAAACCTCTGAGGTGTTGGAATTCGTAATCACAATTTTGCTCTAAATAAATTAAAACACAGCAATTAAAAAAATTATTTTCTTTAATTTCTTTAAGACTTATAATGTCCTTGTCCTTACAGATTCCTCCATCTTTGGAAGCTGCCGGACTTGCTGATTATTTCCAGCACTTTTAACATAATCACTCAATCTTCTCTATTTTACCAATATTATTCTAGTCATTACTCTTATTGTTACTTTTGTAAGCCTCAAGTTCCAAAAGAGAAGAAACCAAATTCACATCACAGTGTATCTATCGTTCCTTTCACTCTACCTATTGTATTTGAGTTTGGCTTGATTGGATTTATGTATAGTATTGTCTTGACTTGATTGGATAGGAGACAAAACAAAGCTTTTCACTGTATCTCGGTACACACGACAATAATAAACCTGAACCTAAGCCTAAGCATTCCCTTGCACAGTAACGGACTTTTTCAGAACTTTAAAAGGCCTTCACCCCATCAGCCAGAAACGTCTACTACGAACCCGAGAATTTAAACTTTATGCCTGGCACCCAGCACATTAGTTATTTCTGTCCTGGGCCTCCTCCATTGCCAGAGTGAGGCCCAGTGCAAATTGGAGGAACAGCACCTCATATTTCGTTTGGGTAGTTTACACCCCAGCGGTATCAACATTGACTTCTCTAACCCCAGAAAGTCCCTGCTTTCCCTCTCTATCCTCTTCCCCTTCCCAGTTCTCCCACCAGTCTTCCTGTCTCCTACTACATCCTATCTTGATCGCCCCCCCCCCCTAACATCAGTCTGAAGAAGGCTCTCGACCCGAAACGTCACCCATTCCTTCTCTCCAGAGATGCTGCCTGACCCGCTGAGTTACTCCAGCATTTTGTGTCCACCTTCGATTTAAACCAGCATCTGCAGTTTTCTTTCCTACACTAGTTATTCTTGTTGACACTACACCAAAGTCTTTGATCTTGGTTTCCCAACAGAATAAAAATAAAGTTGGGGTCTGAAGAAGGGTCTTGACCCAAAACATCACCCATTCCTTTTCTCCAGAGATGCTGCCTGTCCCATTGAGTCACTCCAGCTTTTTGTGCCTATATTCAGAATAAAAGTAAACATACCCCACACATTTTATAAATTATTTCCTTTTCATGTCAAAAACAGATATTCAAAATAATTTGATGAGACATTTTAGAAAGTGAAAGTATTTCACTAAATAACTTGGAGACTTATTGTTGGAGAGACAACAGCAAAGGAATGGAATCATTGGCCATTTTAACTTATATGATGGGCGGCACGGTGGTGCAGCGGTAGAGTTGCTGCCTTACAGCGAATGCAGTGCCTGAGACTCAGGTTCGATCCTGACTACGGGCGCCGTCTGTACGGAGTTTGTACGTTCTCCCCGTGACCTGCGTGGGTTTTCGCCGAGATCTTCAGTTCCTCCCACACTCCAAAGACGTACAGGTATGTAGGTTAATTGACTGGGTAAAATGTAAAAATTGTCCCTAGTGTGTGTAGGATAGTGTTAGTGTGCGGGGATCGCTGGGCGGAAGGTCTTGTTTCCGCGCTGTATCTCTAAATCTTAAATCTTAAGAAAATCTTAAAATGATTGGAAGTTTATTTCTGATTGTCAATTACTTACGCATCCAATACAAGTTTGTAATCCAGTATTCCACAGATGAGACGAGCAGCAAACCTGTAATGGGAAAATAAACTGTTAATAAAGGCACCACATGCCATCATCAATGGAAGCTCGCTCCAATGGAAACAGGTCCCTGAATGATGATCATTATAATTACTATCTATAATTATACCTGACTGCAATTACTCACAGGATTGGAAACCATATACGACTAGATAACAACAAAACTCTTGCAGTGTAGGAAAGAACTGCAGATACTGGTTTAAATTGAAGATAGACACAAAATACTCTTGCAGCTTCAACAAGGAAATGATGCCCAGGTTTGGTTACGTTTAGGTAGATGCAAAAAGCTGGAGTAACTCAGTGGGTCAGACAGCATCTCTGGAGAGAAGGAATAGGTGACGTTTCAGGTCACCTACTCCTTCCAGAGATGCTGTCTGACCTGTTGAGTTACTCCAGCTTTTTGCGTCTATCTTCGGTTTAAACCAGCTTCTGCAGTTCCTTCCCACACATTTGGTTTAAGTTTAATTGGTGAGACACAGTTCACCAATGCAAATAGATGAGAAGATGGCCATGCAATGCATAAGCCTTGGTTCACGTTTGGATAATGTTACATAACCCAGGCAAACACATGCCACCAACGACAGTGTACTACTTTGCTGCATGCGCAAAGGGTTTGAGGAAACCATTCAGTGGTAACCCTACCTTTAAAAAACATTTATTTAGGATCAGGTAAGAGCAACAAAGCAGCAATAAGAACATCCACATATTCAGGGACCTGGTTCTTGAAATATTAGCAAGAAATAATACCAATATAGTACTTTAGGGCTGTGTTTTAATCTCAGCCTTAAGTGTCAAAAGCAAGGCATTGTAACGGAGAAAGCACAGACATATTGTTGCTATCTTGCATTTTACAAAATAATATATTTCTGTGTGGTGCTACATCAAACAGGGTGCATGAATAGTTGTACCTGAGCTGATCACCCTCATCCTGGAAGTTCTGCTGAGGAAAGACCATTCCAGGACTAGAGTTTACTGGAAGTGCAAGTGGATTGCACAGATACATAGTATCCAACCACCAGTCAGAAATCTTGGGAAGAGAAGACAGAATAGTTTATTGTTACTACAAATAAACCTACCACCTTCTCCACAGTCAGCAATGGACCATTGTGGGCTCCATCTCCCCTTGATCATCGTTGCTGACTTTGATATGTCCTTTTGACACCTTTCATTCACTTTTTCTTTGTACCCTTTCGTATCTCTAGTTCCACCCCCCTCTGACTCTCAGTCCGAAGAAGGGTCTCGACCCGAAACGTCACCTGCTGCTTCTCTCCACAGATGCTGCCTGACCCTCTGAGTTACTCCAGTGTCTATCTTCGGTGTAAACCAGCATCTGCAGTTCCTTCCTACACATCTTTAGAACAGCCTCTTTTGATTGTCTAGTTTATTCAGTCCTTTCAACTTAAACCATAAATAAAAATGATGAGCCGACTATGACTTATCAATAGCAGATGGTTCATAAAGTTTGACAAGTAACACCAAGGGACCATAGACAATAGACAATAGACTATGGTTGATTGTTTTCCTCTATTGTGAACATTGTACATCGAGACAAAATTAAGTAAGTCCCTTTTTGCCTCACTTTGAGTCACTGCAGAATTTGCCTGTTGATGTCCTCTTGCTCAAATAATTTAATGAGGAGCCCATTAGAAATGCAGTGGCATATCTGATTTATTGAGAAAAGGGAAACCTCTATGTCTAACAGGGACAGGTTTAATGCAAAATGCAAGTTTCGGGAAAACATTGCAATATAATATAGTCTATCCTATCTGGAAAATAGAAATTATGGAGCTCATGTTCCATAAAATTAAAAACAAAAACATAATGGAAACATAAAGATGACAGGAAGAGCTGGTCATTACAACATCTATGTCCATTGTTTGGTCATGTTTGGTCTTTTAACACAGCACCACTTTCTAATTTTTATCCCTTCATTTCCCCAACTTTCAAAAATCAATCAGCCTATGTCTTGAATATATTCAGAGTCCAAATCCCTGCAACTCTCCTCAGGGAATATTGCAAAGAAACATTACTCCTGAACACATTTCTGAATGGGCAACCCCTCATTTTGAGTCCCTGACATTTTGTTCTGATGCACCCAGCCATAGGAAAATTTATCCCAGCAACTGTGTGGACAAAACCCATGAGAACTTTCAGTCTGAAGAAGGGTCCCAAATCAAAAGGTTGTCCATCCATTCCCTCCACAGGTGTGAGGGGGTATGGGGAGAAGGCAGGAATGGGGTACTGATTGAGAGTGATCAGCCATGATCGCATTGAATGGCGGTGCTGGCTCGAAGGGCTGAATGTCCTACTCCTGCACCTATTGTCTATTGTCTATTGTCTGACACAATGAATTCCTCCAAGCTTGTTATTTGCTCAAGATTCTAGCATCTGCAGTTTCTTCAGTCCCCATCAGAACCTTAATGTTTCAGAGGTGAGATCACCTCTCACCTTCTAAACACAAGATAATATATGCCGAGCCGACTTCATTTCCGTGAGACCCTCCCTCACTGCCACCCCTCTGTGATTCCCACCGCTCTCTGGCTCCACCCACTCATCACCCGCTGTGCTTTGTTCTGCCTCTCCCCTTTTCCAGCTTTCTTCTCCCTCCCTACAATCAGTCTGAAGAACGGTCTGAGCCCGAAATGTCACCTATCCATGTCCATGAAAAACTTTTTCAGTCAGAGAGTTGTGGATCTGTGGAATTCTCCGCCTCAGAAGGCAGTGGAGGCCAATTCTCTGAATGCATTCAAGAGAGAGCTAGATAGAGCTCTTAAGGATAGCGGAGTCAGGGGGTATGGGGAGAAGGCAGGAACGGGGTACTGATTGAGAATGATCAGCCATGATCATATTGAATGGCGGTGCTGGCTCGAAGTGCCGAATGGCCTACTCCTGCACCTATTGTCTATTGCCTATTGTCCAGTGATGCTCCCCGTTGAGTTACTCCATTAATTTGTGTCCTTTTGTGTATTAACCAATTTAGGAGCCATTTATGTTTAGACTAGCTACTGATGGCATATTATATTATTTTGTCTCAATATATCTTGCCGTTTTATTTTGGACACTTGGGGGTGGTCATTAGAAGCACAGGGTGGTGTGTATATATGGGCATAAGGGACAGGAAGAGCCAGGCACAGGGAGGGAGAGCATACAGTTCTCACCAGACCTGGACAGACCAACGACTGGACAGACCTGAGACCTGGGACCAGACAAGGGACAGCGCTGCCAACATCGACTAGTATGCAAAATAAGTATAGCCTGGTATGTTCATCTCCTTGTTTGTACAACTACTTCAATAAGCAACCAATCAAACTGGAAATAACGACTGGAAGATCTGTTCTGTTAGGTCTGCCTAAGACCACTCCTATTCTCCGTGTAGTAATGGCAAATGGAAAATAAGTCATTGGAATAGTCGGAAAGTTGCCATTACAACCAGCATTTGAGGTTCTTTCTTTCTAATTGCTCCTCATTAGATAATCCCATCTATGGAAGATAATGGAAGATAATGGAATCCCATCTATGGAAGATAATTTCCAACAATCTATCTAGTAAATCTTAATTTTACTCCTTCGAACTCAAGTATAACCTTTCTCATAGAGGCCAGACCTGTGCACAGTTTCCGAAGTGCAGTCCAAACAAGATCCATTACACATCGCAAAAGTGATTTTATTGTTGCAGTCTTTTCTTTGCTGTTGTTTCTCACGAGTAAGTAAACATTAAGTAAAATGCATGCATTCTCATTGAAAGAATGCAATGCTGCCATTACCCAATTAACTTCATTTTCTTTTCGCTTTACCAAATGTTCCTGCAAAAGTTCTCCCACCCCACCAGGGGCCCCAAAACGTTCCACAATGGCTTTGGTGGTCTGGTACTGCTCCTCCTTGACCAAGTGATTCACAGATTTCAGGTACGTGTCCAGTGTCTCCTGCAGAGAAGGGACTGGATATTTTGGCAGCACCTACAGGTTACAGAAGAAGAAAAAAAATGCATTTCAAACAAACATGATGAAGATTGATGAAGAAAATGTTGAACAGTGAAAAGAACTAAACTGTACAGGCTTCATTGGCAGGTTCGTTGTTGTATATATTTGTAGACTTTGTCGCTTTCGTGGCAAATTATGCTTTGCGTTCTGATAAATGTGCATCATTTATAACTTCTTGTGATTGTAATGGGGCATTGTCTGCACAGCACGGACACAGGCCCTTCAGCCCAACTCTGCACAGCACGGACACAGGCCCTTCAGTCCATACCGACCAAGAAACCGACCCAGCGCAAATTGGAGGAACAGCACATAGAAACATAGAAAATAGGTGCAGGAGTAGGCCATTCGGCCCTTCGAGCCTGCACCGCCATTCAATATGATCATGGCTGATCACCCAACTCAGCATCCCGTACCTGCCTTCTCTCCATACCTCCTGATCCCTTTAGCCACAAGGGCCACATCTAACTCCCTCTTAAATATAGCCAATGAACTGGCCTCAACTACCCTCTGTGGCAGAGAATTTCACAGATTCACCACTCTCTGTGTGAAAAAATGTTTTCTCATCTCGGTCCTAGAAGACTTCCCCCTTATCCTTAAACTGTGACCCCTTGTTCTGGACTTCCCCAACATCGGGAACAATCTTCCTGCATCTAGCCTGTCCAACCCCTTAAGAATTTTGTAAGTTTCTCACCTCATATTTCGCTTGGGTAGTTTTACACCTCAGCGGTATGAACATTGACTTCTCTAACTTCAAATAGCCCCTGCTTTCCCTCTATCCTCTCTATCCTTCCCAGTTCTCCCAATAGTCTTCCTGTCTCCTACTACATCCTATCTTCGTCCCGCCCCCCTCCCCTGACATCAGTCTGAAGAAGGGTCTCGACCCGAAACGTCACCCACTCTTTCATCTCCACAGAGATGCTGCCCGTCCCGCTGAGTTACTCCAGCATTTTGTGTCTATCCAGTGTAAACCAGCATCTGCAGTTCATTCCTACACAAGTAACAAGTATTCCCGGGAGAAGTTAATACTGTGCAGATACTAACTGGAGACACAAGAAACTGCAGACCCTGGAACTTTGAACAAAACACAAAGTGGTGAAGTAACTGAACGGTTCATGCAGCATCTGTGTGAGGCGGGGTGGCAACCAGGAAGTCGCCGGTCCATTCCCTCTTGCCTGGCCCTCCGAAGTTCCTCCAGCACTTTGTGTTTTGCAAAAAGTAACAGCTTATGACAAATCCCTGTTTTCCAATAGGAAATGAATCTGTAGGAAAGAACTGCAGCCGCTGGTTTAAATCGAAGATAGACACAAAATGCTGGAGTAACTCAGCGGGACAGGCAGTATCTCTGGAGAGAAGGAATGGGTGACGTTTCAGGTCAGACTGAAGAAGGGTCTCGACCCGAACCGTCACCCATTCCTTCACTCCAGAGATGCTGCCTGACCCGCTGAGTTACTCCAGCATTTTGTGTCTACCCCCATCGACACTAGTCCCGTCTGCCCGTGTTTGGCTCATATCTCTCTAAACGTTTCCTATCCGAGGACCCGTCCAAGTTTGTTTTCTAACAGGTGAGGGGTGCCTCATAAATCTCAATATAGTCTCCCATGCATAATATGAGAAAAACGGTTTGGACTATATGAACACAAACAGTATTAGTAAATTCTAAAGAGGTTTTCCGTACACATTCTGGATCAGTAATGCTATCAGCATTGTGGCAAAACAATTAGCCCGCTGCCTCTACATCAATGTCAGTGCCTAAGGTACTGGATGGTAGTTAGGTAAACCAAGGAGGTGCTTTGTAAAATAAAATAACTTGCATCCTTTCTCTCTATCCAATCCCAACAGAAAATGTAGTCCAATGTTTGCAATATAATATTGTATACTGGAGACTAAATGATCCCACGGTACAACTCTTAAAGGGAAGGAACACCCATTGTTACACGTCTGTATGTTACAACCTCCTTTGTGTAGGCACCGCGAGATACAACAAGCCCTAAGGCCCAGCGAGTCGGTGTCAACCACCAAGCATCTAATCCTGCTCTAACCCACATCACACTCCAATAACTACACCCAAGTTCCGCCACTCACCCACTCACTTGGGGCCAGTGACTGTGGCCAACTAACCTGCCAAACTGCACGTTGTTGGGACGTGGGAGGAAGCAGGAGGTAGTCATAGGGGGAACGTGCAAACTCCACACAGACAGTGGCCGTGGTCAGGATCGAACTCGTGTCCGAGGCACTGTGAGGCCGGGGTTCTACCAGCGGGTACCACAGTCATTTTATCAGTCAGTTATCACACTGCGTGTCTGTGTGGAGCGGGGAGTTAGCATTTCCCTACTGCATGGGGAACCATTAGATTGTTGCATCTCCTCTATCTATCTACCCTGTGCGAAAACACGTGCTCGTCAAACTGCACAGTATAAAACTTTCGCACATCAAAGGAGATAACGATTGCTACTTTCGCGCCTGCACCCGAGCGGTCAGTGTGTGTAAAAGCTGGCATACATAGCTGTTCCTGCGAGATCGGGGTCGGATCAAGTCCTGGTTGGATTTACGCGGAACTATCATAGTCTCGTCGCGGCCGCACGTTGTCGTTGGGTAAACCACGGGCACGCTGGTACAGGTGCAAGGGACTCCTGCATTAAAGAGAAAATGCAAGTGGGTATGTTTCCAAATAGTCAGCGAGTTCATGTGTAAACCACAGTTCTTCATCTATCATGCATCACTTGATCAGTCTGAAGAAGGGTCTCATAGAAACATAGAAACATAGAAAATAGGCGCAGGAGTAGGCCATTCGGCCCTTCGAGCCTCCCCCGCCATTCAATATGATCATGGCTGATCATCCAACTCAGTATCCTGTACCTGCCTTCTCTCCATACCCCCTGATCCCTTTAGCCACAAGGGCCACACCGAACTCCCTCTTAAATATAGCCAATGAACTGGCCTCAACTACCTTCTGTGGCAGAGAATTCCACAGATTCACCACTCTCTGTGTGAAAAAATGTTTTCTCATCTCGGTCCTAAAAGACTTCCCCCTTATCCTTAAGCTGTGACCCCTGGTTCTGGACTTCCCCAACATCGGGAACAATCTTCCCGCATCTAGCCTCTCCAACCCCTTAAGAATTTTATATGTTTCAATAAGATCCCCCCTCAGTCTTCTAAATTCCAGCGAGTATAAGCCTAGTCTATCCAGTCTTTCTTCATATGAAAGTCCTGCCA
The DNA here is from genome assembly GCF_053455715.1 of Rhinoraja longicauda. NCBI lineage: Eukaryota > Metazoa > Chordata > Chondrichthyes > Rajiformes > Arhynchobatidae > Rhinoraja > Rhinoraja longicauda. Next base: position 18,881,921 of record NC_135987.1, on the reverse strand, counting down.
TCCCGACGTCTCGACCCGAAACGTCATCCATTCCTTCTCTCCTGAGATGCTGCCTGACCTGCTGAGTTACTCCAGCATTTTGTGAATAAATGCATCACTTTACATTCTGTAACGTTTATCCCCCCCCCCCCCCCCCCTATTCCTCGTAGTATCTTTTTTTCAATGCTTCCCACCTGTTTATAAAGTGTACGCCTTCTGCCCGCCATTGACCACATTTGGACACTTAAATTGAAGCAAATAAACATGGGTCACGTATAGCCATCGCCCAGCACCAAGATCTTTCCTGTGATTTAACATGTTAAACAGTTTTAAACACCTATGCAAATAACTGAGAATACAATAGCAAAGGCTGAAACGAAGAGTGGGAATCAGTCAATATTCCAGCGCCTTCCTGAAGAGGAACATTGGATCAAAAGCGTTATGTCAAGTCAAGTTTATTTGTCACATACACATACAAGATGTGCAGTGAAATGAAATGTCACTCACAGTCCAGCAATAGAGCAATAAAAATAAACAATTTCACACACAATCACAACCAACACAAACACAAACCAACACAAAAAGTAATTGGGGCAATTGGATCACATAGTACAGAAGCAGCCCCTTCGGCCCAACTCGTCCATACCGTCCAAAGTGCCGCCATCTAAACTAGTCGCACCAGCCCGCGTTTGGCTCAAATCCCATATCCATGTACCTGGGAAATTGTCTTTTGAATGGTGTTATAGCATCTGCTTCAACTACCTCCTCTGGTAGCTATTTCCATACACCCATCACTTGACAGTGAAAAAGTTGCCCCTCGGGTTCCTATTAAATCTTCCCCCTCTTACATTAAACTTACGCCCTCTGGTTCTTGATTCCCTTACCCACGGTAAAAGACCGTGCATTCACCCCATCTATCCCTTTCTGGTTTAATACAGCTCTATAAGATCGCCCCTCAGCCACCTGCGCTCCAATGAATAAAGTCGTACTCTGCCCAACCTTTCCTTATAGCTCAGGCCTTCGAATACTGGAGGCATATTCGTCTATCTTCTCTGCACCCTTTCCAGCTTAATTACCTCCCATCTACCTGCCCAAGTGTCTTTTAAATGCTGTTATAGTAGCCGCCTAATTCCAAATGAGTAAAACTGAACACGATACTCCAAAGGCGGCGTCGCCAACATTTTGACTAACTGTAATAAAAGGTTGACACAAAATGCTGGAGTAACTCAGCGGGACAGGCAGCATCTCTGGGGAGAAGGAATGGGTGACGTTTCGGGTCGAGACCCTTCTTCAGACCAGTCAGGGGAGAGGGAAACGAGAGATATAAAAGGGTAATAAAAGGTTCCTAATGGACACTCTAACGAATCTGTTCATAACCCAATATTCCGCAATCTATAAATGGAACTACAGTAACTATCTCGCAGCCTGAAGACGGTTCCCGGCCCGAAATGGCGCTTGTCCATTCCCTCTGCTGCCCGACCCCGTTGAGATCCTCCATCACTTTCCGTTCAGCTCACAGGCACTGCAAGTTGGATGGGAGGAATCGGCATTGGTACTTACCGAGCCTCAGGAGTTCACTTGGAAGCAGAGAGGACGCAGGTTGAAGAGAGAGCCCACTTTCAGACCCATGGTTGGAACTAGATACCGGAAACTGGACGCTGCGCTACACGGGTCCCTTCTCAGTTGCCCGGCCGTGTTAGAGCTTGGATGGAGCTTGAACAGGAAGGATAGCGAGCTCGATTATACTATTGCTTCACAGGGCAGAACACTCCCCCTTTCCCTATTCGTCCAGCATTACACCCGACACCACCAGACGCAGCGCAACATCCACGCACTTTCAGTACAGAGGCCAGTAGTATTAGTTTGGGGCTGGGCGGCGAGAGGTGGGGGGTGGGGGTCGGCGTGGAGAGGTAAGGGTTGTTTGTACGCTGATTTTGTGCGGCAGGCTTTCATTCTCTGCTTGGTTATGCTTGCAATTCTCAGCAACAAATGTCCATAAGTAAAATGTCCATAAAGAACCTGGCGTCGGTGGAGAGACACAAAAAGCCGGAGTAGCTCAACGTGTCAGACAGTATCTCTGGAGAGAAGGAACAGCTGACGTTTCGGACCTGATACGTCACCTGCTGCTTCTCTCCAGAGACGCTGTCTGACCCGTTGAGCTACTCCGGCTTTTTGCGTCCATCTTCGGTTTAAACCAGCATCTGTAGTTCCTCCCTACACATTGGCGTCGGTGAAGATAGTTCCTGATGAAAGATTATCAACCTGAAACGTTGATTTTATTCCGAGAGAGTGTTGGACTTACTAAATGGCTGAAGAAGGGTCTCGATCCGAAACGTCACCCATTCCTTCTCTCCCGAGATGCTGCCTGACCTGCTGAGTTACTCCAGCATTTTGTGAATAAATACCTTCGATTTGTACCAGCATTTGCAGTTATTTTCTTATACTACTGAATGGCTGAGGCGTTCCTTGTCTCCAATAGGCATTATCCTACTTGCAATAATGTGAAGAAATTTAGTGTATGGACAAAAGTAGGCAAAGTGTTCACGTACCCCACAAGGGATTGTTCAGTTAGACAGCAGAGGACAACGGTTGCTAATTATTCTGAACGGTTTTGATATAATTTTGCCTCCACTGAGGTTTGCCGAACTGAGGCAGGTTCTAAATAAAGGCCGTATAATTGTCATCACTGTGAACAGCGCATGGCCCAACACAAACCGAGTCCACTCCTCCACCGAGAATACTCATCCGTGCTCTCCGTTAACACATCGCTACATACCTGAAACTACCTCTCAAACGGCGCAATTCTCGATGAGTTCCAATTCCCAGTCAAAAATATTCCAAATGTTTTCGTTTATTGCAACATTTTATATTTAATTCAGTTATAATAGTTCATCCACTTTCATGGCATTGTGCGAGCGATGTTTAAACACAATCTCGATTTCGTAAGATCACATTCGTTGTCATGAATTATAGATTTGATTTCATATTGAATCTTGATTTTAAGACTTTTAACGAGTCCCATTAGGGCTGTCTTTGCATCCAGTAGCTGGTCGCTTTGTACCCGCTTTTAGCATCGTGCGAATGTTTGTGGATTCGGGTTGTATTCGCGGTTTGCAACCCGGCTCATGAGCGCTGTGTCACATTGGAAATCTGAGAATACCACTTTAGTATTTTAGCATCTTATGCTCAAGCTAAGAGATCTTCCATCAACCCGTTTTCTTCGGCTGTGGAATAAAAACCGGCGGAGGTAACCAATAATAACTCCAAGATGAATCAGAATCCGAGACGAGTGAAAGTTTATTTTGCTCATTCATTAATATGCTGTTATTATTTCTAATCTATGAACCAAGAAGCGGCTTTTCAGTGGGAACGAAGTGAGTCCGTTTTTCCGGTTCGGTTTCGGTCCTCGGCTACACATTCACACCGCTTTTTAAATTTATTCTTTTGAATGTCATTTTTAATTTTCCCGTTGAAAACCGCAATCGAGTGAATTCTCACCGATCTGCCGGGACAATGTTTTTCAAAACACAATCTATCGCGGGGACGTGAATAATAATCTTTTTTTCCCTCCTTTGTGGCTTTGCTTGATCTCCGCGGGTTGCTGTTTACAGGGGAGTTCGGATCAATGGGATTAGACGTGAGAACAATTTTCGAGTAGGGGGGGGTTCCATCGGATTTGCCTTTTAGTAAAGAAGTAAATACTTCTTTCAACCTTAATCAGAACAAAATGCCGCAGACTCAACGCAAAATGTTGAGTTATGCAAGAACGTTTATATTCATCGTTCTGCGTTTATATAATCGTTACTTTTTTGCATACCTTTCATTTATTTGTTCTATATCTCTCTACATCACCGTCTATATCTCTCGTTTCCCTTTCTTCTGACTTTCGGTCCGAAGAAGGGTCTCGACCCGAAACGTCGCCCATTCCTTTTCTCCAGAGATGCTGTCTGACCCGCTGAGTTACTCCAGCTTTTTGTGTCTATCTCACGTTTATATTAGAACCAGCTTTGTTCGCCCGAAGTGGAATTCCCACAAAGTCTGGGAACTTATAGAAACATAACATAGTTGTGCGTGTGTTCAAAATTAGTATTATGTACGTAATCGCATGTACGAAGGGTGTTCTGGAATCTACCCGGAGTGAATGCTGTGTCCGCATTATTTCCCAGTATTCGTTTATTTATCATTTTATGTAAGTTGTCAAGATTTAAAAATTGTGTCCGGAAAAAAATAATTAAAACAGTCCCCATGGTTATCAGAAAGCAACTCCTTTGCGCTAATTTTGCGCCTTAAGCATTTATTTTTGCCTTCCATCACAATGAGGAATGTGGGGAATCCGCTGTGGTGGATGTTTATGTTAACTTTTATGTCGTTGTGTGTCTTGTTGCTTTATTTTTTGTATGGCTGTATTCGCATGTCACTGCACCTTAATTGGTACATGTGACAATAAAAGTCATTTGAGTCCTTTGAATCCTTCGAATGCATGAAGCGCTGGCGTAACCAATTTACCGAAACTCACTCATCATCTCTTGTTCCAACATTTATTCTGACAGAGTTATGATATCGTAGCACATATAGGTGGAAATAATCCGTGACAGAGTTTCATTCGCAGAGAGGAATACACCGTAGTTTGTTTTTTCAGTTCAACTCATGGGGGGCGATATAAGGAGCATTCGCTACATAGTTTTTTTTATATTCCCATTAGATCCTGAATAAATTAATACACTTAGTTCTTTTAATACAGATGTATAACCTAAAACTCACACAGTAATTTCGATGACATTTTGCACTAGACATTATTTAAATGATAAATGAGATTTACTTTTTAACGCTGAATCTTGACTGAGTCACATTTCACTTTTTGTCAATTTCTCCAATCCCATAAGATCCGAGAACGTTGCCTTTACATAAATGACACAGAAGTATTGCACGGCAAATATGACAAAATAAATAATCCGGATTATATTAGACATCTAGTACATCACGGAGTTAAGTTGCATTGCATTCATTTTTTTGTCCTGGGAAGATTGGAGTGTTTGGAATCTCACAGGGCATCTATTCACTGGAGTCCTCTTGATCGGAGTCAATCAGCACCGCGGACATGGAGTGGTTACGTGCCGAGCTGCCGTGAGATTTCTTGGCCGCCTTGCGTTCTTCCATTATGATGGTGTCGTACAATCCTTTTGGCTCCTCCTCCAGGAGGACATTTCTCTCAGAGAGCGATGGCTTCATCTGACACACGTTTCTCAAGAACAGCAGGGCAGGCGCGTACAGGATGTTGATCAAACCCATGCCGAGGTTGAGCTGCACAAAGCCAAAATTGTGGACGATCTGCCCGGCTACGATGGGACCCAGGGCATAAGCAACAGAGTAAGAGATGTCGGCTATGGCGTACACACTACCGTACACAGAGACATAACGGACATCTACGAGGAAGGCGAGGGTGGGCAAGAGGGCCGTGTCCACCAGAGCTATCCCAAAACAGAGCGCACACAGCGGGAAGATGAGTTCTTCAAAGTTCCTACAGGCCGGGACTGTGCATGAACTGGCTCCTATAATAACCAAGCCCAGAGCTCCGTAGAACCATTGCAAGTTGGGGTATTTGGCAGCTAACTTCACGGTGATGTACACGCCGAGGATGTGCGGGAAGAAGGCCGGCAACCACGTTAGTCCCATCTGCCATTCGGAGGCATTCATTGTGTCTTTCATCCATTTGGAGATAGTTGGCTCCAGGAAAGCTAAGGGGATGTTACAGGTAGTCAGAGCCCCGGCCACGACCACGATGTAAGGGTCGATCATGAGTTTGTAGATCGGGGTGCCCTGCTGCATGTTGTGGCGTGTCCTGTTGGAGAAGGGCGCCATGACGACGAGGAGCATGATGCCGTCCAGCAGGGAGATCAGGGACAGCACCAGGAAGGGCACCCGCTTGCCCACGAACTGGTACAAGATGCCGCCGAAGGGCGGCGCCACCAGGCTCCCGAAGGAGATGAAAGCTAGAGCGATGCCCAGAGCTACGCTCCTCTCCGACTCCTCCGTGTAGCTGTCCGCGATCATCGCGATCCCCGACGTGTCGGCGAACGCCGAGCCCAGGCCCTGCATGCTCCTGGCGATGAACAACATGGCGTAGCTCTCCCCGAAGGCAAAGGTGACCGTGGAGAAAAATATAATGGTCAGCCCAATGAGCAGCGGGATATCGTAGCCCACTCTGTCGATGAAAGTGCCGGTTAAGGGGTTGGATAGAAGCTGGAGGATGGCTTTGGATGCAAACAGTACTCCGATTTGTATGTCTTCGTTTGGGTTGGGATTCCTCTCCAAGACCGCTCTCCGCGTGGAGTTGACGGACGACCCATTGGTCCCGTTGGTGGGAAACGGCAGGTACACCAGCTTGTAAGTTCTTATAGTTTCAAGGTAGTCTGGTATAATGGGTACAATCACCATGTACAGCATGTTGTCCAGTAACATCGCGATGCACACTATGACCAGCAAGATCTTGCGTTGCCGCTTGGGTTGGTGAACCGCGCCGCTGATTTGTTTACTTCGCTCCCCGACCACGTCTGAGAATTTCACCACGGCTGACTTGGCCAGTCCGACCACGGCTGTAGTCGCCATGCTCGTCCACCGGCGACCTGCCCCAACTTCGGCCCAATCCTCGCCGTCCCCCTTTGCTTTGCTGCGGTTTGTGGTGTGTGTGGTCTGGCCGCCCCCACCCCCCGGGGTATCGCGGACTGGACACTCACTGTATTACCTGGACTCGGAGCCCCGGTAGAGAAGCGGCTCCACCATCACGGTGCTGGTAACCAGGGGCATCGTGTCAGTCCTGGGACTGGGCATTCAACTCCAGCCAGCAAGGCAAGTGGGGCTGCACACTCTCAAAGCAGGGGGACGCCGGAGTCGTCGCTCTTGCTCGGCTTGGCTCAGTCCAGGAATGGGAAGATTCTGGCGATTAGCGAGCGGTCACATTGGCAGAGGATGTGGGAGGGAGAGTGGCGGCCGCCCACCTGTACAACAACTCTGGGCTCCTCCCTCCTCCGGACTCGGCCAAGCCCATTCACACCGGCGAGCGGGCGTCTGCTCCCCATCCCCTCCTCTTGTCTCCGGCTTCTGACTAGATGCTGCTGCTGTCTGCCTCAGCTGGCTCAGACCGAACCCGCCCCTGACGCCAAACCCCCCACCCGATTGGGTCTCCTGCAATCCGCAGCCACTCTTGTGGCCGTCCAGTGCGGGGGACACATTTCACCAGATCCGCCTCCTCCCACCCCGAGCGTGGACTGTACAGCAAAGATTAGCCAGAAACTATTTACACTGCCAGTAGCTTGGGACGGAATAGATTCATCTCCAAGATAGACGCAAGATGCCGGAGTAACTCAGCGGGACAGGCAGCATCTCTGTGGGGATGAAAGAGTGGGCGAAGTTTCGGGTCGAGACCCTTCTTCATAGAAACATAGAAACATAGAGTAGGCCATTCGGCCCTTCGAGCCTGCACCGCCATTCAATATGATCAATATGATCATGGCTGATCATCCAGCTCAGTATCCTGTAACTGCCTTCTCTCCATACCCCCTGATCCCTTTAGCCACAAGGGCCACATCTAACTCCCTCTTAAATATAGCCAATGAACTGGCCTCAACTACCTTCTGTGGCAGAGAATTCCACAGACTCACCACTCTCTGTGAAGAAATGTTTTCTCATCTCGGTCCTAAAAGACTTCCCCCTTATCCTTAAGCTGTGACCCCTGGTTCTGGACTTCCCCAACATCGGGAACAATCTTCCCTTAAGAATTTTTCTATGTTTAAAATTCTTGCTATCAGACTGATACTTGCTATTTGCCCGCCCTTGCATCCTTAGGGCAGCGGAATACATGTGCAAGAAGGAACTGCAGATGTAGGTGTAAACCGATGGTAGACACAAAAAGCTGGAGTAATTCAGGCAGCATCTCTGGAGAGAAGGAATGAGCGACGTTTCGGGTCGAGACCCGAATAAATGCCCACTTTCCATTCAACGTTCTCTTCGTTAAATGCACCTTATTTACAACCCCATGGAAATTGTAATGCGGTGAAAGTCATCCCGTCCGCAGTTTGCATCCAGAGTGATATTAACTAACGTGTAATTCTATCTGCAGGAGAATAATTTCAACGCACCGCAGTGTCAAACTGCCCGCAGTGTCATTGAGACTAACAATAGTTCTCAACGACTCCCAACTCTCACTTAACCATTTAGACACGTGGAGACTCATGTGCTGGAGGAACTCAGCGGGTCAGGCAGCATTGTTGGAGGGAATAGACGACGTTTCGGGGCGGGGCTCTTCTTCAGACTGAATAGGTGGGGGAGGGGGGGTGGAAAAGATACGTGGAGTGGCTTAGGAAAAGTCTGACAAGTGTCTTGCATTCCCTCTCTCCATCTCTCCCCCGCCCCTTGTCGTCCTATTAGTTTCACTGTTCGTATCCCCGCGTTGTCACATTTTCCACAGCCAACAATGGACCATTGTGGGCTCCAGATTTCCCTGATCATCCGTACTGGCTTTGATTTTTTTTGCTTTTCACACATTTCATTCATTTGTTCGTTGTACATTTTCATGCCTCTGGTTTCCCTCTCTCCAGACCCTCAGGGGCCTCGACCCGAAACGTCAACCTATTCCTTTCTCCAGAGATGCTGCCTGACCCGCTGAGTTACTCCAGCTTCAAGTGCCTATCCTGACAAATGATAGGTGGGTACAGCCCCACCATCCCCGCTCCCCTGTATCCACCTATCACTCCCAAAGCCTTGTCCCGCCCCACACATCTCATTTCCAGCTTTCTCCCCCCAACTCCACCTATCTGAAGAAGGGTCCCGACCCTAAACGTCGCCTGTCCATTTCATCCAAAGATGCTGTCTGAGTTTCTCCAGCATTTGTATTTTTCTTTTGAGCCTGTTGGTTACTGGGATTGGCCCCATCGGATTAACGCTTTCTCGCTTGCATCGTAACACCATCGGAAGTCTATCTTATCCGATGCACTTAAATGCGGATGTAAATATTTCACATGAACGCGATTGAGTCAGAAGCAACTAGATTGGAATATTTTAGTTATGGGGTGAGATTGGGTGGGTTGGGCTTGTTTTCCCTGAAACAAAGGAGGCTGAGCAGTGACCTGACGGAAAGAGAGGGTAGCGACCAGAGGCAAAGAGAGGGTAGATAGTCGTAACCTTTTCCCCAAGACGGGGTATGAAAAACAAGAGGGTCTAGTTGTAAGAAGAGGTAGAAGGCTGAGCGGTAAGATTTATTTTACACAGAGAGTGTTTGATATCGAATATACTGCCAGAGGAGATAATGGAATCAGGTGTAAGAGACATTTAGAGAGACACTTAAACAGACAATGGTGGAAGGTTGTACACAAAGTGACTCAGCAGGTCAGGCAGCATCTCTGGGGAGAAGGAATGGGTGACGTTTCGGGTCGGGGCCATTCTTCCCTCCTGCACAGTGTTTGAAGGGTGTGGTCCTAACGCAGGCAAATGGGATTAGCGTAGATAGGCAAAAGGGGGCGGTATGGGCGCGGTGGGCCGAATGGCCTGTTTCTGCGCTCAGCGACGCTCTGGGTCTGGAAAGGCTTGGTCTAGTCCCAAGTGTACGATTCCGTTTCACATTTCCTCATCACACAGAATCGTGCCATTCGGCCGCCTCACTAACCCCGTCACTTCACTCATTGCCCCAGTGGCAATTCTAGCCACAGCCTCACCAATGACCCCAATGTTTTACCACTCACCTACACAATGACGGTAACTGGATTGGCCCATGAACCATCCAGCTTGCAGGTCCTGGGCGGTAGGACGGAATCGGAATACCCGCGCGAAACCGACTCGGTCCAGGGGGGAAGGAACTGCAGATGCTGGTTTACACCGACGATGGAGACAAAATGACGGAGTAACTCGGCAGGACAGGCAGCATGGGTGACGTTTCGGGTCTGAAGAAGGGTGTCGGTCCGAAACGTCACCCATTCGCAGCGGTAGAGTTGCTGCCTTACAGCGAATGCAGCGCCGGAGACTCAGGGTTGATCCCGACTACGGGTGCTGTCTGTACGGAGTTTGTACGTTCTCCCCGTGACCTGCGTGGGTTTTCTCCGAGATCTTCGGTTTCCTCCACACTCCAAAGACGTGCAGGTTTGTAGGTTAATTGGCTGGGTAAATGTAAAAATTGTCCCTAGTGGGTGTAGGATAGTGTTAGAGTGCGGGGATCGCTGGGCGGTGCGGACCCGGTGGGCCGAAGGGCCTGTTTCTGCGCTGTGTCTCTAAATCTAAATCTAAAATCTAATCCTTCTATCCAGAGATGCTCCAGCATTTGTGTCTATCTTCGGTCCAAGGAGAGCGTGCAAACTCCACGCACACAGCACCAGAGGTCAGGAATGAATCCGACTCTTCGAAGACGAGAAAGAACAGCGGTGAATTGAGAATGATCAGCCATGATCACGTTGAATGGCGGTGCTGGCTCGAAGGGCCGAATGGCCTCCTCCTGCACCTATTGTCTATTGAATTGTGTTGCCCACTGACTTTCTTTAGATCCCTGGCTTAACCTTTGATATCAATAGCTCTTCACAGTTTTGTTCTGATTGTCTACTCGCCCCAATGTTAGAAGATAACAATGATATAAATGTAAAAATTGTCCCTAGTGGGTGTAGGATAGTGTTAATGTACGGGGATCGCTGGGCGGCACGGACTTGGAGGGCCGAAAAGGCCTGTTTCCGGCTGTATATATATGATATGATATGATATGATATGGTAACTCGGCGGGTCAAAAGGATTCTATTTTGCTCCAGAGATGCTACCTGGCCCGCTGAGTTGCTCTAGCTTGCTGTGTCTATCTTCAGTGTAAACCAAGGAATCTGCAGTTGCTTCCTACACAATGACATGGCAACGCTGGCTCCCTGTTAGGCGGGTCAGCAGTCAACACTGACATTAATGTTCTTGGGTTGTACCTGCGTGGACTCACGGGCACTCGCTTCAAATGCCTGACCAGTATTTTCATGCAAGGCGGGGCCCAGTTATTGAAGATAACGGTGGTGAGTTTTGGCGCACTGGAGTGAAAAGGCGAGGCAAATATTGGAATGGTGGCACAGCGGCAGAGTTGGTGCCTTGCAGCGCCAGAGACCCGGGTTCGATTCTGACCAAGTGTGCTGTCTGTGTGGAGCTTGCATGTTCTCTTTGTGACCGTGTGGGCTTCCTCCGAGTGCTTCGGTTTCCTCCCACAGATCAAAAACTTGGAGGTTAACCGGCTGCTGTAATCTGTCCCCGGTGTGTAGGATTGAACTAGTGCGCGGGTGGTCGCTGGTCGGCGCGGATTCGATGGGCCGAAGGGCCTTGTTTCCTTGTTGTATCTCCAAAACGAAACTAAACAAGAAACTGGGGTAATAGAGATGACATCCCCAAACTCTCCCGGAATCAAATGGCCGACGTGTCGTGCGACTAATGTTGATCAAGGGTATTGGTGCGCTGCGTTGAGTAGAAAGCTAAACTGGATAAGACCCACAGACACAATAATTCCATCGCACCTGAACAATGCAAAACACCTCGACTTGTCACACTCTGGGTCTTTCTAATGTTTGCAGCCCACTGCTCTCGATGCCTTTATCTGCACTGAATCTGTCGAATCAGGGTAATAGCACTCAGATCTGCCAAGCCTGCACATTGGTGGGAATACATTCTGTGTCGAGAGCGTTGTGGTTCGAATCCCAGCCCAGAGGCTAATGCACAGTATCTTCGCCGTTAGAGCGCACGACTTAAGAGAGTACAACCCTTCCAACACGTGCATGATTTCCCCGCTCCCTTCCATAAAGGATCGCAGACCCAAATCAGACTTCTTCACCGTGCCTTGCCCAATACTTGTATCCCAACAAGCAATAAACGAATCAGTCTGAAGAAGGGCCCTGACCCGAAAAATCGCCTGTCTATTCCCTCCTTAGATGCCGAGTTCCTCCTGTTCCCTGCCACCCATATCCATCCCTCCAGCTTTACATATCGCCCCTCCTCTCTCCTTATCTGACAGGTTTTTGACACCCTTTCATCTCCCGCCTTTGCCACTTTCTCCATCCATCTGCTAATCAAACTCTCCCTCATTGATTTCCACTTGACACCCCACTTCTCTTTTCCAACTTTCTCCCCCCATGTCCATCAGCCTGAAGAAAGATCCCATTTTGAAACGTGGACTGTGCATTTCTCTCCACAGATGCTGTTTGACCCGTTGAGTTAGTCAGTCACTTTGTTTTGCCCCGTGAGCTGTATAGATGTATAGAAAGTATAATGGCCATATTCCTACATTGCAGGCTGCACTCCGAGAAGATCAATGTGACTTACCTATATTTTGACTTTCTGCCGGACTCAATATAAATGCCTATCAATTTTAATCAACTATATGGCCACTTTTCGAAATGGGACTTTATTGACGTACATAGCTGGCCAAAAAAAAAGTAAGGAAGCTTTTAAATTTTCTGTGGCCAGCACATTATTCCTCTGACTCAGTAAGGTCAAGTACTGGTGCATAATTAATATAAATGTTCTTGCCAGTCATCACTTTCACTACCTTCATTTGCCAAATAGAACATTTAAAGGACTTGCATTGCGGAAAGCAAACATGACTCATAATCATTGATTGAAATGTCTTTCCATTCTTCAAGCCATTCACAAAAATGTGATTAAATTATGACTAAGTCTTTATCTCATTAAGCTATTTATATCAATATGTCATTAGAAATTGACCAACGCATGAGGCATCAATTGACAAAATATTCCATTGCACAATAACGTTTCATGGGTGCTCTTGGATTATGACATTTGAATTTCAAAAGTCCACAGTATTACTTTCTATAATGTGCAACATGCAAGCATGTCCGAGTCTGAAGAAGGGTCTCGACCCGAAACATCACCCATTCCTTCTCTCCCGAGATGCTGTCTGACCCGCTGAGTTACTCCAGCATTTTGTGTCCTATTCAAAGAATGGCTATGAAACTAAAAATTAAATAATAGCAAATTACATCATTGTAAACATGGATTTCAAACTCGTACACATAACAAAATGCTGGAGCAACTCAGCGGGTCAGACAGCTTTGGCGGATGTAATGGACAATGTTTCCGATCTTCAGACTGTTGGTTTAATTGGTCCTAATCCTCTTGAAAAATTGCCATTGCCAAATTCAATATAATTATTGAATACATTTTCCAGCAATTACTCTTGCATCAACATTATCATCAGATGACAGAAGTTGCCTTGCACGATCATCACAATCATAATCAGAATCACCCATTCCTTCTCTCCTGAGATGCTGCCTGGCCTGCTGAGTTACTCCAGCATTTTGTGACCCATTTCTTCTCTCCTAAGAAGCTGCCTAACCTGCTGAGTTACTCCAGCATTTTGTGAATAATCACAATCATAATCATAACCATAATCATACTTTATGAGCCAAGTATGTTTTGCAACATACGAGGAATTTAATTTGCCATAAAGTCATTGCTATTAGCTAATATAATATTTCATTGCTATTAGCTAATGTAATAATAACTGGCATAGCTCTCTCTAATTATAACCTGTCAAGTGGGGGTTTCCCTCAATTGTAGCCACTTGATCCTATTGCAATATACATTTTCTCCCTTTTACAAATACTAACCGAGTCAGTGTCCATATGAAGTTGCTCCTTTGCGTTCTCCAAACTCCAGATACTACTTTAAACACATTTCCTCTTGACATGGCCCTCTGTGTTGGAAACACCATTTTTGAGGCATATATTGGTCTTTCATGGACAACTTACTGGGATTATACCTTGCCGCCAAGGAATACAGCACATTAATAAATATTTCTTAGAATTTAGAAGGTCAATGGTTGCCATTTTGGAGAGAATAATCCCCCAAAAATGATTGGCATTTGAAATCGAATATCACTGTACCTTAATTGGTACACGTGACAATAAAAGACCTTTGAACCTTTGAATAAACTGGGTTTGAAATTAAATTCAGGATGGAGTTGTTCAGATTAAGTTTCTGGAACATAGAACACAGCCTGGCTGTGCCAAACATGATGCCAAGCGATACTAACCTCCTCTGCCTGCACATGATCCATATCTCTCCATATCCATGTACATATCCAAAGCCTCTTAAATTACACTATCTATATACTAAAACTCTCGTTTGTTCGTTTGTTCCTCAACTATAGCCAAAACGGTATACGATAGCACAACAATTTTAGCCCCACAATTTTAGCCCCACCGTCATCCCTTTGGTGCTAATGGAAGAAGTTTCATTGAAATCGGTGTTATATTTTTAAACATTCACATTTTAAAGTTTAAATCTATCTCTTTTGGAGAGAGGGGGAGGGAGGGAGGGGGGGGGGGGGATGGAGGGAGGGGTGGGGGAGAGGAAGGGGGAGGAGAGAGGATAAGGGGGGTTGAGGGGGATGGAGTGAGGGGAGGGGAAGGGGAGGGGAGGGGAAGGGGGGAGGGGAAGGGGGAGGAGAGGGGAGGGGGTAGGAGAGGGATGCAGCACCAATGCAGGAAAGGTTTGGGCCCTACAGTCCCACTTGGTCTAGTCACATCTAAAAGCCTCTTAAATGCCATTATCTACATTCATTTCTTCCAGGATCTCAAAAACTGCAGAACCCCTCACCATCCCCTTGTTTCCTTAAAATACCCAAGGTTTATGAACCACTTTGTAAATGTTCTACTCCTGATTTGTCCCTCTCCTCTATGTTTCTGACTCAGACATCTTTGACTGATGAAGTTCAGCCCTTTACCCTTGAATGCCAGTGTAACTTAACAGTGTAAATTAGCTGAAATTTGAGGTCTGTTTCATAAAAACTGGTGGAATGTTTGGTAAAGGAACATAACCTACCTTTCGTGGAGGTAGAATGCATGGCTGAACATTAGTTGATACTTTGCAGCTGTAGTCCCTAGAAAAGATGATGCAGGTTGCTCAAGATTCAAGGTATTTGACTGGAGCAAATAGATACAGGGTTACTGGAAGGCATGAGACATACCAATATTGAATCGCTGCTTAACATCAGCAAGAATAATTAAACTAGCGAAGTGCACTCCAGCCAATTTAATGTCAGTGGTAAGGAAACTGAACATATAGTAACAGGGAGAAAAATTAATTGGCATTTGAAGAAGTATTGCCTTGTAACTAAAAGCCAGCATTGATTTGTTAAATGACAAATTGTGTTTGACTAATTTGATCAAGTCCTTGAAGGACTAATGGAGAAAGCTATTAAGGGTAATATAGTTGACGTACGCCTCTGGACAAAAAATAAGCTCTTTGACAAAGTACCACCTAATGAGCTTGTTTGCAAAATTTAAATTTATGAGATCAAAGGCACTATGGACAAAAGACCTGGGCAAGAACACTTGATGCAAAGTAGAACCTGGTTGTTTTCAGATTGGAGGGAATGAGTTAGTGGTGAATTATTATTTTAAATCTACGGATATTGGAAATCTGAAATAGTCACAGAAAACACTGAATATACACAGGCTCAAACAGAGTTAATGTTTCATGTCAAAGATCTTGAAATAATTCAATTGTGTAACCCTGGTGTATGTTCTAGGACTGATGGATGCTGTGACATACTGTATATTATTATTAATAATAAATATAATCTGTATATTAATTATGTGGGTAACTGGGACAATGTTTCAAAATATACAAATGAATTCAAAATCAGCAATGCATTAAACAACAGGATCGACTGTGGAGAGCTCCAACCGCAGGGCCTGTGGACTTTGGCATCGTAAAGCCCGTGGTCTCTGATAAGAAGAGGCCGACTCGGGAGCTCCATGCCGTAGAGAGTGTTTCAACCGACCTGAGGCGAGAGTTTCGATCATCCCGACGCGAGGGCTTCGGACAGTCGGCATCGGCGACTGCGGACGGTTCCACAGCCCCGACCGCGGGTGAACAAAGAGGAAGGTGATTGAACTTTATTACCTTCCATCACAGTGAGGAACGTGGAATCCGCTGGTGGATGTTTATGTTACATTTTATTTTATATGGCTGTGTGTCTTGTTGCTTTTCACTTAGACAATGGAGGACTAATGGAGAAAGCTATTAAGGGTAATGTGGTTGATGTGCGCTTCTGGACAAAAAAAAACTCTGACAAAGTACCACCTAATAACTCAAAATTCACTGTAACTTAATTGGTTCATGTGACAATAAATTGATCTTGAAATCTTGAAACACTGTGGAGGATGGCAATACACTTAAGAAAACACAAACAAAATGTATGAACACTAGAAACTATGAACATCTGCAGGGTAATTTTACCATGGAGCAATGTAAGATGATGCATTTAAAATATTGTGGTGTTCATTTATATGGCTGTGTGTCTTGTTGCTTTTCACTTAGACAATGGAGGACTAATGGAGAAAGCTATTAAGGGTAATGTGGTTGATGTGCGCTTCTGGACAAAAAAAAACTCTGACAAAGTACCACCTAATAACTCAAAATTCACTGTAACTTAATTGGTTCATGTGACAATAAATTGATCTTGAAATCTTGAAACACTGTGGAGGATGGCAATACACTTAAGAAAACACAAACAAAATGTATGAACACTAGAAACTATGAACATCTGCAGGGTAATTTTACCATGGAGCAATGTAAGATGATGCATTTAAAATATTGTGGTGTTCCAGTATGTAGAAACCGTTTCCTTTAATCAAATGGACAAAGTTTTTTTATTTTGGATTCTCAAAATGTAAATCTCATGAAGGCATCATTGACAAGCTTTGATACTGTTCTCTTCTACAGTGCATGCAAAGCTCTTCTAAGAACATTGTGCAGGTAATTGCAATTCTGGATGACCATAGCAAATATTCTTCAGCAGGTGCGTTATATACTAAACAAACAGGTCATCCAGTTCCAATGGTCTAGCAGTACGTACAAGGAGTACTTGTACTTAGAAACAGAAAATAGGTGCAGGAGTAGGCCATTTGGCCCTTTGAGCCAGCATCGCCATTCAATATTTATTCATAAAATGCTGGAGTAACTCAGCAGGTCAGGCAGCATCTCAGGAGAGAAGGAATGGGTGACGTTTCGGGTCGAGACCCTTCTTCAGACTGATGTCAGGGAGGCGGGACAAAGGAAGCATATACTCGCCATTCAATATGATCATCCAAAATCAGTACCCCATTCCAGCTTTTTCCCCATATCGCTAGATTCCCTTAGCCCCAAGAGCTAAATCTAATGTACTTTAAAGCAGCATAGCCCAGCAACATGTGTAATAAATGTGCTTCTATATTTTGCCACATGTTTATAGCATTTGTGAACTTTTCTTTGTGAAGTAAGCTTTTTTTCATACTATATATTCCATTAGATATGCAGGCACACACTTCACCAATTAATGTTTCTGGAGGTTTCTCGTTTTGTTTTGGAGAAATTTTGTCTTTAACTTGCAATTTTCCATTGCATGGCCAAGATCTATTAGATTGAAACCCATGGTGAAATTATTCTTTCAGCAGTAACTGGTCACAGAATTAATGTAGGAAAATAACTGCAGATGCTGGTACAAATCGAAGGTATACACAAAATGCTTGAATAACTCAGCAGGTCAGGCAGCATCTAGGAGAGAAGGAATGGGTGACGTTTCGGGTCGAGACCCTTCTTCAGACTGATGTTGGGGGGGGGGGTCAAAGAAAGGATATAGGTGGAGACAGGAAGACAGTGGGAGAACTGGGAAGGGGGAGGGGAAGAGAGGGACAGAGGAACTATCTAAAGTTAGAGAAGTCAATGGCTGTAAGCTGCCCAAGTGAAATATGAGGTGATGTTCCTCCAATTTCCGATGGGCCTCACTATGACACTGGAGGAGGCCCATGACAGAAAGGTCAGACTGGGAGTGGGAGGGGGAGTTGAAGTGCTCAGCCACCGGGGGATCAGGGTTAGTTAAGGCGCTCAGCCACCGGGAGATCAATATTAATTAATATATTATTAAGCTTTAATGTAACTGCATTCTTCCATCATTGAGTTGTAAAGATTAGGCATTATTCCTTATCATTTGGAAAACAGAACCAGGAGATGCTCGGTGTTACATAAGCTGCCATTGCTGCCGTGAAATGAGTATCTACACCAAATTATATACATTGATGCATAATCCTTTCTGCCTTTGAACAAAAAACAAAATTGTAAAGCATTCAGCTTGTAGCAAGACTGACCATTAATATAGTATACTTTTGCTACATGAATCAACGAGTAGAGACTGTTGCACTGTTCCCTAAAATTACTTTAAAGCCCAATATTTCACTTAAAATGGCACACGTACAACATTGAGCAATGCTTAAGTAAAAAGGAATTTAAATGAACATCAATGAAGTGTAGTATTCTCAACGTGCTTTACACCTTTGCATTTGTAATTACATTGAATCAAACGTGCTGCTTTTAACATTGCTAAGATTCTGGATGAACAATTCTGTTTTTAAATTAAAGCAGAATAAAATATAACATTGCTCATAGAACAGAAAATATTTGACAGGTCAGGCTGAATCCACGAAAAGCGCAATTAATGTTCCATTAGAATTTCCAGCTTTTTGTGTTTATTTCAAATGTCCAGAATCTGGACTATTTTGCATTTCATCACATTATTCCTTCAATACTCATACGATTGAACTACTTTACTAAGATATTTTCAAAAGGTAGAAATTCAATTAATTACATTGTGAGAATACCATAGAAGCGGTGGCGCAGCGGTAGAGTTGCTGCCTTACAGCGAATGCAGCGCCGGAGACTCAGGTTCGATCCTGACTACGGGCGCCGTCTGTACGGAGTTTGTACGTTCTCCCCGTGACCTGCGTGGGTTTTCTCCGAGATCTTCGGTTTCCTCCCACACTCCAAAGACGTACAGGTATGTAGGTTAATTGGCTGGGCAAATGTAAAAATTGTCCCTAGTGGGTGTAGGATAGTGTTAGTGTGCGGGGATCGCTGGGCGGCGCGGACCCGGTGGGCCGAAGGGACTGATTCTGCGCTGTATCTCTCAATCGAAAAAACAAAAATCTAGATGAAGTAATAGAGATGGGCAGACATAGTTCAGTGCACAATTCTACACTTTGGATAATCTCTGACCCCTCTCACCCTGGCCATAAATGCTTTGAAGTACTTCCCTCTGGAAGGCGACTCCGGACTGTCAAAGCAGCCACAGCCAGACATAAAAACAGCCTTTTCCCCGCGAGTAGTAGCTCTACTCAATAACCAAAAGTCTGTAGTCTCTTTTTGCTCTGGTTTATTTCACTCACATGTTTAAACCGTAATGTTGTATTCTTAATGTTTTAATGTTTTATGCTTTATTCTTAATTGTTTACTGTATGTTTGTGTCGTTACTTGCGAGCGGAGCACCAAGGCACATTCCTTGTATGTGTACATACTTGGCCAATAAACTTATTCATTCATTCAAGATTAGGGCAGGCAGTTCACCTTTAGTGGAGTGGAAGGATCTTTAGATCACATCTCTTCAAAGGCTGAGATTGAACTAGATAAAACTTTCTGGAGACAACCCAAATCTGTAATTTTGTATGCGAAAGAATAGATTGCAAAAGCTCAGAAGCAATGCCAAAAATTGTACCATTACTTGATGAAGTTGTCCTGAAGTATTATTAATACCTATGGACCTAATTACTGCAAGAGTATTAGAGCAAAGAAAACACCCAGCATAGATAGACACAAAATGCTGGAGTAACTCAACGGGACAGGCACCATCTCTGCATAGAAGCATGGGGGATGTCTCGGGTCTGAAGAAGGATCTCAACCTGAAAAGTCACCCATTCCTTCTATCCAGAGATGCTGCCTGTCCTGCTATGTTACTCCAGCATTTTGTGTCTATCTTTGATGTAAACCAGCATCTGCAGTTCCTTCCTACCCACAGCATAGATACATTGAATGTTACCACAGATGATGGATAATACTTAGGCAGTGAAAATTGGCAAACTGGAGCTGCCCACTTTTCCATACCCACTCCCAGTCAACTCGGCAGTTAAGTTTTCTGGTATGAAATAACTACGTTGATTCTAGCCTGCTGGTGTCCAGTGTTTTTTCAGTTCCACGTCAACAAAATGAATCTTCTGTGGCTTTCATACAGGGTGCAGTATTGCTTCTGAAACTACATCACCACACAGTAGGCAACATTACTATTCTCATCCAAAGTGTTCCTTCTATCTCCAGCCTGGTGAAGCTGCCTTTACTCCCTTCCATTTACACTCATCCACTGGCAGCCAGAGTTTCCTACAATGGCTTCTTCTCCCGGCCTTGAATTATTCTGCCTGAAGTTTGAAAGACGCAAGTAATTACCTCATTCTCCATCTATGCAATGTCCTTTGCTGACTTTGTCTGTTGACATGGAGCCAGTTTTCATAAGCACCACATTCCACAAACCGACCACGACCTTGTCTCAGAGGATTCAAATTTATATCCTGTTATCTGTCGGGAAAAAATAATGAGCTAACTAAGGCTGAAGGAATAACAAAATCTGAGGACACACAGCTGACTCGATACCCTTTGATAATCATCATCTTTGTGGCTAGCCTATCTTAAGTGGAGCTACTGACACCATTTGCCACCATGAAGACCATTCACTTCCATCACAAACTTAACCTGCCGCAACCCCACTTCTACCTAGCCTGCCTTGAACCTCATCAATGGTTCACTTGACAGTTCTTCAACTTCATTAAACTTCACTTGTTCCAAACCTCTTTTGCCCATACCAAGTATAACACATTAGCACAGGTACATGGATAACAGTTTAGTGGGATATGGGCAAGGCATGGGCCAATGGGTCTATCTAAAATGGGGCATCTTGGTCAGCCTAGGCGGGTTGACCGGATGGCCTGTTTCCATGCTGTATGACTCTATGACACTTTCAGATATTCCTGTTCTCACTGACCTGAACTAGCCCTCATATATATTATTAATTTAAACCCATCTTCATATTTGAAAATAAAACCAATCTGCTAGAGGGACTAAGTGGGCCAGGCAGCATCTGCGGAGGAAAATGGGCAGTCAATGTTTCTGTTTGAGACAATTCACCTGGACTAGAAACTGCAGACTGTCCAGTTACCTCCATAGACGCTGCCTGGTCCATTGAGTTCCGCCAGCAATTTGATATTTTGTTTGTTCCAGGTTCCAGCATCTGCTGCCCCTTGTGTATCCTCTACGTATTACATATTTGACTTGTTTATCTCTCCAAACTCCAGCAGCCTCCCACCTTATTCTGCATCTCTAGGAAGGCGAGTTTCCCCATGTCTCCATTGAGTATTCAGCCTGCTTGCCTCTGCACACTGAAATCTTTTATCTCGCAGATTCTTAAAGCTCACTTCGAGGTCTTGGCCAAACCACCCCTTCTTTTTCAGGAGACTTGGTCGCTCTCTTCGTTCACGGCCCTTTTTTTTAATGTAATATAAATAGAAATGTATTTTATTGTAGCTGGTAGACACAAATTGCTGGAGTAACTCAGCGGGTCTGGCAGCATCTCTGGAGAGAAGGGATGGGCGACGTTTCGGGTTGAGACCCTTCTTCAGACTGATGTCAGGGGAGGGGTCGGGACAAAGATAGGATGTAGTCGGAGACAAGAAGACTAGTGGGAGAACTGGGAAGGGGGAGGGGATAGAGAGGGAAAGCAGGGACTATCTGAAGTTAGAGAAGTCAATGTTCATACTGCTGGGGTGCAAACTGTTGTAGCTGGTTCCTGTCTGGATCACTGATGACATCCTATACACCCACAAAGTTATCATTCCACTGCCGAATAAATAAATGCAAAGGGACTAAATCTTTAATGCAAACCAAAACATACTATCCTCATTATGAACAGTTTCCACTATATTCTGGCCGAGATTCTTCCCAAAACTTATTAAACCAGCAATCAACTTGGCGAAACTGAATATTATTTGCGTAATGATGAATTTAAGTTTGCAGGAAATTTAGAATACTTACACGTGAAAGGTTCAAAGTTGCCCTATTGATAAAAAAATACCTAAAGTTATGATTTTTTTAAAAGGTAAGGTTACGCCTTACAGTCTGGACATGTGTATACATCGCAAGAATTGGCGCCCATTAATTTTGTTCTTCCGCTTGTACATATTTTGCTCTTCGGCCCTGTTTCATTTCCAAATTCTGTCCAGAAATATTTCGTCCAATTTCGCTATTTTGGTAACAAGCACACTCAAAACCATGAGAGAGAGAGAGAGAGAGAGAGAGAGAGAGGTGGTGAATTTCGATCAAGATGTTGTTACTTTGCCCAGTCCGAAGTCAGAGACAGATTTCGCGTTGACAACACGGAGGCGACAAGTCGGATAGCACAGAGGAGAAAACATAATGCTAATTGAACGAAGTGTCAATCAGCGGGTGCGCTGGATCAGGCGAGGAATAGCGGTACAGAAACTGTTGGATTAATACATTGTAGATTGATATCGAGATTCGTGAGATGTGGAGGCTGGATCGCAGAAAGGCTTGGTTTTGTGTTTTAAATGACACCGAGAATCACAACAATTACTTTGTACACATCACATTACTATTGGATACGAAATGCTGGAGTAACTCAGCGGGACAGGCAGCATCTCTGGAGAGACGGTATATGTCCCGCCGAGTTACTCCAGCACTTCGGTTTAAACCAGCATCTGCAGTTCCTTCCTGCACATTACTCCTGGACCTACATTTTAGCTTTATTAATTTGATGCGGGTGTCTTGTATTTCACTTGTAGTTCCACAGATCACTTTTTTTCTAAGACATCAACAAATGTAAATGTGTTAAGTACGAAATTCACTTCCTTTCCCCATTTTCAGACAGAGCACCGAGTTTCGAACCCACCAGCGTTTCCCTTTGCCCACACTGGCTCTCACTGCGAGCTAGTAATTGGAGAGCAGCAGGATAATGAAGGTACACGAGTACTGTCACAAATCAATCTGGGTCCACTTAGAAAAGGCGATCTCAGCCGAGTACAAAACAGAGAGCACAATTAAAATAATTAACCCGAAACGATTCAAAAAATGATGCAATTTGTCATTTAGTCCTTGTTGTATTACGCTTATCCTTCTTATCTCAGTTGGGCTACTTAGAAAAAAAGAAATATGCCACAATGACATTGACATATCCTGTTGGTTTTCCCATTTCAATGCCGCCCACTTTCTCGACGCTGTTCAGCTCGTCGTTCAGACCCCATAGCGAGAAGCAATCCTCCACAGACACTCGAAGCACCAACAACAATGAACGAGACCTCAGAACAAAGCAGCGCCGAATGTCGGGGGTAGACACAATTAAAACCTCTCGGCTAACGATGACTAAACGCGCACTCTAAGCATTTGTACTCGCGTTGTGTTGGAGTGGAACACCGCCCCAACAACAATAACCATATTTCAACAAAAATAAACCACCAACGGGACACATTTCCAACTTGTTGAAGGGGCAACGCTTCGCCTCCTCACCAGTTACACTAAAAAAAAGCGACGATGATAAAGATTAGAAGCCCAATTTTAATGACAAATGGACAATTTAAATCAGACTCGTCAAAACACCAGGAGATATTTAAAGCTATATACTGTTCATTTAGTTTTAATAGCAACATTGTTTGTTTTAGAAAACGGGAATTAATTGGCGTGAAAGGTAAATAAATATAGACTCATAAATTCGGTAAATAGCTTGGAATTTTATATTATAAAGTAATGATGTTGACTGGGAATAGGTTACAGAGACTGGGTCTGTATTAGAACTCATGCATCCCACTACTCCCTCCGACCCAACTTGTCTCGCATCTTCTGTTCTCTAAATCTGTTCACCTTGATTCTCTTTAAGAAAATAACTGCAGATGCTGGTACAAATCGAAGGTATTTATTCACAAAATGCTGGAGTAACTCAGCAGGTCAGGCAGCATCTCGGGAGAGAAGGAATGGGTGACGTTTCGGGTCGAGACCCTTCTTCAGACTGATTCTCTTTAATGTACATTTATTACATGTGCTATTGGAAGCTGTCTTTGGTAACCATATTAGGCAGCGGGAACGGCCATTGAAATGTTTTAACACTTCAGTGAGAAGTTGCAGGAACTTGCAAACAGGGTTCTTGGTATAAGTCTGACGAAGGGTCTCGACCCGCTGTGTTACTCCAGCACTTTGTGTCTATCCTCTCGGTATTACATGCAGGTTTGACTGAGACTGGGTCTGTATTAGAGATGAATGTCCTAATTCAGTACCTGATCCCTGAATGTCTGAATGGAACATTCCTTTAATGAATCAAAACAATCTATTGCTTTATAAAAAACGTTGTTCTTAATCCTTTGAGCTTTATATTGTTAGTATATCCAATACAAACTAATTCCAATGATCCAAGAATGCAAAAAGATTTGGAGTTATGTTGAAACAGTACGCCAGGTCTATTCAGGACCAAGGAGAGCGCTAGACAGCTCCGCGAGGTTCTAGCGCCCCTGCGTGTTGACCAGGGATAACTGCAACTCTATCGAGATCATCCAAACACCCAGGGGCTCCCTCTACCGCCCTATATTTGCATTTGTTTTTGAAATGATTGTTACTTTAAGTATGAGATATTTATTTTATAGGTTTATATAGGTCGGAATACAGTAGACCATATTATATAGGTTGACTAGGTTAATTCCTGGAATGGTGGGACTGTCATATGTTGAAAGACTGGAGCGGCTAGGCTTGTATACACTGGAATTTAGAAGAATGAGAGGGGATGTTATCAAAACGTATAAGATTATTAAGGGGTTGGACACGTTAGAGGCAGGAAACATGTTCCCAATGTTGGGGGAGTCCAGAACAAGGGGCCACAGTTTAAGAATAAGGGGTAGGCCATTTAGAACGAAGATGAGGAAAAACTTTTTCAGTCAGAGAGTTGTAAATCTGTGGAATTCTCTGCTCAAGGCAGTGGAGGCCAATTCTCTGAATGCATTCAAGAGAGAGCTAGATAGAGCTCTTAAGGATAGTGGAGTCAGGTGGTATGGGGAGAAGGCAGGCATGGGGTACTGATTGAGAATGATCAGCCATGGTCACATTGAATGGCGGTGCTGGCTCGAAGGGCTAAATGGCTTACTCCTGTACCTATTGTCTATTGTCTATTGTCTATTTTCAGACTTATCTTCTCACTTTAGCATATCAGTGTTAATTCTCTGAGTAGGAAGGAACTGCAGATGCTGGTTTAAATCGAAGATAGACACAAAGTGCTGGTGTTACTCGCTGAGATACTCCAGCATTTTGTGTCTATCTTAATGTTAATTCTCTGTTGTACTACTGCATTCAAAGTGTTGGATTTTAGTCAGATTGAGGCCTACACTGAGACTGAAAAGCTTGAAGAGGGCAGGAAAATGCCAGGCCTGGATATCAGAAGTCTGCAGCTTGTGGTACGACTGAGTGTTAGCACGGAACATCCCATGGGCACTGCGGGTCAAGGACTCGATGGGTTCTGTGACGTGGTTCACTGAGAAAACTGCTCAGATTGTCTGGTGAACTGTCTCATAGAAACATAGAAACATAGAAAATAGGTGCAGGAGTAGGCCATTCAGCCCTTCGAGCCAGCGCCACCATTGAATTTGACCATGGCTGCTCATCCTAATTCAGTACCCGTTCCTGCTTTCTCCCCATAGCCCTTGATTCCTTCAACCCTAAGAGCTATATCTAACTCTCTCTTGAAAACATCCCGTGAATTGGCCACCACTGCCTTCTGTTGCAGAGAATTTCTCAGATTCACAACTCTCTGGGTGAACATGTTTTTCCTCATCTCAGTCATAAATGGCCAACCCCTTATTCTTAAACTGTGATCCCTGGTTCTGGACTCCCCCAACTCCCCCATTGCCAGAACTCACCAACAAGCACCAAAACCTCGCTTGGCTGCCAGCGAGAGAGGGCCTCCCAGTCCGATCCTGTGTGTACTGTCAGTGTCTGCCTCCCAATGCGTGTTGCCTTGGGACGGTTGCTATGGAGAGGAGATGGTTGCCCACCTCTTTGTAGAGTATGGATTTGCTAAGAAGGTCTAACATGCCATAAGGTCATAAATGATAGTTGTAGAATTAGGCCATTCGGCCCATCAAATCTACTCCGCCAATCAATCATGGCTGATCTATCTCTCCCTCCTAACCCCATTCTCCTGCCTTCTCCCCTTAACCTCTGACAGTTGTGCTAATCAAGAATCTATCTATCTCTGCCTTAAAAGATGCCAGGGTCCTTGTTACGGTTCATCCCAAGCAGCCATGAAGCTGAGGACTGTCTGATTTGCAGGCTGTTCCCAGTGACACACTCGGAGATGACCATCAAATGCTGCTGGATCATCATCAGTTCAATGAAAGACACTCTTTAGTCTGCCCAAAACCCATTGGGCTCCCAGCATTGCAAGAGGGATATGGGCCAAACACAAGCAAATGGTACTAACTTAGATGGGGCTTCTTGGTTGTCATGGATGAAAGGCCTGTTTCTGTGCTGCCTGGTTCCATGATTCCATGACTTATCAGTGTTCTGATGAAAGGTCATTAGCCTGAAATGTTAACTCTGTTTCTCTCTTCAGTTCATAGTATACAATTTAGTTTATTGTCACGTGTACCGAGGTACAGTGAAAAGCCTTTGTTGTGTGCTAACCAGTCAGCGGAAAGACAATACATGATTACAATCGAGCCATTTACAGTGTGTAGATACACGATAATGATTACTGCAAGGTAAAGCCAGCAAAGTCCAATCAAGGATAGTCCGGGGGTCACCAATGGAGTAGATAGTAGTTCAGGACTCTTCTCTGGTTGTGGTAGGATGATTCCGTTGCCTGATAACAACTGGGAAGAAAGTGTCCCTGAATCTGGAGGTGTGCGTTTTCGCACTTCTACACCTTTTGCCTGATGGGAGAGGGGAGAAGAGGGAGTGGCCAGGGTGCTTCACAGGTGCAGCCTGAACTGCAGCACTTCCTGTTTTATTTCTACTAGGGATGCTCCTGTTACGTATAAAAGGCACACGTGGAAAGGAGCTTCCGAATGCTCTTTCTATTGTGTCTATCAGCCATCAAATGTTCCCTCCTGTTGTCTGAAAATATTCTGTTCTGTTCTTCCCGTTGCTTAATCCCAAGGAACAGAATTGTAGAAGTTTAGGAATGTAAAAACATCTCTTATCACTCAATGTCAGCATAGTGGAACATCAAAGGCCATCTTTGCCTTGTCATTTCACTACTTCTGATTAATCCCAATGCATTCTCGAGCAAAGGGGTTTTAATCAGCTTGATACAATTGAATTAATCACAATTTAAAATATGCATTAATGCATAAATGTTGGTGTACATTAGTTATTAATGTTTACGGCAGCTGTATTCATTGTTACTTTGATGTTGGTACTGTGTGCTTGGAGATGTAAGAGAGAGGGAGTTGCGTTTGTGTGTGGGGTGGGCTTGAGTTTGTGTGTGTGTGTAAGGTGTGTTTAAGGTGTTTGAGGTGTATATGCGTAGGTGTGTGAGTGTGAGGGGTTAACGTGTGAATGGATGTGCTTACCTGTCCGTGGTGGGCGTAGGTTAAAGGATTAAAAGATCAGTCTGAAGAAGAGTCTCAACCTGAAACGTCACCCATTCCTTCTCTCCAGAGATGCTGCCTGTCCCGCTGAGTTACTCCAGCATTTTGTGTCTATCTTCAGTTGAAGGATTACTATGGTTTAGCTCTATATTTGATAATGAACACCCTTTTATCTCTCCAAAATATATCATCATTAATCCTAAAACTAATTAACCCAAATGGTAAAGATGTTTTTAATTATTCATCATCAAAATGTCTAAATTAAGTTCATTGGTAAATAAACCGAGAACCACAAATATAGATGTAGATTGGTGCATCTGTCAATAGCATTTCAGTTCAACAGGTCAATGTCCGATGACAATTTATAGTTCCATGGCTCTGGTGTTTACATACGTGTTTAAATAATCTTTTATAAATTCCATCAGAATGCTTAGACCACTTATGAAAGGATTTTTGTGAGATTATGAATGCCTACAATTCAAACTAATGCTAAACCCTCTTCAACTCAGATGCTTAAAATGTGAATGTTGCAGTAAAACACTGGAGCATAAGAGTTGCTTGCCTGGTTTGTGTTGTGTTTAAAGACTAGTGAGGTTTGTACTTGGTGTAGTTAATTTAAACACTTCCTCTCCCACTCCCTGGCCACTCCCTCTTCTCCCCTCTCCCACCAGGGAAAAGGTACAGAAGTGTGAAAATGCACAGATTCAGGGACAATTTCTTCCCAGCAGTTGTCAGGCAACTGAATCATTCTACCACAACCAGAAAGCAGTGCTGAACTACTACCTACCTCTTTGGTGACCCTTGGACTATCCTTGATTGGACTTCCCTGGCTTTACCTTACACTATACATTATTCCCTTATCATTTATCTGTACACTTTAAATGGCTCTATTGTCTTTCTACTGAGTGGATAGCAGGCAACAAAAGCTTTTCACTATACCTCTGTACACGTGACAATAATAAATTAAACTAAACTACTAAACTAAAAGCAAGCACAATGCTAGGAATATAACATTTACTTTGCTGCAATGTTACTTCAAACTTCCAATGTGTTATTAACATCATGATATGTTAACACATTTTCTAACTTAATCTTAAGTCGATACGATATGATACAGGTATGTAGGTTAATTGGCTGGGCAAATGTTAAAAAAAAAATTGTCCCTAGTGTGTGTAGGATAGTGTTAGTGTGCGGGGATCGCTGGGCGGTGCGGACCCGGTGGGCTGAAGGGCCTGTTTCCGCGCTGTATCTCTAAATCTAAAAATCTAAAATCTAAAAGATACGATAAAACTTTATTCATCCCCAGAGGGGAAATTGGTCTGCCAACAGTCACAACACACAACAAGGTACACGAAAACTTGAAATTAAAAGTGAAAAAGTGTGCACAGCGCCATCACCGGAACAAACAAACAAACACAGACTTATCCACTGGGCAGAGGATTCTAAACTAGTGCCCCCCCCCCCCACCTCCCCCTTTGTTCTGCCACCGTCCCTCACAGCGGTCTCCCCACGCCAGGTCCCCTTTAAGTTCCCCTTCCCCTTTCATGCTCATCGACCACAAGGCCCCACCACCACCGAGGCTTCCATTGCCGCCTAGGCTTCCATTGCCATGACCTCTGAGGCTCCATCGGCCCAGTCTCGCCAACTGGCTTCACCTGGGAGGCCTGTGGGGTGAGTCGGGCCAACCAGGGCTCGTTCCGGTCATCAGCTGTCGTTCTGGTCGTTGGCGGTGTGATTGCTCGGCGGGTGGATCGGGCCCGTGCGGCCTCCCAGGGCACTTCCGTCATGTGTCTGTTTGCCCTTTATTTGCATGGGTCTGCTGACATCGTTTTCATCTGTGAGCACGCACTGCAAGTTTTATCTTACTGTGTAACATTATTTAATTGAGATGCGTTGGTCAAAACTGCAAGCAAAATTGCGTAGATGTTGGAAATTAGAAATTAAACTGATTTATTGCTCGTTGTGTGACATCTTCTGCAATGGATAAACCAAATGGCATTTGGATGGTTGCCTTATATCTGTACTGTACTCTTAATCTGACCTCTCTGACTTTGGTCTGTGGAACATTGGTTCCAATGAAGTCCAATGTAAGATCAAGGAACTGCACCTCATTTCCTAACTGAGCATGTTGCAACCCAAGGGACTCAACATTGAATTCAATTCAACTTCAGCCTTTCCATTCTTGCATCTCACATATTTTTGATTGATGGAAACAGGATCTTCGGCCCACTTAGTCCATGCTGACCATCAATCACCAGTTCACACTAGCTTTATTATAGACAATAGACAATAGGTGCAGGAGTAGGCTATTCTGCCCTTCAAGCCAGTACCACCATTCAATGTGATCATGGCTGATCATTCTCAATCAGTACCCCATGCCTGCCTTCTCCCCATACCCCCTGACTCCGCTATCCTTAAGAGCTCTATCTAGCTCTCTCTTGAATGCATTCAGAGAATTGGCCTCCACTGCCTTCTGAGGCAGAGAATTCCACAGATTCACAACTCTCTGACTGAAAAAGGTTTTCCTCATCTCCGTTCTAAATGACTTACCCCTTATTGTTAAACTGTGTCCCCTTGTTCTGGACTCCCCCAATATTGGGAACATGTTTCCTGCCTCTAACGTGTCCAACCCCTTAATAATCTTATACGTTTTGATAAAATCCCCTCTCATCCTTCTTTATTGTATGAAAGTGGGATAATATAGAACTAGTGTGAACAAGTGATCGATGGTTGGCATGGACTCAGTGGGCTGACGGACATGCTTCCATGCAGAAGTGAAATGATGTCATAACATGTCTTTGCTCAATCAACAAAGCTTGCGGATGCTAATAACTTTATGTTTAATTTTAGTTTTGAGATACAACGCAGAAACAGGTCTTTCGGCCCACCGCGTCCAC
Source organism: Rhinoraja longicauda (assembly GCF_053455715.1). Taxonomy (NCBI): domain Eukaryota; kingdom Metazoa; phylum Chordata; class Chondrichthyes; order Rajiformes; family Arhynchobatidae; genus Rhinoraja; species Rhinoraja longicauda. The sequence continues at coordinate 18,851,590 of NC_135987.1, read as the reverse complement.
ACCGACCAGCGATCCCCACACATTAACATTACCCTACACACACTAGGGACAATTTTACATTTTATACCAAGGCAATTAACCTACAAACTGGCACATCTTTGGAGTGTGGTAGGAAACCGAAGAACTCGGAGAAAGATCTCGGAGAAAACCCCCGCAGTCACGGGGAGTCACGGGGAGTCATGTAGGAACTCCGTACAGACAAGCACTCATAGTCAAGATCAAACCCAGGTCCTAATATGATCCTAATAGGTTTATGACACTTTCCCACAGTTGCAATCATTGAATTTGTGGAATTCTCTGCCTCAGAAGACAGTGGAGGCCAATTCACTGGATGCATTGAAAAGAGAGTTCGATAGAGCTCTTAGGGCTAGCAGAATCAAGGGATATGGGGAGAAGGTTGGAACGGGGTATTGATTGTGGATGATCAGTCATGATCACATTGAGTGGCGGTGCTGGCTCGAAGGGTTGAATGGCCTACTCCTGCACCTATTTTCTATGTTTCTATGTTTCTATGGATGATAACATGCATAACAATGCCCTCAATGAAGAAAGTTTCAGTTAGATTTTTCAAGGTAATAAGAACGTGTCCAATTAGTGTCCCCGAGTCATGTCTATGCTAATTTATAAATCTAATTTAAAACTTTACATCTACATACATTGCCTGTCAGCAAATTATTTCTTAATGTGGTTGTGTTGTGACTCTTCTGTGTTGCATAATGAAATTGTGCGTTTGGATTGAAAAGGAAGTCATCCAGTCTAAAAGATTTACATTTCAAATATTGCCCTCCTTCCAGTAGTGGTTCAACCTGTGCGTTCAATGCCTGGGTTGCACGGTGGCGCAGCGGTAGAGTTGCTGCCTCACAGCGCCAGAGACCCGGGTTCGATCCTGGTTATGGGTGCTTGTCTGCTGGTTCATGTGTCTGTCCAAATGTCTCTTCAGCATTGGTATTGCATCTGTTTCTATCACCTCCTCCAGCAGCATGTTCCAAGCAACAACAATCTCTCTGTAGGGCAAAATGTACTTTCCCTTTACATCTCTTTTCCCCAATCAAACCTTTCTTTCTCAATTTGATAGACCAATTGCTGTATAACGCTATATAATTATTTAATTCCAAGAGTGTTATGAAAATGTAATGATAATAGTGTATAAACTACATCTGTACACCCATCCCACTATTCCCTTCATTGCTTCTACTCTGGGGCTGTAGAGAGCATCCTGTCTGGCAACATCACAGTCTGGTTTGGGAACAGCTCTGCCCAGGACAGGATGGCCCTGCAGAGAGTAGTGCGTTCGGCAGAACGCATCATGGGAACTACACTCGCCCCCCTGCAGGACCTATACATCAGGAGGTGCAGATCGAGAGCAAGCAAGATTATGAGGGACCCCTACCACCCCAGCAACGGACTGTTCCAAATGCTATGGTCAGGCAAGCGCCTCCGCTGTCACGCTGTGAAAACAGAGAGGATGAGACGGAGCTTCTTCCCACAGGCCATCAGGACTGTTAACTTTTATAACTCCAGGGACTAAATTTTGTCTTCTCTGTATTAACTTTTATTTATATGCTGTAACTGTAATTCTTTTTTTTGCACAATCCGCAGGCATTGCCACTTTCATTTCACTGCACATCGTGTAGGTGCATGTGACAAATAAACTTGACTTGACACTACTTAGTCTGAAGACTCGACCTGATAGTAACTTTGCAGCGTATAAGAAGGAACTGAAAATGCTGGTTTACATTGAAGATAGATCACAAAGTGCTGGAGTAACTCAGCGGGACAGGCAGCATCTTTGGAGAGAAGGATTGGATGACGTTTTGGGTTGAGACCCTGCTTCAGTATTGGATATCAAAGGCAACATAGTCTTATATAAAGGTACATTTATTCAAGACAGAATTAGTAGTTGAGTAACAACGACTTAGAATATGTGTCCTTATGATAAACACTAGATTATATATTTGAAAATAGCATTAAGAAATAATTGTCACCCACTCCTGCAGATATAGAATTGAAACTAGTTAGGATGCTGCAGTTAAACTTTAGCAAACTTTGCCACAGACGACTGTGGAGGCCAAGTCAATGGGTAGTCGTAAGGTGGAGATTGACAGATTCTCGATTAGGAAGGGTGTCAGGTGTTATAGGGAGAAGGCAGGAGAATGGGATTGAGAGGGAGAGATAGATCAGCCATCATTGAATGGCGGAGTAGACTTGATGGGCCGAATGGCCTAATTCTGTTCCGTGAACCTGTGAACTTATGAACAATAAGCACAATGTATATTTCTAATTATGTATTCCCCCACCTGTGCAAACAATAGATCATTAACAAGGCAGCTGAAGTGTGTCAAAGCCCTCAAACACAAAGAGAACAAAAGTCATTTATTAAAACAAAGTGAAATGCTTGTAATCCTTCGGGTTGAAGGAAGTTTGGGGCCAAAATGTGTACATGTATATTCACATTGTTTAGAAATACAAATACTTTTTTACATGTTATAGAGTAGGATGTTGTGAAAGCAACATAGCATACAGTGTGTATAAGAAAATAACTGCAGATGCTGGTACAAATCGAAGGTATTTATTCACAAAATGCTGGAGTAACTCGGCAGGTCAGGTAGCATCTCGGGAGAGAAGGAATGGGTGATGTTTCGGGTCGAGACCCTTCTTCAGTCTGAAGAAGGGTCTCGACCCGAAACGTCACCCATTCCTTCTCTCCCGAGATGCTGCCTGACCTGCCAAGTTACTCCAGCATTTTGTGAATAAACATAGTATACAGGTTGGGTCAATGGTTTTGCTCTGCATTTGGGTTTGTTTCCCATTGACTGTTCTGTAACAGGCAGAACTTTGTTTACTTAACTTTCCCATCCGTTTCAATCGGTTCCATTTTCTGTCCTGTTAGGAAGGACCATATCCCTCCTCTGTAATTAGGATTTCTGAGTGCGTAGACAAAAGCGTTGGCTATGGGTGAGGTCTTTGCAAGAATGGCTGGAAGCTGGAAACACCAAAGTAGATCAGGACACCGTTATATTTACAGCGAGTTTGCAAATTTATTAAACCAATGTAAACAGCAATCCTATATAAGTCAGTTACGCAAAACTGCAACTGCACCCAACCAAATACTAAGATACACCAACTCCTTGGCAATGTTTTGAAGTCCAATATTAAAGTTCTCTCTCGGCCGTAATTTAACGATATTTCAAAAATAACTTCTAAAGGATTTTAAAACTTTTTTTGATCATATATCATATCATATATATCATATCATATATATACAGCCGGAAACAGGCCTTTTCGGCCCTCCAAGTCCGTGCCGCCCAGCGATCCCCGTACATTAACACTATCCTACACCCCACTAGGGACAATTTTTACATTTACCCAGCCAATTAACCTACATACCTGTACGTCTTTGGAGCTTTGTGAGCTTTGTTACTAGGGCAGGCATTTATTGGCCATTGTGAAAAAAAAACCAACCTGCTGGTGGAACTCAGTGGACCAGGCAGCGTTTTTGATGCTGCCTGACCCGCTGAGTTCCTCCAGCAGTTTGCCTTTTGCTCAAGATTCCAGCATTGGCCATCCCCTGTGAATTCGTTTATTGTCCCGTACACAATCGCTCTTGAGAAGTTGATAAATAAGACCTCACTTACCATTCTGATTTTTGGAGATATGACCATAACATTTTTGACGATGGCAAACATGCAGAGAAGGCTGTATGGACCCCAGCAAACGAGAAGGATTGTAAAAGGCAGCCCTGTATTAAACTGACCAGAAACAACATTTAGAGTAGTTCAAACCAACAAGCAATTGTATCACACAAAGCTCGAGGCATCTTTTTCTGTGCCGGATCAGTAAGTCCTTGTGCAAATATTGGAGACCCTCCCTGTCTTCACCATGTATTTTGCTTCACACTAAAGATACCATAGTTCAAAGCCAACCCAAGGCCAACCCAATCAGCTCATCCCAGAGCATTTCACTACTTTTTAGTTTAGTTTAGTTTAGTTTAGTTTAGTTTGATTTAGTTTAGTATCACGTGCACCGAGGTATAGTGAAAGGTTTTTTTTTGTGGAACTTTCCCTCCTCTTTTATCAGGATCGATCCCTTACTGGACTTAAAGGGATATATCATCTTCTCAACATGCTGGAGTAACTCAGCAGGTCAGGCAGCATCTCGGGAGAGAAGGAATGGGTGACATTTCAGGTCAAGACCCTTCTTCAGACCCGTCTGAAGAAGGGTCTCGACCCGAAACGTCACCCATTCCTTCTCTCCCGAGATGCTGCCTGACCTGCTGAGTTACTCCAGCATTTTGTGAATAAATACCTCCGATTTGTACCAGCATCTGCAGTTATTTTCTTATACTATCATCTTCTCAATGTCAATTAACTGAAATTCCTAAAACCCACCCTAAAATGCTTTCGAAGTCCAGCACTTTTAACTTGATGAGGTGAGAAGTTCGCTGACATTGATGGGACCATTATTTCAGGAGCAGAGTACAATGTGCTGTTCCACTGTACGATGTGCATGCAACCAAGCTGATTTTTTACCCCATGAGGTTTCGGGTTGGGTCTGTTTGATCTCACCAAGGTCAGAAGAAGGGGGCCAACAATTCAACTTCAACAGAAGGGGAAAGTCACACTTCAGATCCAAAATCAGTGTCCAGTAGCGCATGTTAGATGTGGATAGGAAAATGCATGATGTTTGCATTTAACATAACATCCTACAACCAGGTTAGTTTGTGTAGTTTAGTTTATTTCTGCTGACTGGTTAGCACGTAAGCTTTTCACTGTACCTCGGTACATGTGCCAATAAACTAAACTGACTATTATTGTGGACCAAGGTACAGTGAAAAGCTGTTTCGTTTCTTGTTGTCCAGTCAGTGAAAAGACTATACATGATTATCCACGGTGTACAGATACAGGATAAAGGGTATAACATTAGTGCAAGATAAAGTTTAGTAAAGTCCGATTAAAGTTAGTTCAAAGGTCTCCAATGGATAGATGGGAGGTCAGGACTGCTCTTTGTGTAGGAGAGGACGGTTCAGATGCCTGATTACAGCTCGTCTTACAGAGTTTGTACGTTCTCCCCATGACCGCGTGGGTTTTCTCCGAGATCTTCGGTTTCATCCCACACTCCAAAGCCGCACAGGTTTGTAGGTTAATTGGCTTGGTCTCAATGTACATTGCCCCTCGTGTGTGCAGGATAGTGTGCAGGGATCGCCGGTCAGTGCGGACTCGGTGGGCCGAAGGGCCTGTTTTCCCGCTGTATCTCTAGAACTAAAACTAAAACTAAAATCATGACTGTTTTGTACCTTGACATGTCCAGTTTTCTTGAATTTATTCGCACAAGATTGGTAAGAAGAAAACAAGATGAAAAGCGGAAGGGCAAATTGGAAAAGTGCCATTGGAATGACGAATGAGATAAAGTTTCTGAAAAAAAAATGGAGATGGTGTGTTGGCTCCCAAGATATTTGACAAAATTAAAAGATTTTTAACAGTTGTTGCAAAATGTTGAAGTTCATACAGTTCTGACACCAGGCTCGTTAGAGCATTGTTTGTCCTTACATAACTTGAGACCATATTGGTACAATATTCTCATTATTATTGCAAGCTCAATTATCCAAAGAGACATGCATTACTCTCTTCATGCAAAATGAGCAACCTAAAAATAATACTGGAGTAAAGCAGTTTCTAATTCACATTAGGTCCAGATCTAAAATCAGGTCCAATACGGGTTATTAATCTCATTTAATCTCAGTTTTATTCTGCAATGATAAATCCAAGATGGTGTCCAACATGTTTGGTGATGTGATGAAAACCTCGAACAAGAATGTCATGACCATCATGAAGATCCCTAACATCAACATCGTGACGATTAACATTACCGGAGATTTAACTAGACAATTCCTGTCATCGTCCTATTTATTGTTTGACCCATTTATGATTCCAGCCACATTTAGATTTAGATTTTTTTAGATTTAGAGATACAGCGCGGAAACAGGCCCTTCGGCCCACCGCGTCCGCACCGCCCAGCGATCCCCGCACATCAACACTATCCTACACACACTAGGGACAATTTTTTACATTTTGCCCAGCCAATTAACCTACATACCTGTACTTCTTTGGAGTGACACACATTCTATGTGTCAATGCGTAGCTGCCTTCCAAAAGCCCAAAATATTTATTTATATTAATCTACACTAAATAAACTTTTTTGGAGTTTTATTTAAAGGGGCAGTACGGTGGCGCAGCGGTAGAGTTGCTACCTTAAAGCGCAAGAGACCCAAGTTCGATCCTGACTACGGGTGCTGTCTGTACGGAGTTTTTACGTTGTCCCTGTGACTGCGTGGGTTTTCTCCAGGCGCCCTGGTTTCCTCCCTCGCTCCAAAGACGCACAAGTTTGTGGGTTAATTGTCTACGGTAGAAAGATTTGTAAATTGTCCCTGGGGTGTAGAATAGTGTTAGGGTACGAGGATCGCTAGTCGGCGTGGACTTGGTGAGCTGGAGGGGCTATTTCCGCAATGTATCTCTAAACTAAACCAAAACCAAGGATCACCACCAACACTTTTGCAGGACAATTGGAGATGGCTAATAAATACTGGCTATGCCAGCCACGGCAACCTCTTGCGAATGATTTGCACTGAAGTGCATCCTATCTGCAGCAGGCTTGCAAAGAATTACACTAAAGAATGTCATTTACCAACCTGTCTCCTTTCGAGTAGTCCAAAGTACAGCATGTTCTCAATGGCTCATAATCATATTCACCCCAACCCAACAAAGGCATGAGTGCCCAAAATCCAGCAAAGGCCCAGATAAATAATATAACCACCATGGTGTTGCTCCATTGTAATCTTGACCCTGTAACGGAAGATTAAAATATCAATGCTCCTTCATCCAGATGAGTGGAAATATAAGTCTAACTGAGACTTCCAGTTGGAATTTTAATGCTCACTTTAGAAAATTGTATAAACCAACATGATATTGCCTTTTATTTGTGTAGGAAAATAACTGCAGATGCTGGTACAAATCGAAGGTATCACAAAATGCTGGAGTAACGCAGCAGGTCAGGCAGCATCTAGGAGAGAGGGAATGGGTGACGTTTCGGGTCGAGACCCATCTTCAGACTAAACGCCTGAAGAAGGGTCTCGACCCGAAACGTCACCCATTCCCTCTCTCCAAGATGCTGCCTGACCTGCTGAGTTACTCCAGCATTTTGGATTACCTTGGATTTTATTTAAAGACTATGAACCTGGCAGCATCACAGTTCAGATACATCAATGTAAAGTGTTAGAACCAATGTTTATTGATGATATTCACCGATCAGAAAGCAATGGTGAAAATCAAATAAAACTCTATATTGGAAAAATATCTGAAAAATATCAATAAATTCTGGAAATCAAGTCAGGAGTGCTTAATTGTCAAATGCAATGAGAACAGAACTGTGAATTCTTACTTGCAACAGGATAATAGATCTGTGAACACCATGCACACAGATAATATATACTAAACAAAATATAAATAAATGAAAAAACACAATACCAGTGCAAAAAAAACTCAGTCCTTCGAGTCACCATTAAAGTTGATAGTTGAGGTTACTGTGTAGTGTTTACGAGTCTGATGGTAGTTGGGACAAAGTTATTCTTGAAACTGGCGGTCACAGTTTTCAGACTCCTACACTTTCCTCCTGATGGGAGGAGTGAAATGAGAGATGGCTAGGGTGACGTGGGTCTTTGATGATATTGAGTGCCTCTTTGAGGCAACACCTCAATAATCATCAGTTCTGGCATCAATCTAGCAAATCCTCATCAGAATTTGTAATGAGGAAATAAAAGATAGTTTTAAGTTGCAGAGAAGATGGCTGAAAGGATGGTTAGAACAAAGGGAATATCAGCTAATGGGTAAAGCCAGGTCAAATGGGTTAAAGGATCAATTAGAGTACGATTATGTTTCTTTGTCTGTACTACCATCCCACCATCTCCATTAACCCATTTGACCTGTCTTTATACTATTCCCCCTGATCTAACCGTTTGTTCCACTATCTCATTGAAATGTAAAACCACATTTCTTTTCTCACTCTTTCCCATTCCTGCAGAGCAGTCCCTGATCTGAAATATTAGTTTGTTCCTCTTTCCGCAGATACTGCCCACCCATTGAATGTTTCCAGCATTTTCTCTTTTTTTAAATTTTAGCTCAAATGGATCCAAATGGATAGCTGGGGTCAGCTAAAGTTAAATTTAAGGAAGGTTCTTATTCATAGCGTCATTGAGTCATACAGCATGGAGCCAGGCCCTTCAGCCCATCTTGCACACACTGGCCGATGTGTTCCATCTACACTAGTCCCACCTGCCTGCGTTTGGCCCATATCCCTCTAAACATGTCCTATCCATATACCTGTCTAATTGTTTCCTAAACGTTGGGACAGTTCCTGCCTCAATTACCTCCTCCGGCAGCTCGTTCCATACACCCACCACCCTCTGTGTGAAAATGTTACCCCTCAGATTCCTATTCAATCTTTTCCCCTTCACCTTAAACCTATGCCCTCTGGTCCTCGATTCCCTTACTCTGGGCAAAAGACTGTGCGTCTACCCAACCTATTCCTCTCATGATTTTATTCCCGGTTGCTTTTCAGCGATATTCTTTAAAATAAAATTTTAAAGGGGTTAAAATTAAAAGGGGTTAACATATAAAATTCTTAAGGGGTTGGAGAGGCTAGATGCGGGAAGATTGTTCCCGATGTTGGGGAAGTCCAGAACCAGGGGCCACAGCTTAAGGATAAGGGGGAAGTCTTTTAGGACCGAGATGAGAAAACATTTCACCACACAGAGAGTGGTGAGTCTGTGGAATTCTCTGCCACAGAAGGTAGTTGAGGCCAGTTCATTGGCTATATTTAAGAGGGAGTTAGATGTGGCCCTTGTGGCTAAAGGGATCAGGGGGTGTGGAGAGAAGGCAGGTACAGGTTATTGAGCTGGATGATCAGCCATGATCATATTGAATGGCGGTGCAGGCTCGAAGGGCCGAATGGCCTACTCCTGCACCTATTTTCTATGTTTCTATGTTTCTATGCTCTCTCACTTCACTTTATTTCAGTTTAGTTCATTATCATGTGTACCAAGGTACAGTGAAAGGCCTTTGTTGCGTGCTAACCAGTCAGCAGAAAGACAATACATGATTACACTCGATCCATTTGCAGTGTATCAATACATGACAAAGGAATAACGTTGAACGAAGACATGTTGCAGCTTGCCAATGGTTCATTGCTACAATTCGCAGGGGGATGGAGATACAGTACTTGACTGACTGAGCAATTCAGAGTGAAGATCCGTGTGTAGGGAGTGGAGAATGACGCCGATGAAAGAAAGAAATCGGCTTTAGCAATCAGCTGAGACAAAGAATGGAATTATTTTCACAGGCTTTACAGAGCTGAGCAGCATTCAGAGTGCTGGGACTCACATCCGTGATAAAGCGTCGTTGAATAAGTGCATTGAAATGATGGAGAGCTTCCGTTTACTTGGCAAAAATAAATTCAGAGATTACTCGAGCAAAGACCAACTCCACAATGTGCTGTAGTCAGCCTTTCACTAATCTTTAATTTGGCAATGAAGAGCGCATTCAAATGAGCCCCCAATGATGTTGGTTTTAAGGTCGAATTGGCCACAGCTTCAATGTGCTCAATGGATTTGGAATTCTTACTGCCCTGCATTTGCAGTTTATTCATATCTCCGACATCCACATAAATAAACCTGTTTTTCTTTCTTCATGAGCGCACTGTTACACAACTTGTCACGTGCAACTATTGCACAATATTTCCATGACTTTTTAAAGCTTTTCGTGTCTTTTCTAATCTAAATCTCTTGTTAAAATAGCAAAGAAAATGGCAATTTATTTTGGTTTAAGAGTTTCCTGAAATCTTTCCTCAAATTTAGTTAAGAACAGGAAAGCCACAAATAAAATTAAAGAGCTTTTATCAATTAAATCAGTACAACTTGCGGTTTAGAATATAGAATTATATTTAATATACAACACTAACTTGACATCAGTTTGGCACAGACACAGCCTGTTCCTACACTGCACTGCTCTATGTTCCATGTTCTAACACAGAGGTCTTTCTGCTGACTGGTTAGCATGCAACAAAAGCTTTTCACTGTACCTCAGCACACGCGATAATCAACTCAAACTCAAACTCAAGGAAGCCATTTAGCCCATCTTGTCTATGCCAGTTGTAACAGCAATACCGAGTCCAATCCCATTTTCCAGCATAGCTCTCTGGCCCAATGGTTTAGTTTAGTTTAGGTTTGTTTAGAGATATAGCACAGAGATATAGCACAGGGTTTATGCTTCTGCTACAGCTCTAGACATGGGTTCCTGCTACCTACAACTCTCATCTCCTTGTTTGTCCACATAGAGTCAGGCCCTATGGCCCACTGAGTCCACACTGACCAGCCATCTCCGCACATTAACACTATCCTACACGTACTAGGGACAATTTTACACTTATACCAAACCAATTAACCTGCAAACCTGTACGTCTTTGGAGTGTGGGAGGAAACCGAAGATCTTGGAGAAAACCCATGCAGGTCACGGGGAGAATGTACAAACTCCGTACAGACAGCACTCGAGGTCAGGATCGAACCCGGGTCTCCGGCGCTGCAAGCGCTGTAAGGCAGCAACTCTACCTCTGCACCACCATGCCGTGGTATCTTGTCAGCTATAACCTATTGTTTAAGCAATGTGATGAGGGTTTATGCCTCCGCTACAGCTCCAGACATGGGTTCCTGCTACCTACAACTCTCATCTCCTTGTTTGTCCAGATAGAGTCATAGAGTGATACAGTGTGGAAACGGGCCCTTTGGCCCAACTTGCCCATGCCAACCAACATGTCCCAGCTACACTAGTCCCACCTGCCCATGTTTGGCCCATATCCCTCCAAACTTGTCCAATCCATGTACCTGTCTAACTGTTTCATAAACATTGGGATAGTCCCTGTCTCAACTAACTGCAGATCTTCCCACTAATCCTTCAATGAATTATTTTAAACCGCTCTCTCGTGATTTTTGATTAGATTTAGATTTAGATTTTTTTAGATTTAGAGATACAGCACGGAAACAGGCCCTTCGGCCCACCAAATCCGCGCCGCCCAGCGATCCCCGCACATTAACACTATCCTACACACACTAGGGACAATTTTTACATTTGCCCAGTCAATTAACCTACATACCTGTACGTCTTTGGAGTGTGGGAGGAAACCGAAGATCTCGGAGAAAACCCACGCAGGTCACAGGGAAAACGTACATACTCCGTACAGACAGCGCCCGTAGTCAGGATCGAACCTGAGTCTCCGGCGCTGCATTCGCTGTAAGGCAGCAACTCTACCGCTGTGCCGCCCTTACTCGTCCAAGGGAATTTGGTCTTTTTCTATTTGCAAGGCTCCAGAAAAACTTACATGACATTCCATTCATCATGTGATCACACCTTCTGTATTGCCCTCTAGTCTAAAGCTTTCCTCATCTCCGTCAACGGGGCGGCTGATTTTGTTATGATCTGCAAACTTCTTTCTCACGGTCCCCCTTGCTTTGATGGAAAATGGCCGTAGTTATACTTACTGCTGCAGTTTAGATGGTATCTGTCCCAGGCAATCGCCGCACAGGTATTAATGCTGGCTAGTGCTGTAATAAATCCTTGGAAGCCATGAGTTTGGCAACCTTCTGATCCATAAGGCCAGTACCTGTGAGAGATGTAAACATAGAAACATAGAAAACAGTTGCAGGAGGAGGCCATTCAGCCCTTCAAGCCACCACCGCCATTCAATATAATCACTGCTAATCATCCAAAATCAGTACACCCTTCCTGCTTTCTCCCCATATCCCTTGAATCCATTAGCCCATAGAGCTAAATCTAATTCTCTAAGCAAGAGATATGATGTGCTATGAAATTGTTAATGTTAAAGTCCGCTTTTGGGTACTGTAGATACAAACAAAGATCTAGAAAAGCATGTGTACGCAATGTGGAAGAAAGATGCACATTTGGAGATGCAGATAAGGAAAATCATGGCATCAAATACTTTGGGGGCTCTTTTAGTAAGGAGGTGAGGAGGAACTTCTTTAATCAGAGGGTAGTTAATCTGTGGAACTCATTGCCACCAGGGTCTGTGGAGGCCAAGTCAGTGGATATTTTTAAGGCAGAGATAGACAAATTATTGACTAGAACGGGTGTCAAGGGTTAAGGGGGAAGGCAGGAAAATGGGATTAGGAGGCAGAGATCAGCCATGATTGAGTAGACTCAATGGGCCGAATGGCCTAATTCTACTATAACTTGCGAACTTTGCAAGAATGGTAGCACCAGGTAATCCCACTTTACTGACCACTCCTAATACATTAGGGGCAATTTTACAGAGACCAATTAAACTCCAAACCTGCACGTCTTTGTGGTGTGGGAGGCAACTGGATCATCCGGAGAAAATCCATGTGGTCATCGGGAGAACGTACAAACTCCATACAGACAGGACCTGTTCATTTGTACATTAGCAGTTATTTTACAGTGCGACTAATGTTACAACCTGCAGATTCTTGGGTAGTTGGAGGAAACTGGAGCATCTGAGGGAAAGCCACATGGGTACAGAGAGAATGTGCAAACTCCAAATGGAGACAAGATTGAGCCTGGGTCCTTGTGCCACACATGCACGTATACAAGCAGTGGTCTTTCTCACACATTAACCATTCTCTGCACAGATTAGTTACTCTTTGAATGTCTTGCTGGCTTTTTCAGTGACTAAATCAGATGCTTGTGGGAGCTAAAGATCAAAGACAGAAGTAAAAAAAGATGGGTGACGTTTCGGGTCACCCATGGACTCGAAACGTCACCCATCCCTTCACTCCAGAGATGCTGCCTGACCTGCTGAGTTACTCCAGCACTTTGTGTCTATCTTCAGTATAAACCAGCATCTGCAGTTCCTTTCTACTGCATAAACTCTGGCCTGGGTTAGTTTGCCCAGGTGATTAGCTTCCGCGCTGCATATTCTACGCGATTCTTTCCAATCCAAACTGTGTTTACCTCAGAAAGCTTGAAAACGCAGCGACTAACGCGTTCACACAGATGCCAGAGTCGGATACAGCCAAACTGGCGACGAGGAGATTACTCGGTGTCTGGAGGTACTTTATCTTATAAAAGGACAGGATTGTTAAGCCATTCAGGAGGAGTCCGATGAGTGCTGTGGGCAGACCAGACAAACAGACACTGAGGGCCGGTTCGAATACCTAATTTGATTTCTTAATTGTAATGGAAATATCTTATTTAGTTAAGACGAGAAACAGAAACAGCCTCAGTCCGTTGAAGGGTAGATGCATCTGATGAATCTAGGGAACAAAGTGGGCATCAGAACTCAGCACAATGCAAGTTAAACATATATTGGGCAACGTGGAAGCTGAAGATTTCAGACTGTTTCCAAACCAATTCAATATCTCGCGTACACAGGCACAAATGCTATCATGCTCGTTATGCAAAGGAATTATGAAAATGGTTGTTATCTAAGGGCATTTACAATACGAAGGTTTTTGCCTCATAGTTTTCAATCACTAATTCAAATTAACCCCACTCAAATGCAGCTGAAAGTCTTTTAGTTCAGTTTAGTTTAGAGATACAGCGTGGAAACAGGCCTTTCGGCCCACCGTGTCCGCGCCGACCAGCGATCCCCGCACACTAGGGACAGTTTACAATCTTACTAAAGCCAAATAACCTACAAGCCTGTACGCCTTTGGAGAGGGGTAGGAAACCGGAGCACCCGGAGAAAACCCGCGCGGTCACAGAGAGAACGTACAAACTCCGCACAGACAAGCACCTGTAGTCAGGATCGAACCCGGGTCTCTGGCGCTGTAAGGCAGCAACTCTACTGCTGCGCCACCGTGGTGACCCTTGGCAATATTTCCTCTGGTTGTATCCAGCTTTGTGCAGACATGGAAGTTGTGGAAGGCAAGTACTCCTCTTGTTGCCAGTCCACAACGGTTAAATCCACCCAAAATCCATCCCTTGTTTATGCTGAAATATGCCTTCGCACATATTGATATCAGGTGCAATGCACTATCACTGTGGCCATTTGAATATCATATCAAACAGTGAAGAAAATGAAGACTAGTTGTGATTGATTCGACAAACATCTGGGTGCAAATATTTCATTGACAGTTGCAAAATCAAATGTAAAGCTCTGAATTCTTTACCTTCCAGAAGCAGGGCAGTTCCCAGTGCAAACACTTCCAACTCGCTGAATCCCTCAGTTAATGGATTGGTGGTTACCATCTTTGCACTCTGTCAGTGCTTCTTCTCAAAGACAAGAGTGAGCTTGAATATGTGCCAGTGCTTTATATAAACTAAGAGAGAGAGAGAGAGAGAGAGAGAGAGAGAGAGAGAGGTGGGGTTTGGGCACTTTGTAATCCTGAGAAGTTTTGCACTCTAGGTTATTAAGTCGGATTTACTGAGATTGAAATGCATTCATTGAGCTACAACAAGATCTTTGTGCAAAAGCCCAATTAAAAGTTGTTGTGGGGAGGGTTGGAGACTGAAGTCTGTGCTTCATTTTGATGTTTCCTTATCACTTTTGGACACAGGCAATCTCCAGGTGCAATTCTTTTCAGTTCAGTTTATTGTCTCAGCGAAAAGCTTTTCTTGCGTGCTATCCAGTCAAAGGAAAGACAACATTTTTGAGCCATTTCTTGATGATAACTTTGATGATAATCTTACTTCATTTGACCTTGTCTTCAACAGCCATCAAATATGCTTGTTCAAACTGTATACACAGATGCATGTACAGCAAAGGTACAAACTGTATACAGATGCATACCCAGCAAAGTTGCTCATTCAAATGCACATGCCCTTTGCATACTTTACAATGATTGGCAGACTGCTGTCCAGTTGTCTTTTCTCTCTGTGTACACCTGAATGAATCCCGAAACGTCCCCTATCCTTTCTCTCCAGAAATGCTGCTTGAACTGCTGAGTTACTCCAGCACTTTGTGTCTATCTTTGTACAAACCAGCATCTGCAGTTCTTTGCTCCTACATTCTGGATTAATATACAATTGGTTTTAATTGGTTTCAAGGACCAGACTCACTCCCTCTTCTCCCCTCTCCCATCAGGCAAGAGGTCCAGAAGTGTGAAAATACACACCTCCAGATTCAGGGAAAGTTTCTCCCCTCTTCAGTTATCAGGCAACTGAACCATCCTATCACCAAACAGAGAGCGGTTCTGAACTACTATCTCCCTTAGATTATCTCTAATCGGACTTTACTTGTCTTAAACATTATTCCCTTTATCCTGTACCTGTAAGCGATGGATGGCTCAATTGTAACCATGCATTGTCTTTCTGCTGAAGATAGACACAAAATGCTGGAGTAACTCAGCGGGTCAGGCAGCATCTCTGGAGAGAAGGAATGGGTGATGTTTCGGGTCGAGACCCTTCTTCAGACTGTCTTTCTGCTGACTGATTAACACGCAACAAAAGCTTTTCACTGTACCTCGGTACATGTGGCAATAAACTAATCTAAATTAAACTAATCTTCTTAATTTATCAATGTTGGCAATAATGAAGAATGAAGCAGTTTTGAAATTTGTTTTTGACTCCATGTCTGTGTTTTGTTTTGCTTGTTACACCTTCAATATTACTGTATGCCTCCTTCATTAAATTTTGTAATGGTTTGTCAGTTTGCATGTTTAATATGATAGAATGTGAGATTCCATGTCATTATCAGCTTACATGAACTGAGGTGTAATTCCTAACAAATGCAGGCAACAAAAGCTTCATCTGTATTAACATAAACGATGAAGTATCTCACTGTTCTCAAATGAAATTCTATTTATATCTTCTCAGGAAATGAAACTGCCCCTCACAATAAGTAACAGGAACTGTTCTCCCTGGACGCAATAGATTGGAGAACCTCAGACTATCTTTGATTGGACTTTGCTGGACTTTATCTAGCACAAAACGTTATTCACGTTATTCCCTATATCATGTATCTGTACTACAATGTGGATGGCTCGACTGTAATCATATATTGTCTTTCCACTGTCTGGATAGCAGGCCACAAAGGCTTTTCACTGTACCTCGGTACACGTGACAATAGACTAAACTCAAACTCAACTCAACTTAACTCAATTTTGTGTGTGTGATGTAATAGCAAATGGTAAATGGCATATTTGTTCAATGCTGCAGGAAACATTCAGTCGGGGGATTTGAAGGAGGATTATGATTTGCCCAGTTATGTAAAACAGAAAGCAACAAGTGGGAAGTTAACATCAGTTTGATGAAATCAGGGAGAGATGTGAAACTGGCTGCTGGCATTTGTTTTACAGCATCATACGAATGGTACAATCTGCCAATGCTTTGTTCAATTAACTATAAGAAAATAACTGCAGATGCTGGTCCAAATCGAAGGTATTTATTCACAAAATGCTGGAGTAACTCAGCAGGTCAGGCAGCATCTCAGGAGAGAAGGAATGGGCGACGTTTCGGGTCGAGACCTTTCTTCAAACTGATCGCATTTAAAATAAATGATGCAACATAAAAACAAAGCATGTGATCCATGTCAGCAACACTCAAAGCTCCTTAAATGTACGAGTCGTGCACGATTCATCCTCTATTTCAAAATCCTTCATGAGCTGCTTTTAGATTTCCCCGGTGTGGGACAAATAAAGGAATATATTATTAAAAAGACTGATTCCAGGTGCGTTATCCGTTGCACATGGGAGGGACTTTCACATTCTCAACATTCTGGAGGGAGCAACATTTCTTCCACATTCCCTTATAAATTAGCAGCAAAACCTTTCAGTCTGAAGAAGGGTCTCGACCCGAAACGTCACCCATTCCTTCTCTCCTGAGATGCTGCCTGACCTGCTGAGTTACTCCAGCATTTTGTGAAATAAATACCTTCGATTTGTACCAGCATCTGCAGATATTTTCTTATACTACCTGCAGCAAAACTAAAATCCATGGCCAAATTGTTCAGACGCCCTGATGGTTCGGCACCTGACTCATCTTGTGTTGTTTCTCAGTTGCCTATTTCTTTGCTCATTTCTAAATTGGAATTGTAGCAATGAATCAAATGTCAAATGCCGAATGGGCCGTAGTGTGTCTTCATTCAGCTATTATTTCACCACTGGTACTGCCTGTTATACTGGGCATTTCCTGCAGCTCTGAGCTGTATTTAACAGCTCCAACAGGTACCTTTGTTTTCTCACCCCCAACCACTTTTCATCTTGTCAACCCATGTCTCTCTCCCTGCTCTTCCCCCTTCTCTTTCTCCCCTCTCTCTCCACCTCTCCCTCCCCATTTTCCCCTGTCTACTCCTCTCTGTCGCTTTGCTCTTCCGCTCTCTTTCTCCGCCCTCTCTCCCCCCCCTCTCTCAACCCGCTCTCTCCCTCTCTTCCCCATCCCATCTCTTTCTCCGCCCTCTCTCCCCCCTCGCTCAACCCCCTCTCTCCCCCCTCTCTCCCCCTCTCTCAACCCCCCTCTCTCTCTCTCCCCCCCTCTCTCTGTCCCCTCCCCCTCCCCCTACTCTTCCCCCCTGTCTCTCTCCCCCCATGTCTCTCCCCCTTTCTCTCCCCATCTCTCTCCCCCTGTGGTTGCCAGGGTGATGGGGTTGAGGTGAGTGGGGGGGGGGGGGGTCAGGGTGGATGTGTTGAGGGGAGAGGAGGGGGTGACTGAGGTCACAATGCCCGGGTCCTGGGGGGGAGTGGGGGGGGGGAGAGCCCCCTCTGTCCCCCCCCTCCCCCATGGTCTCCCTGATCGGGTGGGGCTGGGTGGGGTGGGGTAGGGTAGGGTGGGGAGGGACGGCTCGGGATGACGGGGTGGGGGATGCTGCGAACGCTGGGATACCTCACAGTCGCGATCCTCATGATCTGGGTCGGGGTGATGGAGATGAAGGCGGACGCCAGGATCAGGGCACGGAGAGACAATACAGGTGCCCCAGGGTGGGGAGGGTGTGTCACCCTGTATGTCCCACATCTGAGGGGTGCCCCAGGATAGGGCGCATCACCCCGAGTGCGGACCCTGGGGTGAGTGTGTGTGTGTGCGTGAGTGTGTGTGCGTGTGTGTGTGTGCGTGTGTGTGCGTGAGTGTGTGTGTGTGGCTGTGCGTGAGTGTGTGTGTGTGCGTGAGTGTGTGTGTTTGTGTGTGTTTGTGTCTGCGTGTGTGCTTGTACGTGTGTGTGCATGTGTGTGTATGTGCGTGTGTGCTTGTACGTGTGTGTGTGCGTGTGTGCTTGTACGTGTGTGTGCGTGTGTGTATGCGTGTGTGTGTATGTACGTGTGTGTATGCGTGTGTGCGTATGTGTGTGTTTGTGTCTGCGTGTGTGCTTGTACGTGTGTGTGCGTGTGTGTGTATGTGCGTGTGTGCTTGTACGTGTGTGTGTGCGTGTGTGCTTGTACGTGTGTGTGCGTGTGTGTATGCGTGTGTGTGTATGTACGTGTGTGTATGCGTGTGTGCGTATGTGTGTGTTTGTGTCTGCGTGTGTGCTTGTATGTCTGTGTGCGTGTGTGTATGTGCGTGTGTGCTTGTACGTGCGTGTGTGCGTGTGCGTGTGTGTGTCTTTGATCCTGGGTGGGGGGAGGGTGGGTGTAAGGGTAGGGACAGGGAGTGGGTGGAGGGGCAGAGTGTCTTGCCCTCTCTCAGACTCCCCCTCCCCTCTCTCCCTCCACCTCAGGGACCCCTGGGCTGCTGGAAGGGTGGGGGTGGTGGTCATTGTGTATGACCCTGGGGGAGAGGTGGGGCGTGGGTGTGGGTGTGTCACTGACACCTCCCTCCCCTCTCCTCTCTCCTCTCCCCCCCCCATCCCAGTGATCCCCGGACTGCTGGAAGGGGTGGGGAAGGGGCAGGAGGATGGGGAGAGGGTTGGGGGCTGGGTAAGGTAGGGGAGAGGGAGGGGGGAAGACATGGGGGAGGGGCAGGGGGAGGTGGAGGGGTAGCCTGGGTGTGTGCGTCACCTCTCTCTGACCCCCCGTCTCCTCTCTCCCCGCTCCAGCAGGGCGCCCTGGGGTGCTGGGCACCCTGGCCTGGCTGCGCGGAGGGAGCCCTCCGCTGGGGCCGCTACGCCTGTTGTCGGCGGTGGTGGGGCTGTGTCCCCCGGACCCTAGGCCCAGCATCTACCCCCTCTTCCACCCCGCGCTGGTCTCCAAGATGGCCGACCTGCTGATCTTTGTACAGAGGAACGATGTGGCCCAGCTACTGTGGCACTGGTTGGATGACGAGGACATCACCCAGCTGGCCCGGCTCTGCATCGCGGGCTAACGGCCTTGGGGACGGAGGGAGAGGGAGAGATGACCCACCCAGCTCCGCTCCGTCCGCTCCACAAATAAACACCCACTCCTGACCGGCATCTCCTCTCTGGTGGCCTGTAAAGCACACGAACAGGCCCTTCGGCCCACAATGTCCCTGCCGTACGCAGAGCATGGGACGGTACACAGAGTGAAGCTCCGTCCGCACCGTCCCCTCACACGCGCACACACGCACGCCAGTACACACGCCAACGCACATGCACACCAACACAGACACACACACACACACACACACACACACACACACACACACATGCACACGTCAACACGGACACCAACACACATGCACACGCACATGCAAATCAACACATGCACACCAACGCACATACACACACGCCAACACACACACACACCAACACACACCAACACACACCGAAGCACATGCACACACACACACACACACACACACACACCCACACACACGCACACCAACACACACCCAAGCACATGCGCACAGGCACACACACACACACACACACACACACACACACACACACACACACACACACACACACACGCACACACGCACACCAACATACACGCACGCATACACGCATATGTCAAAAAGTTAAAGGAAGCAAATGCATTAGCTCCCAGAGGGCCGTAGACCCCTGGGGGAAGTAGCCATGCCAGCATGTAACATGCAAACTCTGCACAGACAGCACCCATAGTCAGGATCAAACCCGGGTCTCTGGCGCTGTGAGACAGCAACTCTACCACTGCACCACCGTGCTGCTTCGAATCTGGGGAGGAAGGCAAGGTACTAAACGAGTAAATTGCATCTGTATTCACAGAGGAGAAGGGCTTGGGTAAAGAATTCCAAAGATTCGCCGTTCTCTAGGTTAAGAAATTTCTCTTCATTTCAACCCTAAATTGCCTATCCTTTATACTGAGATGTTGTCCCCAGTTCCACAAACCTTCCATTCTTTTGTACACTAGCGAACAGATAGCAACCTATCCAATCTCTCTTCATGTGATGGTGCCACCAGCATATGAACTAACCAGTTCACTCTTCACTGTAATCCCTCCAGTACATAGTTCTTTCAAATTGGCATCACCGATAGACAGAGTGGTTAAGAAGGCTTTCGGCACATTGGCCTTCACCAGTCAGAGCATTGAGGAGAGAAGTTGGGAGGTCGTGTACAAGACATTGGTGAGGTCGCATTTAGAGGATTGTGTTCAGTTTTGGTCACCCTGTTAAAGGAAAGGTTTGGTGAAGCTGGAAAGGGTGCAGAGAATATATACGGGAATGTTGTCAGAACTCGAGAGCCTGTGACACAGGGAGAAATTGAGCAGTCTATAGCTTTATTCCTTGGAGCGCAGGAAGATGAGGGGTGATCTTGGAGAGGTCTATAAGAACATTAGAGAATTAGTTAGGGTAAATGCGCTGTCTTTTACCCAGAGTAGGAGAATCAAGAACCAGAGGACATAGGTTGAAAGTAAGGTGGAAAAATTTAATAGGAACCTGTGGCAGCTTTTTACATAAAGGGTGGTAGGTTTGTAGAACATGCTGCCGGAGGAGGTAGTTGAGGCAGATACCATTGCAATGTTTAAAAAACATTTGGACAGGTACATGGATAGGATAGTTTAGAGGGATTCAGGACCAAAGGTGGGACTAGTGTAGATGGGGTATGTTGGTCGGCGTGCGCAAGTTGAGCTGATGGGCCTGTTTCCACGCTGTATGTCTCTGTGACTCTATAACTCTGTAGAGATTATATCCTTTTCTTTCGGTACGCAGACCAGAACATAGAAACATAGAAACATAGAAAATAGGTGCAGGAGTAGGCCATTCGGCCCTTCGAGCCTGCACCGCCATTCAATATGATCATGGCTGATCATCCAGCTCAGTAACCTGTACCTGCCTTCTCTCCATACCCCCTGATCCCTTTAGCCACAAGGGCCACATCTAACTCCCTCTTAAATATAGCCAATGAACTGGCCTCAACTACCTTCTGTGGCAGAGAATTCCACAGACTCACCACTCTCTGTGTGAAGAAATGTTTTCTCATCTCGGTCCTAAAAGACTTCCCCCTTATCCTTAAGCAGTGACCCCTGGTTCTGGACTCCCCCAACATCGGGAACAATCTTCCCGCATCTAGCCTCTCCAACCCCTTAAGAATTTTATATGTTTCTATAAGATCCCCCCTCAGTCTTCTAAATTCCAGCGAGTACAAGCCTAGTCTATCCAGTCTTTCGTCATATGAAAGTCCCGCCATCCCAGGGATCAATCTGGTGACCCTTCTCTGTACTCCCTCTAAGGCAAGAACGTCTTTCCTCAGATTAGGAGACCAAAACTGCACACAATACTCCAGGTGCGGTCTCCCCAATGCCCTGTACAACTGCAGTAGAACCTCCCTGCTCCTAAACTCAAATCCTCTTGCTGTGAACTGGGCAGAATACTCCAGGTTTGTGATCATGAAGGTGCTGGTCTTTCAAGCATGATGGATGGTGGACATGGAGGTTTTTTTTTACCGTAGTTTAAGGTCTCACGTGCCCAGCGTTAGTGTGGAATGGATTGAATCAGGAAACCCGAGTCAATTCACAAATATTAATGAATTGTTCCATTTACAAAATCCTATTCAAGACAGTTTTGGCTTTTCTTACAATTAATTTCACATTAAGCACGTACGTATCATAAAGTCACTATCTACAGGTTTGTACAATGTTCTAGTACCCATTTCCTTTGATTTAAAAATCTGCTTAAACTCATTTCCAGATGAATGATAAAGAAAACTTTCTTAATTGGGATGGGCTGGAGCTAAATTAAATATTTTAAATTTAGAGATTAAAATCAAAAGCGAGTCAGAGAAAAAGGAAGGTATCCTGCTGTGGAAGGTGAGTTGGATTGAATAGAGGTTCCACAACCCTTTCTTGATAGCGACAATAACCAGTGTCAATGTTATGGGGATTTTGCAGTGGAAAGTAATCTGTTTATCTGATGCATGAATGCCTGAATATAAATGTTTACTTTTTTTAAAGCAATCCAGGCCAATTTCAAGAGGTCATCTTGCACAACTTCTCACACTAATCCGATAACAATGTGACCACTGCTGGTTGAAAGCCAGATTTTATTGTTACTATCAAAAACTTCCCTCAACTTGGGTGGTCATCTGTTTTAGTTTAGAGATACAGCGCGGGAAAAGGCCCTTTCGGCCCACCGGGTCCGTGCCAACCAGCGATCCCCGCACATTAACACTATCCTATACCCACTAGGGACAATTTTTGAACATTTACCAAGCTAATTAACCTACAAACATGTACGTCTTTGGAGTGTGGGAGGAAACCGAAGATCGCAGAGAAAAGCCATGCAGGTCACGGGGAGAACGTACAAACTCCGTACGTAGTCGGGATCGAACCCGGGTCTCCGGCGTAGCATTTGCTGTAAGGCAGCAACTCTACCGCTGCGCCACCGTGCTATTTTGTTCTTCTACTTCATGCCAGTTTGGCTCCAAGAAATACTGAATGTTGAGAAATGCTTGACTGAAATGGGCAAGGTTTGGTCAGTTTGAATGTTGAAACCCCCTTTCCATCTAAATCAAGTTATCCTTTTCTGGAAGAGAGATATGAAGATGTGCAGATGCTGGCATCTTGTGTAAAAGCACAATGTATGGTAGTAAGCCAACACGTCAGGCAGCACCTGTGAAAGAGATGGATGGGTGACATTATGGGGTATGAAGAGGAGTCCCCTCCCTGAATGTCACCTCTCCATTCCTTCCACAGGTAGTGCCCGCCCTGCTGAGTTACTCCAGCACTTTGTGTTTCATACATTTAAAGAATTGATCTACCGTAGTTGACTTGCCCAACATTAGCTGGAAATTCCTGCCACAATTTGCCATGTCTTCACTTTTCATAGCTGGGTCATAGTAATCGGCAACAAAAATGCTCTTGACATCTTTGGCTTGGCATTTGGATAGGTATCAAGGGTTGTGCAAGAAGGAACTGCAGATGCTGGTTTAAGTTGGCGGCCTTTGCTGGAGACTGACTTTGGGAGCTCCAACCGTGGGAGCTGCGGACTTACTCTCGTGGAGCTTGCGATCCCTGTCGGGGATCGACTTTGGAGCTCTAACCGTGGGAGCCTGCGGACTATAACATTGTGGAGCTCATGGTCCCTGGTTAGAGACCGACTTCGGGAGCTCCAACCGCAGGAGCTTCGATCGTCATGAGTTTGATCACCCCGATGCAGGAGCTTCTACCGCCCGGAGGCGGGGGCTTTGATCACCTAATGTGGGAGCTTCGATTGCCCCGACTGCGGATGGTTCGACTGCCCCGACCGCAGGAGAATAAAGAGGAAGAAGTTTAGACTTTATTGCCTTCCATCACAGTAAGGAACGTGGGTAATCCGCTGTGGCGGATGGTTATGTTAACTTTTATGTGGTTGTGTGCCTTGTTGCTTTTTTTTAGAACGCCTGTATGGTAATTCGAGTGTCACTGTATCTTAACTGGTACACGTGAATCTAAACAGACCTTTGAACTGCAGATGCTGGTCTGAACCAAAGAAAGACTCAAAAAGCTGGAGTAACTCAGCGGGACAGGCAGCATCTCTGGAGAGAAGGAATGAGTCACGGGAAAGGGAAATGAGAGATATAGACGATGATGTAGAGATATGGAACAAATGAATGAAAGATATGCAAAAACAGTAGCAATGATAAAGGAAACATGCCATTGTTAGCTGGTTGCTAGGTGAGAACGAAAAGCTGGTGTGACTAGGGTGGGGGAGGAATGGAGAGAGGGAATGCAGGGCTATATTTATTTACCTCCTTGGGAAACATGCAACTTTCCTATTGACTCTTTGAAATCTCTGGCCCATTAAGATGCGCGGGGTGAGATTTTCACACAGAGAGTGGTGGGTTCCTGGGACATGTTACCGGGGGTGATAGTGGAGGAAGATACAATAGTGGTGTTTAAGAGGCTTTTGGATAGGTGGTTCATAAGTTCATAAATACATAAGTTCTAGGAGCAGAATTAGGCCATTCGGCCCATCAAGTGAACTCCGCCATTCAATCATGGCTGATCTACCTTTCCCTCTCAACCCCATCCTCCTGCCTTCTCCCGATAGCTCCTGACACTCTTACTAATCAAGAATCTGGCAATCTCCATCTTAAAAATATCCATTGACGGCCTCCACAGCCTTCTGTGGCGCAAGACTGGTAGGGAAGAAACACGATGTTGGGGGGTTAAACAAGACGGGTAACTTTTTCACGCAAAGGGTGGTGGGTGTAGGGAACGTGCTGCCAGAGGAGGTAGTTGAGGCAGGGACCATCGCAACATTTAAGAAACAATTAGGCAGGTACATGGACAGGACAGGTTTAGAGGGGCTGAATGCAGACGGGTGGGACTAGTGGAGATGGGACATGTTGGTCGGTGTGGGCAAGTTGGGCCAACGGGCCCGTTTCCACGCTGTGTGACTCCATGATTCTATGACTCTACGAGTGAACAAAACAGTACAGAAGAAGCACTTTTGCTTTGGCTGAAAGTTTAGATGCCATGACAATTTGCTGTTGCAAATAACAAAGAAGACTGATTTTCTTCCAGAATACAACAAAGAAGTGGATTATCAGCCCCACAATCATATCCTCGAGCCTTTTTCCATCCAATCCAATCCATCTGTCATGGAACAGAGCCAAAGAATGTTATCTCTGCATTCAATCACAGAGAGCCATAGCTATCTGGCATGGAAACAGGCCCTTTGGCTTAATGTCCATGCTGACAAGATGTCTATCTGTTTGTCCCATGTTCCTGCATTTGGCCCATATCCCTCTAAATCTTCCCTGTTAACCTCTGTCTAAATCCCTCTTTAAGAAAAGGAAAAGAAAATAGCCCTCGGGTCTATTTTAAATCTTTCTCATCTTAAATCTCAGCTCCCTAGTTTAGTTTAGTTAAATTGAGAAATACATCATGGAAACAGGCCCTTCGACCCACCGAGTCCGTGCCAACTATCGATCGACCCTTCACACTAGCTCTATTTTATCCCACGACACATGTCATTTCCAACACATTCGGGAAATTTTACAGAGGCCGTTCAACCTATAAACCCGCATATCTTAGGGATTTGGGAGGAAACCGGAGCACCTGAAGCAAACCCACGTGGCCACAGAGAGAACTTACAAACGGGAAACAGACAGCACCTGAGGTCAGGATCGAACCCAGGTCTCTGGCGGTGGGAGGCAGCAGTTCTACCAGCTGTGCCACCGTGCTGCTCTAATTGTAGATGCCCCTATGTCCCTCATGATTTTATATATTTATCTCAGCTCCTCATCTCCTGAGCTCCAAGGGATAAAAGTTCCCAGCTTTTCCTCCGAACTCAATGTCCTCCTAATTCCCAGTAACATCCTCATGAATCTTTTCTGCACCTTTTTAAGCTTAATGACATCCATCCTGCAGCTGGGTGACCAGATGTCTACACCATAGGCCTGTCGTTCACTGGCTTGTCCTTGCAGCCCTTCTGAAACAAAGATAAAACATTAGCCATCTCCTGTCTTCCGCTACTTCACCCATGAATAAAGATGATGTAAATATCTGAGTCTGGCCTCCTACAATTTCTTCCCTAACATCCCACAATGTTCATGGACATACATGCCCAGATCCCGGGGATTTATCCACCTTGAGCTGCCTTAAGACCACCAGCGCCTCCTCTGTTGCAATACACGTACAGCATGCTCCAATGTCGCGCTCTACATCAAAAGCCACTCTGGACTGTAGAGAAGATGGATAGGTGATGTTTCTGATCAGGACTTGTTGCCTCTCCATGTTCTCCAGAGATGTTGCCTGAAGGGCTGAGTTAGCCCAGAACTACCCATGTCTTTTGTTTGTAAAGCAGCACCTGCGGTTCCAGTATCACTCTTCATTTCCCTTATCTCCAAGAATTCCATGGCTTTCTCCATGGTAAATGCATCCAAGAAATATTCATTAAACTCTTCACCCATCTCCTGTCGCTCCATATATAGACAACCACACTGGCCCTCACAAGGGGGCCTATTCTTTCCCGGGTTACCCTATCTCTCATTATCATTATAGAATCTCTTAGGATTCTCCTTCAGCTTCTCTGCCAAGGCTATCTCTTGCGTTTAATCAATGGATAAAAGACTGGGACATCCACATTGTCTAGGAAGGAACTGCAGATGCTGGTTTAAATTGAAGATAGACACAAAGTGCTGGAGTAACTCAGTGGGACAGGCAGCATCTCTGGAGAGAAGGAATGGGTGACGTTTCGGGCCGAGATCCATCATATGAATTTCTTATGAAGGGTCTCGACCCGAAAAACGTCACCCATTCCTTCTCTCCAGAGATGCTGAGCTACTCCAGCACTTTGTGTCTATCTTTGGGACATCCACATTATTGCTCACCATTCATGAGTACAACATTGTCCTGCTGTTCTCAGGCCACGTGTCAATCGCTCATTTGCAGAAGCAATAAGCATCTCAGTGGAAATAACTAAAAAGCCCTCCTTAATCCTCTTCTATCCTTTTTATCTCTTGATTCACTCTGCGGCAGATGAGCACTGTGGGACTTGAACTGCGACGTCAGGAGATGCTGCTGCCGAAGCGGAATTAAGCCGGAAAGTCCTTTGGATCATTCATGTCCAGAGCAGCAAGGAAAATGTCGCTCGGAGCTTGGTTGTGTTCCTGGTTGTGCTTTGGTTCACTAGCTGTGGGGTTCTGTTTGTGTCCTCCACAGTGCATCTGTACCTTCCACAGTCGCATCGATGAACTCAAGGCAAGGTATCTCAGCAGTTTAACATTGATCTTGGATACGGAGGGGGATATAACTGACCGACAACACATGCACAGTTTGCAAGTACTGTACCACAAGGTTTATTATGTGCCAACTGGTTTATTTTGATTGTGCTCTTAAAAATGGTTATATTTACTGATCTGAATGACATCAGCGTACATGTGTTATGGAGAACGATAGATTATAAACTTTGCCTGGGTTTTTTGGAAAATATTTCATAGACTGGAAATGCTATTTCACACAAGGTGTGTTTCAAAGGACTAAATCCTGTTCAGAGTATTTAATAGTTTATTTTTTTATAATACAATTCATTGAATTCTGACGCTAAGCAAAATGGTAAACTGCAAAATAACAGTCAATTTTGGAAAGTGATAAACAGGGTCTGTGTGATTGAGATTTACATAATCACAATAATACGTGGTCAAAAGCCATTTAGCTCTTGTTATTGGCTTCATCCATTTATTCTTAATGATCAGTACACTTTCTATCATACTGATTAATAATGATGTGATCTATTCACCGAGATGCAAGCCTTTTGATTCCACTATGTATGGTACATAGTCATGCCGAATACAAACAATGGGTTTGGCGAAAAATTAGACCTCTGTAGGATTCTTCAGAAATGCATAATATTCCTGGAGAGATGGGGCTACACAATATAAATGTTCAGAGAATCATTCCACTTGCCCCTTGCCTGCTCCTAAATCTGCTATCATTTCTCACACACACACAGCGACATCGACCCGTCGGCAATTGCTCAGTACTGGTGGAGATGAACCTTAAACTGCATTTGCTGTCATTTATGGTCGAGGAGAAAAAAAGAACTGCAGATGCTGATTTACAAAAAAGACACAAAGTGCAGGAGTAACTGAGTGGGTCAGGCAGCTTTTCTGGAAAACATGGATAGGTGATGTTTCTGGTTGGGGCCCTTCATCAGACTTGTGTGGCACTTCATTAACTGCTTCTGTAATGTGTGGTGCTCATTGTTAGCTTGTTGTATTGACCAGTAAGGCAAATCAAGCACCTGGCCTCCAAGTATCTCCATCTCCAGATCTGAGCAATATTGCCCTCTTTACTTATTTTCCAGCATCTCACTTGATTTGGTGAGGATACTCTTTCCTTCTCTCCAGAGGTGTGACGAAGGGTCTCGACCCAAAACGTCACCCATTCCTTCTCTCCTGAGATGTTGCCTGTCCCACTGAGTTACTCCAGCATTTTGTGTCTATCTTCTCTTTGAATGAAAGTTGGCCCGTAGACACTTCCATCGGCAGAGTGGCCAGGAACCAAAGCTATACCATTGTTGGCCAGGAACCAAAACTGCCCCAGCCACCCTACCCAAGAGAAAGCCAAGCTCTTGTTGTGGCACAGGAGGATCTGGTGAGATTGTTCAGTGGTCTAACGCTGTGGCCACAAAATCAAGAGTGGGATTGTTTATTGCTTAATTAGGTAGAACAATGATAAAGGGCACTTTAATTTTTCAGAAATCATAATGGTTTGCCATCAGGCTCACTTGATTAGTTTTCCCACACTGCTTCGAACCCATCAGGACCCCATTCCCATGCTCCCTTCCAACTCACTGGGCCTTGCTTTCCAAACAGGCTTCACGTTGGCCTAGTTCTTCACCAAAACATTATTATATCACTGTACAACATCTAGAAATGTGAATTAAATGTGTGTGGGTGTATTAACAGAATGAATATCTAATAATGATCACATTGAATGGTGGTGCTGGCTCGAAGGGCCGAATGGCCTACTCCTGCACCTATTGTCTATTGTCTAATGTCTAATGTGAAAATGTTGTCAGCTTGGCACCAGCAAAAACTTGAGGCAAATGATTGTGGTTGGGGGAGAAAGCTGTAAAAGAGAGGTGGGGTGGGGGGTGGGGGGGAAACCAAAGCCTGGCAAGTGATAGGTGGATACAGGTGAGGGGGGTTTTACTGGCTGATACCTTTCAAATACCTTTCAAAAGGGGATGGGTGAAAGTCGGAACAATTGAGAGGTTGATGAGTGACGACAATGGTTTACCTTATTTTAACTGACCGTTGAAATGTTTTACAGGCTGTGAAAATTAAGTACACAAACAAGAGACTTTCTTCTTACTTTTCAGGGCTGTACTGTGCAACAATCCAGAGATGACTTTGATTC
Source organism: Rhinoraja longicauda (assembly GCF_053455715.1). Taxonomy (NCBI): domain Eukaryota; kingdom Metazoa; phylum Chordata; class Chondrichthyes; order Rajiformes; family Arhynchobatidae; genus Rhinoraja; species Rhinoraja longicauda. Next base: position 18,822,420 of record NC_135987.1, on the reverse strand, counting down.
CTGGAAACATTCCTGACGACACGTTAAAACTGGTGATCGAGCAAACAATAATCAGACAAGTTTCCGCGCATGCGTTCTCCTCTGCTTCCCGGCTGGAGTGTCTCAGGTTGACCTTCAACTCCATCAGCAACTTCAGTGGGGAGAGTCTTCAGGGTCTGACCAGACTGAGGGAACTTCGGCTAAACGACAACGTACTTTCTACCTTTCCGTGGGAAGCCCTCTCCCACCTGCCTCATCTCTGGCTCCTGGACCTGCACAACAATGTTCTCTCATCATTCGCCACTCGAGCAGATCGTTACTTCAAAAGCATCACCTATCTGGATTTATCAAATAACAGGCTGACGACTCTCTCAGTCGGTGTCATCTCAATGTGGCTGATGGTTCCTCCGATGGCCAAAGTGATTTTATCCAACATTAATTCAAAACTGATCATAGGTAAGCGGGAAGAATGCGAATTGTCTATGTTTGGTAGATTTGTATTTTTTTAAATTGAATTGTATTGTTTGATGGAAACATTTGTGAATCAATCCATCAATCCTAAATCATAGGAGCAATATTTAGGCCACCAGTCCATCAAGTCTACTCTGCCATTCAATCATGGCTGATCTATCTTTCTCTCGCAATCCTATTCTCCTGTCTTTCCCCCATACCCTTTCATGCCCTTACTAATCAAGAATCTGTCAATCTCCACTTTAAAAATACCTAATGTCTTGGCCTCCACAGATGTCAGTGGCAATGAATTCCACAGATTCACCACCCTCTGATTTCCTTTCTAAAGTTCAGTCTGAGGAAAGGTCTCGACCCGAAACGTCACCCATTCCTTCTCTCCTGAGATGCTGCCTGACCTGCTGAGTTACTCCAGCATTTTGTGAATAAATCCTTTCTAAAGGAAATCTCCTTTCTAAAAGTGCATCTAAATAATTGATCTGAATAATTTTATATCCAAAGAGACTTGTACCTGAATTATTATTTTAAAACTCCAGTCGGGTTAATATTGTGTTTATGTTTTTAGTTAACCATTTTGGAAAAGTTGCATGGTTATCAATAACAAAGACTTATAATTATCATCTTATTTTGCTTAAACTTTTTTGAGAAATCTTTTTGCTATCATTGCCACTTAGAATTGTTTGACTTTGCTGGTGGGATGTGGATGTTAATAGCGAGGCCAGCATCGAGTGTTCATTTTTCATTGCCCTTTCTCAGCTAACTCAGAGGACAGTTATAAGTCACCCACAAATTGCTACTGCATATATATATTACAACAGGTACAGATATCCTTCTTTGAAGAATATCCCAAAAACAAGATGAGCTGTAAAGACAACTAAATGGTACTGAGACCAGCTGGTCTATTTCTGCAAGTTATTTAGTTAACTGAATTTAAATTCTCAAACTACCATGGAGACTTTTAGTCGTAGAGTTGTACAGCATGGACACAGACCATTTGGCCCACCTTGTTCATGCCTACCAAGTTGGCATATTGCGCTCGAGGCATTTTCTTGCATTTGGCCCATTGTCCTCTAAACACTTCCTTTCCATTCCTCTCCAAATGCCTTTTAAAATTCATAATTGCATCCGCTTCTATAGCTTAAATTAAACTTCCACAACTTAAGCTAATGTCCCTGTCATGAGGCATCCAGATTAAGTTGAGTAACATAACCCTATAATTTGTTTTGATTAAAAATGTCCCTTATAGAAACATAGAAAATAGGCGCAGGAGGAGGCCATTCAGCCCTTCGAGCCAGCACCACCATTCATTGTGATCATGGCTGATCATCCACAGTCAGTAACCTGTGCCCAACTTCTCCCCATATCCATTGATTCCACTAGCCCCTAGAGCTCTATCTAACTCTCTCTTAAATTCATCCAGTGATTTGGCCTCCACTGCCCTCTGTGGCAGAGAATTCCACAAATTCACAACTCTCTGGGTGAAAAAGTTTCTTCTCACCTCAGTTTTAAAGGGCTTCCCCTTTATTCTAAGATTGTGGCCCCTGGGTCTGGACTCTCCCAACATTGGGAACATTTTTCCTGCATCTAGCTTGTTCAGCCCTTTTATAGTTTTATATGTCTCTATAAGATCCCCTCTCATCCTTCTAAACTTCAGTGAATATAATCCTAGTCTTTTCAATCTTTCCTCATATGTCTCTTGTTTCTTGCTAATTCAATATTTTGTCTTTGCAATGATAACTGTTAAAGAACTTTTCAACATGTTAATGATCAGACTTCAGTCAATTTTGACATTGGTGAAAGCACATCAACTTGCCAACTTTATATGCACTGTTAGAGTTTCTTGAAATTCTGTCTGCTGCTATAAACTAAAATAACCTCACTTAAATTGAGCCAGTCCCCAAAAATCAATTCATTGTTGATCATTCCTCATACAGTCCCAATTCTGCAAGGTGCTGATTCATCTCTGGGTTATCCTGCCATCTAATGGTCATCTGTGAGAAAACAACCTGTCGGAAATGTTTCAGTGAACGATCCCCCACTTCACTAAACGTGGGTTGCTGCTTGACTTTATCACCTGGGTAGAACCTAATGAGTTCCTCACCTTCCTCTATAATTTCTGCCTTTTAAATAATCTTTCACCTCCGCTAATAATAGCTTTTATCAATGCAACATTTGTACGTGTTTTCATTGCTTACAAATGTCCACATTGTTGCTGAACCAACTTGTGTTCTGAAAGTGACACAAGTTCAACTAGTCTCCAAAATCTGTACTGATAAGTTACTGCCTAGCTGTGATTTATGTACTTTAAACTGGTCTACCTAACTGTCTTACACTCAATTGTCCATTTTAGTTTAGTTTAGTTTAATGTAACGTGTACCGAGGTACAGTGAAAAGCTTTCGTTGCGTACTATCCAGTCAGTGGATAGACATTACCAAACAGGTAAACTTTCCAAACGTTCGGAGAAAGACGACTAAACAGGCAGAAATGTATATTTGAAGATCAGATATACTTGCACATAGATCACCTTATTTCCAAATTATAAATTATCTTATTTCTTCCTGGGAATAACAAGCTTAAACATGTTATCCACTTAATAAAATTAAGCAAATTACCCTGATCTGGATGAATAGGAAAATAACTGCAGATGCTGGTTCAAATCGAAGGTAGACACAAAATGTTGGTGTAACTCAGCGGGTCAGGCAGCATCTCAGGAGAGAAGGAATGGATGACGTTTAGGGTCGAGACGCTTCTTCAGTCTGAAGAAGGGTCTTACAATAGACAATAGACAATAGACAATAGACAATAGGTGCAGGAGTAGGCCATTCAGCCCTTCGAGCCAGCACCGCCATTCAATGCGATCATGGCTGATCACTCTCAATCAGTACCCCGTTCCTGCCTTCTCCCCATACCCCCTCACTCCGCTATCCTTAAGAGCTCTATCCAGCTCTCTCTTGAAAGCATCCAACGAACTGGCCTCCACTGCCTTCTGAGGCAGAGAATTCCACACCTTCACCACCCTCTGACTGAAAAAGTTCTTCCTCATCTCCGTTCTAAATGGCCTACCCCTTATTCTCAAACTGTGGCCCCTTGTTCTGGACTCCCCCAACATTGGGAACATGTTATCTGCCTCTAATGTGTCCAATCCCCTAATTATCTTATATGTTTCAATAAGATCCCCCCTCATCCTTCTAAATTCCAGTGTATACAAGCCCAATCGCTCCAGCCTTTCAACATACGACAGTCCCGCCATTCCGGGAATTAACCTAGTGAACCTACGCTGCACGCCCTCCATAGCAAGAATATCCTTCCTCAAATTTGGAGACCAAAACTGCACACAGTACTCCAGGTGCGGTCTCACCAGGGCCCGGTACAACTGTAGAAGGACCTCTTTGCTCCTATACTCAACTCCTCTTGTTACGAAGGCCAACATTCCATTGGCTTTCTTCACTGCCTGCTGAACCTGCATGCTTCCTTTCATTGACTGATGCACTAGGACACCCAGATCTCGTTGAACTCCCCCTCCTCCTAACTTGACACCATTCAGATAATAATCTGCCTTTCTATTCTTACTTCCAAAGTGAATAACCTCACACTTACCTACATTAAACTGCATCTGCCATGTATCCGCCCACTCACACAACCTGTCCAAGTCACCCTGCAGCCTTATTGCATCTTCCTCACAATTCACACTACCCCCCAACTTAGTATCATCTGCAAATTTGCTAATGGTACTTTTAATCCCTTCGTCTAAGTCATTAATGTATATCGTAAATAGCTGGGGTCCCAGCACCGAACCTTGCGGTACCCCACTGGTCACTGCCTGCCATTCCGAAAGGGACCCATTTATCCCCACTCTTTGCTTTCTGTCTGTCAACCAATTTTCTATCCATGTCAGTACCCTACCCCCAATACCATGTGCCCTAATTTTGCCCACTAATCTCCTATGTGGGACCTTGTCGAAGGCTTTCTGAAAGTCGAGGTACACCACATCCACTGACTCTCCCTTGTCAATTTTCCTAGTTACATCCTCAAAAAATTCCAGTAGATTTGTCAAGCATGATTTCCCCTTCGTAAATCCATGCTGACTCGGAATGATCCCGTTACTGCTATCCAAATGCTCAGCAATTTCGTCTTTTATAATTGACTCCAGCATCTTCCCCACCACTGATGTCAGACTAACTGGTCTATAATTACCCGTTTTCTCTCTCCCTCCTTTCTTAAAAAGTGGGATAACATTTGCTATCCTCCAATCCACAGGAACTGATCCTGAATCTATAGAACATTGAAAAATGATCTCCAATGCTTCCACTATTTCTAGAGCCACCTCCTTAAGTACTCTGGGATGCAGACCATCAGGCCCTGGGGATTTATCAGCCTTCAGTCCCATCAGTCTACCCAAAACCATTTCCTGCCTAATGTGGATTTCCTTCAGTTCCTCCATCACCCTAGGTTCTCCGGCCCCTAGAACATTTGGGAGATTGTGTGTATCTTCCTCAGTGAAGACAGATCCAAAGTAACGGTTTAACTCGTCTGCCATTTCTTTGTTCCCCATAATAAATTCCCCTGCTTCTGTCTTCAAGGGACCCACATTTGCCTTGACTATTTTTTTCCTCTTCACGTACCTAAAAAAACTTTTGCTATCCTCCTTTATATTATTGGCTAGTTTACCCTCGCACCTCATCTTTTCTCCCCGTATTGCCTTTTTAGTTAACTTTTGTTGCTCTTTAAAAGAGTCCCAATCCTCTGTCTTCCCACTCTTCTTTGCTATGTTATACTTCCTCTCCTTAATTTTTATGCTGTCCCTGACTTCCCTCGTCAGCCACAGGTGTCTCTTACTCCCCTTAGAGTCTTTCCACCTCTTTGGAATAAATTGATCCTGCAACCTCTGCATTATTCCCAGGAATACCTGCCATTGCTGTTCTACCGTCTTCCCTGCTAGGGCCTCCTTCCAATCAATTTTGGCCAGCTCCTGCCTCATGCCTCTGTAATCCCCTTTGCTATACTGTAATACCGACACTTCCGATTTTCCCTTCTGCCTTTCCATTTGCAGAGTAAAACTTATCATGTTGTGATCACTGCCTCCTAATGGCTCTTTTACCTCTAGTCCCCTTATCAGATCAGGATCATTACACAACACTAAATCCAGAATTGCCTTCTCCCTGGTAGGCTCCAGTACAAGCTGTTCTAAGAATCCATCTCGAAGGCACTCTACAAACTCTCTTTCCTGGGGTCCATTTCCAACCTGATTTTCCCAGTCTACCTGCATGTTGAAATCTCCCATAACCACCGTAGCATTACATTTTTGACACGCCAATTTTATCTCCTGATTCAACTTGCACCCTATGTCGAGGCTACTGTTTGGGGGCCTATAGATAACTCCCATTAGGGTCTTTTTACCCTTACAATTTCTCATTTCTATCCATACTGATTCAACATCTCCTGATTCTATGTCACCCCTTGCAAGGGAATGAATATCATTCCTTACCATCAGAGCAACCCCATCCCCTCTGCCCACCTGTCTGTCTTTTCTATACGTTGTGTACCCCTGAATATTCAGTTCCCAGCCCTGGTCCTCTTGTAACCATGTCTCAGTGATCCCTACAACATCATACTTGCCCATGACTAACTGAGCCTCAAGCTCATCCACTTTATTTTTTATACTACGCGCATTTAAGTACAACACTTTAACTTCTGTATTTACCTCCTCTCTCACATCGTTCACAATTGGCCCTGCCCTTAATTTCTTTTCCGCTCTAGAACTTCTGTTCCCATTCTTCCGAGAGTCTTTTGCAATATCTCCTGTATTCCCTTTGACCTCATCTTCATATTCACAATTTGTTAACCCCTCCCCCCCACTACTTAGTTTAAAGCCACAGGTGTCACACTAGCAAACCTGCCTGCCAGAATGTTTGTCCCCCTGCTGTTAAGATGCAACCCGTCCCTTTTGTACAAGTCACCCCTAGCCCAGAAGAGATCCCAGTGGTCCAGAAATCTAAATCCCTGCTCTCTGCACCAGCCCCTCAGCCATAAATTCATACCCTCCATCTCTCTGTTCCTGGCCTCACCAGCACGAGGTACCGGTAGCAGTCCAGAGATAACCACCTTCGACGTCCTACTTCTCAGCGCTTTTCCCAACTCTCTAAACTCCCGCTGTAGCACCTCCTTCCTCTTCCGCCCGACGTCATTCGTGCCCACGTGCACAACGACTTCAGGTTGATCGCCTTCCCTCACTAGGATTTTCTGAAGCCGGTCTGTGATGTGTTGAACCCTGGCACCAGGGAGGCAACAGACCATCCTCAAGTCCCTCCTGCTGCCACAGAATCTTCTGTCCGTCCCTCGGACTATGGAGTCACCGACCACTACGGCTCTTCCAGACTTCGGTCTCCCCTGTCGAGTATCCTTGCCAACAGGTCCGCCACTCGGACTGGAAACGTCTTCTGCCCCGACAGTCTTGACCTGAAACGTCACCCAATTCTTCTCTCCTGAGATGCTGCCTGACCCGCTGAGTTACTCCAGCATTTTGTGTCTATCTGATCTGGATGAAGTACAGAATCTGGCCAACATGCACAGCTTGCCTCAGTTCAAACTCGACATACACTGTTAGGTGCCGTGGGTACATGTTCAGAGAGCCAGACTTAACATCGATTAGTAGTTAGCCACAACATGCTGGAGTAACTCAGCGGGACAGGCAGCATCTCTGGACAGAAGGAATGGGTGACGTTTCGGGTTGAGACCCTTCTTCAGACTAGTAGTTAGTAGTTATCGATTAGTAGTTATTCCCTCACTAAAATTGTGTTGAAAAAAATCCTAGGTGTTAGTTCATTAACTGACTGAAGCCCAAAATGTAAAATGAAAAAATGTGAAGTAATAAGTTTTAATCCTGCAATATAAAACAATAGTTGGGAAATATTAGACTACATATTTGTCTTTGGACATATCCTAACTATAACCAGGGCTAACAAGAACCACAACAAAGCAGTGACCTATTTCTGAATGGACCTTTGATTTCACAGCCAAAAGAGCACTAACTAGACGATTATCAAACTAGTCCCATTCACACCAGGGCAGGGGATCAGGAGCCTGGTCACGGGAACCAGGATTTTGGAAAGAAGATTAGACTGGGTGGTGAAGAGGTTTAGGGAGGGAATTCTAGAGCTTTGGCAGCTGAAGCAGCCTGGAAAAACACGCACAGAAAGTCACAGAAAGAACATCCAGACTTCATGAAGAGAGCACCCAATGTCAGGATCAAGCCTAACTCATTGGAGCATTGAGACAGCAGTTTTAGCCCCAGCACTACCATTCCAGCCCTTTTTTAAGTAACAAGGTGTGGCATGGTGGCGTAGCGGTAGAGTTGCTGCCTTACAGAGGAGGAGACCCGAGTTCGATCTGTATAGAGTTTGCACCTTCTCCCCTTGACTGCGTGGATTTTACCCCGGGTGCTCAGATTTCCTCCCGCACTCCAAAGACGTACAGGTTTGTTGGATAATTTGGCTTCGGTAAAAATTGTAAATCATCCCTCGTGTGTAGGATAGTGTTCGTGTACGGTGATCGCTGGTCAGCGTGGACTCGGTGGGCCGAAGGGCCGCTTCCACGCTGTATCTCTAAACCAAACTAATCCACACTGTATTTCTTTGGGGAGAATTATGCTGTTTTTTGGGGAGATGTAGCTGCAGATTTTGCTTCCTTTTCTCTTTAAATGACCTCTGCTTCATGTTAAATGGTCTCTATTGCTGCATAAAAGACCATTGGCATCGGATCAAACTCCATGGCCCTGCTCCAGCACATGGACACACTGCTGCTGATAAATAATCCATTAAATAAATTATAATAATAGTAAAATAGATGGATTTACAACTGATATTGCTCAGCATGGTGTTTTTTTTCCATTTAACGAAATATGCAAACATATCCTTTTCAACAGGATTACATAACAATCCTTGGGACTGTGACTGCCGGTTATCAGAACTAGTTCATCTTATTAAGATGCACAATCCAACAGCAACATTGATGGATCTCGGATTGAAGTGCTCCCGGCCTGAATATCTCTCCGGAGCTCTCTTGAACAGTATTGAGTTGAGTAAGTGCCAGAGCCCCAGCATCCATGCAGCAGAAAGTAAAGTAATGGCAAGCCCAGGAAGCAAAGTCTCTCTTCGATGTGGAACCACTGGACTTCCCAGCCCGATTATCAGCTGGAGTAGAACGGATAACATGCTGCTGAATGGAACAGGTAGGTGTCAGAGCATCGCAGCCAAGTAAGATTGAGTTGAGTTTAACTCTTTGTAGGGTGCGTCGAACAATCCCTGACGTACACTGGCCCCATCCCCGAACTCTACCTCCGCTAAATTGACGACTGCATTGGTGCTACCTCTTGTACCCATGCAGAACTCACTGACTTCATAAATTTCACCACTAATTTCCATCCTGCTCTTAAATATACTTGGACCATCTCCGGCATCTCCCTACCGTTTCTGGATCTCACCATCTCCATCGCAGGAGACAGACTAGTGACTGACATCTACTACAAACTTACTGACTAAAGCAGTTATTTTCCTACATACTTAATTTATTGTTCCGTGTTCCGAGGTACAGTGTAAAGCCTTTGTTGCATGCTAACTTGTCGGTGGAAAGACTATACATGATTATAATCGAGCCAACCATAGTGTACAGATACTATATAAAGGGAATAACATGAATAACATTCAGTGCAAGGTAAAGTCCGATCAGAGATAGTCCAAGGGCCTCCAGTGAGAATTTATGATTGTAGTTTCAGGACTGCTCTCTAGTTGTTGGCAGCATGGTGCAGTCACTTGATAACAGCTGATAAGAAACTGCCCCTGAATCTGGAGGTGCATTTGGAAAAGTTATGCTAAAGATTCACAAAGTTGAATCAACACCCCCCACACCTGTATCCACTCATCATTTTCGTGGCTTTGCCTGCCTCCCAGACTAAAGAAAGGTCTCAACCAAAGATACTAGAGGAGCAAGATGAACCATTCTGTCGAAATCGCCTATACTGAAGTGCAGTACGCCATTTTAGTAAGCAAAACCCACCATTCGCTCTGCCTCTCGTAGTGTAATCAGTGTTTTGGGGGAACAGTATGTGTGATGATACCATTAAAATGCAGAATATATCTCATCTATCAATTCACAGATTTTTGTTATTTTTCTTTTAAAATGTTTCTGCAAGTTTCTGCCTACTAAAATGGCCGCCGTGACATACTACGGCTTTTAGGGCCGAGTGGTCTATCTTGCTCTGATCTATTATCTTTGGTCTCAACCCCCAAAACATCACTTACCCATGTCCTCCAGAAATGCTTCCTGACCTGCTGAGCTGCACCAGCACTTTGTGTTTTATTCATTCCAGCATCTGCAGTTCCTTGTGTGTCCATTCACAAGTTTGAGGGTCAGTTGGAACTTGCATTCTTTCTCAGTAAATCAGAGTTAGAATCATTGATTCACACTGTACTGGTACAGGTTAAATTTACATGCAGTATCCTATGAAATATGGTGAATGTTTAACATCTTGAAACTTGTTCTTGGGGATGCGTGGGTTTTCTCCGAGATCTTCGGTTTCCTCCCACACTCCAAAGACATACAGGTATGTAGGTTAATTGGCTGGGCAAATGTAAAAATTGTCCCTAGTGGGTGTAGGATAGTGTTAATGTGCGGGGATCGCTGGGCGGCGCGGACCCGGTGGGCCGAAGGGCCTGTTTCCGCGCTGTATCTCTATATCTAAATCTAAATCCCTTTCAACACAATTGCGCAGAACACACAAAATACAAACCACAACTATTTGTTAGTTTAATCCAGCTGTTTGACCTATCCCATAAGTAGCATTGTTCAGGATTTCTTGCAGGAAATTGGTCTCAACTGATCAATAACCAATTGTTATTACAGTACAGTAGTATTTACAGTATTTTGACATAATAAGTTTCAGGCTTTAACAAGGACGAACCCATCCTATTTATTGAATGTCATGGAAGGCTGTGGAGGCCAAGTCAATGGATATTTTTAAGGCAGAGATAGACAGATTCTTGATTAGTACGGGTGTCAGGAGTTATGGGGAGAAGGCAGGAGAATGGGGTTTAGGGAGAGATAGATCAGCCATGATTGAATGGAGTGGACTTGATGGGCTGAATGGCCCAATTCTGCTCCTAAGATTATGAGCTTGTGAACTTAAGAATTGGCTCCCATCTGTGAGTATGGGTTATAAAGTTTATTTGACAATTAATGCAAACAAAACATTGAACATAGAACAGTAAAATACAGGAGCAGACCCTTTGGCCCACGTACCTTTATCCAACACGCTAAATTAAACCAACCCCCATCTGCCTAAACACGGTCCATACCCAATCCCCGCATGCTAACATGCCTGTCTAAAAGCCTCTTAAAAGCTTCTGCACCCCTGAAATCTCCTTCCAGGCACCCACCACTCTGTGTGTAAAAAACATGCGCCCCACACCTCCATTTAAAATTTCCTCCTCTCACGTTGAACCTATTCCCCCTTGCATTTGCCATTTCTATGCCGGCAAAAAGACTCTGACTGTCTACCCTATCTATGCCTCCCATAATTTTATATAAACTTCTATCACGTCTCCTAAAAGCAATGAGAAAGGCAAAGGACGTATTTCAACTTTGAAGTAAAAAGATAATGCTTGACCCATGTACCATGAATGTAACAGCATGTGGTTCATTCATTGTGTCTTGCAGTGATACTGGATAATACTGACAGAGCCCTGAAGGGGTCTACTCTCAGCCTAACTGATATATCCTATCGAGACTCCGGTGAATATTTGTGTCGGGCCAGTAATCTGATGGGAACATCTGGCGCTGTGATATCCCTGCTCGTGGTTGACTCTGCCATGGCAATGGGACCAATCAAAAACACGCCAGAATGGAGATGTCTCAGAAAACCGAGAAATCAGAAAGCTGCCCGGCGTAATGGGAAACTGATGGCCCAGTACGTGAGTATGCTAACCAACATGGTTTCACCCAGGGAGATGTCGAGCAGCTCCTATTCCACTGGTAGGACAGATTACTCCATCCTGCACCAAGACCAGTTGGATCCAGAAACAAACGCCCTGGAGTTTGTTTCCCTGAAGATGAATCCTTCAGAAATTACCAGCTTGTTGGAAAATCGCAGAAGTGTCGATGAGTCCAGCAGTGTAATGTTGAGACCTTCTTTGACCACACCTGAAGCAGACTGCTTAGTGAGAACAGTCAGAGTGATAGGGGGCACCTATCATAGCGTTTCATTGGTTTGGCGATCACCCAAGGGAACAAATGTCACTCTTTTTAGCATTTTGTACACAACATTTGGTGAAAGGGACATGAGCAGGATAAACGTGGGACCCGGGAAGACCAAGATCACCATTGATGGTTTGATGCCACAGACCAAGTACATTGTGTGTGTCTGTGTCAAAGGGATCATCCCCAGGAAAGAGCAGTGTGTGATCTTCTCCACTGACGAGGTGGCTCATGCAAGTGGCACCCAGAAGCTGATCAATGGCGTGGTGATTACCGTGGCCTGCGTGATCGTCATCCCCCTCACTCTCATCGTCTGCTGCGGTGCCTTGAAGAGACGCTGTAGGAAGTTTCTGATAAAACCCCCCGAAGACGATTACCAAAACAACTCCTTTGCCACCTTTGAAAGCTTGGCAACGGGGCCCAGGCCAGACACAACTGAGGAAGATTATCTCACTAATCACAATAAGGATGAGGCCAACAGGCTACTGTCACCAAGGTCCAGTTTCGATTCCGAAGAAGCAACAATTAATGAAGCCCAACAAAATGAATATTTTTGTTGATTGAGTCATATTCACGTGGAGGATTTGAACATCATGGAAGAGAAATACATTTTTAAAGATGAGGACCTCCCCATTTGACCTGTGACCACAGGATAATTCAATGCAAGCCAGCCATAATTTCCCAACACACCAATAGATCACCCAAAAATCCAAATATTTTTATAGTCATTCTATAAATCATCTGTCAACTATTGTTGGGATTTATTTCGGCAAATGTCGCCAGAGTTCAGAGTTTCAGAGGTTGCAAAAGTTGGTGGCAGACCAATAGTTATTGCTCCTTACCAACTGCAAATTGCTTCTTATGAAGATGGTTGTCTTGGATCATGGTATTCCATGCATTAACGTGTTGTAGGGTAAGGAATTCCAGAATGGTGATCCCAGTTATAAGGAAAGAGGGCAAAATATTTCCGAGTCAAGGTTGTGTCTGACTTGGAGGGGAACATGCAGGCATTGCTGCTCCTATCCCCTAGCCACCCTTGTTCTTTTTGGTGAAGAGGACAAGGGTGTAAGAAGCTTTGGTGAGTAGAACTCCTTATAGTTAGTGCACACTACATGCGCAATGGAAGGATTGTGGAGTGAATGAGTGGTGGGGATGAAGTCTTACAACCATCTTCTGCTGGATGCCATCAACCGTCTTGAGTGTTGTGGTGTTGCTCGCAACCTGACAAGTACATGGATAGGCACAAAATGCTGGAGTAACTCAGCAGGTCAGGCAGCATCTCTGGAGAGAATGAATGGGTCGAGACCCTTCTTCAGACTGATGTCAGGGGAGGGGGCGGGACAAAGTACATGGATAGGAAAGGTTTAGACGGATATGGGACAAACGTGGGTAAGTGGGACTACTATAGGTGGGGCATCTCGGTTGGCATGGGCAAGTTGGATCGAAGGGCCTGTTTCCGTGCTGTATGACTCTAAACAGAAAGTATTCCAACATATTGCTGGCTTGTGCATTGTTGAAGACGGGAGGTTTGGTGATGTTAATGCCATTGGCATGGAGTTCAATCTCTTTGATATTGATGGCTTTATCCTCTTGAGGTCAGCTACATATGCAAGTCCCGCTTCAGAGATTTGATCAAAATATTCGAGTGCAGTATCATTGTTGTGTTGCAGTGTCTGATGTGCCTTGCTTTAGATGGGAGATTATATCAGGGCTCTGCTTGCATTCATATGTGATCCCACTCCCAATGTTTCTTTCAAATGGTTCAACGCGGAAGAGTATTCATTAGAAGAGAGAAAGAGAGTATTTAGTGAGAGATTTCCTGTATAATGGCAAATCTCAAATTGTACCATTTCCTTTATTTTTTCCAAATATTTAAAAAATAATTCTGTTGATGCTTTGGGCACTTAATTAAGTTTAGTTTAGAGATACAGCTTGGAAACAAGCCCTTCGGCCTATCGAGTCCACACCGACCAACGAACAGACTACTTCTATGCTATCCCACTTTTGCATCCACTGCCTACACACAAGGGACAATTTACAGAGTCCAATCAACCCACAACCCACAAATCCACCTGGATAAACTTGACTGGAAATTGTTGAACCATCTCCCCGACTGGAACTGTATTCAGAGTCACTTTCACCTTTTCATATCAACTGCAGATCCACTAACCCTGCAACACTCTGTCCTGGCCTCACCCATTCAAGTCAGACCTCGAAACAATTGTTTCCTGTTTAGTTTCTGCTGATGATTACACCGACAAAATAAACGTTTCCAAGGCTCAGTTTTTCCCAACACATGGTTTAAGAGCGGCCTGTTATCAGACGTAGTCTAAACACACATTTCTTATATTGCATGGAATTAAAATAGTTCTGCTAATCTTGTCTTCTTTCCGCTCACTGGCTAGCACACAACCAAAGCTTTTCACCGTACCTTGACACATGTAACGATAAACTAAACCCAAACTCAGATCCAAATTCTGTGCAAATTTGTCACATCTGCCTGTGATCTAAAGTTGAATACAACATTTGTGTGCATGCAGTCTATGAACTAGATTCATGCATTGGTTAACACCAATTTTGTATTCAATTTTATACCACATGTAGGTGTTTATAGACATAGACAATAGACAATAGGTGCAGGAGGAGGACATTCGGCCCTTCGAGCCAGCACCGCCATTCAATGTGATCATGGCTGATCATTCTCAATCAGTACCCCGTTCCTGCCTTCTCCCCATACCCCCTGACTCCGCTATCCTTAAGAGCTCTATCTAGCTCTCTTAGTAACGGCAATGTTGTATCTGAGGCAGAATATGTATCTGATATGAGCAGAACCATTTTCATACCAGACCATAAACGATATGTGCATTTAGACTATGTCTGGTGTCAGGTGGCTTTTTAAAATCATATATCATGTTAAATTTTGTTTTAGAATTACTTTTTTTCAAATTCAGAGATTCGCCATATAGTGATATATTGTACAAACACAGAGTGAATTCAAGTTTGTGCTATTTTCTCACTGGAACGAAGATTAGAGTCTTATTCAACATCTACTCCAACCAACCTTACCTTCTGTTGCTTCTAAGACTGCATCAGATAAGATTACTGTTAATGTGATTAAAGATAATCACAAATTCTGGGCCCACACCCATTCAGTCGCTGTGGTGACTAATGCCTTGCCTACAGATAAGTCAATATGGACGAGATGTGGAACATTTTCTGTCTTCTCCTTGTCTGCTGTGCTGGAGAAATGATGGCATCTTGCGTGACAGAATGTTCCTGCAGAAATGACAGCTTTGGAAGGTGAGAGTGGGATTTATTCAATTGTATGAAGTGCTTCTGATACATGCCGTACATTGACAAATACATATCTATGCAATACATGACCTACATGAATGAATAAACAAGGTATTATATAGATTCAAAGCAATATTGGCGGAGACACAGTCTATAAAGTAGATTAAACTTATTCAAAGTACTATAGATTCAAATACAATATTATTGTCTACACATATAGTATATTGTCTACACATATAGTGTATTATATATCCAAATACAATATTAATGTATATGCAATCTAAACTAGATTAACATATGAAACTTATTTCAATTGCTATATTTATTCCATTGCAATATTGATGTATACATAGTGTATGACCCAGCTTAATGCATAGACTTACACCGATCTGCCAAAACATTATGACCACTGACAGGCGAAGTGAATAACATTGATTATCTTGTTACAATGGCACTTGTCAAGGGGTGGGATATATTAGGCAGCAAGTGAACATTCAGTTCTTGAAGTTGATATGTTGGATGCAGGAGAAATGGGCAGGAGTAAAGACCTGAGCGACTTTGACAAAGGCCAAATTGTTATGGCCAGACGATTGGGTCAGAGCATCTCTGAAACGGCAAGGTTTGTGGGGGTGCTCCTGGTCAGCAGTGGTGAGTACCTATCGACAGTGGTCCGAGGAGGGACAAACCACAACTGGCAACAGGGTGTTGGGTGCCCAAGGCTCATCGATGGGCGAAGGCAACGAAGGCTATCCCGTCTGGTCCAAACTGACAGAAGGTCAACTGCGGCACAAGTCACAGAAAACTTTAATGGTGGTCACGGGAGGAATGTGTCACAATACACAGTGCATCGCACCCTGCTGCGTATGGGGCTGAACATGGAGGACCAACAGCATTAATATGCAGATGGTCATAATGTTTTGGCTCATCAGGTCATAATGTTTTTGTTGATATATATATATATATATATATATATATATATATATATTGTGTAGATATCAATACTGCATATATATACTGTATATATATATATAATTTAATTTATACAATACTGATGTTTGCAAAGCAGCGTTTATTTATATGTATATATTAAATTAACATTTATCATAGGCATACATTTTGTTTCTCAGGAGTTTGATTTGTATGAACTCGGCTCTGGGTGGAATACCAGGGAACATCCCATCCGATGTTAAAAAAATCAGGATAGAAAATTCCCACCTGGCAGAATTGCCCCAAGGTGCGTTTTCCTCGACCCCTGCCTTGGAATACCTGTGGCTGAACTTTAATGACATTACAGTCATGCATACAAGATGCATGCAAGGCCTCAGCAACTTATCAGAGCTACGTCTACAAGGAAACAAGCTGAATTCAATACCATGGACAACTTTCCAGGACTGCCCAGCTTTGAAAATATTGGATTTAAAACATAATAGATTGGATGCCCTTCCAGAGAGTGCACTGAGGTATCTGACCAACTTGACCTATTTGGACTTATCGTTCAACAGACTTACTGTGGTTTCTGGAAACGTGTTCTTAAATTGGCTGGTCTATCAGAGAACACAACGGAATGATGGTCCATGGGATGGCATCGCCAATGCTGTCCTGGCTCTCCATGACAACCCCTGGCTCTGTGACTGCCGCCTTAAAGGTTTTGTACACTTCCTCAAATCCATCAGCCCCCCTATTATTCTGATGAACTCTTACCTAACCTGTTCAGGGCCAGATTCCAGGGCAGGGGTCTTTTTCTACAAAGTGGAACTGAAGAGTTGCTTCAAACCATCTGTCACATCTGAAAACATGAACGTCAGTGTTCCGTTTGGGCAGAAAGTACATTTATCCTGTACAGCTAAAGGGAATCCCACTCCCAGAGTGTGGTGGACAAATGGAGTGAAGATCATTCGGAAATTTAACGGTATGTCATAGAGTCATAGAGTGGTAGAGTGATACAGTCTGGAAACGGGCCCTTCGGCCCAACTTTCCCACACCGACCAACATGTCCCAGCTACACTAGTCCCATCTGCCTGCGCTTGGTCCATAACCCTCCAAACTTGTCCTATCAATGTACCTGTTCAACTGCTCCTTAAGCTGCTCCTTCAAGCTAGGAAAAGGGGATGTACAACGAGATCTGGGTGTCCTAGTGCATCAGTCACTGAAAGGAAGCATGCAGGTACAGCAGGCAGTGAAGAAAGTCAATGTTGGCCTTCATAACAAGAGGAGTTGAGTATAGGAGCAAAGAGGTCCTTCTGCAGTTGTACAGGGCCCTAGTGAGACCGCACCTGGAGTACTGTGTGCAGTTTTGGTCTCCAAATTTGAGGAAGGATATTGTTGCTATTTAGGGTGTGCAGCGTAGGTTTATTAGGTTAATTCCCGGAATGGCGGGACTGTCGTATGTTGAAAGACTGGAGCGACTAGGCTTGTATACACTGGAATTTAGAAGGATGAGGGGGGATCTTATCGAAACATATAAGATTATTAAGGGGTTGGACACATTAGAGGCAGGAAACATGTTCCCAATGTTGGGGGAGTCCAGAACCAGGGGCCACAGTTTAAGAATAAGGGGTAGGCCATTTAGAACGGAGATGAGGAAAAACTCATCAGTCAGAGAGTTGTAAATCTGTGGAATTCTCTGCCTCAGAAGGCAGTGGAGGCCAATTCTCTGAATGCATCCAAGAGAGAGCTAGATAGAGCTCTTAAATATAGCAGAGTCAGGGGGTATGGGGAGAAGGCAGGAACGGGGTACTGATTGAGAATGATCAGCCATGATCACATTAAATGGTGGTGCTGGCTCAAAGGGCCGAATGGCCTACTCCTGCACCTATTGTCTATTGTGTAATGTCTATAAATGGTGGGATAGTCCCAGCCTCAACTACCTCCTCTGGCAGCTTGTTCCATGCACTCACCACCCTCTGTGTGAAAAAGTTACCCCTCAGATTCCTATTAAATCTTTTCCCCTTCACCTTAAACCTATGTCCTCTGGTCCTCGATTCACATGTGAATTTTTTTCCCTTTATCACTCCATTACTTAACCAATTCTTTCCATTAATTACAGTGAAACACACAAATATTGATGAAGAAACTGTGAATTCGGAGTTGATCGTTCCTTCAGCACAGGGCACTGATGGAGGAGTTTATACTTGCACTGTTGCCAACTATCTGGGAAACTCGTCTGTGCAGATCCTGGTGAAAACTTTGACTCCAGTAACTTTACCCATGCCCTCGTATCTGCCCCCACCATCGCCCGGAGAGGAGAGTGTTTATATAGATGTCAGGATTGCAAAGCAGACAGTGTACGGGATAACATTGAGATGGCACGCAGTAACGCAGAACCCTGCTGAGACCTTGTACACCCTGCACTTCGGCAAGTTCGACGATCCCAGCATGGAAAGGATTTACATAGCACCGGGGGTAAATACTTACTCCATTAGCGAGCTGTTTCCAGTAACAAAGTACAAAGTGTGCGTGACGCTGAGGAACCAACCTCCCACGAGAGGGCATTGCATCGTGTTTGTGACGGGCACCGATATCAGTGAGATGCAGCAGAGGGAAAAGCTGATACACATCATCGTCATTGCGTGTGCCATGGTGTTGGCGGTGCCCGCTGGCATGTACGCCTGCACCACTGACACCAGCTTCAGCTGCTGCTTCGACAAATGCGCCAAGGCCTGTCGGCGACAGAGGCGAGGCGACAGGGCCCTGAGGAAGGCGGCTCAGAGCGTCACCTTCGACAGCCTGCAGGCGGGGAGCGACGTGCAACTCTGCAGCACAGCCTCCAAAGAGGACAAGAGGAAGCGCAAAAAGTCCGACGATAAAACCCACAAGGCCAAGGCTGAACTCAAAAACAGCGATGATTTGTATTAGACAAACTGATTATTATTATTATAGATACAAGAAACTGCAGACTCTGGTTTACAGGAAAAAAACACAAAGTGCTGGAGTAACGCAACTCAGACCCAAAACGTCACCTATCCATATACTCCAGAGGTGCACTTTGTGTCTTCTTGTGATTGTTAAACAACACCGACTTAATAATATCTGAAGAAGGGTCTCGACCTGAAACGTCACCCATTCCTTCTCTCCAGAGATGTTGCCTGTCCCACTGAGTTACTCCAACTTTTTGTGTCTATCTTCTGACGTAATGAATAGTGAATATTTCATGTTTAGCGCTAAAAGCCTAGTATATATTCAACTCCTGTTCACTATATGGTATAGTTAGTGGGTTTATCCCATGTCCATTGATGGGCATGATGGGCATGGGAAATTAAAAATAAATTCCTGTTGATATCCTGTATCTCACATATAGGGAATTATAACAAGTGTGACTGAAATGTACAGGTAGAATTCAATCTGCACCTTAAGATCTTCTATGTATTTTGATGTGATGTTATATATAGAAATAAAAACCTTTGCAATAAATTGTGAAGCAGTATTAATGCCTGAGTTTTTCAACAATGCTTTCTATTGTATTTCTATTCAGCTCAGTCTGAAGAAGGGTCTCGACCTGAAACATCACCCATTCCTTCTATCCAGAGATGCTGCCTGTCCTGCTGAGTTACTCCAGCATTTTGTGTCTATCTTCAGGGTAAACCAACATCTGCAGGTTCTTCCTGCACAATGCTTTCTAAGGTGATATTAGTCCCAGAGCTGTCACGCCACAATGTTATTGATCGAGTGAAGATGCTGTTATATGCTGTGATCGACTTACTTGGGTAGTTTCAATTTAAGTGTGGACATAGTAATTCAGGTAATCATAGTAATACAAAAATAGCAAAAATGATCAAAAGGTTAACAAGCAAAGAATTACAGTATGAGATAAAGTTAGCCAGAAATTTAAAAACAGACAGTGTTTCTACAGATAATCAAAACATAAAGAAACATGGCCTTAGTCCTTTGGAAAGTTCGTGTGGGGAATTGATCATGGAAAATAAAGAGATGGCAGATGAATTACAGATATTTTGCAATAGGCTTCACTATGTGAATTACAAGTCATATTTCAGAAATAGTCACCAATCATGAGTTGGAAGGGAGGCAGGAACTGGAGAAAATTGCAATCAGAGGGGAAGGAGTCCACAACACATAGTTGGAGCTGGTGGCTGACAGATTCTGATGTACGTCCAAGGGTGTTAAAAGAAATGGCCGGTGAGATAGTTGATGCATTGATTTTGGTTTTTCCCAAATTCTTGAGGTGAAGAAAAACTCAACAGCATCCAAGACAAACAGCCAAGTTAATCGGCATGAGAGCGACCACTGTGGATCTTCATGTTTTCCATCACCATTACTTTTTGTTTGCAGTGTGTACCCCCGTGGGAAACACTGCAGTCACCCCCTAGTCTACTCTGACGTTTCTGTCTCCACCTCAGTAAGGACAAAATCAACAAGTAAGAAAATAAAACCGACACAAAGTGCTGGAGTGACTCAGCAGGTCAGGTAGCATCACTGGAGAACATCGCAGGTGATATCATAGGTCAGGACCTTTCTTCAGACATCTTAATCTTAAGGGGGATCTTAATCTTAAGGGACATATCATATCATATCATATATATACAGCCGGAAACAGGCCTTTTCGGCCCACCAAGTCCGTGCCGCCCAGCGATCCCTGCACATTAACACTATCCTACACCCACTAGGGACAATTTTTACATTTACCCAGCCAATTAACCTACATACCTGTACGTCTTTGGAGTGTGAGAGGAAACCGAAGATCTCGGAGAAAACCCACGCAGGTCACGGGGAGAACGTACAAACTCCTTACAGTGCAGCACCCGTAGTCAGGATCGAACCTGAGTCTCCGGCGCTGCATTCGCTGTAAAGCAGCAACTCTACCGCTGCGCTACCGTGCCGCCCACATCTTAAGGGGGATCTTATAGAAACATATAAAATTCTTAAGGGGTTGGAGAGGCTAGATGCGGGAAGATTGTTCCCGATGTTGGGGAAGTCCAGAACCAGGGGTCACAGCTTAAGGATAAGGGGGAAGTCTTTTAGGACCGAGATGAGAAAACATTTCTTCACACAGAGAGTGGTGAGTCTGTGGAATTCTCTGCCACAGAAGGTAGTTGAGGCCAGTTCATTGGCTATATTTAAGAGGGAGTTAGATGTGGCCCTTGTGGCTAAAGGCATCAGGGGTTATGGAGAGAAGGCAGGTACAGGTTACTGAGCTGGATGATCAGCCATGATCATATTGAATGGCGGTGCAGGCTCGAAGGGCCGAATGGCCTACTCCTGCACCTATTTTCTATGTTTCTATGTTTCTATGTTTAATCTCAGGAATCTTGGCAAACTAAAATCAATCCATCAACTATCTTACCAACCGTTTATTTTTAAGATCCTTGGAAATGCAACAGAATTTGTCAGAACCAACAGTTTTAGAACTTTGTAAGTTGTTTCTCCAACTTCTGCTCTGTACTGATTTGGAAATATCTTGTTGCTCTTTCATTATCACTGGAAATAAATCCTGGAAGCCCCAGTGGAATACATAACAGTATTGTTGAACTGACTTCACCTGAAGGACTGGAATTATTCCTTAAAATAGCCATGTCTTATCAAGGATAATAAACGCCAGCAATGTCCATATCTCAAAAAAATAATTAATAAAACAAGTATCGTCTAGCTAAAATCAATTTCCACCAAATGGAAGATGATAATTTTATATGAGAAGAGAATATTGAGAGCAAAATAGAGAAAAGCTGCTTACACGGATTGATCCAGCAAAAATCTAGGCTATATCCGGATTAAAATTCCATGCACTGTGCCTCAGGCATTTGTTCTAGGTTTCCAGTCCTTGGATGCAGTGGCTGAAGGTGCTTAATATAACATGAGCCATCTTATTAGTAGGTTAGCTGCAATCTTCAGTTAGTTTTGTCATTTCTTATACTAATTGCAGGTTTATTGTAGGAAGACAAAAAATGTGTTGCATCTTGTGTAAAGATGTTTGAATGAACCAGTATAATTCACTTCAGGGTTCCAAGAGACAGGTGCTGGGAAGTAAATGAAAGCTGGCACAAAATCCCTTTGTGTCATCTTGCGTTTACACCTTGTAGCAGATCTTCACGGAATTCTGCTTTACTATTTATGTAACAATACTTTCTGGTCACTACCTTTTCTCTCTTCATTTCCTTTTGTAATCCACAATTTCCACTTACAGATGACCTATCTTTACCTGGCTCCAAAATATAGTTATACTTCTTATACATGATACCAAGCACTCCCACTTCATAGAGTCATTGAGTTTAGTTTAGAGATCCAGTGCAGAAACAGGCCCTTTGATCCACCGAGTCGGCATCGACCAGCGATCCCCGTACACTAGCACTATCCTACATGAGGGCCAATTTACAATCTTTACCGAAGCCAATTAACCTATATGTCTTTGGAATGTGGTAGGAAACCAGAGCACCCAGAGAAAACCCACGTGGTCACGGGGAGAACGTACAAAGTCCGTACAGATAGCACCCATGGTCGGGATCGAACCCGGGCCTTCGATGCTGTAAGGCAGCAACTCTACCGCTGCACCTAATATAGAGTCATAAAGCATGGAAACAGGCTCTTTGGACCAACTTGTCCAGGAAGACCAAGATTCATTCAAGCTGACCAAGAGACCACAGAAAAGTAGCCGCTCAGTGATATTTTATTGCTACCTTAAAAAGTATTAGAAACTAATATTAATTTAATAAAAATTACCCGATTAACCATAAAATTAAAATCAAACTGATTAAAGCAGAGAATGACTGATGTGAATAGTATAGATGCATTTAAGGGGAGGCTGGTCAAGAATGTGAAGGAGAAGAGAATATACAGTATATTTAGATGAGGACTACAATTCGGGTCGAGACTCTTCTTCAGACACGAAAAGTAACCCATTCCTTCTTTCCAGGGATGCTGCCTGTCCCGCTGAGTTACTCCAGTACTTTGTGTCTATCTTTGATTTTAAACCAGCATCTGCAGTTCCTTCTTACACACAGATGGAGGGGTTCAATGGAGCATTAACACAGACATGGGCTAATTGTATCGAATGGCCTGTTTTTGAACCACATACAATAATGTAATTCTATGCAAATATCTTCCAGATATTCTTTCCAATTACTTCATTTATTTTGCAATTATTAGCCAAACCTTGACATAAATTAGCATACGTAAAGCAAATGCATTTAGAAATAGATTTTAAAAGTGGGTTACCTGCTGTTGAAGTAGATGGAGTTAATCTTCAGGATTTTAAATAGGAGTTAATCTGCTCTTGTCTTTCATGTAAAATGAGTCCAGCTTAATGGAACAAAAGCCTCTTTTTCTGGCTGGCTCCAATTGTCTGAACTGAACATTCTATAGCAGTCTCACCCTGGTTCATATTAATATGAAACAATGGCATAACTTTTCCGCTATCCTGATAATAAAATGGCCCTTGCTCAGAAGAATACTGATGTCAGAGGGTCATAGAATGGAACACAGCATGGAAACAGGCCCTTCATCCCATCTCCATGCCGACCAAGATAGCCTATCCAAGGAAAGCCCATTTGCTTGCGCTTGGCCCACATCCCTTTTAACCTTTTCTATCCATGTATCTGTCCAAATATCTTAAACTTCATTTGGTAGCTCTTTCCACACAACTACCCTCTGTGTGAAAAGGTTCCTATTAAATCTTTCCACCTCTCACCTTAACCTCTGCTCCTAAGTTTTTGATTGTGCTACCCTGGGAAAAAGACCCTGTTTATTCACTCTATCTTTTGTCCTCACGATTTTATACACGTGTATCAGATCACCCCCCCCCTCCCCCAGTCTCCTGCACTCCAACTAATAAAGTGCTAGCCTACCCAAACTCTCCCGATAATCCTGGCAACATCCTTGTAAATTATCACTTACCAGCTAAATGACATCGTTCCTCTCACAGAGTAGTCGGAACTGAGCAGAATACTACCTGTCACCTCACTAACTAGGTGCACAACTCAATGCGTTGCAAATGTACCTTTTAGTCCATGGGGAATTCAATAGGATGGTTCTAGATGGATGGATTGAAATGGGGTGTGAATTTCCTTCCTACATTATCATGTGAACTCACATACATCAAAATCAGACAGATCGTCCAAATTCAAGACAAAAATGTCAAATTAGAGGAATTCTATTCTGCTTGTCCCTGTCAATAACCAAATATTGTCATTTTGAGTCAGAGAGTTTTAAAATATGTAGATGAAAGAACACATATTGTTTAACAATTCTGACAGAAAACAAACTTTTTACACAAGTTTCAAATTTGCCTTTCTCCCAACTTTATTGTGCTCCATTGTCCTCCAATTATTGTCACTAAAAATAATAAATGTAAAAAGATAGTATGACACCAATGTAGGAAGCCATTGGATTTGTCTGGCAAAAATTAGCTGTTCTCATGTATTCTTCACAGTTGGGTGTTTTGGCATAGGGTCGATTTTCGACATTGGGAGCCCTTGGAAACAGAGAAGCACAAACATCGGCACCCAATGGTCATAATTTTGTACCAAGTTTAAATCTGATTCAAAATGCAAAATGTATAGCTGGACGTTCATCTAAATGGGCATTAAAGCATGCAACATCAGATTCAAGAACAACTTATTTCCTGCTGTTATCAGACTCTTAGACAATAGACAATAGACAATAGGTGCAGGAGTAGGCTATTTGGCCCTTCGAGCCAGCACCGCCATTCAATGTGACCATGGCTGATCATTCACAATCAGTACCCTGTTCCTGCCTTCTCCCCATACTCTTGAACTCTCATATGCAAGGCGTGAATTCCTGATCTTCCAGTGTACCTCGTTGCAGCCCTTGGACTTTTTAATTTGTAACTTTATTCTAGCTGTAGCACTCTAGCTGCAACCTCTGCACTCTGTTTATTTTCTCTTTTGCACGACCTGATGTAACCATACATATATGGGGTGATTGGCTTGGAAAGCAGGCAGAGGAAAGTTCTTCCTCTGTATCTCGGTACACGTAAAAATAATAATGTTCCAATAAACCAAACCAATAGAATGCATGATAAATTTTCTTGCAAGTATGTCGGTAATCTGTATAGTTTTATACAGAGCAGTTAGTAGTGAAAGTTCGACGATCACTTCAGTTATGACCTTATCACTTTCGAATGAAATTAATGTTTAGCTGAAATAAACATAGTTCTGTATGAAACACAAAGAGTATTGTACTGAATCAGAATCATCAACTTTTATTTATCAAAGCAATATAAAATACAAATCAAAATATTTGAACACTAGGAAAATATTGTAAATTGTGCTTTATAAGATCTATACTAATAACTGGATAAACAAGGGCTATTCACTAAACTAATTTTTTTTTAGCTTTCGTGGGCTGGAGAGAAGATGCAGGTTTAATGATTTCTCTGCATTCCCGGGAAGTATTCCTGAGATGCATTGAAAACAGATGAAGTGCCTATCCACCATCAAAAGATGTGAAAGACATTAGTCCTTTCAGGATGGCTGGCTTTTTGTTCTTTCACCACCTGCCTACAGTGCTAGATACTGATCAAAGACCACATGCCAACTCTTCAGACATTCCCTCCTCTCCTTGCCCCTTTCATCCCACCCACACTGTCCCCAGGATAAAGGATCAAAGATAATTTATTGTATCCTCCCACCAACCTTCATTTGGACAGCGTTTTAGTTAAGCCTGGGGAAATCCTTAAATATATTCAACCAAAATGCTGGAGTAACTCAGCAGGTCAGTCAGCATCTCTGGGGAAAAGGAATAGGTGACGTTTTGGAAGGGTCTTGACTCAAAACGTCACCTATTCCTTTCCTCCAGTGATGCAACCTGACCTGCTGAGTTACTCCAGCATTTTGTGTGTATCTTCGCTGTAAACCAAAATCTGCAGTTGCTTCCTACACATTCAACCTGTTGCAAGCAGATTCAATGGAAAGTTTCTTTGGGAAGACCATGCTCAATTATGTACATGGCAGTGACATTTTTCCACAGTAACTTAGGGAGAATCTAATAAGTTTATCCAAAAGTCTCCCTTCGCTATTTTAATAATCACATTAATCCTCTAAAATGCTGCTATAAAACAGAAGTAATTTCATATAAGCACACAAAACACTTCTCTACCAACATGTCATAACACAAAATATGTGATCAATGTCCTACTGGCAATAGCTTTAATCATTTCAGGCAAAAGAACACAAAAGGACATTGTTGAGGTTAAAGTCTCACAAGTAACATATTATAATAAAACATGATCTAATCAATATTCCATTTTCTCAAATTGCAAATCATAACAAATGTGTTTTTTTTTGCATAATGTACATACTTAAAAAAATTCAACGGCTTGCTAATTAATCTTGCTAATCTGAGATGTCGCCATAGTTTCCAATGTTACAACAATGACAACAAAATCCTTTACTTGGCTGTAAAGCACATTGGGACATTCCAAAATTGATGGGGAAAAAGTCATCCCGTTTAAAAATGTTTTAAACCCAATTTAATATTGTGCATTATTTCCAAATTGAAGTCCAAAATAAAAACCAACAAAATCTTAGAGTCACAGAGTCAACAATCACAAAAATAAAAACAAAATAAGGTGCTCAAATCAGTTTGAAGAAGGGTCCCGACCAAAACATCATATATTCTTTTTATCCAGAGATGCTGCCTGACCCGCTGAGTTACCCCAGGACTTTGTGTCTTTTTTTGCTTTTGATTGTGTTATGTCATGCATAAGCTTTGAAATTATTGTCTGCAATCACGTGGAAGACTGGAAATCAGCATCAATGTTTTGGGAGTTGAGAGAAGGGGACTGTATTTTATACAGGTCATTGTGGCCATGTTGTGCTTGGAGTAACATCTATCCACTTCTGAAACTATTTTGATCTCAGATCACTCTGGACTCCCTGGTGCTCTTATCTCTCCATCTCTGACGCTCATCACTATATCTATTTCATGTAGAATCTACACATGTTGTATGTTCTGGTCTCCAAGGCCCTGCAATAATGGGTGATTTTCAAGTGAAAAGCATGTACTTTATGCGTGCATCGAGATTGATGCAGTGCCTTTGAATACTGTGACCTGTGAAGCATGATTTTTTAGCACAAATGGAAAGCATTAACAAAACATTTCAATCATATCAATACTTGAATTTATTGTGCATTCAGACTTCCTACAAGTACAGCTTGGAAGCATCCTCATTCATTTTTCTCTCCAGACGCATTTTGAGTTCTGACACCAGTGCGCTGTTGATGTTCGAGGTCCTGCCCTTTGATTGATGAGGGACGTAGGTTGCTTTGGGACTGATGGTCCCTGATATGGATGGGATGTCTCGTTTGGGCTTGTGGAGTCTGGTTGGATGCGTAGATATGGGGGGAGGAAGCATAGGTGCTCTTGGCAAAGCCAGTGGAAGTGCTGGGCGGTTGTCGTTGGTGCCAACATTCTGCAGGTGCTGGTCGGCCGTTGAGGTCATGAAGCCGGCACGCTTTTGGGTCGACTTCTTGCTCTGGAACCACTGCGACCGGCGTGCCTGCAGCTTCCAGCCAGGCCGCCTCTTAATGATGCGTCTCACTGGGCCAATTCTATTGGACTTCTTGTTCCGCCAGAACATGACCGATGAAATCATGACAGTCAGAACCACAAAAAAGCCAACTATTCCAGCTATCACTCCTGCAGCTTGCATAGGGTGATCTTTAGATTGCAACAAAAAGTCTGCCAAATGCCCTTTGCCAGAAGTCTGTAAAAGAGTACAAAAAAAAGCAAGTGATTTAGTCCAAAGGACTAGGTTCCTCATTTCTACCAAACATACATAGTGCTCTGAAGAAGGGTCTCGACCCAAAACGTCACCCATTCATTCTCTCCAGAGTAGCTGCCTGTCCCACTGAATTACTCCAGCTTTTTGTGTCTATGATAGTTTTGGACACGATTTCGCAGTGTCCAAAAGGCAGACTTGCTCCTCATCTCATCCTGCCCATCTATGTTGAGCAACATAATTTGATCATCAAAGATTAATACATGACCCTTCGTGTCAATGGGAGTAGGAGCCAGGATTTCAGCTACTGTATAATGTTGATCTTTTGGATCCTTTGAATTTTAAAGGCTGTTATTCCTCTCTCTAATTTTAAGATTCTCTGTCATGGGGGTCACTGACAAGCAACATGCATGTTGACGAAACTACAATGGAGGACTACATGGACACTAATCAGCAGAAACAGCATGCTAAGGACAGCTAAACGCATCAGCATCGAATGTTTCAGAGTACTTTACACTGCCTGCCATATCCTCTTCTGAATGGTGGTAAAGAAATCAATAGATATTGGAAGGAGCAGAAGCAATGAATGTCCCAATCATGGAGTATGAATCATAGAGGATGTGTGAGGGAGAGAGAAAACGGGGAATTATAGACCAGTTAGCCTAACATCGGTAGTGGGGAAAATGCTAGAGTCAGTTATTAAAGATGTGATAGCATTACATTTGGAAAGTGGAGAAATCATCGGACAAAGTCAGCATGGATTTACCAAAGGAAAATCATGTCTGACGAATCTTGTAGAATTTTTCGAGGATGTAACTAGTAGAGTGGATAAGGGAGAACCAGTCGATGTGTTATATCTGGACTTTCAGAAGGCCTTCGACAAGGTCCCACATAGGAGATTGGTGTACAAACTTAAAGCACACGGTATTGAGGGTTCAGTGTTGAGGTGGATAGAAAATTGGTTGGCGGACAGGAAGCAAAGAGTAGGAATAAACGGGTCCTTTTCGGAATGGCAGGCAGTGACTAGTGGGGTACCGCAAGGCTCAGTGCTGGGACCCCAGTTATTTACAGTGTATATTAATGATTTGGACGAGGGAATTGAATGCAACATCTCTAAGTTTGCGGATGACACGAAGCTGGGTGGCAGTGTTAGCTGCAAGGAGGATGCTAGGAGGCTGCAGAGTGACTTGGATAGATTAGGCGAGTGGGCAAATGCATGGCAGATGCAATATAATGTGGATAAATGTGAGGTTATCCACTTTGGCGGCAAGAACAGGAAAGCAGAGTATTACCTGAATGGTGACTGATTGGGAGAAGGGGAGATGCAACGTATGTAGGTTAATTGGCTGGGTAAATGTAAAAATTGTCCCTAGTGGGTGTAGGATAGTGTTAATGTACGGGGATCACTGGGCGGCACGGACTTGGAGGGCCGAAAAGGCCTGTTTCCGGCTGTAGATATATGATATGATATGATATGACCTGGGTGTCATGGTGCACCAGTCATTGAAAGCAAGCATGCAGGTGCAGCAGGCAGTGAAGAAAGCGAATGGTATGTTGGCATTCATAGCAAGAGGATTTGAGTTTAGGAGCAGGGAGGTTCTGCTGCAGTTGTACAGGGCCTTGGTGAGACCGCACCTGGAGTATTGTGTGCAGTTTTGGTCTCCTAACCTGAGGAAAGACGTTCTTGCCTTAGAGGGAGTACAGAGAAAGTTCACCAGATTGATCCCTGGGATGGCGGGACTTACATATGAGGAAAGACTAGATAGACTGGGCTTGTACTCGCTGGAATTTAGAAGACTGAGGGGGGATCTTATAGAAACATATAAAATTCTTAAGGGGTTGGAGAGGCTAGATGCGGGAAAATTGTTCCCGATGTTGGGGGAGTCCAGAACCAGGGGTCACAGCTTAAGGATAAGGGGGAAGTCTTTTAGGACCGAGATGAGAAAACATTTCTTCACACAGAGAGTGGTGAGTCTGTGGAATTCTCTGCCACAGAAGGTAGTTGAGGCCAGTTCATTGGCTATATTTAAGAGGGAGTTAGATGTGGCCCTTTTTGCTAAAGGGATCAGGGGGTATGGAGAGAAGGCAGGTACAGGCTACTGAGCTGAATGATCAGCCATGATCATATTGAATGGCGGTGCAGGCTCGAAGGGCCGAATGGCCTACTCCTGCACCTATTTTCTATGTTTCTATGTTTCTATGTGAGCAGAAAACATGGTCAAAGCATCTGCAAGCATCTTCAGCAAGAAGCAGGTAGTTGATGCCTTTTGGTTTCCTCCTTAGATGCCCAACATCTCAGAAGCCAGTCTTCAGTTGATTTACTCAGACTACAAGATACTAAGAGGTTCCTGAGAACAATGAATACATATCTATGGACGTCATTCCAACTTGAGTTCTGAAGACTTGTGCTTCCGAACAATTTCAGTCTACAAGTTACACTGGTGCAGTTGCAACACCGACCCCTTCCCAACAAGGTAGAACATTGT
Organism: Rhinoraja longicauda; assembly: GCF_053455715.1. Classification (NCBI taxonomy): domain Eukaryota; kingdom Metazoa; phylum Chordata; class Chondrichthyes; order Rajiformes; family Arhynchobatidae; genus Rhinoraja; species Rhinoraja longicauda. The sequence goes on along the minus strand of NC_135987.1, from coordinate 18,792,257 downwards.
CCAGTTATGTACTGTCCGCTACAAGTAAGTGCCGCCGATTACACCAAGCAGTCTCTTCTTTATCATCATCCAAGTGAAGGAAGGTGTAATTAACAGCACTATCAAGATTTGTTTCCCTCGAACATGATCGTGTCTTGTCTTGCCTTCTCCCAGCATGATCTGACTCCCGACCTCATTGCAGCCTTTGTTTAAACATGGATCAAAGAGATGAAAGATTGAGATGAGCTGAGAATGGTGCTGTTGACATTGGCCCAGGATTTGATTGAGTTGCAACAAGGAGACTGAATAAAATCTAATGTGAAACTCTTCATGGCTGGAATCTGTGGTGATCGGACACCTCAGTTGTGGTCACAGACCATGACTCCAGTCCATTGGGATACGCCTAAGACACAATTATCTACAATGTCCTCATCAATGACCTTCCTGATCATTAGAGCTGGGATCTTCACAGACAGGTCAACATTGTTCATGTATATTTGCAATTCTTCATGCAATGAAGCAACCTATGTACACATGCAGCAGTCATGGGTGGGTAGTGTGACATTCACACACACAAGTGAAAGGCAAAAGCTATCTTTGGACAGAGGGAGCTGACCGTCTCCTTTTCACATTGCCATCTTCAAATCCAGTACCATCAATACTTGGGCAGTAACTGGACCAGTGTCATAAGTACTGTAGATCCAAAAGCAGGTCAAAGGAAGAGACCCAACTCCTGATATTCCAAAACGTTTCCAATTTGTACAAGGCACTGTTCTTGTCCCATTCAATCACAATCAGTCAGTACGACTGATCCCCAGGCACAAGTCAGGATTGCAGTAGAGTGCTCTCTTCTTGCTTGGACGAGTGGAGATGCAACACTCCAGCCCAACATCATCCATGACAAGGCTGTCCATTTGCACCCCATCCACCAAACTAAGATTCACTCTTTGCAACACCAATATCATTGCCTCAGTATTTATGATCTACAAAATTCACTACAGTTACTTAGACTTCTTTGACAGCATTTCCCAAAACCTGCAAGCTGTATACTACTTAGAAAGACAGTTGGTACGTGGGAATGCCAATTTCTCCACTATTCACACACTTTGAAAATATATTGCCAAATTCCTGGAATAGTTCCTGGAATTCATAGTCCATACACGCTCAGGAAAGCAGCTCAACACAACCTACTCAAGGGCAGTTAGGGATCAGCAACAAGCTGATGAAACGCTCACACCATGAGCATCTGTAAGAAACCTTGGTCTTTGAATATAGCCATCTTTACGGCACTCCTTAACACATGCATGAGCCAACCAGGAAGGCTCAAGTTTTGAGGATTAGAAGCTTTCCATGTGGATAATCAAGGCACAGAGTATTTTACCCAGACTAGGGGAATCAAGAACCAGAGGACTTAATTCAACGTGAGAGGGGAAAGGTTTAATAGGAACCTGAGGGAACTGTTTTTTCACACAGAGGGGTGGAGATATCTGGAATGAGCTGCCAGAGGAGGTAGCTGAAGCAGGTAAAACAACGACATTTGAAAGACATTTGGACAGGTACATGGATAGGAAAGGTTTGTAGGGATATGGACCAAACGAGGACGAATGGGATAAGCTTAGAAGGGGCAATTTGGTAGGCATGGACAAGTTGGATTGAAGTTGGTTTTCTATGCTGTATGATTCTATGACTCTATGGCTCCATGACTCTATGACACAGAGAAAACTGTGATTTACTCAGCTATCTGCCGTTCCACTGGCATAGACCCAGTGTAGGGTACCTAGATCATCACAATGCTCCACAATGATCTTCAGAACATTGGGCTGTATCTATCAGAGCTTCCCACTGACTATTGTACAAGACCATCCCTCTGAGTATAGACACAAAATGCTGGAGTAACTCAGCGGGACAGGCAGCATCTCTGGAGAGAAGGAATGGGTTGTGGCGCATCGAAAGAGGCCCGAAATAAAGGCGAGGAGCCGGGTATTTCGGGAGGTTCGGTTTTATTACACTGTTATCAGACCGGTCAAGTCTGCTGGAATGACTTCGCGCCCAAAACCTCGTCCTTATATCCGTAGCAAAGGACCGCCCCCCTGGACTGGTCCGTTCCCGTGCCAAAGGGTCGGTAGTGGTATGGCCCCCGACCCTTGTTTCGGGTCGAGACCCTTCTTCGGTCCTTTTCTCCAGAGATGCTGCCTGACCCGCTGAGTTACTCCAGCATTTTGTGGTCTATCTTTGGTGTAAACCAGCATCTGCAGTTCCTTCCTGCACATCCCTCTGAGTGATTCCACTGTGCAAGCAGACAGTCGGTCGCACCTTCATTTGTTGCTTCCGTACTCTTTTACAGACCTCCGCAGTGTCGGTATTGGAGGAGGAAATGGAAGTGTTTTCTGCACCCGGTCCGTTGCATTGAGTTTGAGTGGAAGTGGAGTCCAGCTCTGTCACTAATCAGCCACATTCTTTCATGCTGGTCCCTTGACAATTTTTCGGACCTTGCTGCTTGGGTGTACATGGGACATTTTCGCAGTTTTCCAGAACATCAGGGCAGAAATGATCACTGTTACAGAAACAATGAGACCGATGGTATTCACACAAATCCTAAATATTCTCCACGGCCGATTCCTCAGGCCCAAAATATAAGAGTTTAGCCTTGTTTTAATCTGGAAATGTTAAAACATCAGAGTTCAGTAATGCTGATCAGAATGCTTGAGCAAACTAGTGCTCTTTTTTAAAAGTTTAGTTTAGTTTAGTTTAGAGGTACAGCGCGGAAACAGGCCCTTCAGCCCACCGAGTCCGCACCGACCAGCGATCCCCGAACATTGACACTATCCTACACACACTAGGGACAATTTTCCATTTTGACCAAGTCAATTAACCTACAAACCTGTATGTCTTTGAAGGGTCGGAGGAAACCGAACAGCTCGGAGGAAACCCACGCAGGTCACGGGGAGAATGTACAAACTCTGCACAGATAGCACCTGTAGTCAGGATCGAACCCGGGTCTCTGGCGCTGTAAGGCAACTGTGCCACCGTGCCACCCCAATTTTGCAAAGTATTGCCTATCCCTCATTGCCCGGAGGCAGTCTGAGGCAACCATGTGGTATAACAGGAGCAGAAAGAAGACTAGACCAGATAGGTGTGGCAGGTTTCCATCCCTAAGGTGTTTATACCCGACAACACAACAGGTATCGAGGTTATTGTCTGAGAATAGCTACAAATTGCCCAAATTTTTTTTGGTGAAGTTTAAATGCTTGAAGATGTCGGAGAAAACATACAGAGTCACGGGGATAACGTACAAACTCCGTACAGACACCACCCTTAGTCGGGATCGATCCCGGGTCTCCGGTGCTGCAAGCGCTGCAAGGCAGCAACTCTACCGCTGCACCACCGTGGCCACTCTGAGATCAGTTTTATGATGGTATGACATTAGGCTGATTGATAATCCATCACTGATCTATACTTTAAGGCAAAATGCTGGAGTAACTCAGCGGGCCAGGCAGCATCTCTGGAGAGAAGGAATGGGTGACGTTTCAGGTCGAGACCCTTCTTCATTAAGGCAATCGGTTTCCCTGCTGCAGCTTTCAATCAATCAATCAATCAATCAATATGATTAACCATAGAACCATAAACTACATTTTGTAAACAAGTTAGCAATCGACAGTTGGATAAGTACATTTAGTCCTCCATTTGAGCAAAGCTTGCTTAAAGTTAAAGGCACAATATAATACACACACTCACAATTAAACGATAGGTTGAATGTTTGGGTAGTTTGACTTTTTATCTCATTGAGCCTGAGATTGTGGCTCTCAGCCTCTGTGCATGTTAGCTCAGGATAACACTTGCCCACACCATACCTTGTAACACCAAACCACTCCTCGACTAAGAGCTCTAAACCCTTCACTGTTTGGTAGAGAAGTGAAAGAACATAATAATCTTCGAGGACTGCTTCCATCATTTGCAGAAAAACTAAACAATCTAGTTCACAAAGCTGCCTTCACAATATTTAAGATTTCAGTTATAAGAAATAAATTTCACTCATTCAATGAACATTTCCACATATTATTGGTTTCCATTTTAATTGTTATTATCTTATGCAATGAAACTGCACTGTTTAACTTTTACTTTCATAGAAATACAGTTTGGAACCAGGCCCTTCAGACCACCAAGTCCGTGCCAACCAATAATCACCTCATATACTAGCAGAATCCTACACACTAGGAGCAATGTACAATTTACAGAAGCCAATTCACCTACAATCCTGTATGTCTTTGGAAACTGGGGCACCCAGGGAAAACCCATGTGGTCACAGGGAGAACGTACAAACGCCAGGCAACAACTCTACCACTGCGCCACTGTGTCATCTTTAAGTTTTAAGTTAGGTAAGAAGGTGAAGTCTAATATGATTTGGAAAATGGCTTGACTCTACAATTAAACATAGCACATTGGAACTTCTTAGCTGTGGAGAAACAGTCACAGTCAATTTATAGAGGTATGTTTTTGTCAGATGAACTTTACTGGCTTTCTTTGAATAAATAATATAAGCAGGAGACCAGGGAATGTCTGTGGTTGTTCTTTAATTGCGCTTCCAAAAGTCAGTTGATGATAACTCTCACGAGGATCAGAAAACTAGCTGAGCGGCAACAGGCAAAGAGTTGGAATAATGAACAGCGACTCATATTGACAAAGAACTGTGCTGGGGACAAAATATCTTTCTAAATGAATATCATTGTATGCATTAAAGCAAATTTGGCTAATCTAATAAGTAAGAGAATTTCAAGTGTGCACTCATCTGTATTAGAGGGTAGTGCAGATCATCTGTATTGGAGGGTAGTGCCAGTTTCAGGTAGATTTGGAGGGTTGACATGGGGCTAGGATGGGGAGAGGATAGGAGATGATCTCAAGGACATCCAGGGTAGGATTTTACATATTTAAACTCCTAGCTTGCGTAAAACCGCAAGGAGCTGAATTTTCCAGTTCAAAGCTCCACATGTTCGTCAGGGAAAATAGAACCACCTGGATCTTTTTGATCTCACTTTTCCAGTTCACTTTTTAATTATGTCAAATGTGCGGATTGTGGAGACCCAGCGCGTGAACCTGCTGCTAATAAAGAAGATCTCGTCATCCACAGTACATGCGGCACGGTGGCGCAGCAGTAGAGTTGCTGCCTAACAGCGCCAGAGACCCGGGTTCAATCCTGACAAGCGGTGCTGTCTATACGGAGTTTGTACGTTCTCCCCGTGACCTGCGTGGGTTTTTCCCCGGGTGCTCCGGTTTCCTCCCACACTCCAAAGACGTGCAGGTTTATAGGTTAATTGGCTTAGTATAAATGTAAAATGGTCCCTAGTGTGTCGGATGGTGTTAGTGTGCGGGGATCGCTGATCGGCACAGACTCTGTATGCCGAAGGGCATGTTTCTGCGCTGTAGCTCTAAACTAAACTACTGGTGGAGCATGAGAAATCCTATTGCTGAGATGCACTGAGTTATAACATGTGCAGAGGTGTTAATTAACAGCAGTGGGAGCAATAGGTCCGCTGTTCGGTTACCTGTGAGTATCTGAGTAACCAGAGTCAGGCCCATTCAATAAATGGACAGGAAACCATCAGGAACACCATGTGCAGAAGTGCATCTCTGCCTAGGAAACAAATGATCCAACTTGCAAACTGAATTCATGCCCCAACAGGAACCTTTTTTGGATCACAGAGTCTAAAACAAAATTACCGATGCATGGAGAAGTTGATGGAAATGTTCTATCATTCAGATTGCTACCTTCCTGAAGTCTCTCGTCCTGCTAGGTTGCAGTATTTTATTCACGCTCATAAGTGATAGGAACAGAATTAGGCCTTTTGGCCCATCAAGTCTATGCCACCATTCAATCATGGCTGATCTATCTTCCCCTCTCAACCCCATTCTCCTGCCTTCTCCCCATAACCCCAGACACCACTACTAATCGAGAACATATCGATCTCTGCCCTAAAAATATCCATTGACTTGGCCTCTACGGCCTTCTGTTGCAATTAATTCTTGCATGGATCTTATGTACAACATCAGGAATGCACACTTACCTCCTCCGTGATGTCGATTCTCACCACCGCTGTGGTGCTGAAGGAAGGAGAGCCTCTGTCTTTAGCTTGCACCACCAGTGACCAGTGGTAGTCCCTGGTCTTGGTGATGTTTTGAATGACCTCCAGGGACCTGATGTAGGACTTCAACATGATCTCCCCCGTGGCTTGGTCAATGTCGAAGACATTGGCTGGGTCTGCTTGCATTATCGAGTAGTCCACAATGTTGTTCGGTTCCTCGGCATCCTCGTCTTTGGCCTGCGTTTAAACGTTTGGCTCAGGTGACTCAATTATTACTTCTCTCCAACACTCTCACAAGTAGCAGGGAGTAGGGGGATCCAGTGGAAATGGGAAACGGGTAAGAATGAGAAATGTTTTAGGTGGGCTGGGACTGAGCGGGCTGACAGGGTATTTAATTGAGGTACAAGGGACCTCAAGGGAGTAATTAGGAAAGACTTACTTCGCTTAATGGAGGGCCCAAAAAACCAGGGGAGTAGATGGGGTAGACAGTCAAAACCTTTTTCAATGGAGGAAATGTCAAACACTAGAGGCATGGTTTTAAGGTGAGAGGGGCAAAGTTTAAAGGAGATGTGCTGGGCAATGTGAGAAACTTGGCAGCATAATCAGCATGCTCTCCTTGTGCGACCATTTTGGTTTCCTTTCACATACCAAAGACCTGTAGTTGTTAGGTTAATTATCCGTTGTGGGTTACCTCCAGTTTATATCCGAGTGGTGGAATCAGGGAGCAGTCGATGGGAATGTGGTGAGAAAATGGGATTAGTGAGGGATTAGTGTAAATGGGTGTTTGATGACAAGGGCTCAATGGGCCATTGGGTCTGTTCTCATGAGTATGACTATCCATCAGGTTTTAAACCTACCCACTAAAGGGAACATTTTCACTCTGTCCACCCTATCTAATTCAGTCGCAATCTTGTATATTACTTAATCAAGATTTCTTTCATTAACTGGATTAGAAGTCCCCAGTTGATCCCCAAATCCTAGTCGCAGGTTCTGTTAACATCTGGTAACAGATAACATTAACACCAATGCCTTAATTGTAGAAGTAGTTGCTAATGCCCCATCCTCAGTGAAACAATAATCACAAGATGCCTCCAGATTTCTGACAATGGCACCATAGACAATAGGCAATAGGTGCAGGAGGAGGCCATTCGGCCCTTCGAGCCAGCACCGCCATTCAATGTGATCATGGCTGATCATTCTCAATCAGTACCCCGTTCCTGCTTTCTCCCCATACCCCCTGACTCTGCTGTCCTTAAGAGCTCTATCTAGCTCTCTCTTGAATGTATTCAGAGAATTGGCCTCCACTGCCCTCTGAAGCAGAGAATTCCACAGATTCACAACTCTCTGACTAAAAAAGTTTTTCCTCATCTCTGTTCTAAATGGCCTACCCCTTATTCTTAAACTGTGGCCCCTGGTTCTGGACTCCCCCAACATTGGGAACATGTTTCCTGCCTCTAACGTGCCTCCTGCCAGACACTGGGGCATGGATGAGGAAGCCTAGTACCAACCTCCATTCGGGTCGACCCGCGGTTGATGAGGGCACGGGGGAACCATTGTGAAAGGGGGAGGGGAAGAACAATGAAGGACCCGGTGTGGGGGGACCACCATGAGGGGGGGGGGGTGAGAACAAAGGAGGAACTGGCGGGGGTACTTTGTAACGTTGTCAGTGCCACTTATGTGGTGGCTATTTGTATACCTTGGATATGCAAGCAAATAATTTCACTGCGCCTTGCCACACGTGACAATAAAGTATTCCATTCCATTCAAGGATCATTTACAGCCCAGTCATTCCCTCTTTTCTACTCTCCCGTCGAGCAGTAGATACAAAAGTTTGAAAGCATGTACCACCAGATTCAGGAACAGCTTCTTACCTGCTGTTATCAGGCTGCTAAATGGTCCTCTATAAACAAGGGGGAATCCTGATCTGTCAACCTACCTCATAGGGGCCTTGTACTTTTTTAATATGCACTTTCCCTGTAATTATAATGCTATAACGCTGTCACACAATATTCTGCACTCTGTTTTTTTTTTCTCTTTGTACTATCTGTACTACAGCTTGATTTTACTCATGTATAGTATAATTTCACTGGAGAGCACTGTTTTTTCACTGTACCTCATGCATGTGACAATAGAAAAACAGTACCAATATATTTCCTCATTCTGCTAAAGCTCTGCCTACTGATTTAAACCCAGAGTCCTCTGCTCTGTGACACTTCATATTATTACAAGACAAACATATATAATTTGGGAGTTTTCCCCCAGAAAATGTAAGCTCTGTAAATTCTGATCTTATGCATCCATTTTCACACTCGGGAAAAACAAATGTAACACGCTATTTTGATCTGGTTGCATACCTCGACTTTTACAGGTGATCCAATAATCATAACCTTGTCCAGAAAGTGCTCATTAAATTCTGGATAGTGGTCGTTAACATCGAGAACTGTTACAAAGACCTCTGCCAAGCTGTGTTTGCCTTCCACATCATCTGCTCTGATGTGAAAGTTGTACTTGAACTGTTCTTCGGCATCCAGCACAGCCCAGGGCTGAGTGTAAATAACTCCAGTGCTTGGGTGAATCAGAAATCTGTAAAGCAAGAATGCAAGAAAATAATGCTAAACATTAATTCCCTCTACAACACAAACTTTCATGGAGTCATAGAGCACAAAAATAGGCCATTCAGCCCACTTGCCCATGCCGACCACGATGCCCCATCTACGTTAATACCACCTGCCTGCATTTGGTCCATATTCGTCTAAACCTTTCCTATCCATGTACTTGTCCAAATATCTTTTAAAATGTTGTGATAATACCTACCTCAACTACCTCCTCTGGCAGTGCCTTCCAAATACCCACCACCCTTTATGTGAATATGTTGCCCCTTAGACTCCTATTAAATCTTTCCTCTCGCACCTTAAATCTATATCCTCTGGTTCTTGATTCTTCTACTCTGGGTAAAAGGCTCTGTGCATTTACCCTATCCATTCCCCGCATGATCTTATACACAATTGCTGAAGGAACCGAAGACAGACACAAAAAGCTGGAGTGACTCAGCCGGACAGGCAGCATCTCTGGAGAGAAGGAATGGGTGACGTTTTGGGTTGAGACCCTTTCTTCAGTGGGTTAGGCAGCATCTGTGGAGGAAATGGATAGGTGATGTTTCAAGTCTTCAGATGGGTCCCGATCCATCACCTGTCCATGTTGGGCGGCACGGTAGCGCAGCGGTAGAGTTGCTGCTTTACAGCGAATGCAGCGCCGGAGACTCAGGTTCGATCCTGACTACGGGTGCTGCACTGTAAGGAGTTTGTACGTTCTCCCCGTGACCTGCGTGGGTTTTCTCCGAGATCTTCGGTTTCCTCCCACACTCCAAAGACGTACAGGTATGTAGGTTAATTGGCTGGGTAAATGTAAAAATTGTCCCTAGTGGGTGTAGGATAGTGTTAATGTACGGGGATCGCTGGGCGGCACGGACTTGAAGGGCCGAAAAGGCCTGTTTCCGGCTGTATATATATGATATGATATGAGATGCTGCCTGACCTGCTGAGTTTCTCCGGCACTGTGTGTTTTGCTCAAGATTCGAGCATCTGCAGTTGCTCGTGTCTTCATTCCCGCCGCCCTTCAACAGTGGTTGAACTGCTTGTCATCTACAAGGTACTCTGATGGCATCTCCTAAACCCATGATCCCTACCACCTTAAAGGTCCCAGCAGACGACTGACTGCTGGTACCCCTCCAAATCAAATAATACACTGATTGTACTGTGGTGTTGCATTTAATGTTCCTGTAAAGCTACAGCAAGTAAGAATCTTATTATTCTGGTCCTGGTTAATAATTAAACATGCTTGATCATTCTCAGATGTTGTCAGGGATGCAAATGGAACCATGCAGTGTAGCTGAGTGCCCACTAGGTGGAGAGCTAATGCCACAGGCACAGATGCATCCAGTTCAAATCTGATTTAAAAACAAATATTTATTAAAAAAGCTGATAAAAGTGCTCAATTTTTACAATATTACTCTGAAATTACAGCAACATAGATGTTTGATAAAGAGTGCCATTATTGCGCCATTGATCAAACAATGATGTCAGTTATTTTTGCAACTTAATCAATGACACCAGTGTTCAGTTTAGATTATTGTCACGTGTACCGAGGTACAGTGAAAAGCTTTTGTTGTGTGCTAACCAGTCAGCAGAAAGACAATACATGATTACAATCGAGCCAGTTACAGTGTACAGATGCATGACAAGGGAATAGAAACATAGAAACATAGAAAATAGGTGCAGGAGTAGGCCATTCAGCCCTTCGAGCCTGCACCGCCATTCAATATGATCATGGCTGATCATCCAGCTCCGTAACCTGTACCTGCCTTCTCTCCATACCCCCTGAACTCTTTAGCCATAAGGGCCACATCTAACTCCCTCTTAAATATAGCCAATGAACTGGCCTCAACTACCTTCTGCGGCAGAGAATTCCACAGACTCACCACTCTCTGTGTGAAGAAATGTTTTCTCATCTCGGTCCTAAAAGACTTCCCCCTTATCCTTAAGCTGTGACCCCTGGTTCTGGACTTCCCCAACATCGGGAACAATCTTCCCGCATCTAGCCTCTCCAACCCCTTTAGAATTTTATATGTTTCAATAAGATCCCCCCTCAGTCTTCTAAATTCCAGCGAGTATAAGCCCAGTCTATCCAGTCTTTCTTCATATGAAAGTCCTGCCATCCCAGGGATCAATCTGGTGAACCTTCTCTGTACTCCCTCTAAGGCTAGAATGTTTTTCCTCAGATTAGGAGACCAAAACTGTACACTATACAGTTTAACGTTTAGTGCAAGGTAAAGCCAGCAAAGTCTGATCAAGGATAGTCCCATGGTCACCAATGAGGTAGATAGTAGTCCAGCACTGCTCTCTGGTTGTGGTAGGATGATACAGTTGCCTGATAACAGCTGGGAAGAATCGGGCTCAAATCAAAATGACTCAGGCCCCACTGAGTGTCCACAGACATGGTGCAGCTTCAAGCTGAACAAAGATCTGCTGCAAATGGTCCTCACAATAAATGTGTTGGCCTGTTAAATGACTGGGAAAACGATTCTGATGTTCAATGTAACTTGACCGTTGGAAATCGAACAGTGTTCCCGTCCCATAAATTCTGTGGCTACGTACAGGAAGTTAAATAACCTCGTGACTCCCAAACCCTTCTGCGATCTATAAGTTGCAAGGAGGCGGAGTGTGATGGAACATTCTCCTGACTGAGTGCAACTCTCACAATCTGTCTGAAGAAGGGTCTCGACCCGAAACGTCACCCATTCCTTCTCTCCAGAGATGCTGCCTGACCCGCTGAGTTACTCCCAGCATTTTGCGATACCAACTCTCACAACAATCAGTCTGACCCGAAACGTCACCTATCCATGTTCTCCAGGGATGCTGCCTGACCCCGCTGAGTTACTCCAGCACTTTGTGTCTTTGTTTTGTAAACCAGCATCTGCAGTTCCTTGTTTCTATCAAGAAACTCAACAGCATCTAGGCCAAAGATAGACACAAAAAGCTGGAGTAACTCAGCAGGACAGGCAGCATCTCTGGAGAGGAATGGGTGACGTTTTGGGTCGAGACCTTTTTTCAGACTGGTTAGGAATAAGGGAAACGAGAGATATAGACAATGATGTGGAGAGATAAAGAACAATGAATAAAAGAAATGCAAAAAGTAACGGTGATAAAAAAAACCAGGCCACTGTTAGCTGTTTGTAGGGTGAAAACGAGAAGCCTGTCCTGCTGAGTTACTCCAGCTTTTGGTGTCTATCTTCGGCTTAAACCAGCATCTGCAGTTCCTAGCTACACACAGCATCAAGGTGAAAGCAGTCTTGACTAACATCCCACCTATCACCTGAATCAGACTCAATCCAGCTACCATGCAGGGCGTGCCTTCTGTAAAAGGCACTGCAGTTACTTCCAAAGACTGCTTCAAAAGAGACGTCCAAACTCAGATGGACACAAAATGCTGGAGTAACTCAGCGGGTCAGGCAGCATCTCTGGAGAGAAGGAATGGGTGACGTTTCGGGTCGAGACCCTTCTTCAGACTGAGAGTCGGGGGAAAGGGAAATGGGAACTCAGCCTCAGCTAACCGGGATAGACACATCACCACATCTACTCACCCTTCAAAACCAGACAACTTGCCTTTGACATTCACAAACATTCAAAAAGATTCAAATCCTATTGAGAGGTCGGCCAGGCTAGGACTCTGTTCCTTGGAGCGCAGGAAGCTGGCGGGGTGATCACATGGAGGTGCATAAAATCATGAGGGGAATAGATAGGGTGGATGTCTCTTTACCAGGGTAGGGGAATCAAGAACAAGAGGACATTGGTTTGAGGTTAGAGGGGAAAGATTTAATAGAAACCTGAGGGTGGTGGGTATATGGAACGGGCTGCCAGAGGAGGTAGTTCAAGCAGATAATGTAACATTTCAAAGACCGAGACACAAGGAACTGCAGATGCTGGTTTAAAAAAATATATTTAAAAGACTTAAAAGAGTTGGAAAGGTTTAGAGGCATAGGGGCCAAACACAAGCAAATGGAAGTAGCGTAAGTGGGGTATGGTGGTTGGCATGGAAGAGTTGGGCAGAAGTATGATTATATAGAAACATAGAAAATAGGTGCAGGAGGAGGCCATTTGGCCCTTCGAGCCAGCACCGCCATTCATTATGATCATGGCTGATCATCCACAATCAGTAACCCGTGCCTGCCTTCTCCCCATATCCCTTGATTCCACTAGCGCATAGAGCTCTATCTAACTCTCTTTCAAATTCATCCTGTGAATTGGCCTCCACTGCCTTCTGTGGCAGAGAATTCCACAAATTCACAACTCTCTGGGTGAAAAAGTTTTTTCTCACCTCAGTTTTAAATGGCCTCCCCTTTATTCTTAGACTGTGTGGCCCCTGGTTCTGGACTCCCACTTGTGATACTAATCCACTCTGTGCTTCAGTTTCATTTATCTTTAGGCATGGGAACTGTCCCATTCAATCCGACAGCTACTTCGAGGGATAATATTACTTACAAATCTGCTCCTGCCCCATGTATTGAGTACTTGACTTCTCCCCACATTTCCGAGTCAGGGTCGTTTGCCTAAGAAGATAAACAAAATCCAGATGAATGACAAAGTGCTTTCTACATCATCACTTGTTTGGTTGGTTATTTACTCATCTATTGTAAAAATAATAACACAAGATTTGGCAACATCAGAAGACAGTTGCTCAAGATATCGGAACATAGAACACAGAACTTGATTAGTGCGGGTGTCAAGGGTTATGGGGAGAAGGCAGGAGAATGGGGTTAGGAGGGAGAGATCGATCAGCCATAATTGAATGGCGGAGTAGATTTGATGGGCTGAATGGCCTAATTTTACTCCTATCTCTTATGATCATGATCTTATGAGAACAGTACAGCACAGGAACAGACCCTTCGGCCTACGATGTCTATGCCGAACATGATGCCGTTAAACTAAGATCCTCTGCCACTATGGTCCATGTTCTTCCATTCACAGCATATCTATATGCCTATCTAAAAGCCTCTTAAACACCACTACAGTTGATCCTCAACTTACGATGGGGTTACATTCTGATAAACCCATCGTAAACCGAAAATATCGTGAGTCGAGAATGCATTTAATACACCTGATCACGTGACCGGACATGAGCTGCGACTCGCTGCCGTTGCCCAGCGTTTGCACAGTCGTAAAGTCGAAATATCGTAAGTCGAAGCATCGTAAGTAGAGGAGCATCTACATTGTATCTGCCTCCACCACTACTACTGGCAGCGTGTTCCATGTGACCACCACCTTCTGTGTAAAAAACGTTCCCAGCTGGACTGTTCGCTTGTCGATAATTTCAGCCCAACATTTTCATCTGCCTAGTCCAGCAGCATTGACGGATGCAAATAGGAATAGCTCTGAGGAACATGCTTACTTTGAGAGCTGGCTACCAACATGAGAGGGATTTGTATGGAAGAAGAACCAATTTAAACTGATAGGCTTGCTTACACGTTGGAAGTCTCTTCCACAACAATGGGAGCAGAGCTGTGATATTTTGAAGGCGGTGTTAGACCGATACTGGATAAGCAAGAAAATGAATATAACATGGGTAGATAAGGGCGTGGAGCTGAGATGTAGAATCAGATCAGCCTGGAGTAATCACAGGAAAACACAATAGACCGCAATGCTGGAATCTTGAGCAAAGAACAAAATGCCAAAGGAACTGAGCAGGTTAGACAGCATCTGAGGAGGGAAATTGAAAGGTGACATTTTGGGTTGGGCCCCTTCGTCAGATCTTAATCTTGAAGGGGTGAGTGGCTAGTTAATCACGTTTATATATTTAGGAAGGAACTGCAGATGCTGGTTTGTACTAATGTGGAGATCTGTCCTTTTTCTTTGCTTCAGCCACTAGACTCCGCATGGGCTTTGCAGCATTGTGTGCTAGGTTAAAGCACATGCTTGAGGCTCTCTCTTTCTCACACACCTGCTTGAGGCTACGTAATCACAAAAATGCTGAGCTTGCAAAATGTTGAAGGTCTAAAGAAGGGTCTCCATCCAATAGGTCACCTGTTCCTTCTCTCCAGAGATGCTGCCTGTCCCGCCCGCTGAGTTACTCCAGCATTTTGTGTCTATCATGTTTATATGTTGCTGGATTAAGAACGCAGAAGTCAAACATTTAAACTTCACCAAAAGAAAATTGGGCAATTTGTAGCTATACCCAGACAATAATCTCGATACCTGTTGTGTTGTTGGGTATAAACACCTCAGGGATGGAAACCTGCCACAGCTATCTGGTCTAGTCTACTTGCTGCTCCTGTTATACCACATGGTTGCCTCAGACTGCCTCCGAGCAATGAGGGATAGGCAATACTTTGCGAAATTGGGGTGGCAACGTGGCACAGCTGCCTTACAGCGCCAGAGACCCGGGTTCGATCCAGACCACAGTTGCTGTCTGTGCAGAGTTTGTACGTTCTCCCCGTGACCTGCGTGGGTTTCCTCCGAGATCTTCGGTTTCCTCCCACACTCCAAAGACGTACAGGTTTGTAGGTTAATTGACTTGGTCAAAATGTAAAAATTGTCCCTAGTGTGTGTAGAATAGTGTCAATGTGCGGGGATCGCTGGTCGGTGCGGACTCAATGGGCCAAAGGGCCCGTTTCCGCACTGTATCTCTAAACTAAACTAAACTAAACTAATCTAGCCAATGATATTGACAACCCAAGAACAAGAAGTAAATAGTTGGTGAAACGAGGAATTAGTTCTTGAGCAGAAGGGTTTGAAGATTCTGAAGAAGGGTTCCGACCCGAATCGTCAGATATTCCTTTTCTCCAGAGATGCTGCCTGACCCGCTGAGTTATTTCAGCACTTTGTGTCATTACTTTTTTAGCACTGTTTCAACATAAGATCACCAAGGCTTCCTTGCTGCGCGGCAGTATCTGTAACTCAGGGACTGGGGAAAGAGACCCAGCTGGAAATGGCACAGAGAAGATTTACAAGGATGTTGCCAGGACTAGAGGGTGTGAGCTATAGGGAGAGGTTGAGTAGGCTGGGGTTCTAGTCCCTGGAGCGCAGAAGGATGAGGGGTGATCTTATAGAGGTGTATAAAATTATGAGAAAAATAGATTGGGTAGATACACAGAGACTCTTGCCCAGCGTAGAGGAATCGAGGACCAGAGGACATAGGCTTAAGGTGAAGGGGAAAATATTTAATAGGAATCTGAGGGGTAACTTTTTCACACAAAGGGTGATGGGTGTATGGAACAAGCTGCCATAGGAGGTAGTTGAGGCTGGGACTATCCCAACGTTTAAGAAACAGTTAGACAGGTACATGGATGGGACAAGTTTGCAGGGATATGGACCAAACGCAGGCAGGTAGGACTAGTGTAGCTGGGACATGTTGGACGGTGTGGGCAAGTTGGGCCGAAGGGCCTGTTTCCACACTGTATCACTCTGTGACTCTATGACCCAGCGTTCATAACAATGTGCTTTTGATAGCTGCTCCCAACATTTACGTTATGTCCCAAGGCAATCAACCGAGTGGATCAAAAAGCACAGGCAGGATTGATGAATGAAGCTGAGGGGAAGTTAAGGCACAGGTCACAGGGTTTTGGGTGAACATGTATGTACAAAGTGGGATGTTAGTTAGGGAAGTGCACTGAGAGGTTTTGCTCATTATCCAGGCAGATCATATCACTCATGAATACACATAAATACACAGGTTGTGCAAAAGAGAAAATAAATAGCGTGCAGAAAGTGCCACAACGAGGTAAATTCGGTACGGTTTAGCTGGCTTTCAACTGCAGAGCTATCAGTTTATGTACAAGAGAGGTGTTCAAGAATGCAGCATAAACACAGACTTACTGAGACACAGATAACAGGAGAACCCCCTGGTGAGTTTTCAGGAATCCGCGCGACGTAGAATTCCGATGTGAATTTGGGAGTGTTGTCGTTGGTGTCCACGATGTGAACGATAATGTCGGCTGTCGAATTGAACCGTTCTGGTGTATCCGATTCAACAGCAAGGAGCTGAGAGGAGGAGAGAAGCATGTTCACTGAAGATCACGTTGACAAGAGCAGTCCAGGGAATTACAGAAGGGTTACATTGAGGTCCAGTGAAAAGAACAAAAAAGCCTTTCGCTGTACCTCGGTACACCTGACAATAAACTACACCAAACCAAAGTAAATTAAACCAAACTAAACTAAACTACACTAAACTAAATTAAAGTAAACTATTGCAGAAGGAAGTCAAAGAGGTATTATGGAATTTAGAATTACACAGTAGTGACACAGGCCCTTGGGCCACTGAGTCCCTGTTTGACTATCAAGTACTCATTTTACTAAACCGATGCTAATCCCATTTTATTCTCCCCATACCCTCATCTATCCCCCTCCTCCCCCCTCTTCTCTTCCAGGAGAAGCAGTCCCAGCCTCCCCATTCTCCCCTTATAACTGAAACACTCCATGTTTACATTCAACAGAGATCTCGAGACTCACATACCTGAAAAGTAAACATTTGGGATTTCTCGTAGTCAATGGCGGTCGAGTTCTCCACTATTAGTGTGACTTGGGCTTCACTCAGGACCGTTTGGGGAATGACTCGGAATCGTCCACCAGCGCCCACCAACACGAGGGTAAATTGTGCGTTTGCCCCCTGACGCAGAAATAAAGATTTATTACAGATGTGTTTGCTCTCCATTAAATGGTGCAGAGATCCTGTTCCTAGGAAGATGTTTGGCAAAATCTTTTCTAGCATTGCTTCCTTGGAATGGAAGAAAATGTTCAAGGTCTCTACACGAGTTCAATCAAAACTGCTAGGAGGTGCCATGGTAAATGTGATTATATCTAATATTTGTGAGAATTGATAAATAGTTCAGTAAAATGGTTTGGTTAAGAATTAGGAGGAGCAGGATAAACAGGAGCTCCAGTCTTTACTAACTCTATGTCCCTGTCTGATTCTATGTGCTTTAAT
Organism: Rhinoraja longicauda; assembly: GCF_053455715.1. Taxonomy (NCBI): domain Eukaryota; kingdom Metazoa; phylum Chordata; class Chondrichthyes; order Rajiformes; family Arhynchobatidae; genus Rhinoraja; species Rhinoraja longicauda. Next base: position 18,774,726 of record NC_135987.1, on the reverse strand, counting down.
TGCCTTGGTATCGAAGAATCTAGAACACTGAGTCTGTTTCATATATATGAAAGGGGTTGACTATCATAATGTCTTTTTATCACACTAACAATTCAAGATTCACCTCTCAAGCTGAATGTCCGTTAAAAGAATTTAAAATGGCAAATCTAAACCAGATATCTATTGTCCATAGAGTTGCTATTGTTGAGTCAAACAAGGAAATCTTCAGTGCAACATTTTCAATTAACTTGCCAACATACTGTAATTCAATTTCTCGCTGTTGGTGAATCATACATCATTGAAACAGTGTTGGCCTCAGTGGTTCATGCTGAACAGATTTTACAACTGATTGCGTGGGAGAGAATGTGGATGATACTATCAGGAATGGAAAATCGTGAATAAAAGGAAAGATCGGGTTGGCTAAGGATGTTTTTTTTTTGAACTGGGGATATTGGGGTGAGATGTAATTATGGTATATTTGAGAAGACTAGACAGAATGGCAGAAGATAGGACAGTTCGGGGAAACTTTTGTAACTTTGGCGGCACCAGAAACGTTTTAGTTTAGTTTAGAGATACATCATGAAAACAGGCCCTTCGGCCCACCGGGTCCGTGCCGACCAGCGATCCCTAATCTTCAGGGCTCCAGACAAAGAATTGGAAATGGAATTGGAATAAATTGCTGTTTTAGCCAGCTTTGATATTGTGGTGATCTTCTGTGCATGAATGTCTATTTGGTTGATGCAAACCCAAATGGGCACATTTTATTTTATTTAAAATTTGAAGATTTGCAGAGAAATATTAAGAGTATTGGATACCCTTGTTCACAACTTATATCCCTAATCTATAACTGATCTAATCGGTTCGAAGGGCTGAATGGCATACTCCTGGACCTATTCTTCTATGTTTCTATGTTCTATCTGTATCTAATCTGTAAATGAGGCAATTTTAGCACTGATTGTGAAGTTACGATTGATAACTTACTAGTGAGCATTCTCAACAGTAGGAGAATGAAGTGACTGAGATAATCTGGCCCTTTCAATGTAAAACAATAAACCTATACTGCATTTACATCAGTCATTGAATAACAGAGGAATGCAAAATAAAAATTTAAACCAGTAGATGGCAATATATCCATGAAATAAGTTCAAGCTTATAGGATCTTATAGAAACATATAAAATTCTTAAGGGGTTGGAGAGGCTAGATGCGGGAAGATTGTTCCCGATGTTGGGGAAGTCCAGAACCAGGGGTCACAGCTTAAGGATAAGGGGGAAGTCTTTTAGGACCGAGATGAGAAAACATTTCTTCACACAGGGAGTGGTGAGTCTATGGAATTCTCTGCCACAGAAGGTAGTTGAGGCCAGTTCATTGGCTATATTTAAGAGGGAGTTAGATGTGGCCCTTGTGGCTAAAGGGATCAGGGGGTATGGAGAGAAGGCAGGTACAGGTTACTGAGCTGGATGATCAGCCATGATCATATTGAATGGCAGTGCAGGCTCGAAGGGCCAAATGGCCTACTCCTGCACCTATTTTCTATGTTTCTATGTTTCTAAGCTAGCTGTTGCATAAGTTTAGACAAAAAATTACTCTGCAGACCTCCACAAATGAGGCTTTCATTCAGTGTTGCTGGTGATGGCTTAGTCAGTGACAGGGTGCATTTCACTTGGCTGTAAAACAAGTAGGCCAACCTGATCAGAGTCGTTCACTGTTATTTTCAGTCCACGTAGTATCTCTCCCTCTGGTGGGTGCTCCAGCAGTGTGATCTCGAATTGCGACTGGGGTCCGTGCTCGCCGTAGAAGGTGGGCCGATGGTTGTTGAGGTCCACCACTTGGATTGTCACCATGGCTGTCATAAACGCCAGCATGTCAACCTCAGGGCTGACTTCTGAAGCCTTGTGCAAAACACAGGGAATATACTTCATGAATTACATCTGGGCGATCGTTTTTTTGTTGTTTTTGAATAACACTGTCTGCGATTGCCGGTGGATGTAGGACTGTGGGATGGAATAATAGATGATATAACCAATTTGTGCCCACCTGCCTCAGGTGCTAGAACATTAAACAGTGAAGATGGATCATAGAACTGTGCAGCACACGAACAGACTCTTTGGCCCACAATTTATGTTAAAGACATTTGGACAGCTACATGGATAGGAAAGGTAATAGGGGGATATGGGCCAAATGCAGACACATGAGACTAGCTTAGATGAGGCAGGGATGTGTTGGGCCAACGTGCCTGTTTCCGTGCTGTATGACTCTATGTCTGTGCTGAACATGATGCCAATACCATAAGGTGATTGTCAGAAAGGGCTTGAACTATGCTGGACATTTGCTCTTGTCAATGTAAATGGGAGGGACAATCTAGAACTGTGGGCACCTAATTTCCTAATTCATAGTTTATACACATGCGTTTTCCACTTGAGATGCCAACTCATGCAATCACCTCACAGACACCCAGATATCTTTATGAAAAAGCGAGACAGAACATTACATACAACCGGTTGAGGCATTAAATATAAGGGCAAACAGTGTCTCAGGTTGACCATCAGTTCCTATTCCTACTCATAGTATAAGAAAATAACTGCAGATGCTGGTACAAATCGATTTATTCACAAAATGCTGGAGTAACTCAGCAGGTCAGGCAGCATCTCGGGAGAGAAGGAATGGGTGACGTTTCGGGTCGAGACCCTTCTTCAGACTGATGTCGGGGGTGGGACAAAGTTGTCCCACCCCCGACATCAGTCTGAAGAAGGGTCTCGACCTGGAACGTCACCCATTCCTTCTCTCCCGAGATGCTGCCTGACCTGCTGAGTTACTCCAGCATTTTGTGAATAAACCTATTCCTACTCACCTGAACTAATAGTTTGTAAACATCCTTCTGAAGATGTTCTGTACTTTGCAGAAGAGTGATGATCCCACTTGTATCATTTATTTCAAAGGATCCATCGTTGCCTGATAACAAGATCAAAAGTAAGTGTCCCCAATTCAGGAAAAATCCATGTTTCATACTTTACAGTCATACAACAATTTAGATTTACAAGGATGTTGCCAGGACTCGAGGCCTGAGCTAAGGGAAGAGGTCGAGCAGGCTAGGACTTTATTACTTAGAGCACAGGAGGATGCGGTGTGAGGTATATACACTGTAAGAGCAACAGACTGTATATAGAGATGTATAAGATCATGAGGAGAATAGATCGGGTAGATGCACTTAATCTTTTGCCCAGTGTAGGGGAATCGAAAACCAGGAAACATAGGTTAAAGATGAAAGGTGAAAGATTTAGTAGGAACCTGGGGGGCAGCTTTTGTACACAGAGGGTGGTGGGTATATGGAATGAGCTGCCGGAGGAGGTGGTTGAGGCAGGTTCTATCATAAAGTTTAAGAGACATTGGGACAGGTACATGGATAGGATAGATTTAGAGGACTATAGGCCAAGCAGAGGCGGGTGGAACTAGTGTGGATGGGGCAGGTTGGTCGGCATGGGCAAGTTGAGCTGAAGGCCTGTTTCCACGATGTATGACTCCGTGACTCTATCACTCTATAACATGAAGCCCAACTTGCCCACGCCGACCAAGATGCATCAACAAATCTAGTTCCACATTTGGCCCATGTCCATCTAACCCTTTCCTATCCATGTACCTGTCCAAGTGTCTGTTAAATGTTGTAATAATTACCGATGTTATCATGAAATTTGTTGTAAATTTTTTTACAATTAAATTTATATCCCTGTCAATATTCCCTATCTCTGGTTGAGGGCACTCACAAGTCATTGTTTTCAAACTCAGGATTCATTCACCAAAAAGGCCACATTGCTGACCCATTCCATGACTCCATGAAGTCCAAAAAGGAAAAGAAAACCCAACATTTCTGAATATTGTGACTGTAGACATGACCCAGTTGGCTGGGTCTAAAAGGCTGACGTGTAGGAAAAAAAACCTGGAGATGCAAACGTCACCCATTCCTTCTCTCCCGAGATGATGCCTGACCCGCTGAGTTACTCCAGCATTTTGTGCCTACCAGCCAGGGCTTACAACAGAAACAACAATAGAGATATTTCTCTTGTGATATTCCCTTACCATGTGCAATCGAGTAACGGATCGGGTTCGGGATCCCCCTGTCTCCATCGTAAGCCACCGCACTAAATATTTCTGAACCCTGGAAGTAAAATCGAACTATGTAAACTGCTTACGACTCCACAGTGTGATTACAGTGAGTAGCATCTACAGAATACACTGCAGTTCCCCAGGTTACTACAATAGCACCACCCAATCTTTCCCTTCAAGGATAAGGATAGCAGGCACATGGGAACAACATCACCACCTCAAGGTGGTACAGTGAATCAGCTGCTAGGCCTGCTGTCTCATAGCCTCAGATACCCGTGTTCGATCCTGACCTTGGATGCACTGTATGTAGAGTTTGCACGTTCTCCCTGTGACCACATGGGTTTCTTCTACGCAATACGGTTTTCTCCCACATATCAAACACGTGCTGGTTTGTAGGTTAATTGGCCGCTGGATGTGAAAGTGGGACAGCATAGAACATATAAAATTCTTAAGGGGTTGGAGAGGCTAGATGCGGGAAGATTGTTCCCGATGTTGGGGAAGTCCAGAACCAGGGGTCACAGCTTAAGGATAAGGGGGAAGTCTTTTAGGACCGAGATGAGAAAACATTTCTTCACACAGAGAGTGGTGAATCTGTGGAATTCTCTGCCACAGAAGGTAGTTGAGGCCAGTTCATTGGCTATATTTAAGAGGGAGTTAGATGTGGCCCTTGTGGCTAAAGGGATCAGGGGGTATGGAGAGAAGGCAGGTACAGGTTACTGAGCTGGATGATCAGCCATGATCATATTGAATGGCGGTGCAGGCTTGAAGGGCCGAATGGCCTACTCCTGCACCTATTTTCTATGTTTCTAACTAGTGTGAACTGTTGGCTGGCGTTGACTTGGTGGGCCGAAGGGCCTGTTTTCCTGCTGTATCTTTGAATCGAAGCAAAAGCTTTTCACTGTACCCCGGTACACGTGACAATAAATGAAACTGAAAGAGCAAACCCAGCTCGGTTAGGAAATATATCACCTTTGGCTCAACGTCATTGGGGCTAAATCCTGGAACTCACTTCCAAACGTAACTGTGGCTCAAGAAGACAACTCATCTTCTCCGGCTCAGTTAGGAATGGACAACCTACATCCTAAGAATGAAGGAATAAAAGTGGTGCGATTGGGAAAAAACAATAACTTACAGGCTCTGTGTCTTCATCCACATATCCAAAATATGGGGTGCCAGTGAATACAGGAGGGGTGTCCTGGACATCTTCAATGTTAATTGTTACTGTGGCAGTTGATGAGCAGATCTGATACTTTCCTTTGTGTTTCCCCCCACCATCCTGTGAGAAAGGTGAAATAAAAATGCATTCCCGTGCAGAAATTGGGATTTCCCTGAGTCTTATTTTCCCCACCTGCTGTAAAGTTGTCGGCTTACCTTTGTGATCACAGTGACAAAATGAGCCCTGGATTTCTCGAAATCTAAGGTTGCGCTCGGCTTTATTCGAATAACTCCACTGTATCGGTCAACGGAAAATTTGCTTTTGCGCATGTTCTGATAGGAGTCAAAGCAAGGGGAGGAAATAAACTTAGAGAGCAGATCAAACAACGAACATCTAAAGTCTTCGGTGAAGAGCAGGAAGTGATATCTTTAAGAACAAGACCAAGTGCTTAACATTGACAAGAAACAATTATTATGTAACATCATGAAACATCAGAAACCAGAGAATACTGGAAATGCTTAGTAGATTGGGCAGCATCTGTGCAGAGAGAGTGAAACAGGTTCATTGTTGCAGGTTGTATCATCTACTGTAAGACATCCACAATGTTTAGCTCATCTGCTTTTAGTTTTACTTTTTTGTTTATAGATACAGCGAAGAAAAGGGCCCTTCAGCCCACCGAGTCCGCACCGACCAACGATCCCCGCACATTAACACTACCCTTTACACACTAGGGACAATTTACACTTATACCAAGTATATAAACTCAAGCCAATTAACCTAGAAACCTGTACGTCTTTGGAGTGGGAGGAAACGGAAGATCTCGGAGAAAACCTACGCAGTCACGGGGAGAATGTACAAACTCCGTTTTCTCTCACAGTTGCTGCCTCATCTGCTGAATATCTGTCCTTATCTTCTGGTTTTATTTAAGCCTCTTGTTTCTTGCTTTTAATTTAGTGGAAACAAAAATGTTGGTATAGAAAATTATAAAATGAGAGCCATGTTTTTGTAAATAACAAAACAGAAAGTACTGGAGGAACTCAATGGGCCAAGCAGCATCTTTGGAGGGAATTTGACAGGTGACGTTTCAGGTTGGAAGCCTTCTTCTGAAGAAGCGGCCTGACCAGAAACATCACCCATCCAATACCTCCCCCCCAGATGCTGCCCGACCCGCTGAGTTCCTCCAGCGCTTTACGTTCTGCTCAAGATTCCAGGTTCTCCAGTTTCTCTTATCTCCATGGTTTTGTAGATGAGGCTTTCCAGTTGAGATGTTAAACTAAGATCCCATTTTTCAATAATGCTGACATTAAAGATCACCGGACACCATTTTGAAAACGAGAGACAAAACCTGCCCTCAATCAACATCTCCAAAAAAAACCAAATCTTTATCACATTATTTTGTCTGGAAGTTTATTGGTTTATTGGTTGGTATATTGGTTGGTATATTGGTTGGTATATTGGTTGCCAAAATTCCTTCATTAAAAATATGACATATATTAAAAATGTAAAAGTCAATGGATATTTTTAAGCTGGAGATTGACGGATTCTTGTTCAGTGCGGGTGTCAGGAATTATGAGAAGACAGGAGAATGGGGTTGAGAGGGAATTCTCTGCCACAGAAGGCAGTGGAGGCCAATTCACTGGATGTTTTCAAGAGAGATTTAGATATAACTCCTGGGGCTAATGGAGTCAGGGGGTATGGGGAGAAAGCAGGAACAGGGTGCTGATTTTGGATGATCTGCCATGATCACATTGAATGGCGGTGATGGCTCGAAGGGCCGAATGTTCTATTCCTGCACCTATTCTCTATGTTTCTATGAAAGAAAGATTAGCCATGATTGAATAGCGGAGCAGACTTGATGGGCTGAATGGCCTAATTCTGCTCCTAGAATTTGTGAACATATGCATCTAAGCTAGTTCTATTTACCTGCATTTGACGTATCCCTTCAAACTTTTTCTATACCTGGTCAAATATCTTTTAAATGCTGTAATGGCATCCATTTCTACCACTTCTCTGGTAGGTCGTTCCACATTTCAACCACTCCCTGAATGACAACCTTCCTCTAGCAGGCCCACCTTTTCTCTCATGTTTTCAAGAGAGTTGGATTTAGCTCTTTGGGCTAACGGAATCAAGGGATATGGAGAGAAAACAGGAACAGGGTACTGATTTAGGATGATTAGCCATGATCATATTGAATGGTGGTGCTGGCTCGAAGGGCCGAATGGCCTACTCCTGAACTGTACACATTATTCTCAGGGTGGAAATTCCTTCCACAACTTCCCACAGTGACCTAGGGTACATTTGACCAGCTCCCTCCTTACATTTCTTTTAATTCATTGCAGCCCCTTTGTTAGAAAGACCAACCTGAAGAAAGTAGGTGACACTGCCACCAGATCCATTGTCTTTGTCCACTGCAGAAACCTTGAAGATACTGGCTCCAGGTGGTGCGTTCTGTCCAGGCCCGGAAACAATAAGCATTAATTGTCAAACGCCTTTGTAATAAATACTTGTCCTCTTCTAACTGAGGAATCCCAAACTTTGAACAGCATCTTACCTCAGGTACATTAATGATGTAAGGTGTCTTAATAAACTCTGGACTCTCATCATTAGCATCTGTGACAAGTATCCGAACTGTTTCGACAACCTATAAGCGTAAAGTTGGTTTAATTTATTGTCACATGTACGGAGGTGCAGTGAAAAGCCTTAGTTACATGTATTTCCAAAATGTGTTCATAAAATTGCAGATGACACAAAGTTTGGTGGTGGACACAAAATGCTGGAGTAACTGAGCGGGACAGGCAGCATCTCTGGAGAGAAGGAATGGGCGACGTTTCAGGTCGAGACCCTTCTTCAGACCGGTGGAATTGATGTCAGTGTGGAGGAGAGAATTAGATGACAGGGTGACATCAATGTTGGCAAAATGGGCTGAGACTTTGCAGATATGAGATGATGCATATCTTAGGCAGCATTTGGCTGACTCTCATATTTCTTATGCTCTTGTGTCATAAGTAGTTCTACTTCATATGTCAGAAATCTTACTTTATTAACACCATCAGAAATGCTGACCAGCACCTCAATTTCATCTTCTTTCTGAAAGAGGAAACACAGTTAGATGTTATCAAATAAAACAAAAGGCCTTGTGTCACCTCCCCCCCCCAGCTAACAATAATCCATTCTACATTTTCCTTGAACCCCATCCCCTTTGATCTCTCGTTTTCACACCTTACCCTTCCATATCTTTATGTCTCCCTCTCCCCTGACTCTCTAAATCTTTTTTTAAAAATATTGGCTTGGGTTTTGCTGACGTACAGATTAACCTTGTGCTTACTTTATGCATTGTTGTAAAGGGAAACATGTTGGACAGAAGCCCAGTGCAAACCCCAGCCATGAACCTGCTGGGACAATCTCTGACAGATGGCAAAGCCCTGACCTTCCATTCCACTGCCTGTCCACCTGCCCGGTTCATTCAAAGCATTGCTTGCCCTTTCATTCAGAAACATTCAAAAATGAAAATTAATAAACCATTTTGTCTCTTGATGTCTTAAATAGAACATAGACCAGTGCAGACAAGGACAAGCCCTTCGGCCAACAATGTCTGTGCCAAACATAATGCCAAGACCAACTCTTATCAGCCTGCACATGATCCATATCCCTTCCATCCCTGTATATACATGCGCCTATGTAAAAAACCCTTAAACACCACTCTTGTAAACTCCACCACCGTCCCAGGCAGCACATTCCAGGCATCCACTATCCTGTGTAAAAACCTTGCCCCACACATCTCCTTTAAACACAGCCACTCTCGCCTTAACATTATGTCCTCTAGTCTTTGACGCTTCCACCTTGAGAAAATTTTAATTCAAATATTAAAACCCCCAAAACCCTCAAACTGTCCGCAGGGACATTGCAGCATCTGGAAATATTTCGCAAATAAGTAATTTATTCTCTTTTTACCTTTCTTTCTTGCGGGTGAACAATCTCTGTTGAACTGAAAGGGCGGAGGGTTGCTGTGTGGCAGGTTTAGCCTGAGTAGACCTGAGAGCGGACTGCTCCATGTCACTGCAGAGGCTATTGCAGCATTCAAGTTGTAGTGCTAGGCCCCAGAGTGTGTCGGCAGAAGACTGCCCATAGCCGTGAGACCTCTGTATTTGGACACATGTCCAGCAAACTCCTGAACTTGCTGGTATATGTAATCAATCATCAAAGAATGGCTGACATTTATCATAAAGTCCTGGTTTTGAAATGTTTTTTGTTTGGGGATCACAAAGGTTGTGTTATATAAAACTTGTAACTTCAGACCATAAGATGTAGCAGCAGAATTAGGCCATTCGGCCCATTGAATCTGCACTCTGATTCGGTCATGACTGTTCTATTTTTCCTGATCATCCCTATTCACCTGCCTTCTCCCCATAACCTTTGATGCACTTACTAAACAAGAAACTACCAATCTCTGCTTTAAAAATACCCAAAGACCTGGCCTCCACAGCTGCCTGTGGCAATGAATTCCGCAGATTCACCACCTTCTGACTAAAGAAGTTCCTCTGTATTTCATTTCTAAAGGTACGTCCTTTTATCCTGAGGTTGTGCCCTCTGGTTCTAGACTCTCCCATTACTGGAAACATCCTTTCCTGAGCATCCAAAACACAGTTTTCCACTATCTCAGTACGTGACAAGAATAAACCAATACCAACACCAAATGGTGCCTATTGAGGAAATCAGGGGATTTGGGGTTAGTGCGGGAAAATGGCGCTGAGATGAATGATCAGCCCTAATGTTACTAAACTGCAGAGAAGGTGCCAAATGTCCTACTTCTGTTTCTACTTCTAATGTACTAAAGTTTCCTGCATTATAACAGGGACTTTACTTCAGAACTGTCATAGAATGAAATGACTACAAAGTGCATTGGGATGATCAGAGGCAGTGAAAGCTGATCTCTTTTAAAGGAATTGGATACATTTTTGAGAAAGAACATGCAAGTAATGGAGAGATGGTAGGAGAGTGGATTTAGTGTGGAAAGGCCAATTTAAAGTCACCAGTAATAAAAATGCGCAAAAGGATGCAAAGCGTTGGAGTAACTCAGCGGGTCAGGCAGATCTCTGGAGAACATGGATAGGTGACGTTTCACAGAGTGCTGGAGTAACTCAGCGGGTCAGGCAGCATCTCTGGAGAACATGGAAATGTGACGTTTCACAGAGTGCTGGAGTAACTCAGCGGGTCAGGCAGCATCTCTGGAGAAGATGGAAATGTGATGTTTCACAGAGTACTGGAGTAACTCAACGGGTCAGGCAGCATCTCTGGAGAACATGGATAGGTGACGTTTCACAGAGTGCTGGAGTAACTCAGTGGGTCAGGCAGATCTCTGGAGAACATGGATAGGTGACGTTTCACAGAGTGCTGGAGTAACTCAGCGGGTCAGGCAGCATCTGTGGAGAAGATGGAAATGTGATGTTTCACAGAGTGCTGGAGTAACTCAGCGGGTCAGGCAGATCTCTGGAGAACATGGAAATGTGACGTTTCAGGTCAAGACCCTTCTTCAGACTCGAAGGGTCTTGGTTACCTTTCCATGTTCTCCAAAGATCTGACTGACCTGCTGATTTACTCCAGCACTTTATGTCCTTTTGTGTATTAATCAACATCTGCAGTTCATTGTTTCTGCAGTAATAAAGACACAATAAGCTGAAAAGCCTCCTTGTGTTCTTGGTTCTTGGTCCTCCAAAATATTCCAAATGGAATTTATACTGGAGGTGTGGTCCATGTGTTGATTGAATTCTGCCATTCATTGTAAATGAGCCAAAGCAGCCTTACCTCTCTGTCCAGCTCTTCCACCAAAGTGACTTTCCCACTTTGTGGATCCACTGAAAAATAGCTTTTCGATCCTGGTTCAAATGTCATGTCATATGCAACAGAATTTCCCTCCAGATCAGTCCCATTTAAAGTGTATACATGGGATCCTAGGGAGAGATTTGAAATCATGTTTATACCATTAGGAACACATTACAGGGGAACAAGTTACACATCATTGCCTCCATTGTTCTTGTCTCTAGTGAGTTTAGGTCAATTGTACAGATTCTCTCCTCACATGCAGCTTGGCAGGTTACCCCAGGGCAGGGCTTACATAGTAAGCGTAAAGTTTTGAGGAGTGTTGCAGAACAGAGACCTGGGGGTAGAAGTACATAGTCCTCTAAAAGTGGCAATGCAGGTAGACAAGGTGGTGAAGAAGGCATAAGGGTATTGAATACAAGATTTGGGATCATTGGGGTATTGAATACAAGATTTGGGATTTCGTGTTACAGCTGTACATGTTGGAGATCATAAGTGATAGGAGCAGAATTAGGCCATTCAGCCCATCAAGTCTACTCCACCATTCAATCATGGCTGATCTATCTCTCCGCCCTAACCCCATTCTCCCCATAACCTCTGTCCCCCCCCTTGAGACCACATCTGGAATGTTGTGTACAGTTCTGGGTCACTACATCATAAGAAGGATGTGATTAAACTAGAGAGATGCAGAAATGTTTTTCAAGGATGTTACTGGAAGGCATAGATTTAAAATGAATGGGGAAAGATTTAAAAGGGGTCAAAAGGGCAATTTTTCATTCAGAACAAGCTGCCAGAGTAAGATGTAGGATTAGATGTAATTACAATGTTTGAAAGATACTTGGGCAGGTTCGTGTTTGGGAAAGGTTCAGAGGGATATGGACCACTACGGAACCAGCTCAGGAAAGCATCTCGCTCGGTCAGCATGGACAAGTTGGGCTGAAGGGCCTATCCCTCTAAATCTTGCTTCACAAAATCCAAGGGAAGGATATTCCTCTAGAGTTACACAAGGCCAAGGCCCAGTACAATCTCCACAAGTGTACAGGACACCTTTACTCTGGAGCAACAAACAGTCCTCTGGAGGAATTCAGCAAATCAAGTAGCATCTGTGAGTGGAAAGGAATGGTCGATGTTTCCAGTCATGCAGGTCACTGTCTGACGAGGACAGGACATCATTCCCATTTTCCCACAACTGATCTTCATATCTGCAAAATAGTCACAAAAAGCTGGAGTGACTCAGTGGGTCAACCCACATCTCTGTAGAAAAGTAATAGGTGACGTTTCGGGTCGAGACCCTTCTTCAGACTGAAAGTCAGGGGAAAGGGAAATGAGAGATATAGACGGTGATTTAGAGGGATATGGAACAAATGAATGAACGATATGCGAAAAAGTAACGATGATAAAGGAAACAGGTCATTGTTTGCTGAGGTATAGGATAGGTATCCAGAAAAGTGGGATTGTTATGGATCAGACACGACGATGTTTTGTGTGTGAATTTCCATCGCATGGTCAAAGAGCATTAAGCTTTGCAACATTTACCACGAAAGTATCTCTAACACCTACCTATAGTTGCGTCTTCAGGTATGCTCAACATAGCCATGTTCCCATTGGTGCTGTTGGGTGCATTGTCGTAGAAATAAGGCGCATAATCTGCACGAACTAGCGGAAATTCAACATTGTGTTAATCAAGAAATCTCCGAGCACGATGCATGCTGTAGGCTCCCAGCAAACAACAATCCAATGACCTCCATCCCATGGACAGTTTACTTGAAATCGCTTACAATTTAAATAACTACTAATCATTTCTGTCACACTATCGTGATTAATGGACTTCACTCAACATTATTTTCGACAATTTTGGAGCATTTTCATATTATATCTGAATATGCAGAAGGGCTAGTTAGTTAGATCAGTGTAGTAATAACTGCAAAATGTTTATTTTTGCTGTAATAGACATACATAATCACAAATGCAAATGTAATGAGCGAAAGTGTGCATTCAATCCATGAAAAGATCCCAAAACATCTTCCAAGACAGCACAGAACCAGTTTCCAACAATAATTCCACGTTCAATGTTAAATTACTTCATGTCCTACTTGATATTATTATTAGTTATTATCACAATATTATGCATGTAGTTTGGCTGACACACTCCATGATATAGTTAATAATTACGCTGAGGATTATTGCGGATTAGGCTACTCCGGTCGTTCTGACAGAGAGCTTATTTTAAAAATATAACGAGACCACACACTTACCAAGAGAGATGTATGTCACAGCAAATAGGATGGAAATGTAGCAAATCTCCATATGCTTCATTATAGTGTGAGCAGCAGGCTTGATTTTATTGAAAGTAATCTTGATGTTATTCCGGAGGGAGCATTCTGCTGGCCTGCGCACAGAAGCTGGCTTTGGACAGATGCAATACCAGCAACTAAGACTTTAATCGGATGACTCATTGTTCAGAGCAGACTGGAAGCTGCTTTCTCGGGTAAATCCATCACTCAACTGACAACAGACTTAAATCTTCCATTAGGGTTTTCTTTCAAAATAAACCTGATGAAATGCTTTGGTTCATTGAAGTGGCAACTTCACGTGTTCACAAAACTAATGGAGCTTCTCACCTGTGAACTTCTGGAAGTTATTTGACGGCATGAATAATATGAAAACTCTGTCTAGTGGCACAGTGGCGCAGTGGGTAGAACTGCTGCCTCCCAGCGCCAGAGACCTGGGTTCAATTCTGACCTCTGGTGATGCCTGTGTGGAGTTTGCAAGTTCTCCCTGCGACCAGTTTCCTTCCACATTCCCAAGATATCTAAGTTAATCAACATAAGAGTCAGATTGATTTTATAATGCTTGATTCATTGATTGAGACAGCCTAGAAATAGGCCCTTCGGTCCATCGAGTCCACTCCGACAATCGATCATGCATTCACACTAGTTCTATGTTATCTCTCTTTTGCATCCACTCCCTACACACTAAGGGCAATGAATTACAAGCCCACACGTCGTTGGAATGTGGGAGGAAACCAGAGCATCCAAAATAACCCCATGCGGTCACAGGTAGAAGGTGCAAACTCCACACAGATAGCACCTGAGATCAGGATCGAACCCAGGCTTCTGATGTTGTGAGGCTTCCCGATTCACTTTGTCATTCCAATAAAGGCGAAGTCTCTTTTGAAGCCTTTTGCTGTTCAAGTCATCTTGAAATGTAGTTCAGACTAATCTGCTCATCATTTAAACCCAGCGTTTTGCTTATGCCTCATCAAGCTCCCAATAGAATTAGGGTCCAGAAATCCAAAAGGCTTTCAAATATAATAATAAAATAACACACATTGTTAACTATTCCATTTATTTCTCCAATGCTCTGTATAAAGAGAATAACTTGCTGGCACTTTGCAGTTAACCTAATCTCTTTTTCTCTCAGCATTCGCATTGAACATCCAGGAAAAGCATAGCAGACACTCTGAGAGCAATAACTGAGGTCTCATTAAGTATCAGTGTCATCCAATTCCTCTGAAAATTATAAATGTCAGGTCATGATTAAAGCTTGGGATTTATGTTCAAAATTTATAACCATTAAGAATTTAGTTCAGACTGCAATAAATTACTGACTGCTTAAGTATTCAGATTAAATATACACATTACTGATGTCTTTGAATCATTTCAATGAAATGCTGAAACCATTACAGAAGGTACATCTGTTGGGCAATTCCACATGAAAATCCAATATAGCTTTTATCATGATTTTTTCCCGTTTATTTAACTTAGAGATATAGCGCAGAAATAGGCCCTTCGGCCCATCGGCCAGCGTTCCGGAACCTGCACACTAACACTATCCTACACTAGGGACAATTTATAATGATACCAAGCCAATTAGCCTGCAAATGTTTACGTCTTTGGAGTGTGGGAGGAATCCAGATGGCCCCATAGCAGAAGCGTCCACATCGCGGGGCTGGAAACTGGAAGAGTCCTGAGCTGATTCTGCTACCACCATCATCTATTGTACAAGTGATGGCTCCCTGAAGCTTGCGCCCTCTTCAGGGCAGACGATGACAGCGATGTAACATTTGAAACATGGGTGATGGGCACGAAAGAAGAAGAAGCAGGAAACCAGACCTCCCAGAGAAAACCCACATGGTCACAGGGAGAATGTACAAACTCCGTACAGACAGCACCTGTAGTCAGGATCGAACCCGGGTCTCTGGTGTTGGAAGGCAGCAACTCTCCCGCCACGCCACCATGCCGCACATTAAAAATATATATATTTTACAGTGGAAGCACAGGCCCTCACAAGCACAGATTTTGCAGTTGGAGATATCGCAGGCACCAGCACATCCGATGTACAATTGGTTGGCCTCGTTCTGGGAGAACAGCCTCTTTGATCACGGTCTCTCCTCTGCCAGCTATATCTCTGTAACCACTAGTCCTGTAACAGCATGTCATCCAGGGAACTGTCCTTTTTTTCCCACTCTTTGCTTTCAATCCTCTCACTAATTCTCAAGCCACCTCAAGCTATGCCTACTTTAGTTCTCCTCCTCTCTACAATGAGAGTTCTGCAACATCCTCTCTCACTGCTCCCCCTCTGTGATCATTCATCATCGTTACCGTTTTGCATATTTCATTCATTTGTTCTATATCTCTCTACATCATCGTCTATATCTCTCGTTTCCCTTTTCCCTGACTCTCGGTCTGAAGAAGGGTTTTTGATCCAAAACGTCACCCATTCCTTTTCTCCAGAGATGCTGTCTGACCCGCTGAGTTACTTCAGCTTTTTGTGTCTATCTTTGGTTTAAACCAGCATCTGCAGTTCCGTCTTACACATCCAGTATGTTACTTCCAGTTCCGCAGGATCTAAACTTGTTGATCAACATCCTGTGTAGGATCTTATCAAAAGCTTTTTGTAAATCCAAACAAACTACCCTAACTGACTCCCCTTATCAATTCTGTTGGTCACAACCTAAAAGAATTCCAACAGATTGGTCAACAAAATTGCCCTGTCATAAATGCATGTCAGATCTGCTCTATCCTCCTTCAAGGTGTTCTATTAGTACATCCTTCATTATAGATTCCGGAATATTCTACACCACTGAAAAAGTATGTTCTTTGTATATTCTAACTCTCCCTTTCTTAACAGTGAAGTGACATTTGTTTCTCTTCAATCCACAATAACAGCTCCAAACTCTATAGAATTTGGAAGGGGATAACAAAGACATCCATTATTTCTCTTGCCACCTTTCAAAACTCTGGGATGTTGGCCATCGGGTCCTTGGGATTTTTTAATCTTCAAGCTCACAAATTTCCCTGGAGCTATTTTTGAATAATACTTAGTTCCTCCAGTCCCTCAGCTTGAATCCACTGGACCTTTGTGGTTTCTAGACTGCCCATCTTTGGTAGTGCTTTCCCCACATGCTTGTGTCCAGGCCACTGGTAGGCTGGACAACACTTAAATAAACAATGGATCCACAGCAACGTGGCAAATCAGAATGGTTGAGTGTCATGATGTCAACTCTGATCATTGGGTCTGACACATTCATGACAGAGGGGGAGGCCGGGCCACATGCAGCCCCTGAAGGCTTTAAGCAGGGAATTTCACACCTCAGTATTGGGTAAGGTACACTCTGATGTCCAACCATTTATGTGTTGCATCAATAATGTTTGTGTTTCTGGCTTAGGGATAACATTACCATCCACTGCTGCAGGAAGTCATGCTGCAGCTTTATAGGACTTTGGTTAGGCTACATTTGGAGTTTAGTTTAGTTTGGTTTAGTTTAGTTTAGTTTTGTTTAGTTTAGTTTAAAGATACAACGCGGAAACAGGCTCTTCGGCCCACCAAGACCGCACCGACCCAGCGATCCCCCCACACAATAACACAATCCTAGGGACATTTGACATTTAGACCAAACCAATTAACGTACAGACCTATATGTCTTTGGAAACCAAAGAGATTGGAGACAACCCTGGCGGTCACGGTGAGAACATACAAACTATGTACAGACAGATAAAGTAGTCGGGATTGAACCCGGGTCTCTGGCGCTGTAAGCGATGTAAGGCAGCAACTTACCGCTGCGCCACCGTGCGGCCAATTGTGTATTGTGTGCAGTTCTGGTCACCCCATTCCAGGAAGGTAGGCTCGATTGAAATCATGTATTGTCTTTCCGCTGACTGGTTAGCATGCAACAAAAGCTTTTCACTGTATCTCGCTCGGTACACGTAGCAATAAACTAAACTGAACTGCACTGAGGCATATAAATGTATGTCCTTCTCTGAGAAGGAAGGTTAGGAAAATAATGTATGAGAAGTCATCAATTTCATGTTTGGAGGAAAGAATATTTCTAAATTGAATCCTTTTCTCTCTATTCATTTATAATTATTTAGGAATTGAACTACCAATTAACATTTGTCTCCCATGGGTAAAAGGGAGAGAGGAATTGTCCACCTAAAAGTAGTTAATAAAACAAATATTCTAAAGTTCCGATGTATCCCAGATTTTGGGACAAGTTGTGTCATTCCAGATTCTAGCCGGTTTTCACAGTGAATGGTATGTTTTTTTCTCGCTTAATTCCAGGCAGGTTAAAGGCTAGACCTCCAGAGATGCTGCTTGACCCGTTGAGTTACTCCAGCACTTTGTGCTTTTTTTGGTAAAAGAAAACTGATTGTTAAGTTCATGGACACCAACCTACAAAGATCTTGTAAAAGAATCATGAAGGCAGGGTGGGACACCTTTGATATATTTAGTTGTGCTGGGAGCAAGCTTGTCAGCCACATTTCTTTGCACGTTTCCCTTAGCCATTTTCCTCAAATGTTGATCTTGTTTGCTTTTGGAAGCATTGAGTGACCCGACATCCACTACTATTCCAGCAATCGGTTCTCAATCATGACTACTCACGGTATTTATTTTTTCTCACATCCTCCACTCTGAACACCGTCCTTTGTGGCTTTTACTAAAAAAATTAATCTGTGTCTCCCATTCATTTAAACGCTCATTAATAGGAAGAGTTCTTCTTTCTTTCCCCAAGGTGAATCAGTCAGGGATTTGTCCACTTCTCGCTAATCTCCCCTTGACTGTCTTTGTTCTGAGGAGGACAACCCTAGTTTATCCATTCAAAATATTGTCTTCCTTCTAAGATTAAAGTTACTTAGTTACTTAGCTGTTACCAACTTGCCCCTAGTTTAAATATGTGACAAGAGAATAGGGAATTGGCAGCTTTTAGAGTCATAGAGTCATATAGCACGGAAACAGACCCATCAGCACAACTTGTCCATGACGACCAAGGTGCCCTGTTTAAGTTGGTCCCATCTGCCTGCGTTTAGAACATATATCTTTCTAAATCTTTCCTCTCCATTGATTAATGTAAAAACAAACATATATTAAAATGTGTAGGAAAGAACGGCAAGTGCTGGTTTAAATCGAAGGTAGTCACAAAATGCTGGAGTAACTCAGCGGGACAGGCAGCATCTCGAGAGAGAAGGAATGGGGGACGTTTCGGGTCGAGACCCTTCTTCAGACTGATGTAGATTATATATAAAACAAGTGTTTTCCTGTCTGAGAATGATCAAATGTGTTTGGCTGCTTCACAGGCTAGATGGGATGTCAACATTGTGTTCCAAGGGACTGATAACAACAGAGGTAAGAAAAACAAGTACTGGAGTAATTCAGGGCAGCATCTGGGGAGGGAATAGAAAGGTGACGTTGTGAGTCAGGACCCTTCTTCAGAGTGATAGCTGTAGGGAGGGAAAAAGCTGGAAAAGAGAGGTGGGGGCGAGACAAAACCTGGCAAGTGATAGGTGGACACAAAAAGCTGGAGTAACTCAGCGGGACAGGCAGCATCTGTGGAGAGAAGGAATGGGTGACCTCTTCTTCAGAGGTCTGAAGAAGGGTCTCGACCCAAAACGTCACCCATTCCGTCTCTCCACAGATGCTACCGGTCCCACTGAGTTACTCCAGCTTTTTGTGTCTATCTTCGGTTTAAACCAGCATCTGCAGTTCCTTCCTACACAAGTGATAGGTGGATACAGATGAGGATGGAAGGGTTTGATTGAAAGGTCCATGTCACTGAACTCTTTGTGAGGAATATTTTCAGAGTTAGTGGGAAGCGACATTTGCTTCATCACTGTCTACAAACTCTGTGGAGATATGAAATATCTTTCCGCATTAGCAATGCCACATTCTACAAACAAAAATCAACTCTTTTTGTTCTCAGCTTACATACTTCAGTGGATGGTCTTTAAAACGTTCTGTGTCCATTGGTTCTTTGAGGTACTTTGGTCTCTTTCACTCCTGAGCCCTACAAAGGATATCTCCCTCTGCCTGCATGCACCGTGAATGGTATGTTTCTTTGTTCCTATTGTTTCAAAGTTACTTCACAATGGTTTGCACCAGTCCTGATGCAACAATGGTTTTTACAGAGGTTCTTAGTTAGTAGACATTGACTTAGACATCAACCAATAGTTTGAAGGCCATTCACACTGCGGGGAGGTGTGAGTGTGAAACGGCTTAATGTATAAATAAGCCGGGAAAGTGAAACACTGTACCTAAAGCGTGAAACTTGAATCAGGAATCTTCAGTACTCCATACGATGGAAAACCATAACGTCAGTGGTGAATATCACAGAGAATATGAAGAGCTAGGTGACTCTCAATAAGTGAGTTAACTGGATTATTCAACATGACCATTATTAAAAACTTAATCCACTGATGTAAATGAACATCTTTTGAGGTGTAATAGAGTCATGGAGTCATACAGCCCGGAAACAAGCTCGACTCATCCTTGCCAACCAGGTTTTGTAGCGTTAGACCCATTTGCCTGTGATTGACCTGCTGTATATCCCTCGAAATCATTCCTATCCATGTGCCTGTTTAAATGTCTTTGAAACCTCACCATTGTACCCACCGCTACTGCTTCCTCTGGCAGCTTGTTCCATGTGCACACCACTCTCAAAGTGTGAATAACTTTGGGGCGGCACGGTGGCGCAGCGGTAGAGTTGCTGCTTTACAGCGAATGCAGCGCCGGAGACCCGGGTTCAATCCTGACTACGGGTGCTCTACTGTACGGAGTTTGTACGTTCTCCCCATGACCCGCGTGGGTTTTCTCCGAGATCTTCGGTTTTCTCCCACACTCCAAAGACGTATAGGTTTGTAGGTTGATTGGCTGGGCAAATGTAAAAATTTTAAAAAAATTGTCCCTAGTGGGTGTAGGATAGTGTTAATGTGCGGGGATCGCTGGGCGGTGCGGACCCGGTGGACCGAAGGGCCTGTTTCTGCGCTGTATCTCTAAATCTAAATCTAAACTTGTCTCCTCGGGTCCCCCTCTCATGTCCCACTTTGTCCCTCGGCTTTAATGTGCCCATGGTATCACCCCTAATCATCAGATGTAATGAATAGTTGAGACGTCTCTTTGATCTAAAGTGAGTCGGCAACATGACAGTTGCGATAGTTTGTGGCTTGTTCACATACGAGGGTGGTCCAATTTCAGCCCAGTTAAATAAGTATCAAATAGGTGAAACACCAGGGTGAATGGTTGGAATAAGTGCGTGTGATATGATCAGCGTTTAACAAATTTGAGCTTGAAAATGAGCCCTAATTGGGCGTGTTGTTGGGCGACACACTATGTTATTAAAATGCCGTTCATGCAGGGTAATGACAGTGTGGAGATGGAGGGGAATGTTTTCAATATCAGTCTGATGTTGATGCTGTTATAATGTATGAGATAAGCAGTTGCTTTGTACAGAGAAAGCTCCCAAAAGAGACCCTGTGCACATTGGCTGATGTGTGTGGTTTTGTCCTGCACGTGTCTTCTGTATTGTTGGAGCCACGCTGGCCCAGGCAAGTAGGGAGGATTCCTGTGCTGAGTGATTCAATTGGGGTGTAATTCACTTGCTTGGATGAGTGCAGTTTCAACTACTTGGCACTATGGCGCAGTGGTGGATTTGCTGCCTCACAGCGCCAGAGACCCAGTTCAATCCTAACTACGGGTGCTGTCTATATGGAGTTTGTACGTTCTTCCCATGACCTGCGTGGGTTTTCTCTGGGTGCTCTGGTTCCCTCCCACATTCCAAAGACGTTTGTAGGTTGATTGGCTTGGTAAGATTGTAAATTGCCCCTTGTGTGTGTGTAGGACAGCGTTAGCATGTGGGGATCGCTGGTCAGTGCGGACTCGGTGAGACAAAGGGCCTGTTTCCGTGTTGTATCTCTAAACTAAATTAAACTGCACTACTCTTAGAAGGATTGACAGCGTGCAAGGCAAAGCAAGCCACTTGGTTGGAACTTTAGCACTCTAAATATTCATCCCCTCCACTAATGGCACACATGTTTGTACCATCTACAATATGCACCACAATTACTCTGTTAGACTACACTGATAATAACTCAAACTGCTGCCATTACTGTCATGGATGGGGGCATCAGGCACATGGGAACATTGCCACCTGCTGGTTTCATTCTAAGTCGCCCACCATCTCGAATTGATTACATATCACTGTTCCTCTATGATGTAGTTTTGAGATACTCCACTGATTCCATGCCAACCATCCCGTTCACACAGGTTCTAAGTTATTCAACTCCATCATCCACCTGCTACACACTCAGGGCAACTTTACAGAGGGGAGTTAACCTCCAGACGTGCATGTCTTTGGGATAGGGGAGGAAACCAGAGCACCTAGAAGAAGCCCACACAATCACAGAGGGAATGTGCTTATTCCACACAGAGTGCACCCAAGGTCAGGATTGAACCCTTCTTCAGTCTGAAGAAGGGTCCCAACCCGAAATGGCACCCATTCTTTTTCTCTAGAGATGCTGCCTGACCCACTGAGTTACTGCAACATTTTGTGTCTATCTTTGGTATAAACCAGCATCTGCGTTTGTTTGTACATTTAAGCATTTGTTTCTACATTTAAGCTAAGAGACTGGTCAGTGAATAAGCAGGAGCCGACACTTAAACAGCCAGGTCATAAAACTCAGCAGGAAGTTATCCCAACTAGAAAGAGAAATTTATCCCGTGAGAAAGAGGAACATTCTGTTAATAAAGGAGCTCAAAGGGTGGTACGGTGTTGCAGTGGTAGAGTTGCTGCCTTACAGCGCCAGTGACAAGGGTTCGATCCTGACTATGGATGCTTGTCAGTACGGAGTTTGTATGTTCTCCCTGTGACCTGCATAGGTTTTAGACAATAGACAATAGGTGCAGGAGGAGGCCATTCGGCCCTTTGTGCCAGCACCGCCATTCGTTGTGATCATGGCTGATCATTCTCAATCAATACCTGTGATCTTCGGTTTCCTCCCACATTCTAAAGACGTCCAGGTTTGTCGGTTAATTGGCTCGGTAGAAGTGTAAAATGGTCACTAGTGTGAGCGGGATCGTGTTAATGTGCGGGGATCGCTGGTTGGCGCGGACTCGGTGGGCTGAAGGGCCTGTTTTTGTATTGTATCTCTCAACTAAACTAAACTAAACTAAAATGTAGGACCTTGAATTCTATTTTGACTCTTCCACTTTCTCTCCTTCGAAACAGAGGCGCAATGGGAGGGAAATTATCCATCAGTAAAACTGATCATGTCGTCATAGTCGGCGGCGGCTTTGGAGGGATTGCAGCAGCAAAGCAATTGTCAATCTACAGTATCCCTTACACACTAATTGACATAAAGTACGCCTTCCATCACAACATGGGAGCACTCCGAGCATCGGTACAGGAAGGTAAACTGGAGGGAAATAAGGGTCCAAAATATCTACGTGAACTACATTGACGTGGTTTAACCTGTTCAGTGCCACCCCGGAGAATACTCGGGTCAGAATACACGTTTTGGCAGTGAACAGGTTAAGGTTACACCAGCATAAAGTACAGAAAATTCAAAATGTTAACTCATTACAACTATCCCCTTTTTATTCTTTGAGGTTTTGAAATCATTTGCAATGCCTCATTTATGGAGTCATACAGCGTGAAAACAGGCCCTTCGGCCCAACTTGCCCACGCTGGCCACTGTCCCACCTACCTGTGCGTGGTCCATATCCCTCTAAACCTGTCCCATCTGTGTACCTGTTTAATTGTTTCTTAAACATTGAGATAGTCCCTGCCTCAACTGCCTCCTCTGGCAGCTCGTTCCATATACCCACCCCCCTTATGTCGAGTTAAATAAAAATATCTAGTGGCATGAAACCTCTAGAGTGTGGTGAATACACAACTGGTTCATTCATGTCCTTCAGGGTAAGAAATTCACAGTCCTTACTGTATGGCCACAGACCCACCAGCAATGTCCTCTCAAGTGCACCTCCTGAAATGGCCCCACAAGCCGCTTGGTTGAATTGATAAGATCAGGAATCATTCAGGATCAACCCAGGTACCTGTATGATAATGTCACTCTCGGCCAAGTGATCTTGCAAAGTCATCCTCACCGACATCTGGGGAATGATTTACTCAGTATTGGAGTAAGGGTCATCATTAGCAAGACCACCGTTTCTAAGCCTTCCTTAATTACCTTCAAGAAGGTATTGGTGAGATACCTTCCTGAACCACAGTGGTCCTTCTGGTGAAGGTTCTCCCACTGTATTTTCAGCAGGATTCAGATCCTGCAACAGTGAACGGTGGTACACTCCCCAGTTAGCATTGTGTGTAACCTGGAATGATGAAAATCATCAACGTTAGCCCAAGAACATTGGTGCAAGGATTCCTCAGTCTCTTGAATTTCCTTCAGCTACTTCAACAATGATCTTCCTTCCTTGATGAGGCCAACAATGAGGAGGTTGACTGAAGACTAGCTAATAATGGTCGATTCTACATTTTCCTTGATCTGCATCTCTTTTAATCTCTTACACTTCCTTATCTCTGTAACTCCCTCTCCCCTGACGCAAGTCTGAAGGAGGGACTCAACCCAAAATGTCACCCATTCCTTCTATCCAGAGATGCTGCCTGTTCCGCTGAGTTACTCCAGCATGCTGTGCCTATTTTCAGTGTAAACCAGAATCTGTAGTTCCTTCCTATACATAATGATCCATTCCATTTACAATTCCTCAGAGACAGAAGAACATAGTAGAATCAGGAGTAGTTCATATAGTTCCTTGTGCCTGCTCTGCCCCTCATTAAGATCATGGCTGATCTTCAACCTTGCTACCATTTTCCCGCCCTGTCCCAATGTCAGTGGTTCCCTATTCAAAAACCTGATCTCAGTCTTGAATGGAATCGTTGACAAAACCCTCACAGTCTCCAGAGCAAAGAACTCCAAACATTCATCACCTTTTGGGTGAAGACATCGTTCCTCACTTCATTTCACAATGGTCACTCTCTTATTTTGAGGATGTGACTCCTAGTTCTCGACCCGTTAGCCACTCCTACTCTACTCTCCCAGACCCTCAAAGAATGTTTCAGTGAGGTCACCTCATATTGTACCAAAGGAGGGGAGAGGACGACACAAGGAACTGCAGATGCTGGAAACTTGAGTAAAACAAAAAAGTGCTGGAGTAACTCAACGGGTCAGGCAGAATCTCTGGAGGACATGGATAGCTGACGTTTCCGGTCGGTACCTTCTTCAGAATAGGGGCCCAGCCAACTCAATAACCCCTCATATGATGTACCTGTCGTCCGTGGAACGACTCACTGCACTCCATCGACAGCAAGTACATCTTTCTGCAGGTAAGGTGAGAAAAGCAGTGCACAGCACTCCAGGTGTGGTCTCACCAAGAGCTTTTGTATTTGCTGTAAGCATCATGCCTACATGTAGCGTCCAAAAATAATGTTCAGTTATAGGTTAACATTCACGTCAAACAAGTCTTAAATATAAGGTCAACTACTTATCCTTTACATTCAACGGCTTTAGTATTATATATTGTATTTTGTAAGGGGTAACTTCGATGGGTTATATATCTTTCCTCCCTGTGCCTCGTGATGTTCTTAACTCTTTCATACCACCTACTGTCCTGCATATTTCTATTTAGGGTTTGCAAAGAAAACATTCATATCATATGACCTGACATTCAAAGAGAACTTCAAACAAGGTAAAGTCAGTGATATTGATCTTGAAGGCCAGGATGTTATAATGGAGAACGGCGAGGTAAAAAGAATATTTCACACCTTTTAATAATGGAATTTGTCAGAAATATTTTTGAATGTTAAGCTAATTATCACACATTTCACTCCCAATAAACTTGTCCCATTTTATTGCCTCTTGAAGGTCATGCATTATTCGCACCTTATTCTGGCAACTGGAAGCACAGGGCCTTTCCCAGGGAAATTAATTGAACCGATTAGTAGAGAAACTGCCATCCAGATGTATGAAGATTTGGTGAAGGAGGTAATGTTAATGTGGATTGTGGCTGAGCAAACCAACGAGTTTATCTGATAATGGACACAAAATGCTGGAGTAACTCAGCGTGAAGGGCAGCATCTCTGGAGAGAAGGAACGGGTGACGTTTCGGGTCGAGACCCTGAGGAACAGTCTCGACCCGAAACGTCACCCATTCCTTCGCTCCCGAGATGCTGCCTGTCCCGCTGAGTTATTCCTGCATTTCATGTCTATCTTCGGTTTAAACCAGCATCTGCAGTTCCTTCCTAGACTATGTGGATGTCCCAGTCTTTTATCCATTGATTAAACGCAAGAGATAATCTTGGCAGAGAAGATGAAGGAGAATCCTAAGAGATTCTATAATGACACACTTCATTCTCACCATTCACATGTTCTAGGAGCAGAATTTTGGCCATTTGTCCCATCGAGTCTAGTCCGCCATTCAATCATGGCTGATCTATTCTTCCTTCTCATCCCCATTCTCCTGCCTTCTCCCCATATCCCCTGACACCCGTGCTAATCAAATAATCAATACTATTGCTATTTTACAGTCACTCCACAAGAGAGAGCGGGTGGGAAATATCTGTATGGATTGTCAGTCCTGTCCTTTCTGTAGAAACTTTATACAGCCCAGGTTTCCATTGTCTGTAGTCCCAGCCACTGAATCTCCTGCGAGATAGATTCATTCTATTATTCCCAGTTCTTCATTGTTCTTCCGTTGTGATGCAACTGGGGCAATTTGCAACGTTGACCAAAGATATTAGAGGAGCAAGATAGACCACTCGACCCTAAAAACCGTAGTATGTCATGGTGCCATTTTAGTAGGCAGAAACTTGCAGAAACGTTTAAAAATAAAAATCTGTGAATTGATAGATGAGATATATTCTGCATTTTAATGGTATCATCACACATAATGTTCCCCCAAAACACTGATTACACTGCGAGAGGCAGAGCGAACGGCGGGTTTTGCTTACTAAAATGGCGGACGTTATGCTCCTTTGCGTACTACACTTCAGTACACGTGATTTCAACGGAGTGGTCCATCTGGTTCCTCTAGCGTCTTTGACGTTGACTACCTATTTTCGTCTGATTGTCGGTGGGCTTGGTGGTCACGTCATTGATGAAACTGATGCCCAAAGCCTGGTGCAACTTTCAATGGACATTGTGTGAATGTCACCACCCCCAACAACCATTATGCTTGAGGTAACCTGTCTTGTAAAGAAAAATTATTAACTTTTTTCATGCTCTTTGGTTGTGTTCATTGCTGAATTCTCTAAGAATTTGACGCAATTAATTTGGTTACATTTGAGTCAAATACTTGCCTTCTTGCTAAAGTCATCAGGAATTCACATGGCCAAGTTTTAGAACATAGAACATTCTACACTACAGCACAGCAACACACCCTTCAGCCCACAATGTCCATACTGTACAGGATGCCAAGTTATACTGATCTCTTCTGCCTGCATGTGATTCATATTCCTTTATTCCCAGGGGAAGGCCATTTAGGACGGAGATGAGGAAAAACTTGTTCACCCAGAGAGTTGTGAATCTGTGGAATTCTCTGCCACAGAAGGCAGTGGAGGCCAATTCACTGGATGTTTTCAAGAGAGAGTTAGATTTAGCTCAGGGCTAAGGAAATTAACGGATATGGGGAAAAAGCCGGAACGGGGTACTGACTCTGGATGATCAGCCATGATCATATTGAATGGCGGTGCTGGCTCGAGGGGCCGAATGGCCTACCCCTGCACTTATTTTCTATGTTTCTATGTTTATTGCATCGTATGGATTGCATTCTATGTTTCTATAATCATGTGCCTATCTCTTAAATGCCACTAATGTATCTGCTTCCATCACCACCCCTGGCAACACAATCCAGGTATGCACCAGTCTATGTAAAATTACTTGTCTGACACATCTTTAAACTATCCCCCTCTGACCTTAAAGCAATACTCTTCGTCATTCCAAAATCCTCTTTAAATGCCACTATTATATATATCTGCCTCCACCTCCACCTGACCTTGGTCCCACTGCAGACTTTACTAAACTCCCTCACTGTTCACAAAACCATAAGTTTTGATGGAGGTTTTCTTTTTAAAACATTGTCCTCGGATAAATCTACTATGTTGCGAATTCTTTTTAAAAAAAAGGAAAATTGGTGCTGTACTTTATGATTTATCCGTTATCACATTCGTATTTTGGGGAATTGGTGGTGTGCAGATTTGCATCTACTTGGCCACAGAGCACTTTGAGACAACTGAGATGTGACAGGTGCTATATAAATGCAAGGCTTTCTTTTCCTTGTTCCCTCTAGATTCAGAAATCCGATACCATTGTTGTGGTTGGTGGTGGGCTTGCTGGCGTAGAGTTGGCAGCAGAGATCAAAACCGACTACCCCAATAAAGAGGTAATTTGGCATTGCGCAAAGTTTCAGCAAAGCCTTCAGCTTAGGTTATGGGGAGAAGGCTGGAGAACGGGGTTGAGAGGGAAAAATAGATCAGCCACGATCAAATGGTGGAGCAGACTCACCACGATCAAACGGTGGGCCGAGTGGTCTTTTTGTGCTATGTCTTATGGTTTATTGATCGCCTGCTGCCTAGTAGTAGTGAATGCTCACTCCTGGATGAAAGCTGACATATTTGTATGTCTTATCTCAGAAGGGCTTCCTTTAGCATTTCATTAGCACAGTGACATTGATATTTGAGGTCCATTCATCCCTCTAGTTTTCACCCCCAGTTCTAGTGGAGCCCAAGTGAAGTTTTCATTGAGTTTGAATGGAAGGTGGCCGTTCTCCACAGAAGCAGTCTGGTCTGCCAGGTTTTCCCAGCATTTTCTGTATTTATCTCAGCCCTCAGTCCATACAGATTGAACCCTTGATTCATGCTTCACTAACAGCAGATCTGCCATGGGTGACCCATGTTTGCATATCAGTCTTTGCATTTCACATACCTGAGATGAAAGCTCCCATGTTTATTTCCGTATGAAATAGTCCCGACCTGAAACATCACCTATCCATGTTCTCCAGAGATGCTGCCTGACCCGTTGTGTTACTCCAGCATTTTGTGCCCTTTTCTGTAAACTGCATCTGTAATTTAGAATTTTGTGGCTCTGAACCCACTGAATACTCGGCTACATCCAAACTTGTGTGAGTCAGTCAACACATGTACAATCATCCAAACTTCCTTGGAAAATGATGCAGACTTTCACCATTACTCCCCGGTACAAACAAGCACTAGGTTTCAGGTAAGCAATTTATTTTCTTCCAAAAGCACAAAGTGTGGGAGCAAACTATCTAACTAAACTAAACTAATTCAGCGGGCCATGCAACATCTCTGGAAGACATGGATAGGTGATGTTTCGGATCAGAACCCTTGTTCAGTCTGAGAACCGACTCGAAGCATCACCTATCCATGTCCTCCAGAGATGCTGTCTGACCTGCTGAGTTACTCCAGCAACTGCCCTGGAATTGCTCCAGGACAAAACAACTCCAGCAACTGCAAGATTCCAACATCCGTAGTTTCCTGTGCCTCCGTCAGTCTTTATTTGCTTCCTGTTCAGTTTGGTAAAATAACTTTCAGCCTCTCTGTTGTTTCTACCTATTCCTTGTGGTGTTTAAAAAAAATCATTTTAACTCAATATTAAGATTTACAACAATATTCATTTCAAACGTTCCTGTTCTTTTGTTCTGGAGCCAGTCCAGGGCACAATGAATGGGTTTTGTTGAGCTTTAGACTATCAGCCCAGCAAGCCTGGTGTAGACAACAGCATCACTGATCAATTCCGAGGCTGCCAAATGAAAATATCTTTGGCCATTACAACTCCAGCACAGATGTAGTCAACAACAATGATCTCAGACTTCACTCGGCCATCTGTGCCACATTAAGAGGGGTTTAATCTGTGGTGTGATTAGCCACTATTTCTGGAGAGGCTGCCTGCTGTTCTAGGTGCCTAATTCTGGCTTCCATCTGCTTCTCCAAGTAATCTCTTGCAGGCTCCAACTACCACTGTTCCTCTCTTTCTCCTATCATTCCTGAATTACACCTAACAGCCTCACCCAATGTTCCCTTCTCCCTTACCATTTGCCCAGCCCCCCCCTTCAAGGCATTACTTTTATTTGCTTCATCTTTCCTGTGCTAGAAATGTCCATTTGGCATTTTGGCAAAATAAGTCTTCTGGAAAATCCTCGAGGCACAAGAGACTACAGATGCTTGATTGAAATGATTGAAAGATCATAAGATCATAAGTGGTAGGAACAGAATTAGGCCATTCGGCCCATCAAGTCTACTCCGCCATTTAATCATGGCTAATCTATCTCTCCCTCCAAAACCCATTCTCCTGCCTTCTCCCCATAACCTCAGACACCTAGAAGGCAGTGGAGGCCAATTCTCTGAATGCATTCAAGAGAGAGCTAGATAGAGCTCTTAAGGATAGCGGAGTCAGGGGGTATGGGGAGAAGGCAGGAACGGGGTACTGATTGAGAATGATCAGCCATGATCACATTGAATGGCGGTGCTGGCTCGAAGGGCCGAATGGCCTCCTCCTGCACCTATTGTCTATTGTCTATCGTACTAATCAAAGATTAGCATGGACAGCATGGACAGAAAGATACAGCATGGACACAGGCCTTTCAGCCCACCAAGTTCATGCCGACCATTGATCGCCCGCTCACACTAGTTCCCACTAGTTCCCACTTTCCCATCCACTTTTTACTTGCTCAGGGCAACTTAGAGGCCAATTAACCTACAAACCTGTACATCTTTGAGATGTGGGATGAAACCAGCGTGCCTGGAGGAAACCCGCATGGTCTCAGGGAGAACGTGCAAACTCCACACAGACAACACTTGAGGTCAGAAAGTGACTGAGGTCACTCAGGTCTCTGGCACTGTAAGTCTTCAGCAAAAAGTCTGAAGAAGGGTCCCAACACAAAATGATATCTGTCCATTTCCCTCCATAGATGCTGCCTGACCTGCTGAGATCCACCAGCAGTTTGACTTTTGCTTCTGACATCCTTCTAGGATTTCTGGTAACTCTCTTATATTCATGGACTTCAGCTGTGCATATTCTCTGTATCCACTCTATCAAAACCTTTCATTATTTTAAAGACCTCAATTAATTTATGCCACAGCATTCCTAACAATACAATGATCACTCGGATACTTTTAAAAGGCAATTTGCAAGGAAACTTTTCTTCCCATAACTTTTTTATTGAAGTCTTTTGGATTTGCTCCAGAAATAGGAATTCCTGCA
The DNA here is from genome assembly GCF_053455715.1 of Rhinoraja longicauda. Classification (NCBI taxonomy): domain Eukaryota; kingdom Metazoa; phylum Chordata; class Chondrichthyes; order Rajiformes; family Arhynchobatidae; genus Rhinoraja; species Rhinoraja longicauda. The sequence continues at coordinate 18,744,170 of NC_135987.1, read as the reverse complement.
GCTTTGAGGGAAATTTTGACCAACATTTTGTTTTGCAAGTGGAATTATTGCGGTATTTTCAGATAAGAAAATCTGGTTAATTTTGGTTGTAAGTTTAATAGATGATAACAGAATAAATTTTATGAAACTTCTCCACAGATTTCAGTTTGGAAAATCTAACTATTTACATTTTCTCAGCAGCCACTTGTTCCATCTGCTAATCTGCTTCCCGATCAGAACAGTTGCAAACAGTCAAATTACTCACATTTATGCATTGGCCATATTGGTATTCATGTTTTCAAGAATTTAGTCAAGATATGTACCGGAAACAGAACACTGAAATTCAGCAGCATAACAGGCTTGTAAACGCAATGTCATTAAAATGGAAAAGGTGCAGAGAAGATTTACGAGATGTTGCCAGGATTCGAGAGGCTGAGCTAAAAATAGGGAGAGTTTGGGCAGGCTATCATTTTATGCCTTGGGATGCAGGAAGCTGAAGGGTGATATTATAGAGGTGTAAAAGATCATGAAGAGAATAATGGAATGAATGGACAGAGGGTGTTGAGTATATGCAACGAGCTGCCAGAGGAAATAGTCGAGCCAGGTACTATAACAGCATTTAAAAGACACTTGGACAAGTATAGAAAAGGTTTAGAAGAACATGGACCAAATGCAGACAAATGGGACTAGCTTAGATACAATATACAATATATCTTTATTGTCATTGTACAGGGGTACAACGAGATTGGGAATGCGCCTCCCATACGATGCAATAATTTAATTAGCTAGTCAGTAATAATTTAAAGAACAACAAACAGATTGTAACAGTTTTAAGACAGAATAAAGTGCAAGTAGATCTGTGCCGGATCACTGTGTGTTTTGACCATCCGGCTCAGCAGGACTGGTGCATAGCAGCTATGGCCCTGGGGATGAAGCTGTTCCTGAGTCTGGAGGTGCGGGCGTAGAAGGCCTTGTATCGTCTGCCCGATGGAAGGAGTTCGAACAGACTGTTGCAGGGGTGTGAAGAGTCTTTGTGGATGCTGGTGGCTTTTCTGAGGCATCGTGTGTTGTAGATGCCCTCCAAGGCTGGTAGCTGTGTTCCGATGGTCCTCTGAGCTCTGTGGACTACCCGCTGAAGAGCTTTCCTTTCTGCCTCCGTGCAGCTGAGGTACCACACAGGGATGCCATGTGTTAGGATGCTTCTTGGGGCTTCTTGCTCGGCATGGGCGAGTTGGGCCAATGGACCTGTTTCCGTGCTGCATGACTCTATGAATCTTTGACAATACTCATAGATAACATATAGCAAACAAAACAATTTCATATAGCAAACATGAGCTATCGCTCATAGCTCATATAGCTTGTAAAATTCCTTTCATGTTTCTTGCTGTAACCCACCCTCTTCCATACCAAAGCTCTCACTCTCTCTTCAGTTTCCACACAACAAATACTGCAAGCACTTGCAGCATCATTAGTCTGGACAAGATGCCATGGGATTCAGGTGCAATGTTAACATCTCCTGGTGGCTCAGTACCCAACTCATTCTCACTGTCAACCTCATCACATCAATATCATCTACTCTGCTGAGAATGTCAAACACAGAATAAATCTTCCTGGCTGTGGTCAGGTACTCTGAAGGGAATTGCTGATGTTCAGACAGACACAGTAGTAGAGAGAGTTGAGAATCAGCATGCAAAGGGAGTAAGATATGTTTTACATTGATACCTTCTTTAGTTTAGTTTAGAGATACAGAGAGGAAATCAAGTCCATGCTGACCAGCGATACCCCCACACTAACACCATCCCACACACACTAGGGACAATTTATAGTTATACCATGCCAGTTACATCGATAGACACAACACACCTTGGTTTTCCTCCAGACTGTTGGTAAGACAGACAAATTATTTTCATTCCTACCATATGCACAAAAGGACAGAAAGAAAAATAAATAAAATTAGCAAATGCTGGAAATAATCCTCAGGTCACGCAGAACCTGTTGAATGTTTCATGTTTCTGGTTAGTTTAGAGATAAAGCGTGGAAACTGACCCTTCGGCCCACTGAGTCCATGCCGACCATCAATCACCCATTCTCACCACTTCAATGTTAGAAGAAGGGTCTCGACCCGAAACTCACCCATTCCGTCTATCCAGAGATGCTGCCTGTCCCGCTGAGTTACTCCAGCATTTTGTGTCTATCTTCAATTGTTCTCATGAGATGACCAAAGGACTTTCCAACACTTTATTTCAGATTTCCAGTATCTACAGTATTCTGCTGCAAAATAAATTCACAATTTTTATTTGAGTATCAAATGTTTAAACCCTTTCATGTGCATACTTTAGTGCACTGATTACTGCTTTTGGGTCGAATGCCTTACTCCTTGATTCTACTGATAAGTGGTGGAAATCTATTGCACATTCATTGAACACTTCACTGAAAACATGGCACGCAAGAAATTAAACTGGGGAATGTTTGCGTAACTGACTTAACCCTCTCTTATTTCTTTCTCTCTCTTCAGGTAACATTAATTCATTCCACTTATGTTCTGGGCGATTCTGAAGTTTTACCCAGTGTTAGGCGAGGAGTAAAAGATATTCTTGTGAATAAAGGGGCCCACCTTTTATTAGGTAATGTTACATCTATCAACGGTATATTGTTGGGTTAAAGTTCTACTTTCAATAATGATTAAATTAGTCAATGTAATGAACCTAATGAGACTTGCACATAGTGTCTCATTGGAAATGTTGCTATTCCCAGTCTGACCTTTCTGTCATGGGCCTCCTCCAGTGCCATAGTGAGGCCCATCGGAAATTGGAGGAACAGCACCTCATATTTCGCCTGGGCAGCTTGCAGCCCAGTGGTATGAACATCGACTTCTCCAACTTTAGATAGTTCCTCTGTCCCTCTCTTCCCCTCCCCCTTCCCAGATCTCCCTCTATCTTCCTGTCTCCACCTATATCCTTCCTTTGTCCCGCCCCCCTGACATCAGTCTGAAGAAGGGTCTCGACCCGAAACGTCACCCATTCCTTCTCTCCCGAGATGCTGCCTGACCTGCTGAGTTACTCCAGCATTTTGTAAATAAATACTTCCTATATCAGGATCACCAAAACTGAACACAGTAATTCAAATGCGGCCTCACTAATGTCTTGTACAACTGTAACGCAATACATTTTTGTTGATCTTCTGTAGCCATAGAAAACATTTGAGCAGCAATGTTAGATTTATAATTTTTTTAACATATTTTTAAAAAGTTGATCCTTATTTCTAATTCATAACAAACAGGGAAATGTTAATCGTTACTCATTTAGAGGAAATGAACAGTGAAATATAATTTATTGTATGCTCTTAAGAAATACTTTCTTCCATCATTTTTTGGTTGTGCAATTCTGAACGTTATGTACATAATAAATTAACACACATTTGGAAAGGAGAAGAATGCTTTAGCATTAAGACTAAGAGGCATAGAGTCATATAAAATGGAAACAGTTCCTTTGGCCCATCTCATCAATGCCTCATTGAAGCTAGTTCCATCTACCCGCATTTGGCCCATATCCCTCAAAACCTTTCCTATCCGTGTACCTGTCCAGGTGTTTTTTAAATGGTGCTATTGTACCTGCCTCCTCTGGCAGCTCATTCCATATACCCACCACCCGAAGAGTAAAGAAGTTGATCCCCAGGTATCCATTAAGTCTTTCCCCTCTCACCTTAAACCAAATGGTTTTTGATTTCCCTACCCTGGATAAAAGACTGTGCATTTACCCGATCTATTGGCCTCATGATTTTATACACCTCTATAAGATCACGCTGAGCCTCCTGCACTCCAAGCAATAAAGTCCTAATCCGCCCTACCTCTTCTTATAACTCAGCCCTTCAAGTCCTGGCAACGTCCTCATAAATCTTCTCTGCTCTGTCCAGCTTAAATACATCCTTCCTATATCAGGATGTCCAAATCTGAACACAAAAAAAATTCAAATGTGGCCTCACTAATGTGTTGTGCAACTGTAACACAATATACTTCTTCAAAACATTTTGCTGCCCTCTTAACTTATTTCTGGTGAGGAGGGTAACAACAGGATTTGCAGAAATATACCTTATTCAGTGTTGCCCTGTAATTCAGAAACTCGGAGTTCACAACATATTCTCTTTGTAAACAATGTTTGTGCCTGATCCATTTAAAGAGCCATTGCAAAATCCTACTCCACCCACGATGGAAAGATCACCTTGAAATTGATCCTGCAGTTTTTAAAGATAATTTTGAGAAGAAAGGTCGCAACCCATAACGTCACCATGAGATGCTGCCTGACCCTCTGAGTTACTCCAGCACCTTGTAGTTTTTTTATGCTGGGGTGGACTCTACCACATGCCTTTGCTCAGCCAAGAGGGAGTACAGGACTATTTCCATGTCTCTCCAAATGGCGCCCTGTTCCTGAAGCTTGCCACTGCTAGATATTTAACAACAAGCCAAGGAAAAAAAGAGGTATCTATCTCTAACACAAGAAACAAAGTGCTAGAGGCACTCAGCAGGACAGGCAGCACCCATGGAGGGAAATTGATAGACAAGATTTTGGGATGGGTTCCTTTTTCAGACTGTCCTGACCTGAAATGTCTGTCCATTTCTCTTCTAAAATGCCGCCTGGCCTGCTGAGTTCTTCCAGCATTTTGTTTTCTGCTCAAGATTCCAGCATATGCTGTCTCTTGTGTCTCCTCTCTCTCGAGTCTTCTCCGGTTTCACTCTCTATGTTCTTGCACTAATATTATTAAGACCAATTTAAGTTCCAATTTGAGATAAAATTATACCTACGGCTCAGAGACATTTCCTGTTCCAACAAGAACATGCATCTTTATTGGTTCTAGAAAATGGCAATTATCTAGAAGAGGCAAGATTGTCTGACAGTCTGAATTATGTGATATTTTGCATTTTGTTCTTTCCAAAAGGACATAAAGTCAATAACCTGAAAGAACTAGTTCTGAATAAGGCCCAGAAAGACATTAAAGTGCTAACAAACAAGGGGCACGAGATCATAGCAGACATGGTTATCTGTTGTACTGGAATAAAGATTAATTCTTCCGCATATGTCAACGCTCTCCGTAAGTTCTAATCACAATTTGTTATAATTTGTATAAGATCTTATATTGTCTCTGTGGCACAGTTTGTGCTGAACCTCTGTTCTTTGTTTCATGGTGATGCATACTCCACTTTCATTTGCAAAGCATTGGCTGACTATAGCTGTTAAAATAAAGAATCTTAGCTGCATGTGCCATTAGCCTTTATGCCGTTACCACGTGAGAGGAATTGCTCCATCAAAATCTCTGCAGCTCTGAAATACAAAAGGTAACTTTTGTCATGGTTTCTTTACTTAATAACAGTGCAATTTCAGCTGTGTGTTTTTTATGCATTAAAGTTGGCTTTGTTATTTTCTTCCAGAGTTGGATGTATATAGCGTAAATTTTGGAGAGTTAAACTTCCATTTTTGTTTTAAACAATTAAAGGTTTAAAATTCCTAGACTGAGGCAGTAACCATATTGCATAATGTAGAAAGAAAATCTTGGGTTTAGGTTTAGGTTTATTATTTTCACGTGTACCAAAGTTCAGTGTAAAGCTTTGTTCTGCATGCTTTCCAAACAGTTCAGATAATATTGTACATAAATACAATCAAGTCAAACTCAAGTACGATAGTAAGAGCAATGGGGATGATACGGAATGCAGAATATAGTTCTCAGCATTGTAGACAGTCTAATCTCTGAAATTGGTTGGAGGTGAAAAGGACAGTATCCTAGCTTGTGAGGACCATTCCGTTTGGTAACAGAGGGCAAGAAGCTGTTCCCAAGTCTGCTGGTGACTTTTCTCTTCATCTCCATGTACTGAACCTTATGCTGTAGATTGCTTCTGATGGCTTGTCTACTTCTTTGCGCTTTGCCACAGATGCATTATAATTGTTACCCTGGAGTATTTTAACCTGATCACTTTTCATTGGAATCCAAACTCATCAGAATATGTGATGCTTGTGGCCACTACTCTCATTGACCATTGTTAGATTGTGTCCTAGCCCCAGCTACATTAGATCTTGAAGATTTTGGTGAGAAATAAAACACTTAAGTTGTTTAATGTATATGGAGTGATAACTGAAATAACAAGATCATCATTTGCCATATGATGGTCCTGTCTGTTAGATCAGGTATCCCAAGGAATTTAATCCATAGAAACATAGAAAATAGGTGCAGGAAGAGGTCATTTGGCCCTTCGAGCCAGCACCGCCATTCATTGTGATCATGGCTGATCATCTACAATCAGAAACCTGTGCCTGCCTTCTCCCCATATCCCTTGATTCCAATATGTATCCTGTCTTTATAAATTTAAATTTCAACACCATGGGATTGGGAAATGGAGTGACTTAGAATATAGTCCTTCAGCCCCTGAGACTGGAGTTCTGGGCCATGCTATCTACAGAATAAGTACCTTTTTCCCGATGGTTGTGGGAACTACATGCAAATATTAATTTTATCAGACAATTATCCATAATTCAACGTCACTCGACATGGCTGTTCTAGAAAGTAAACGTATTTACCCATTGTCTAAGATTAGAAGGTGGAATTTTGGCAAAGATTGTTTGCTGGAGAAGGACGCATAATACATTTTAATTGTCTGAAGTGAACTGGAACGAGAAGTGAGCATGAGAATGAGATGCGAATATGGTGTCTAGATGGATAAAGCAACCAATACATCCTTGTTTCTGCTACACTCTCAACTCCAACCCTGGGTTTACAAATGTTGTAGCTCCTTTGTGTAATCATACTATTTATTCCAAAACTTGATATTACGTGCAAATTTGAAATTCCACATGCTGTGGCTTCATTGATGAAATAAGTAAGAATTGTGTATAGTACGTTGGTCGACATGAACGAGTTGGGCCGAAGGGCTTCTTTCTGTGCTGTATGTCTCTTTGATGACTATTGACTAATGAAGCCATTGTTCAACTTGATGCCAATTCCATTTATTTGTGATCGCTCAACCAATTAATATCAATCAAAAAGAGTTTACAATTCCATCCAAATTCACCCTGATCTCACTTCCTCAAAAGGTAAATAAGTATTTGTAAAATACTGACAATAATATTTCTAGGGATCAATCAGGCATCATAGTAGGAGGCCATTTGGCCCATTATGTTCATGTTGGTTCTTAAAAGATCTATTAAAAATTAACATGTTTCCTGCTTTATTCACGTTTTCCTGCATTTTTCTCTGTAGCAAATATTTATCTCTTCTCGTTATCATTTCATCCCTAATGAACATTCCTTATTTCCAGCTATTTTGCCTTAAAGTAATGCCCCTTGTTTGCCGTCTTATCTTTCCATCAAAACCCTTTAAAATTACACCAAAAATAGATGTCATTTCAAAATACAAATGTATTTTGTGCTTCACACTTCTCTGCATTAAACATATTCTGCCAGACGAACGTTTAATTAACCAGGCAACCTGTGTCTTCCTAGGATGTTCATTGCTCCTTCTTCCAACAGTTTATTGTTTATCTGAATGTGATGTTATCTGCAGGCATCAGAGATAGGCCCTGTTTACCCAGGGGCAGATTTCAACATCAAGAACACCATTGCCCCTAATTCCAACTCTTGAGGATTTTCCCTCCAGGTTGCAAAGCTACTTTCACTCTTGCATCACTTTTTGATGTTTTCTCGAAACTTGTGCCTTTAGTCCGATTTGAATCAGGCCACTTCAAGTTCTCTCCCATTGACCAGCATCCAAAGCTGCTGCCAGTGAGGCCGTTGATCCCATCCACTTCTACCTTCCTCTCTCTATTTACCCAGTCCTCATGACCCTCAAAAGTCACGGGAATGTTTTCTATGTGCTGCTATGCCCTGTTAACCATGAACAACCTCTGGGCATAATAGAACTTGGATCTAAAGTGAAAATGTGTTGATGGTCAAATTTTTCCTACAAGTGTCTCTCTTAATGGTGCAGTTGTTGGAGTCATTTGAATTTGACCACTCCTTGGTCTGTTAACCTACAGCCTTCCTGAACCATCAATCAACTTTTGAATTGCTGGGCAGAGGAATTGACACAAAGACCATCCATTGAGGACAGACACCAATTACTCTGAAGAGCATGGAAGTTCTCCCAGAGTGCAGGCCAACATAACGCTCAACATACAACATCTCACCGCTTCAGGGAATTCGACCAATCTGCCTCCCTGTACTTGGACCACTCCTACTCTTCAATAGTGTCTTACTGGATGTGAAGTGATTTGAATGTCCTATGGACAAGAATGTATCTAACACTAGTGTTTCTTTTATCTCTTAACTAATATCTTAAGCCAGAAGAAAAATGGTTTGTTGTTAAAATTTCAAATGGAGATTTGCCTGGGTCAGGACTGAAGTACATACAAAACCTAAACAGCTGTTATATGAACATGGAACAGTACAGCACAGGAACAGGCCCTTCAGCCCACAATGAAGGGGATATTTGTGATGAACACGATGGGCCCTTCAGCCAACAATATCTGTGCTGAACATGACAATTTAAACTAATCTGCCTGCATGTGATCCATTCTCTGCATATCCATGTGCCTATTTAAAACCTATTAAATGCCCCAATTACATCTGCTTCTGCCACCCCTCCAGCAGCACATTCCAGCCACTCACCACTCTCTGTAAAAACATTGCTCTGCGCATCTCATTCAAAATTTGCCCCTCTCACTGAAAATCTATGTCCTCTCGTCCTTGAGATTTTCACCCAAAAATAAAGGTTCCTACTGTCTACCCTATCAATGCCTCTCACAATTTTATATCTTTCACTCAAGGATTTGCATTTCAGACAAAAGAGTCGTACAGCACAGAAACAGGCCTTTCAGCCCAACCTACCCATGGCAAACAATTTGTCCCATCTTTTCTAGTCCCATTTTCCTGCGTTTGGCATATAACCATCTAAGCCTTCCCTATCCATGTATCTGTCCTAATATGTTTTAAATGTCGTTATAGTACCTACCTCAAATACCTCCTCTGGCATTTTGTTCCATATCCCCACCACCCTCTGTGTGAAAATGTTGTCCCTCAGGTTCCTATTAAATCTTTCTCCTCTCACCTTAAACCTATGTCCTCTGGTTCTTGATTCCCCTACTCTGGGTAAAATACACCGTGCGTTCACTCTACCTATTCCACTCATGATCTTACATGCCTGAATACCCCTCAGCCTCCTGCACTCCAAGAAATAAAGTCCTAGTCTGCCCAGCCTCTAACAATAGCTCAGGCCCTCAAGTTCTCTTCACTCTTTCTAGCTTAAAACCACCCTTCCAATAGCAGAGTGACCAAAATTAAACACAAACTCCAAATGTGGCCTCAACAATATTTAGTACAACAGTGACATGACCTTCTACCTTCTAAACTCAATACCCTGACTGGTGAAGGCCAAGGTACCAGAAGCCTTTATGACCACACTATACACCTCTTTCAATGAACTATGTACATGCACTGCTACACCCTCTGATTTACAAGACTCTCCAGAGCCCCACCACTCAATGTGAAGGGCCTGTCCTGGTTTGAATTCCCAAAATGCAACACCTCATACTTAACTGCATTAAACTCCATTTACCCAACTGATCAAGATCCTGCTGTGATTTTTGATAACCATTTTTGCTGCCTACAATGCCTTCCACTTTAATGTTATCTACAAAGTTACTAATCATGTCTCCTACATTCTCAACCAAATTGTTGACATAAACCACGAACAGCAATGGGCCCAGCACCAATCCCCGAGACACATCACTAGCCATGGGTTTCCAGTCCGAAAAACAACCTACCACCATCACCCACTGCTTCCTTCCATGGAACAAATTCTCTATCCAGTCAACTAGTTCTCGCTGAATCCCATGTGATCTGACCTTCCAGAGCAGCCTACCAGGCAGAACCCTATCAAATGCCTTGCTTAGGTCCATATTGACAATGTCTACTGCTTTGCCCTCATCAAGCTTTTTGGTTAATTCTTTAGATTGTGAGCCACAATCTATCTCCCTTGTACAAAACCAGTTAGATCTTACTATTGAGGTTGAGATCTTACTATTGAGATCTTACTATTGAGATTGATAAGACACAATCTCCCACATACAAAGCCAGTTAGATCTTACATTGGTGGGGGGACCTGGCTGATTTTCTTTGCATATCGGCAGTGTCGTGCGATCCAGTGCCTGACCTGGGGTAATTTCTCCACTCCCCAACCCTGTATAATGACCATTAAGACTTACAATAGGACAGGAGAGATTCTAAGTGGAGTAAGTTGTGTGACCTGCTTCTGTTTCTCTTTAACAGAAGGTAACCTCACTGAACATGAGGCAATAATAGTGGATGAACATCTGAACGTGAAGGGAATGAAGGTTGTGTTTGCCATAGGAGACTGTGCACATGTGAATGAACATAAATCGGCTTACACTGCTGAGTTCCAAGCCATTGCATGCGTGAAAAATATCATCCATAATCTTAAACATGAGCCTATGGACCAATACAAACCAGGTAGATATGCTGGAAACGCACTCCAGAAGGTTGAAAATGGCTGTCAATTCAATAGCATAATTTACACGGTAAAATAGTTTGTGATATTTCAGGGGAATATTTATGGAGAACCCAAACGTATTTGGAACCTGCGCAGAATGTTAGTTCGATAACAGTTGGAAAACTGCCAACAAATTTAGGTGTCATTTTAAAGAGAGAATAGAAGAGTGGTGAAAAAGATAAGGGGAGTGTTTATTTATGATTAAAAAAAATAAAAATACCTTAAACAAATTAAACATTGATAAAGTAAAATAAAGAAGGAAAAAACCCTGTTTTTCGCAAGGTAAGCAACCCTTCATATCATATCATATCATATCATATCATATCATATCATATATATACAGCCGGAAACAGGCCTTTTCGGCCCTCCAAGTCCGTGCCGCCCAGCGATCCCCGTACATTAACACTATCCTACACCCACTAAGGACAATTTTTACATTTACCCAGCCAATTAACCTACAAACCTGTACGTCTTTGGAGTGTGGGAGGAAACCAAAGATCTTGGAGAAAACCCACGCAGGTCACGGGGAGAACGTACAAACTCCTTACAGTACAGCACCCGTAGTCAGGATCGAACCTGAGTCTCCGGCGCTGCATTCGCTGTAAGGCAGCAACTCTACCGCTGCGCTACCGTCTAAGGTTGATGGACATCATCAGAGACCCACACCACCCTGGCCACTCACTCGTTTCACCCCTGCCATCGGGAAGAAGGTACAGGAGCCTGAAAACTGTAACGTCCAGGTTCAGGAACAGCTTCTTCCCTAAGGCCAATAGGCTATTAAACACTACAACCTCCAAATGAGCTCTGAACTACATAGACTTTTATTGTTATTATTGCGGGAATATTGTTTGTTTTTTATGTGTACGTATGTGTGTGAGTGTATGTATATATATGTGTGTAAGAAAATAACTGCAGATGCTGGTACAAATCGAAGGTATTTATTCACAAAATGCTGGAGTAACTCAGCAGGTCAGGCAGCATCTCAGGAGAGAAGGAATGGGTGACGTTTCGGGTCGAGACCCTTCTTCATATATATATATATATGTGTGTGTGTGTGTGTGTGTTTGTATATATACATATATACGTATATGTGGGTATGTGTTTCTATACACATACTGAACTGAACTTTTTTTTCTATTATATTATTTACAATGTACTATGTTTACATATTCTGTTGTGCTGCTGCAAGTAAGAATGTCATTGTTCTATCTGGGACACATGACAATAAAAACTCTTGACTGTCGTGATGTGAAGTGCATCTGGATCCATACCTCAGTGTATTGGAGTTTTCTCTCTGCATTCAGTGCATGCACCAGAATCTTACCTTACTGGGGCAACCTCCTTTGAGCAATCCATGGCCCTTTTAGTACGCTGTCTGACTGAACTGTAGCAGCACGTCATGAAATGAGGTAGATTTCAATCGTGTTTAAAATATTATCTCTGTCAGAATATATGTGGTTTTGCCATAAATGGTTTGTGAAAAATTGCAACTTTGCCCTGACAGAAGAAGTTGGGTCCGTATCTTTAAAGTCTAAAGTTTAAAGAGAATGTAAGGGCATGCGACAAAAATAATTCCCATTTTAAGCTCCAGGCATCATAAACACTGCATTTCATCTCTTTAGATAGACACAAAATGCTGGAGTAACTCAACGGGACAGGCAGAATCTCTGGAGAGAAGGAATGGGTGACGTTTCGGGTCGAGACACATCTTCTATCCCGACCCGAAACGTCACCCATTCCTTCTCTCCAGAGATGCTGCCTGTCCCGCTGAGTTACTCCAAGATTTTGTGTCTATCTTCACGGTGTGAATCAGCATCTGCAGTTCCTTCCTACACATTTCATCTCCCATCCTTTCTTGTTTTGGGCTGCGTCTTTATGGTCCTGTCAGAGCTGCCGCGGGTACAGTATGTTCAACAAGACCCTGAGAAATGTAGGTCGTTGGTTTCCTGATCTCGGGTGACTGATGCTATGCCCTTCTCCCATCTTAGGGGCTCCATACATGATGGTGACAATGGGTCGGAATGACGGCGTCGGTCAGATGTGTGGCTGCAACGTTGGGAAGTTAATCGTGACTTACGTCAAAAGCAAGGACCTACTGGTGAAGACGAGCTGGAAAAAAATGGGCCAGAAAATGCCGTCCTGATGAAATTTAATTCCTACAGAAGATAAATATATTCTCCCTTTCTGGAGTGTCTGATTCAATGATCCAGTGCCGAATGTTTATACTCCTTTTTTTTTTAGGAATCTTGCTAATTTCTATATATAAAGTGTGTGTTGTATCATAAAGGTCAGGAATACTTGGACCAGAACATCCAGACTTAAATCTGTGCTTTTTAAAAAATCTTTGACCTTGTCGGATTTTTTGATTTTATGTATTCTTAATTGTTATTCAATTTGGGGAGACGGAGTGGGGTTGGTTGATAAGAGTTGGTTGGGGGTTGGTTGAGCATACGAGTCTGTCCACAGACTGAGTATTGGAAAACTGAAATGCCAAATCTGGGCACTGCTGGATCTTGCAAGATAAGCTTGGATTTACGTAATTGGATGGGGAAAAAAAGGGATGGGGAAATGCCACAATGAGATTCTTGATTAGTACAGGTGTCAGAAGGCAGGAGAATGGGGTTAGGAGGGAGAGATAGATCAGCCATGATTGAATGGCGGAGCAGACTTGGTGGGGCGAATGTCCTAATTCTGCTCCTATCACTTATCAACGAGATAGCTGGAAGAAAGGTTTTCTGGAGAGGGAATGCAGCCAGACGGCACCTGCTCTCAATAAACCCCTTGCCTACTCCTGATGTTGTAGACAGGGCTATGGATGGGTCGAAATTCCAGTGAGGACAGGAAGGTTCTCAATCAGAAAGTATGTTCACCCACGTGAGTAATTTTTCTACCTGCATCTCCCCAAGGAAGTGTATGCGTCCACAAGGCTCTGTACTTCAATAAGGGCGTCCTCACTGGAATTGCATCTCATCCATAGCCCCATCTACAACCTCAGGGCCAGGCAAGGGCATTATTGACAGTAGGTGCCAACGTGCCCTAGCATGTCTTGCCTACTTCCAAGCGAGAGATATACCTTGCAGAAGTCTATATTTCTATTACATTTTACAATTGTGTCTGTTTCTACCACCTTCTCTGGCAGCACATGCCAGACACCCACCACTCTCAGTGCAAAACACTTGTTTCACAATTCTGCTTTATAATTTCCCCCTCTCACCTTAAACCTTTACCCTCGAGTCTTCACATTCCTAACCCTGGGAAAAAGCCTCTATTTCACCTCTGTCTCTCTACAAGCTTCTCTCAGGTCTTCCCTCAACCTCTGATGTTCTAGACAAACAATCCAAGTTGGTCCAACCTATCTTTATGGCTAATACCCTCTAATCCAGGCAGCAATTTGGTAAGCCTCTTCTGTGCTGTCTCCAAAGTCCCTCCCCATCCTAGTCGTGGTACCAGTTTCACTGTCGTCTACTGAGTTTCACTGGTTGTATAACTCATTGTCACCCATCCCACAACAAACATGGACCATTATGGGCTCCACCTTTCCTTGATCATGTTGCTGGCTTTGATCTGGGTTTTTTTTTTGCATATCTTTCATTCATTTGTTCTTTGTACTTTTTCATACCTCTCGGTTTCCTCTCCCGTGACTCGCAGTCTGAAGAAGGGTCTCGACCCGAAACGCCACCTCCTCCTTCTCTCCAGAGATGCTGCCCGACCCGCTGAGTATCTCCAGCTTTTTCTGTCTATCTTCGGTGTAAACCAGCATCTGATGTTCCTTCCCACAGTTCACCTATCCATGTTCTCCAGAGATGCTGCCTGACCTGCTGAGTCACTCCAGCACTTTGTGTCTGATGAAGGGTCTCTTTGCTCATTCCTTCTCTCCAGAGATGCTGCCCTACCCGCTGAGTTTCCCCAGCATTTTATGTCTGTCTGTCTAGTGTCAACCAGCATCTGCAGTTGCTTCCTGCAAATTACCTGTGTGTAGGAAAGTGTCTTTCCTAAGTGTAGGAAAGAACTGCAGATGCTGGTTTACATCGCAGATTGGCAGAACATGTTGGAGAGAAAGAATGGGTGACCTCTCGCGTGGAGATCCTTCTTCAGACCTACCCTATCCATGTTCTCCAGAGATGCAACACATGCGCTGCTGAGTCACTCCCCGGCGCTGTGTGTCTTTCTGCGTGTTTGTTAACCCAGCCTCTGCAATTCTTGGTTTCTCCCAATGCAACTGGACGTGAAAGGGGAGCCCGCTTGCAATTGGACCTTCGTGTTGTCGGAAATAGTCAAGGGGCGGGTTGAGTCCTGAATATCCACAGCGCCTCTACCCACAGCCAGTAGTAGAAGGAGGGTCGTCGGTTTCCTCCTGCTCTGGCCCCTTGAACAGTTGTCGTGGTGGGACCATCCAGCGGCGGTCAGTTAACATCTCGGAGAAGGATTCTCTCCTCTCCTCTCCTCTCCTCCCCTCCCCTCCCCTCTCCTCCCTCTCCTCCCCTAGCCTCTCCTCCCCTCCCCTCTCCTCCCCTAGCCTCTCCTCCCCTCCCCTCTCCTCCTCTCCCCTCCTCTCCCCTCCCCTCTCCTCCCCTCTCCTCTCCTCCCCTCTCCTCTCCTCCCCTAGCCTCTCCTCCCCTCCCCTCTCCTCCCCTAGCCTCTCCTCCCCTCCCCTCTCCTCCCCTAGCCTCTCCTCCTCTCCCCTCCTCTCCCCTCCCCTCTCCTCCCCTCCCCTCTCCTCCCCTAGCCTCTCCTCCCCTAGCCTCTCCTCCCCTAGCCTCTCCTCCCCTAGCCTCTCCTCCCCTAGCCTCTCCTCTCCTCCCCCCTCCCCTCCCCTCCCCTCTCCTAGCCTCTCCTCCCCTCTCCTCCCCTCCACTCTCCTCCACTCTCCTCTACTCTCCTCTCCTCTCCTCTCCTCTGTGACTTAAGGGTGAGCGTTTACGTGGTGCTTGTTATGGACTTGAACATTTCCACCAGTGAAGTGAAACTCACATTACAGCACGTCTACTTCCGCGTGTCAACAACAACTTGGACGCGAGTTTTGGGGACGAGTTTGCAAACCGGGCTTTGCATTTTTGCAAAATTGTTCCAACCAGTTGGTTTCAAAACAGCAACAACACAATAACAACAGCTCCGGCTATCCGGTTTTGGCTGTTGAGCTGTTTCTGCCAGCGACACTCAATGGACTTTTCCACCCAGTGGCTACAGATACTGACTGACCCCCACTCTGGATCCAGTAGAACACACAACACTGTGAACAGAAACATAGTGGGAAGACTCAGCGGGTCACGCAGAGAGAAGCTGAGTTCACCTTTCAGTTCGACAACCTTTCACTCTTACCAGAATGTTTAACTTTCTCTCTGATTGCTTGAAATTAACATTCAACCGATGGGCTGAATGGCCTCATTCTGCTCCTGATATGAAGGTAGACACAAAACGCTGGAGTAACTCAGCGGGACAGACAACATCTCTGGGGAGAAGGACTGGGTGACGTTTCGTGTCTGAAGAAGGGTCTCCAGAGATCCTGCCTGTCCCGCTGAGTTACTCCAGCGTTTTGTGTCTACCTTCGTTTTAAACCAGCATCTGCAGTTCTTTCCTACTCACTTCTGATTTGAATTTGTTTCCTATTATTGATATAAGGCAGTAAAATCCAATCCACGGAGACACAAGGAACTGCAGATGGTGGGATCTTGAGCAAAGCACAAAGTGCTGGAGGAACTCAGCGGGTCAGGCAGGGTCTGGAGAGGGGTCTGGACCTGAAACGCCGCCTGTCTATTCCTCCCCAGATGCTGCCTGGCCCGCTGAGTTCCTCCAGCAGTTTGTTTTTGTTTCGGATTCCAGCAGCTGACCCATGATTCTAAAATGTACTTTATCAACTGTACGCTTCTGGTAAGATTGTACGGCCCTGGTAAGACCATATCTGGAGTATTGTGTACAGTTTTGGTCTCCTAATTTGAGGAAGGACATCCTTGTAATTGAGGCAGTGCAGCATAGGTTCACGAGATTGATCCCTGGGATGGCGGGACTGTCATATGAGGAAAGATTGAAAAGACTAGGCTTGTATTCACTGGAGTTTAGAAGGATGAGAGGAGATCTTATAGAGGCGTATAAAATTATAAAAGGACTGGACAAGCTAGATGCAGGAAAAATGTTCCCAATGTTGGGGGAGTCCAGAACCAGGGGCCACAGTCTTAGAATAAAGGGGAGGCCATTTAAAATTGAGGTGAGGAGGAACTTTTTCACCCAGAGAGTTGTGAATTTGTGGAATTCTCTGCCACAGAGGGCAGTGGAGTCCAAATCACTGGATGTATTTAAGAGAGAGTTAGATAGAGCTCTGGGGGCTAGTGGAATCAAGGGATATGGGGAGAAGTTGGGCACAGGTTACTGATTGTGGATGATCAGCCATGATCACAATGAATGGCGGTGCTGGCTTGAAGGGCCGAACGGCCTCCTCCTGCACCTATTTTCTATGTTTCTATGTTTACGTTGCTTCAGCTAACTGTAAACTTTGTCTGGCAGTTGGGCGGGTAAGCTACTTTTGTCTGTGCCTTGTGTGGCTACTGCAGACCGATTACTTGACCGTTACAATCCTGCACTCTTCCGCGATGAATACAAGATGTCCACGATTGGAATATTGTCCCCTCAGTCATGGAGTGATACAGTGTGGAAACAGGCCCTTCGGCCCAACTTGCCCACACCGGCCAACATGTCCCAGCTACACTAATCCCACCAGCCCGCATTTGCCTCGCATCCCTCCATACCTGTCCTCTACGTAACTCCCAATTGATTATAATTGCTCATCGGAATCATTTTGCAATGCATCCAGTTTGTCTACTAACTAATATGGCTACTTCTGAACACATTTGGTAAAATATCTTTCTCCCCTGTCTCCGCCCCGATGTTTTATTTTCCCCAGGCGTGACATGGGAGGCACGGTGTCGGTGGACGAGGGCGTCCATGTTGTGGTGGTCGGCGGTGGGTTCGGTGGGATTGCAGCGGGGAGCCAGCTGAAGTCGGGCAAGATTCCATTCACGTTGATTGATGTGAAGGACGCCTTCCATCACAATCCAGGAGCCCTGCGCGCCTCGGTGGAAAGCGGTGTGTGAACGGCAAGGTGGCCTCATCCCTGATCCCTGTGGGTTTTTCACCTTTAGTTTAGTTTAGAGATACAGCGTGGAAACGGGGCCCTTCGGCCCATCGAGTCCGCACCGGCCAGCGATCCCCGCACATTAACACTGCCCTACACACATACACTGGGGACAATTTACACTTGTACCAAGCCAATTAACCTACAAACCTGTATGTATTTGGAGTGTGGGAGGAAACTGAACATCTGGGTGCAAACCCACGCAGGTCACGGGGAGAACGTACAAACTCCGCACAGACAGCACCTGTGGTCTGGATCGAGCCCTGGCCTCTGGCGCTGTAAAGGCAACTGTGTCATTGTGCTGCGCACATTTCGCAAAGTATTGCCTATCCCTCATTGCCCGGAGGCAGTCTGAGGCAACCATGTGGTATAACAGGAGCAGCCAGTTGGCCAGACCAGATAGCTGTGGCAGGTTCCCATCCCTGATGTGTTTGTACCCAACAACACAACCGGTATCGAGATTACGCAGGTCACGGGGAGAACGTACAAACTCCGTACAGACAGTACCCGGAGTCAGGATTGAACAAGGGGCACGGGTCTCTAGCGCTGTGAGGCAGCAACTCGACCACTGTGCCACCCGTTGTGTATTATCAATCTTCCACCTTGGCAGGCAAACAGAATTGACAGCTTGCAATATTAGATAAGAGATAAAACCACTTTCCACGACACTTCATTCTGTTAGTATT
This sequence comes from Rhinoraja longicauda, assembly GCF_053455715.1. Taxonomy (NCBI): domain Eukaryota; kingdom Metazoa; phylum Chordata; class Chondrichthyes; order Rajiformes; family Arhynchobatidae; genus Rhinoraja; species Rhinoraja longicauda. The sequence continues at coordinate 18,725,831 of NC_135987.1, read as the reverse complement.
CAAAAACTCTTGAATACAGCTGTGAGTTTAACCACAGAGGGGGCACCCATAGCCGTCTGATATAGAAAATTGCAAAGATTCACTGTCCATTGAGCGAAGAACTTTCTCAACTAAACAAAGTTCTTGATTGTATCTCTGTGCATGTGGCAATACTATTCCACCAATGATCCTGCAAGATGCAGCACGGCTTCTTGTAACATGCTGCAAATGTTCTCTACATAGGAAACGTGAAAACATCCAATTTAAAAAAATATTACGTTACGATTTACTTTTGTCAGGATTTGCGAAGAAAACATTCATTCCATTCAAAGAAACGTTCGGAGAGAACTTCAAGCAAGGACGCGTTATTGACATTGACTTGGAACAACATGTTGTGGTTTTGGAGAGTGGAGAGGTAGGTACACTAAGTGCATTGGGGGTAAATGTGGAGGAAAATAACTGCAGATGCTGGTACAAATCGAAGGAATCGCAAAATGCTGGAGTAACTCAGCAGGTCAGGCAGTATCTAGGAGAGAGGGAATGGGTGACGTTTCATCAGTCTGAAGAAGGGTCTCGACCCGAAACGTCACCCATTCCCTCTCCTAGATGCTGCCTGACCTGCTGAGTTACTCCAGCATTTTGTGATACCTGGGGTAAATGTATTAGAGATAGTTTTGTTAACGATGAACTAGGGAACATTACCTTGTGCAGCACAATTTCGGTCGGGAATTAGATAATAATTTAAAAGTTACTTTGGAAATTGACAAGCAGAAAAAAAAAAGCTGTCTTGGATTTAAACAGTATAAGGGAACAAAAAATTATTTTCATGTGACCTCCTCATAGTAATCAGTCACCATCTATATAGTAAAACTCTCGTTTGTTTGTTCCTGAACTACAGCCAAAATGGTACACGATAGCGCGACAATTTTAGGCCCACCTTACTCACCGTTGTCCCTTTGGTGCCAATGGAAGAAGTTTCATTGAAATCGGTGTTATATTTTTAAAGTTATTCACATTTTAAAAGTTTAAATCTATCTCCCAGGGAGGGAGGGGGGAGGGAGGATCAGGGGGGTTGAGGGGGATGGAGTAGGGGGGAGGGGGGTTGAGGGGGATGAAGTGGGGGGGAGGGGAAAGGGGGGAGGGGGTTGGTTGAGGGGGATGGAGTGGGGGAAGAGGGGGAGGGAGGAGGGAGGGGAGAGGGGGAGGACAAGAAGAGGGTGCTGCACTAATTCAGGAGAGGTTTGGGCCCAATGGGTCCACTTGGTCTAGTGGTCTCTTAAAAACACAGCTGCTACTCTATCACTGGAGGCCATGAAACAGTCTTTAGTAAATTTAGTTGCAGCAAGAAAAATAAACTTATTGCCACTGAAAAGTCCATTTATTTTTGAAAATCCTGTGGGGAAAATTAACTTTGTTATTGTGAATCTGAAACACCATGATCCCCTTTCCTTATTGGGTTTTTTTAAACACATTTTCTATAACTCGTGATTCCTTAGTTTGCACAGTGACACGGCGGGTGGAGCTGCTGCCTCACAAGTACCAGCAACCCAGGGTTTATCCTGACCTCGGCTGCTGACTTTACACCGAAGATAGACACAAAATGCTGGAGCAACTCAGTGGAACAGGCAGCATCTCTGGATAGAAGGAATGGGTGACGTTTCGAGTCTGAAGAAGGGTCTCGGCCCAAAACGTCACCCATTCCTTCTATCCAGAGATGCTGCCTGTCCCGCTGTGTTACTCCAGCATTTTGTGTTTATAGAACGAGTGTAAATGTGTGATGGATGATCAGTGTGACTCGATGGGCCTGTTTCCCTGCTGTATCTTTTGATCAAAAACGCAACTCTCGCGTTACAGAAGAATTACCCGGGTCTAATTGATAATAATAATATATTCCTTTATTTTGTCCCACACCGGGGACATTTGCAGTGTTACAGCAGCAAAATAGATAGCAAGAGATCATTCATTATAAATAAAAGTAAAGACAAGGATAAATTGTCATCAATTTACTGTGTTTTCCTTAACTGTTACTGTTGACTAGTCTGCTGGGAGCAGTGCTGGTTGTGCAGTCTCACAGCAGCGGGAAGGAAGGACCTCCGATATCTCTCCTTCACACACTTGGGGTGAAGGAGTCTGTCACTGAAGGAGCTACTCAGTGCAGTGACAGTGTCCTGCATGGGGCGGGAGTCGTTGTCCAGCAGCGATGTTAACTTTGCCATCATCCTCCTCTCTCCCACCGCCTGTACTGAGTCGAGGGGGCAACCCAGGACAGAGCCGGCCTTCATGACCAGCTTGCCGAGTCTCTTCCCCTCCGCTGCTGAGATGCTGCTGCTCCGGCAGACCACTCCATAGAAAATGGCTGATGCAACCACAGTGTTGTAGAAGGTCCTTAGGAGTGCCCCCTGAATGTGAATTATTTTAACAATTGCTACAAAGCAAGAGTTGTTTTTGATTGAAAGATGGAGCATGGAAACAACGTGGGAGGCGGTGAGGCTAATTGTCTCTTCTGTTCTGTAGGTCGTGCATTATTCCCACCTCATCCTGGGAACTGGTAGCTCCGGCCCATTCCCTGGGAAATTTGGTGAACCAACCACGATGGAGAATGCCATCCAGATGTACGAAGATCTCGTAGAAAAGGTGATGTCACTTGGCCGTCTTGAAAGAGCATCTGTTTAAGCGAAAATCATTAACCTGTAATTCTGCTGCTCTAATCTGTAACAACTTTTAAAGAAACGTTGTGTATTTTTATAGAATCATAGAACAACACAAAACAGGCCCTTCAGCCCAACCTGTCCATCTTAGCTAGTCTCATTTGCCCATGTTTGGCCCATAGTGTCTAAACCTTTGCTATCCATGTACCTGTCCAAACACCTTTTACATGCTTTAACTATCTCCTCTGGCAGCTCATTCCATACACCCACCATCCTCTGCATGAAAAAGTTGTCCCTCAGCTTTATATTAAATCTATATAAATTTATATAAATTATATTAAAACATATGTCCTCTTGTTTTTGATTCTCCAACCCTGACTACATTCACCCCATCTATTCTCCTGATGGTGTTACACATCTCTATAAGACCACCAAACGCAGGCTCGGCGATCGTTTCGCTCAACACCTTTGCTCAGTCCGCCTGAACAAACCTGATCTCCCGGTGGCTGAGCACTTCAACTCCCCCTCCCACTCCCAGTCTGACCTTTCTGTCATGGGCCTCCTCCAGTGCCATAGTGAGGCCCACTGGAAATTGGTGGAACAGCACCTCATATTTCGCTTGGGCAGCTTGTAGCCCACAGGTATGAACATTGACTTCTCCAACTATAGATAGTTCCTCTTTCCCTCTCTTCCCCTCCCCCTTCCCCGTTCTCCCTCTATCTTCCTGTCTCCACCTATATCCTTCCTTTGTCCCGCCCCCTGACATCAGTCTGAAGAAGGGTCTCAACCCGAAACATCGCCCATTCCTTCTCTCCTGAGATGCTGCCTGACCTGCTGAGTTACTCCAGCATTTTGTGATACCTTCTATAAGATCACCCCTCAGGTTCCAAGGAATAATGTCCCAGCCTGCCTAATCTTTCTCTATAGCTCAGGTCCTGGCAACATCCTCGTAAATCTTCTCCGCGCTCTTTTCAGCTTCACGCCATCCTTCCTCTCTGCAGATACGGGCGGCTGCAAGGGTCGTTGTGGTTGGAGGTGGAGCGGCAGGTGTGGAAATGGCAGCAGAAGTCAAAACAGATTATCCTGCCAAAGAGGTGAGTGCACACAAGGAACTGCAGATGCTGGTTTACAAAGGAAAAACGCATAGTGCTGGCTGGAGTAACTCAGCGGGTTTGGCAGCATCGCCGGAGAACATAGATGGGTGATATTTCGTTGTTGGGTCCCTTCTTCAGACAGATTGTATTAGGGGGAGAAATCGGGAATAGAGATGTGGGCAATGCAAGTAGCATGGTTTAGATGTAGAAACAATGAACTGCAAATGCTTGTTTACTCAAAAGATCACAAAGTGCTGGAGTAACTCAGCGGGGCATGCAGCGTCTCTGGAGAACGTGGATAGGTGAAGTTTCGGGTTGGCAGCCTTCTTCAGCGTAGATGTTTGTAGTCTTTACATGAGACTGGAGGGGCACAGATGGGCTTCTCAGTGGCATATCGGGCAAAGCAGCTGCCTCACAACGTCAGAGGGTCAAATACAACACTTGAAGGATCGAGGAATTGTGGGGAACAGGTGGAGGAGGAGTTGGGGCCAGCTCTGACCAGCCATGATCGTATTGAAAGGTGGGACAGGCATGACAGACCAGGAGGTGGTTTACTCCTGCTCCTATTTTTTTCTCGTGTTTTCTGTTCTTTCACCACCAGAATTTTTTTTTCCTCGGAATTTATTTTCAGGTGACCTTGATTCATTCCAAGATTCCTCTGGCTGATGATCAGCTCTTGCCGAGTGTGAGGCAAGGGTTGAAAGAGATCCTACTGAGGAAAGGAGTTCAGCTTCAGTTAGGTACATTGGCTAAAAACCTGGCTAGATTTTGCGGGGGGGTGGGGAGAGTATGGGGAACCCTTATTATCTCAGCTTATTTGAAAATAGCAATTATAATAATAATAATAATAATAATAATAATATTCATTTATTGTCGTTGCAACGAGTACAACAAAATTAAAAAATAGCAATCCTGACGGTGCGTAAAACCATATATGCAATAAATGCAAAACAAATAAATACAAATATATTAAATACAAAAGTTTTAACAGTGTGACCTAGTGCAGAAAGTAGTGTTCAGTTCTCGTATGGCCCTGGGGTAAAAACTGTTCTTAAGTCTGTTTGTTCGGGATTTGATCGACCTGAAACGTCGACCAGAGGGCAGAAGAACAAACAGACGGTGGCCGGGGTGGGATGGATCTTTTATTATTTTGCCTGCTCTATTGAGGCAGCAATTGACTTTACTTGGCAGGGGGGTGGGGTGTGGAGAGGAGGAGGGGGGAACCCACACAAACGTGAAAACTCCACACCGGTAGCACCCAAGGTCGGGATTGAACCTGCATCTCTGGTGCTGCGAGGCAGCAACTCCACCATTGTGGAGTCAGTCCAGGACTGGGAATCTGATTCCAGGAGGGCCTCTTTTTAATGTTATTAGTTACCACTTATCCTTGCTTCTACTTGAGGGTGGGAGGGGCACAATCTTCCCCTCCCTGACACCACCCCTGACACGTCCCCTCATGTAAGTGTATAACATTCTGGCAACATCCTTGTGATTGAGTTATAGTCCTAGTTATACAGCACTGAAACCGGCCCTTCATCCATTGAGTCTGTACAATAGACAATAGGTGCAGGAGGAGGCCATTCAGCCCTTCGAGCCATCACCGCCATTCAATGTGATCATGGCTGATCATTCTCAATCAGTACCCCGTTCCTGCCTTCTCCCCATACCCCCTGACTCTGCTATCCTTAAGAGCTCTATCTAGCTCTCTCTTGAATGCATTCAGAGAATTGGCCTCCACTGCCTTCTGAGGCAGAGAATTCCACTGATTCACAACTCTCTGACAACCCAACCAGAGACCACCCATTTACACTAATCCTGCATGAAACCCACTTTTTATTCCCTCCCCCCCCCCCCCCCCCCCCCGATTGTAGTATTCACCCTTGTACAAGGGGCATTTTACAGTGACCAACTAAACTACCGACCAGCAAGTCCTTGGGATGTGGCAGTAAAGTTGAGCATGGGGAGCACGTGCAAACTCCGCACAGGCAGCAGGGCTTATCCCAATGGTGTGTATTTGACTGCGTTTTTGCATCGAGAAGCAAGTGAACTCTTTGTGCTGTTTTGCAATAGGACAGAGAGTCACCAATCTGCACGAGCTTGTCCTGAATGAAAAGCAGCCTGACATGAGAATTCTGACGGACAAAGGTCTAGAAATCACTGCAGACTTGGTCATCTGTTGTACTGGGATAAAAGTCAACTCTTCAGCGTACTCCAGCGTGTTCCGTAAGTTTAATTCTCCCCTTGTTTAGTTTAGTTTAGAGATAGAGCTTGGAAGCAGGCCCTTCAGCCCACCGAGTCCGCGCCGACCAGCCCATCAAGTCTAACACTATCCTACACACACGAGGGACAATGCACAATTTTTACCGAAGCCAATTAACCTACAAACCTGCACGTCTTTGGAGTGTGGGAGGAAACTGGAGATCCAGGAGAAAACCCACGCAGGTCATGGGGAGAACGTACAAATTCTGTGCAGACAGCACCCGTGGTCAGGATCGGACCCTGGGTCTCTGGTGCTGCGGTGTTGCGAGGCAGCAAATCTACCTCTGTGCCACCGTGCAGCCCCTTTTGATGCTCTCTAATCCTTGGCAAAAACTGTGCAAAAGTAGAATCCAAGCCTTGTACTATAGGTTTCCATTGATTCTGGTTAGAGTCGTGGAACTGCGCAGCATGAAAACAGGCCCTTCGGCCCACTTTGTCCATGCTACCATGTTGGCCTACTGAGCACGTTTCCCTGCATTCGGCCCACAGCCTTCCAATTGATAAATCCGTCCAACTGTATTTTCAAAGATCGCAGGCAATTTGTGAACATCAAGATTTGTTTATTTTTCTACCCTTTTTTGGTAATTTTGTTTGAATATTCCAATGAACAAGTTGTGGCGTGAGCAAAAATCAAAATAAATCATTTGCTTATTTGATGAGTGGGTAAACTCTGAGAAATGTGAGGTGTCTATCTGAAGTCCATTAACATCGAACAATCAGAACTTGCAGACCGCAGAAGCTGTAAACTCTTTCTAATCTGGCTCCACTTGCTCATCCCTCTTCACCTGCTTCCACCTATTGCCTACCTTACCCCCTCTGCCCCCCTCCCTCTCCCCCCCACCACTGCCTGCCCAACCTCTCCCTATAGCTCAGGTTCCCGAGCCATGGAAACATCCTCTTAAATCTTCCCCGCACTCTTTCCAGCTTAATGGCATCGTTCCCACAGCAGGACGCCCAAAACTGAATACAATCCACCAAATGCAGCCACATGCAGTGAGTTTGAATCAAGGATTCTCTCCACCACAGGTATCGGGGGCTATAGGGAGAAGGCAGGAGAATGGGGTTAGGAGGGAGAGATAGACCAGCCATGATTGAACGGCGGAGTAGACTTGATGGGCTGAATGGCTTAATTCTGCTCCTATCACTTTGCTGAATGATGAATGAACCTGCACCTTCTCCAACCTCATCTATTGTATCCGCTGCTCTAGATGTCAACTTCTTTACATCGGTGAAACCAAACGCAGGCTCGGCGTTCGTTTAGCTCAACACCTTCGCTCAGTCTGCATTAACCAATCTGATCTCCCGATGGCTGAGCACTTCAACTCCCCCTCCCACTCCCAGTCTGACCTTTCTGTCATGGGCCTCCTCCAGTGCAATGTGAGGCCCACCGGAAATTGGAGGAACAGCACCTCATATTTCGCTTGGGCAGCTTGCAGCCCAGCGGTATGAACATTGACTTCTCCAACTTTAGATAGTTCCTCTGTCCCTCTCTTCCCCTCCCCCTTCCCAGTTCTCCCTCTATCTTCCTGTCTCCACCTATATCCTTCATTTGTCCCGCCCCCCTGACATCAGTCTGAAGAAGGGTCTCGGCCCGAAACGTCACCCATTCCTTCTCTCCTGAGATGCTGCCTGACCTGCTGAGTTACTCCAGCATTTTGTGAAATAAATACCTTTGATTTGTACCAGCATCTGCAGTTACACTTTGCTGAATGATGCTCACGTGTCAGAAACAACCTTCCTCTCCCTTTCTTTCCATTTTGGGTTTTGACCCTGGCACTGTAGCGACAGATTTGTTTTGCCCCCATTGCATTGAATGCATGGACTCTTGTCCCCAAAATAAACAAGGTTAGTGACTGGAATGTGATTTTTGATTATATTTTTTCCCGGCAGACGATCAGCTTGCTGAGAATGGTGCACTGCTGGTCAATGAGCACTTGCAGATCAATGGGACGGAAAATGTCTACGCAATAGGTGACTGTGCAGATATCAAAGAGCCTAAAATGGCTTATCATGCAGGACTACATGCGGCTGTGGCTGTGGAGAACATTGTCAGGAGTCTGAGTAAAAAGCCTCTGAAAGTGTACAAACCAGGTAAGCACTGCAGATATTTTTAACCAAATCAATAGATAATAGACAATAGACAGTAGACAATAGGTGCAGGAGTAGGCCATTCGGCCCTTCGAGCCAGCACCGCCATTCAATGTGATCATGGCTGATCATTCTCAATCAGTACCCCGTTCCTGCCTTCTCCCCATACCCCCTGACTCCGCTATCCTTAAGAGCTCTATCTAGCTCTCTCTTGAATGCATTCAGAGAACTGGCCTCCCCTGCCTTCTGAGGCAGACAATTCCACAGATTCACAACTCTCTGACTGAAAAAGATTTTCCTCATCTCCGTTCTAAATGGCCTACCCCTTATTCTTAAACTGTGGCCCCTGGTTCTGGACTCCCCCAACATTGGGAACATGTTTCCTGCCTCTAACGTGTCCAACCCCTTAAGAATCTTATATGTTTCGATAAGATCCCCTCTCATCCTTCTAAATTCCAGTGTATACAAGCCTAGTCGCTCCAGTCTCTCAACATATGACAGTCCCGCCATTCCGGGAATTAACCTAGTATACCTACGCTGCACGCCCTCAATAGCAAGAATTGTTTGAATCTTAGCAGGAAAAGGGGGTTATGATACCATGTGGGTTCAGTAAGCTGAAGATGCCCTGGTCTGCTCTGTTGAGAGCATTGTGTCCCTTAGAAAGGACTTACCATCTTTCCTTGCCATCGGGACAGATGCTAAACATTAGCACAGGCGGCACTGAAAGTGGGTACGATTTACTGGGGGGGATTCCAGCATTTTTGCTTTTGCTTATCTTTATAAGATTGAATGCAAGTTGTTGTTAGAGAATTGCAGAGTCTGTAAGCTTGGAGTGGGGTTGGCCAGACTAATGCATTAGTTTAACATCAAAATCTTCAGTTCAACAACTTTAGACTCTCTCCATTCTAGCTCTAACTCCCACGCTAGGTAGTGTTAAAGATATCGCCACATGGTGTTGATGAACCATGTGCACAGCACAGTGATGCATACATTAGCACAGCTCCAAAGAACAGAGTTTGATGCAGCTTCCAGCCCGAAAATAGGACACAATGCTGATTCAAGTTTCCATCTCGGTCTCTGGAGATGTTGCAGCAAAAATGGCTAAGTTGTTATTCCTGCACCAGTAGCTGCTCCTATATCTTGTCGTTTTCATGTTGACCAATTTACCAAAGTCGTCCTGATCAGCCCTGCTTCCAGGAGGGAGACCGCTTTGCTTTGGAAACCCTTCACCTCTTTGGTATCTCTTCTGCCCTAGGTTCCCTCACGATGCTGTTGTCAATGGGACGGAATGATGGAATTGGTCAGCTTTATGGATTCCACGTTGGAAAATTTGTGGTTGTCCAGGCCAAAAGTAAAGATCTGCTGGTCTGGAAAAGCTGGAAAGAAATGGGTCAGACAGCACCTCAGTGAAACCCAAGTTCCTGTCCACTTTTCCCTTAGGTCAGAGAGGATCCTTATTCAGTGTCTTCAGTGATGGCTTTCAACCTGAACTGGTAAAAGAAGTCATTGCAATAGGTTTATAACATTGTGTCATAAAATAACACAAAAGCCATCGCGAATCAGTGGCTTTATATGGAGAAATCAACCTGTTTGTAAACATTATGTCAAATAAACTTTTCAAAATATCAATAAATGAATCTTTGACTTTGAAAAATGGTCATTTAGTTATTCAGCAAGATGTTTACTGATTTGTTTTTAAAAATCCATTAAAAATATGATGTAGTGTGTGAGTGGGTTACTTTTAGTCAGAATGTTACTTCAGCATAGCACAGGCCATTTGGCCCATTGAGTGTGTTGGCTCCTTATGGGGCAGTCTCTTTGGGTCCATTTTCCTGCTCCTTTCTTACTCCATTCTGTAAATATTTGTTGCATTATAGGTCAGATGTGTTGGAGTGGGTCCTATGGTTAAATGGATGTACTGTACAGGGATTGTTCAGGGCTGCCTTACAAATAAGAGCATCAACCTCCCTTGTACTGGTGCCACAGGGAGACTATTTTAAGACAGCCTTCCTTTAGACCAGCAGAAATGCAAAGTTGTCTACAAATTCCAGCTTCTAATAGAAAATGCCTAAAGTCAGCATCTATCTATATGCTAAAACTCTTGATTAATGTTTGATCCTGAACTACTGCCAAAACGGTACACGATAGCACGACAATTTTAGGCCCACATTACTCACCATTGTCACTTTGGTGCTAATGGAAGAGGTTTCATTGAAGTTGGTGTTATATTTTTGAAGTTATTCACATTTTAACATTTAACAACGTGACCTGGGTGTCATGGTGCACCAGTCATTGAAAGCAAGCGTGCAGGTGCAGCAGGCAGTGAAGAAAGCAAATGGTATGTTGGCATTCATAGCAAGAGGATTTGAGTATAGGAGCAGGGAGGTTCTGCTGCAGTTGTACAGGGCCTTGGTGAGACCGCACATGGAGTATTGTGTACAGTTTTGGTCTCCTAATCTGAGGAAAGACATTCTAGCCTTAGAAGGAGTACAGAGAAGGTTCACCAGATTGATCCCTGGAATGGCAGGACTTTCATATGAAGAAAGACTGGATAGACTAGGCTTATACTCGCTGGAATTTAGAAGACTGAGGGGGGATCTTATAGAAACATATAAAATTCTTAAGGGGTTGGAGAGACTAGATGCGGGAAGATTGTTCCCGATGTTGGGGAAGTCCAGAACCAGGGGTCACAGCTTAAGGATAAGGGGGAAGTCTTTTAGGACCGAGATGAGAAAACATTTCTTCACACAGAGAGTGGTGAGTCTGTGGAATTCTCTGCCACAGAAGGTAGTTGAGGCCAGTTCATTGGCTATATTTAAGAGGGAGTTAGATGTGGCCCTTGTGGCTAAAGGGATCAGGGGGTATGGAGAGAAGGCAGGTACAGGTTACTGAGCTGGATGATCAGCCATGATCATATTGAATGGTGGTGCAGGCTCGAAGGGCCGAATGGCCTACTCCTGCACCTATTTTCTCTGTTTCCAAATCTATCTCCTAGGGAGGGAGGGGGAGGAGGGGGGTTGAGGGGAAGGGGGAGGGAAAGAGGGGGGGTGGAGGGAGGGGGAATGGGAGGGGGGGTTGAGAGGAGGAGAGGGTGCTGCACCAATGCAGGAGAGGTTTGGGCCCAACGTGTCCACTTGATCTAGTATATATATAAAAATCTGCAAGGTCATTTCAAAGCCTTAAAGCCCATCTCAAAATCAGGGTCATTTGCAGATTTACCAGTAGAGGGCCACAGTGCTCATAATTTAAAACTCAACTACAATGTTGGAAGGAACTGCAGGTGCTGGTTTAAACCGATGATAGACACAAAGTGCTGGAGTAACTCAGCGGGACAGGCAGCATCTCTGGAGAGAAGGGATGGGTAATGTTTCGGGTCAAGACCCTTCTTCGCCCGAAACGTCACCCATTCCTTCTCTCCAGAGATGCTGCTTGTCCTGCTGAGTTACTCCAGCATTTTGTGTCTTTCTTCAATGCAACTACATACAGCAGGTTATTAAGCAGCCTTAACACAGAACACTCCAACATTCATCATGGGAACAAATGGATAATGTGCAGGAATAGATCACCTGGTCTTGCAAGCTTGCTCACCGTTCATTAAAACACCTGATTAGATTGCAACTTCAGCTCTGCATTCCCATTGATGTGCGGAATCTCTCGAATCCTCACTGAACAAGGATGCCTGAGAGATGTTCAATGGTTCTCTTTCCATTGCCCTGTAAATAAAATCATGCCAAAGGCTCATGACTTTTTGAGATGATATTTTGCCTCATCTTTACCTTGCATGAATGATCTCTTGTCTGTGACCCCCTCAGTTTTAGATTCTTCCCAGACAAGGGTCCTCTTCACATCCAATGTTGGGGGAGTCCAGAACCAGGGGCCACAGTTTAAGTCCTTTGGGATATACAGGGAACTGAAGATGCTGGAATCTTGAGCAAAAAAAAAATGCTGGAAGAATTCAGTGGGTCAGGCAGCATCTGCGGAAGGAATGGATAGACAACATTTTGGGTCGGAGATGGATCAGTCTGGAGATGGGTCACAAAGTGAAACATTCTGTCCATTCGCCTGCACAGAAATCTACTTCATCTGTCGAGTTCCTCCGAAAATGTGTAGGAAAAGGGCCTCGACCCGAAATGTCACCCATTCCTTCTCTCCAGAGATGCTGCCTGACCCGCTGAGTTACTCCAGCATTTTGTGCCTTCCTCCGAAAATATGTTTCCTTATTCCCTCCTGGGATCCCGTATGTTTCAATCAAATCCCTTCCCACTCTTCAACAAAGGCTAGACTAGCCAGTCCAATATTATCAAACAATAAATCAACACAGAGTGACGTTGGGTAACATTTGGAGTGATGACCGAATTGAAAACGATGCCAACTGAGTCACGAAAAAATGAAAAGTGATGTGGAGATTTGGGGAGAGACTGGATGGGAATTCCAAAGCCTTTGAAACAGATATATCGCAAATCTGAAATGCGAACCTTCCAGTTCATGTGGTACTGTCTGCTTCAAATAGTGTGTTGCAGACTTTGTTCTTTAGGCTGGAGACAACAGCTGGGTAACTAGTCTGACTTAAAGTGGGAGTATACTGCATGTAATTTACACAAGTGTGGTTTAGCTGCCAACAGATGATAAAATGATAACTTGGTTGGCGCTAGAAACATGGAGACTCTTTGTGTATTGCCTAGGTGTGTATAGAATCATGAGAGGAATAGATTGGGAAGATGCTCCGTCTCTTGCCCAGACCGGGTGAATCGAGGATCAGAGGATATAGGTTTAAGGTGAAGGGGAAAAGATTTAATAGGAATCTGAGGGGTAACTTTTTCACACAAAGGGTGGTGGGGGTATGGAACGAGCTGCCAGAGGAGGTAGTTAAGGCAGGGACTATCCCAACGTTTAAGAAACAGGTAGAGAGGTATATGAATAGGACAGGTTTGGAGGGATATGGAACAAACACAGGCAGGTGAGACTAGTGTAGTTGGGACATGCTGGTCGGTGTGGGCAAGTTGGGCCGAAAGGCCTGTTTCCACACTGTATCATTCTATGACTGATGAGGTGTGCTTTTATCGGGTTGTAAGCAAAACAAAGCATTTTACTGTACCTCATACATGTGACAATAAAGTATCATTGAAATTGGAGTAGGCAACTCAGCCCCTCAAGTCTGCTTCACCATAGAATACAGCACAGAAACAGGCCCTTCAGCCCACAATGTCTGTGCCGAACATAATGCCAATGGTTAATAACATCATGGTTAATTTGTCACTGACCTCAACACTTTTCTGCAGATTCTCTCTAACCCTTGATTCCCTTTATTCTGAAGCCCCATTAATCTCAGTTCTGAATGAGTCAGGCATCACAGCCCTCAGGGGTAGTATCTAATATCCTCATTTCATTCTTACATGGATGACCATTTATCCAGACACTAAGCTCCCTTTTTGGAGAAAAGGAATACCTGATGTTTTGGGTCATAACCCTTCTTCAGACTAACCCACAACATCACCTATTCCTTTTCTCCAGAGATGCTGCCTGTCCCACTGAGTTACTCCAGCATTTTGTGTCCATCTCCGGTATATACCAGCATCTGCAGTTACACACCAAGCTCCCTGTGAATCTCCTGCACATCCTCCTGGAATCATGTGTTTCAAAGAGTTCGCCTCATAATTCTGAGGTCCTGAGTTTAGGTCTGATCTAGCAGCTGTGTGCTTGGCCAGGGGCAAACCTCTCCAGTAAATGTACTTGGAGTGGCCTGAGAAGTCCTTGATGGTCAAGCATCACTGATGTAACGGCACGGTGGCGCAGCGGTAGAGTTGCTGCTTTACAGCGAATGCAGCGCCGGAGACTCAGGTTCGATCCTGACTACGGGTGCTGCACTGTAAGGAGTTTGTACGTTCTCCCCGTGACCTGCGTGGGTTTTCTCCGAGATCTTCGGTTTCCTCCCACACTCCAAAGACGTACAGGTATGTAGGTTAATTGGCTGGGTAAATGTAAAAATTGTCCCTAGTGGGTGTAGGATAGTGTTAATGTACGGGGATCGCTGGGCGGCACGGACTTGGTTGGCCGAAAAGGCCTGTTTCCGGCTGTATATATATGATATGATATGATATATGATATGATAGAACGTGCTCCTGATTCTGGTCAACTGTCCTTGATCGGAAACGTTATATCATGTTTTGAATTATATAACACCATGAATGCTGACTTTGCTGTTGTTGTTCTTGCAAGCAGCACATTTTAACATTTGTGCTGCTATCAGTAAAAGTGTGAAAAAGCAGGGCACAAGACAGGCATTTCAAAATAATAAGCTGCAGGTGCTATGTCCATAATGTTGAGCATATTGCTGAGAACATAATGCTGTTGCCAGGACTCGAGGGCCTGAGCTACCAGGAGAGGTTGGGCTGTTTAGGACTTCATTCCTTGGGACCTGGGAGGATGAGGGGTGATCTAACAGAGGTATATAAAGTCACGAGGGGGATAGATATGGTGAATGTACAGAGTCTTAACCAGAGCAGGGGAATCAATAATCGGAGAACATAGGTTCAAGTTGAGAAGGGAAAGATTTAATAGGAACTTGAGGGACAACTTTTTCACAGGAAGGAGATATATGGAACAAACAGTCAGAGGTTGTTGAGGAGGTACAATAGCAGCATTTAAAAGACATTTGGACAGATACATGGATGGGAAAGGTTTAGAGGGAGATGGACCTAACACAGGCAGGTTGGAATTGCGTTGTTGGGGCATCTTGGTCAGCATGTGCAAGGTGGGCTGAAGGGCCTGTTTCCATGCTGTACGACTCAAACACTCAGTTACCATACTGAACCTAATACTTGGAACTTAAGGCTGAATCTATTAATTGATTGTATTTTTGCTTGTGTATATATTAGTGTTATGGATTTACTGGCCTTTTATGCTGCTGCAGGTAAGAATTCATTTGTTCTGTTGTCAGTACATATGACAACTAAACATTCTTGGCGAAGATAGACACAAAATGCTGGAGTAAGACTGCATGAGCTGTCTGAAGAGGGTCTCGACCAGAAATGTCACCAATTCCTTCCCTCCAGAGATGCTGCCTGTCCCGCTGAGTTTCTCCAGTATTTTGCGTCTATCTTCGTAGTTCCTTCAAAACATTCTTGGCTCTTGAACTTAATACTGGGAACTGACATTAACCCAATATGTAATGTTGGCCAGCATGGACAAGGGTCAGCTTGCAGTAATTTTTTGATTCCGCTGCTAAGTATTTGTTAACATTTACAATGCATGAGGAAAACAAGAAAATCTGGAGCATTTTCTTTCTAAAATAAAGCACTCAAGGAATCGTTTAAATTTTTAATGAATACATTGACAATGAATTAGGCATTCTTTAAACACAAATGCATAGAGAATATGTATGTACAGAAGATTGGTACATTTACAGTGCCCTCCATAATGTTTGGGACAACGACCCATCATTTATTTATTTTTCTCTGTACTCCACAATTTCAGATTTGTAATAGAAAAAATCACATGTGGTTAAATTGCACATTGTCAGATTTTATAAAGGCCATTTATATACATTTTGGTTTCACCATGTAGAAATTACAGCTGTGTTCATACATAATCGCCACATTTCAGGGCACCTTAATGTTTGGGACACATGGCTTCACAGGCGTTTGTAATTGCTCAGGTGTGTTTAATTGCCTCCTTAAGGCAGGTATAAGAGAGCTCTCAGCACCTAGTCTTTCCTCCAGTCTTTCCATCACCTTTGGAACATTTTATTCCTGTTTATCAACATGAGGACCAAAGTTGTGTCAATGAAAGTCAAAGAAGCCATTATGAGACTGAGAAACAAGAATAAAACTGTTAGAAATCAACCAAACCTTGGGCTTACCAAAATCAACTGTTTGGAACATCATTAAGAAGAAAGAGAGCACAGGTGAACTTACTAATCGCAAAGGGACTGGCAGGCCAAGGAAGACCTCCACTGCTGATGACAGTAGAATTCTCTCCATAATAAAGAACAACCCCAAACACCTGTCCGACAGATCAGAAACACTCTTCAGGAGTCAGGTGTGGATTTGTCAATGACCACTGTCCGCAGAAGACTTCATGAACAGAAATACAGAGGCTACACTGTAAGATGCAAACCACAGGTTAGCCGCAAAAATAGGATGGCCGGGTTACAGTTTGTCAAGAAGTACTTAAAAGAGCAACCACAGTTCTGGAAAAAGGTCTTGTGGACAGATGAGACAAAGATTAACTTATATTAGAGTGGTTGCAAGAGCAAAGTATGGAGGAGAGAAGGAACTGCCCACGATCCAAAGCATACCACCTCATCTGTAAAACACGGTGGTGGGAGTGTTATGGCCTGGGCATGTATGGCTGCTGAAAGTATTGGGTCACTTATCTTCATTGATGGTACAACTGCTGATGGTAGTAACATAATGAATTCTGAAGTGTATAGACACATCCTATCTGCTCACGTTCAAACAAATACCTCAAAACTCATTGGCCGGCGGTTCATTCTACAGCAAGACAATGATCCCAAACATACTGCTAAAGCAACAAAGGAGTTTTTTCAAAGCTAAAAAATGGTCAATTCTTGAGTGGCCAGGTCAATCACCAGATCTGAACCCAATTGAGCATGCCTTTTATATGCTAAAGAGAAAACTGAAGGGGACTAGCCCCCAAAACAAGCATAAGCTAAAGATGGCTGCAATACAGGCCTGGCAGAGCATCATCAGAGAAGACACCCAGCAACTGGTGATGTCCATGAATCACAGACTTCATGCAGTCATTACATGCAAAGGATATGCAACAAAATACTAAACATGACTACTTTCATTTACATGACATTGCTGTGTCCCAAACATTATGGTGCCCTGAAATGGGGGGACTATGTATAAACACAGCTGTAATTTCAACACGGTGAAACCAAAATGTATAAAAATGGCCTTTATTAAAATCTGACAATGTGCACTTTAACCACATGCGATTTTTTCTATTACCAATCTCAAATTGTGGAGTACGGAGACAAATAAATAAATGATGTGTCTTTGTCTCAAACATGATGGAGGGCACTGCATAATACATTTGAACACTGTGTTGAAAAGCAGACTTAAGAAAAATAAAAACGACACTATCTTTTTGAAATGAGATGGCACCATGAAACAATACCTGTTGGATCAGCTTGTTTCCAGACGGTTTCTGACACTAGGAAAGGCAGTTCTCAAAGAAACGACTGTGTAGACAATCACTTTGTATGGCTCCATGGATTGCCAAGTGGAGAAGGGTGAGGCATGTTTTATGTCTGAACATTTCCCATCTTATTGGTGTCAGTTTCTGCTCCCCAGTTATTAAGGCACTGCACTGGACGTGGGGTGGAAATGGTTTCAATAAGCAAGCAAGGGCCCCAAGCTCAGCGGCCTTGCAGTTTGTGGCGTGGGCACTACAAGAAACACTGACAGACGTCAGGATTTCCTTCTGGTGGGCAGCTGCATTAGAAGATGGACCCATTAAATACTTGAAGGTCAGATCTAGACTTGAATTTCAGCAACATCTGAAAGTTAGCCGAGAAAGGATGGTAGCTGTGGATTAGATAAAGCAGGTTGGTGCTGCATTTTCATACTTTTTTGGCACATATAAGGTAGTGGTAAGTGACCACTGGTGGGCAATGCTGTGATTCTTCCCTCAACTCCTGCTACTCAGGTGGCTAATACTGGAGCCTTAGTGCAGTGAGGGATGCAAGAATGGAATGGAATTACAGTCACAGCAAATGTTTGAACAAAACACTGACTGATGTGGAGCCTTCTTTCAGGAGGGACTTTGGTATACATTTAAAACTCTTGGATATTGTAAGAAATAAAGTGATTGAGCTGTAATTGGATTGGGTTGGGATTTAAGTCATTTTGCCGTGATTGTCCAGATACCTTTGTCCACACTAGCTCTTTCTTTTGAGGTTCTTCATTCCCTTGTGTGGGAGAACCATGTCCAAATGAGACAGGTGAACAAGGTACAGAGGAAACAGAATAAACAAGTTTAGAAACATCTCATCAAGTGACGAGGAACATTAACAGAATTCATCGCTGTTTACCAGAGTATTTGTAACCATTTGGCTCTTGTGTAGAGAGGAGAAATCCTTCTTTGGAATACTGTGCAATGGATACAAAATGCATGGAGCAGAATGGGCTAGAAGTGAGTGCAACTGGTAGCTGACACCCTCACAGATACACATTTACAACCAATGACGAATTTCTTCCCCACTTTGGCTAATGTTGATCGTGACGACTAAGAATTTCTATTGATTCACTGCAAACTTGGGTCACATCTGGAATAGACCGACATTTAGGCTGAAGGTGGAAAACAACAATTAAATCCACGTTTAAGAGCAACGAGACATTGAAACTGATGGAGAAAGAAAGCCAGCAGAACTGTTCTACCACTGCGCCCACATACGGTGAAGCATGGAGCGAGACAAGGGGAGGCATAACCTGTCCATAACAACACTGGAAACCAAGTCTTCCTCGATCAGGAGCTAGCCACCCAACTCTATTGTACCCTGGTTGGGTGAACGTTCTGATGAAACGCTTTGCTCGGACTGTGATGGATCAGCTCACTACTTCATCCACGTCTGGGCAATCTGCTCTGCATTACAGCATGTGTCCCGGTTCGTGATTAATATTCGGTGTTACTCCCCAAACAGATCAATAGCATGTCTGACATTGTTATATTTACAGCACTGGTCAAATTGGTTTGCTAGGGAAGAACGTCCAGCTCACAGGTTTGGGCTGGACTGGTTGTGGTCGGGTCACGATTTAACTTGAGCACATTCCTATTTCAATGTATTCTTTCATTTTGCTTTAAAATCTGCTTCCAATCCTAACTTTTTCACGACCAGACAGATCCCTGTTCAACGTGACCCTGAAGGCTTGTTGAAAACATACAGAGCTCAGGGATCGAAACCCCATCATTTTTCGTTTAGTTGCTGGACAAGTTAGTGCTGTGAATGCTTCAACATCGCTGGGGGGTGGTAAATCAGGAGGAAGAAAGCACCAAAAATACTTTAATTGACAAAATCCCTCCCTTTATGAACTGCTACTATCGATTTGAATTGTCACCAATTTCTACTGTGAAAATCTGTGCTGTTTTTTTCCTTTGCAAATTAGGAAAATACACAACCCCACCCCATGCCTTATATGTGATTTGGGGAAGGATGCCTTTATTTCTCTCCTGCTTAAGTTTTAACATTTCCTTTCCATTCCACAATAATCTGTTTGTATAAAATTCTCATCCTCTCCCTGTGATATATATACTGCAAACATTACATGTGAGGGAAATACATTTAGATCTGTGCATTTATGCAAGGGTTAGCTCTGGGTGTGGCTTTTTCACTTCTTCTTAAAGCGTTACGCTGGAGATCAATATTTGGTCCAAACGTTTAGCTGCCATTCCCTCTCTCTTTGTTCGTTCCTATGCTACTACAATGCACTACGTGGCATTTCAGTGTGAGGACCCTACCGTGAGGAGGGGAGAAAGAACAGAGGAGGACCCGACCTGGGAAACTTTGTGACTTTCTCAGCGCCCTTAATGTGGCAGCTATTTGCATACCTTGGGTGTGCAAGCAAAGAATTTCACTGTGACAATAAAGTATTCAATTCAATGCATGGTATCTACAGCTTGGAGGCAGAGTATACCTGGTCTGTGCTGCTGCCTGTCCATGGGTGGCATTTGGCTCACTTCACCCAACATCAGCCTATTTCTTGCTCCATCACAAATCTATCTTCCTTCTTAAAATACCACTCCTTGTGCTGGCAAGCTTCATAGTTTGATTACCCTTTGGAGCCAAATGGTTTCTCCCTGATTAAGTTGTCCATTTATGACCTCTCATCCCTAGTTCTGATCTAGCCTAAAGGGAAACATCTTCTCCATGTCTTTTTTCTCCAACCCAATTAAAGTCCTCTATTTAATGTTTTGCAGCCGCAGTGAAAGTCCCCGACCTGTAATATTCACAGCTGGACTAACGTTGCAAACACCCGAGTAACTCACTCTCCAGCAACTGCTACTAACCTGCAATTTAAAGCACTCGCCATTAGCATGTCCCTCAAGGGAAGAAATCCGCCTGGTCTGGCCTGTATGTTAACACCAGACTTACCCAAGCGTTGCTTCCTAAATGCCCTCTGGAATGGCAAGCAAGCCGCTGCGTTCATGGTGACAGAGCACTGGACAAGAGTTACTGCTCTTGACAACAATGCCAGATCCTGAAATATGAATAAACAATTCGTGCCTTGGTGGCAATGAATCTACTCAACTAAGAAACACTAAGCAAAGCTGGATACATTTATGGCTTTCATATTCCAAGGGTAACAGACTCAAGTATAAATTCAGAATTGGCTAATACTCCACAGTCAATGAAGTAACACACAAGAAGCATTATCATACAGTCACTCATAAACGCAATCAGCAATGAAGGGATTGGGATAGACATGTGCTTGTCGTTTGGTTTTTCTGTGTGCGACACTGCTTCAAACATGAGATACACCTATTTTAATGTACCAATTTTTTGGAAGCAGAATCTAATGCATGGGCATTTCTAACCTGCATATATGATGCTAGCAACCTGGTGAATTTCTGCCCTATTTCATAGAAGTAAGCAAAATGTGTGATTTGGCATGAGGTGATTGCTTCTCATTTTCAGAGATATTGGCTGTCTAGTGCTGGTAGCAATTGCATTTCATTGCAACCCTCAGTTCGATCAATGGCAATGCCTTTTTTCCTGTTCCATTGCCTTCAGCCATGTTCATTCACATTGAAAATATGGGCCAGCTGGCAGCTCTGAGGCTAATCTTACTTCAGAAGGTGCAATTGAATTACAAGTTCTGCTCTCCCATCTTCCTGTAACTGCTCTGGTCTCAAGACAATAATTTAAGCGGAGGAAACAGAAATCCACATCTTCAGAGCCGCAAGAATAGTTAAACTAATGCTTTTCTTAAAACAAAAGGGCTTAGCAATGGACACAGGATGGGACTTAATGAGATGGGAGAACACTAAAACGTTCAGGTTAAACGCACCAGCTGCTCTGTTTAAAACAAAATTACCAAATAAAATCTAGTCGCTCTGCATCAAAGCTTTTTGTTTGTTTTCTGATCTTTTTGTAATGTAAAAATAAACAAGTTTAAGCTTTTTTTCACTCAAGTTGAACATAAAGAAATACTACCCTTGAAAGGAACCTAAAATACGGGCAAATATTAAATGCACATACGTCTGTGTCAGAGCAAAAAACTGAAGTTGCTGGGAATTTAAAACAGGAACAGAAGATGACAGAAACAGGCAGTATCTGTGGAAAGAGAAACAAGGTAAAAGATTCTGTCTTGCATCAGAACTGTTTTCTGAACCAGAGCATTGAATTATGCTTTCTGAACAGATGCTGCCTGTTTTACTGAACATTTCTGACATTTTGTGTTTTTATTCTTGGGTTTAATTGAATCTCTTCAACCTTCCTATAATTATTCAGTGCATAAGCAGCTACTAAAAATGATCTAAAGCTCAGGTGATTTCAGCGAACCATGGACCATTTTTAGGATTCCAGGTGCAAATGTTTATAGCCTTTATTTACATTGATAAATTATTCTAAGCACATTCTATTTTTTAATATTCTTCATTCCCTCACTGTTGTCTGAGAATGTAAATTCCTTTATTCACACAGTCCCACACACACAAACACTGTTTCACAATTTTAACTACATTCAGTCATTGTTCCCTTGCTCCTTACTTTGAACAATTAATCAAATTGTTTCTCAATGAAATAATTCATAGCAATTAAAACGACCACATTTCACTATTAGTGGACTCAAAAGATGATGGAAAGCTATCCAAACTAACTAACTACTCATAAAGTTAGACAAGAGGTCTTTTCTGAACTCACAGCGACACAACTGAAGTAACAGCAGTGATTACTAAAAGGCCCAGAGAGTGAGTGCTTGTGCTGAAGGGGGGAGGGAGTTGGGGAAAGGGCCAAACACTATCCAACTATTAATGTTCCTAATAATAACCTGTAAAGTCTGCAACTGTTTCAGGTTTATATAGAGTACAAAGGACAGGTTTGCAGTAAATTCCAGTAAATCCCCCCCCCCCACTCTTGTTGGTTTTTAATGAAAGCTCTTTTGTTAAACTGCTGTAGTTACATCTCTGCTTGAACCTGGTCTGGTGGAATTCTTGAGAGCGAGAAGCTGAATTCAGACTGCAATTTGTACAATGGACAGCAATGCCTGACTTGGGAGACGTAACACCATCTCCCAGACTCGGTTGAGAGCAGCAATCATAAGTTCATAAGTGATAGGAGCCGAATTAGGCCATTCGGCCCATCAACTCTACTCAGCCATTCAATCATGGCTGATCTATCTCTCCCTCCTAACCCCATTCTCCTGCTGCCTCCTCGTAACACCCGACTCCCGTACTAATCAAGAATCTATCAATCTCTGCCTTAAAAGTATCCACTGACATGGCCACCACAGCCATCTGTGGCAATCGAGTGGCCTCTGTTGCTGGAGACACTAGAAACCGCAGAAGCTGGAATCTTGAGCCAAAAACAAAGTGCTGGAGGAACTCAATGGGTCAGGCATCATCGGTGATGGATATGGACAGATGACGTTTCGGGTTGGAACCCTTCTTCAGACTGATGCAACCTGAAACGTTGTCTGCCCATTTCTCTTCCTCAAATGCTGTCTGAAACTCTAAGTTCCTCCACCACTTTGTTTTTTTCTCTCTGTCACTGGTTCCCGCTTGACAGAGCTAGTATCTGCACCACACAACAAAGCTGAGCTTCAGCACCCCGGTACTGAGGAGGGTGTTCGGACACTAGAGGACATGTTAAGATCCATGCATGTCATCCTTCATGGGCCGCGGAATACACCAATCGGAATAACAATGTATGGTTGTTCTTTCTGATTATTCCCCAATCTAAGTGATGTACTAGGCCTTCAACAAACCAGCAGTTCAGCATTGCATAGGTAATGATTTAGAACAAAGTACACATTTAACAAACTTGTCGAAGAAGCACAAAAATGTATTACCAAAACTAAACTGAGACACCAAGTTCAATAACTATAAAATAATTGACCCTCATAATAACAGAGCAATGTGTTGTGATTAACATTGAAACAATACATTGCAAATGGCGTTGGCAAACCAAAGGATTTTGTTTACACTGGAAGATGACAAATTTAACGTTTTTAATATACATGTTGACTGTCCAATACTGAGGTTTACAAATTATTGTTGGTGATATATCTGCTGACTCCGTGCTTTCAAATGATTTTCCATCCTGCAGTTTTGATGGAACTTTGCTCACTTATTTCTATTTGGTTAACTTTCTCCAGAGAAAAGCTGGATGAAGGAATGTGCTAAGCTTTTCTGTACTGATACTGCTAACAATTACTGCTAGCAGCAATTTCATTAAAATTCAATAAAGTCTAGCTATTAAAATAAAAACAACTATTTAACTACTTTCTATCCCATTGCCATCACTGTTAATTTAAAAAGCTTACTATTTAATAATCAAGGTGCAGCTGTATATAATGGGATTTGGTTCCTTGAAATATTATGTTAAAAACCTATTCATTTAGAGGCAACAGTGTACATGACAAAGGAAGAACTACCTTGTACCTTTCGCTTGTATAAATACAATAAATACCTCCATGACTAGGTCATCTAGCTTCTGGTAAAATAATAAACTTACCAAGCACTAACTTTGTTACCTCCTGAAGATATGTGCAGTCAATAGGACAAACCTTAGTGTTAAATCCAAACACTAATGGTGTCTCTACGTCTTGGGAGAATGTGAGGTTTTATTGTGGGAAAGGTGTTGCAACCCTCGAAGCCTGCTACACGCACTGTTCAGCAAGTTTTGTACAAGCTGGACTGCCGTGAATCAAACCCAGTAAAAGGCTCAAAAGTAACTTTGTGTTGAATTAGTATTAAATATGATATACTTCCAATAGTCTCTGTCCTTTGTTCTTGTGTTCTTTCTGCAGAACAACGCAGGGGGGAGCTCAGACAGGTCAAACAACTACGACTTCTTACATAACCTCCAGTCCAACACTCCACAACCATGGGTGAGCTCTTTGGCATGCACTACTGGCATGGTCCCCTTCACCTCCACTTTACCACTCTCTATTCTGGTTCAACATCACATGGCTTATTCAAAAACAAAGAAAGGACAGGGTTCTGGTCTCAAACATTGTGGGATACCATCAGTGGTATCCAGGAGCATGTGGTGCCCGCCAACACCATCTAATGGAGAGAGCAGTGTGGAACATGAACATGGAAGAGTGTGATCCTATCAAAATCTACGTCAATCCACAGCTGGTGTCAAGTCACCCTAAACTGTTTGGACGAAAATCTTAACAGCATCCATGCCTGACACTATTCCATTGATTCCATTCCTGGTCTTGAGCTTATTCGGCCTTTAAACGCTTCTTTCTACTCAAGTAAGTTTCGTAGAAGAAGCAGCAAAAGAGGAGGAAGTAGCTAAAATACATAATGGAGGACAAGAAGATATTTTCAAAGAAAGAAGGGCACAGGCCCTCTTCCATCCACATGTAAATCAGCACGTTCACCAGCATTCCCATCACCATCTGCATGATCTGGGTGAGGGTGATAAGCATTGCAAACCGGCGTGGGACGTGGAAGCCGGCCGCGCGGAGAGTGTAGTACGAGTACATGAAGGCGTGGACACCGTAGTTCATAGTCATGAACCAGCCACCTCCTGCCACCATGTCTTTGTAGGAGTACCAGGAGTAGAGCAACACCGTGATGTGGTGATACCAGTGCAGGAATATCAGCTTCTGCTTCCGTAGCACGATGAATATTGTGTCACCTGCAAATAGAAGGCATCAGACATTTCAGCATATCTCATAAGGTCATAAGTTCTAGGAGCAGAATTCAGCCATTTAACCCATCAAGTCTACTCCGTCATTCAATTATGGCTGATCTATCTTTCCCTCTCAACCCCATTCTCCTGCCTTCGCCCCATAACCCCTGACACCCTTAGTAGTCAAGAATTTGTCAATCTCTTCCTTAAACATATCCATTGACTTTGCCACAGATTCAACACCGTCTGACTAAATAAATTCCTTTTCATCTCCTTTCTAAAGATACGTCCTTTTTATTCTGAGGCTGTGCCCTCTGGTCCTAGACTCTCCCACTAATGGAAACATCCTCTCCACATTCACTCTATCCAGGCCTTTCACTATTCGGTAAGGTCCCCCCTCATCCTTCTAAATCAGCAGACAGAAGCAGAATATTAATTTTGCTCACAGCCTGGCTTGTGTACTCCTTGCTTTAATGCACCCAGTCCAATTTATCTTACTTTAATAATAGTCTTTGGCAGCTTTTTATCAAAACTCTCAGGCTAATGTTTTTGCACTAATTGCAAAGGAAAATGGTGCAGCACTGTAAATTCAAGGCTTGTCTCACCTTTAAAATAAGTAATTCAATACCAAACTCAGTTCCTTACAGAACAGCAAAATTGGGGGAAGGGAAGTTGGGATAATCCCACGACTTCCAATGGATATTATCCCTCAGACTGCAGATTAAAAACAGGCTGTACTGTTGAGGGAGGTTATTTTTATTTTTAAAAAGATCAAGCTTGCTTGAAGAGATATAATCTTTGACTACAACCTAAGCCCAGAGGTAACTAATCAAGTATGTATGAAGGAACAGCAGATGCTGATTTAAACCGAAGGCAGACACAAAAAACTAAAGTAACTCAGCATCACCTATTCCTTTTCTCCAGAGATGCTGTCTGACCCGCTGAGTTACTCCAGCTTTTTGTGTCTATCTTCGGTATCTAATCAAGTGTAGTTCGTTCATTCTTGCTTGCCAGGAGGGAGGCTTGGGCTGCACGGAATGGGAGGACAATTCTGACAGGACACAACTTCAAATGTTCAAAATTGGAATAAACGTGTTGCAAATAAAACAATTCTTGTGACATTCTTTATCTCACCTAGTTCTGGGGCTTTGCTCAGGACAAATGCATACGCCCAGAATTTGCTCACAGGTCCATTGTAGAAGCTTTGGTCGCACACAGATTGCTTGAAGCCACTGGTATAAAGGACGTGCCACATGTACCATCCTGTTCTGAAAGCACCAAGAATACTGCGGGGAAGAAAAAAAAACTCACCATCATGTCACAGTATTTCAATATAGTCCATTGCCCAGTTCATCTATAATTGGGGATACATGATACACATGGGATAAATTTGTGTGCTACTAACATGTTTAACCTTTTTTGACATTTAATATCATCTCTTTCCCAATGCTCCATCTGAACTTCACAGCCAACTGTATCTTTCTACTGATGCAAGTTTATCAGAAGATACACAGTGGAACTGCTGGATTATAACTGAGTTCAGTAAAGAAACAGCAGATCCAAATTTCCAATCTTTGAGCTGAGGTGTGGTAGATATGTTTCACAATTATATGTCTGGTGGAGTACTTTTAGAGTGTTTTTAATTTAAAATTG
The DNA here is from genome assembly GCF_053455715.1 of Rhinoraja longicauda. NCBI lineage: Eukaryota > Metazoa > Chordata > Chondrichthyes > Rajiformes > Arhynchobatidae > Rhinoraja > Rhinoraja longicauda. The sequence goes on along the minus strand of NC_135987.1, from coordinate 18,699,276 downwards.
ATTTATTCAATGAGATGTCCAACATTGTATCAGTTTATTTTCCATAAAGCTATGTACAAATTAATTGTTCCCCTTACTTCTCATGTTGCAGCCTTATAGAACTTTTGTTAGGCTGCATTTGGAGTAATGTGTGCAGTTCTGGTCACCTCACGACAGGTAGGATGTGGAGGCTTTGGAGAGGGTGCAGAAAAGGTTTACCAGAATGCAGCTTGCTTTAGAGAGTATTAGCTACTGGGAGAAGTCGAACAAACATGGATTGTTTTTTTAATCATCTGAGGCTAAGGGAAGATCTGATAAGATCTGTGCAGGTTTGTTGGGGTAATTGGGTTCTGTAAAATCGCCCTAGTGTGTTGCAAGTGAATGAGAAAGTAGGATAACATAGAACTGGTGTGAACGGGTGATCGATGGTCAGCATGGACACAATGGGCCAAACGGCCTGTTTCCATGCTGTATCTTTCAATCAAAACAAAAGGAGAGAGATGAAAATCAGTGGTCTTGGTGATGCAATAGCATTATGTCCTAATCCTTCTTTTTAACTCAAAAGTGACCTCAGGCAATTTCAGATTGATGACAGAGTGGAGTGGTACTTGTTATGAAAAACAAAGATAACTGGTTCACTATTCCAGCATTTAACTGGGAAAAGAAGCATCCACATTCTCTAGAAAACAACTACTAAGAAACAGGTAGCCGACAAGATTACCTGGTTACTTGGAGAAAACTCATATATTTAATAACTTTTCTAAATTATATTGTGTTCTCCCAGGGCAATGTTTTATTTTTGTTTGGTGGCAACAGGGAATATTGTATTTCACTTCATAGAAAACTCACGAATGAAAGCTTCAAAGAATCAAACAGATAGTTTGGTCATCGCTTGGCACAGCTGAAACAACGTAAAGTCGCTCTGTATGAGTGTGTGCATGTTTAGTTTAGTTTTTTATTATCATATATAGTGCCACATGCATTATCCTCTTCTGCCAGCACCAAGTACACTGTAAAAAGTTTGTGTGTTATCCAGTCAAAGAAAAGACTACATGGATACGATCAACCATGGATGATAACAGGTCCTGTGTGTGTGCGTGTGTTTGTGCCTGTATGTGTATATGTGTATTTGTGCGCGTGTGTGTGTGTGTGTGTGTGTGTGTGTGTCTGTGTGTGCCCAACCTTCAACAGATGTCACAACATTAGCTGGGAAATGTGAGCTATCTTTAGAGGTGCTCTCTGTGAATGGCGTTGCCACGAAAAAATCTTAGCAGAGAGAGAAGCATATTTTGTACAAAGACTTCCGCAAGTTCGAGTGAAGTAAAGCCATGTTTCCAACACTGGTCAGACTGACGGCCAGGGTTGGTACAATATTCACTGAAATATTTGTGCCTGTGTTTAGCCTTTGAATAGACTTGTCAGATCTCATACTCAAGTATGATCCTGACAGTTGGATGCAGATTTGCAAGGAAATGGTAACTCCAATAATTAGCTTCTCTTCACTGACTAATTATGTGTCATGGTAGTCTGAAGAAGGGTCTCGACCCGAAACGTCGCCCATTCCTTCTCTCCTGAGATGCTGCCTGACCTGCTGAGTTACTCCAGCATTTTGTGAATAAATGTCATGGTAGACAGATCAAACTGTAACCTCCTTCTGCCATAGTTACTGTGTTGAGTTATACACATCACTCCATGACACAAAGGAAGGGGCAGCCTTAACTCCACAAACTGCATTTCAAGAGTTTCATAGACTTCACACAAGCAAATACCTCTTCTCACAAGGTTGCAGCCATAATATTAAGAAACATTCTTCTTTAGTGCTCTGAACATGTCTGCTATGAGCCTCTGCCACTTCCAGTATTTCTCAATTGTTATTCACCCGATGCTTCAAAATGACTTGCCATGTGTGGTTTAGTGATTGAATGTAGAACCAGGCCCTTTGGCCCATCAAGTCCGCACTGTCCAGCGATCACGCATACGCTAGTTCTATCCTACACTCTAGGGACAATGTAAAGAAGCCAATTAACCTAAAAACCTGCACGTCTTTGAAATGAGTGAGGAAACTGGCGCACCCGGAGAAAACCCACGAGGTCACGGGGAGAACATACAAACTCCGTACAGACAGCACCCGTAGTCAGAATCGAACTCAGGTCTCTGGTGCTGTAAGGCAGTAGCTCTACCGCTGCGCCAATGTGTCGTCCCTGACCCGCCATGTTGGGATCAATCCACTTCCTCATGACGTTCACGGAACATCAAGCTGTGAATAATTCTCTTGACCTAACACTACGGTCAGCCCAGATGCAAGCTTCAACATGAATGAATTTGCACAATCCATATAAACGACAGCTCGAGGGCCTTGGTTGATTGCAGTCTCGGGTCTGCATTTATGGGTACACTGCCTGTGAAAGGAGTCATTATCCAAAAGGGCTTCAAGCAGTCACTCAAGAGGAATTATAAACAGAGGGAGCAAAATACATTTGCAAATGTCTGAGTCCCGGCCTGATGAAGTGGCTTATTTAACTTGTTAAAGCTCGAGCATTAATTTGCTCTGAAACAGGGATTTTGTTGAACTTTATATCTACAGGTTTTGCAAAGACTTTTTAAAAATCAAATATGGCAAAGGCACATAAACTGAAAATCGCAACTAAGATGGAATGCAAACACAAAATGATGCTGATTTAGTTTAGTTTAGTTAACTTAGAGATACAGCGTGGAAACAGGCCCTTCAGCCCACTGAGTCTGTACCGACCATCAATCCCTGCACATTAACACTATCCTACACACACTGGGGACAATTTACATTTAACGAAGGACAATTTAACAAGATGATGCTGAAACTCTTAAAGAGAAACAGAAAATGTTACAAATAAAGTCACATCACACCAAAACTTGTCCATGCTGTCCTATTTACCAACACTTGATGTCTGTAAAGGCAGACATCAATAAGTAACTTGTGTAGGATAGTGTTAATGTACGGGGATCACTGGGCGGCACGGACTTGGAGGGCCGAAAAGGCCTGTTTCCGGCTGTAGATATATGATGATATGATATGATGATCGAGGAAAAACTGTAGTTAATGATCAAACGGTGGAGAGGTCATGAACTGCTGGGCTACAGTAATCCCTGTCCTCCTGAGACCTAGTCTATCTGCAATAGGGACCTCTAAGCACTGAAAAGATACCATTAGCATTGTCCCTGCAAAAGTCTTTTCAAATCCATGGGTGGGAAAAGAAACCAACGTCAGCATCTAATACCAAACCAATATCCCCCAGCCTTCAGGCTCTGATTACATTCAGTGGTTCAATATATAGTATAAGAAAATAACTGCAGATGCTGGTACGAATCGAAGGTATTTATTCACAAAATGCTGGAGTAACTCAGCATGTCTCACGTGCATGTTATCAGATCCCCAAAAGAGACAATCTCAGCCAAGCTCTGTCCTGGGAAGAGATTATCATGAAGACAAAGGGAAAGATACAATGCTCAATGTCCTCTTGAAAGCACACTGCCAGGGGTTGTGGTGAAAGCAGATACAAAATTCATGTTTAAGAGGAATGAATCTCACAAAATAAGAAAGGGAACAGAGTGCAGAATATTGTATGACACACAGAAGGAGCATATAAAAAAGTGCAAGGTAAGCAACTAGGTAGATTGGGAGATCGGGAATATATCCTTAGCATACGAATGGTCCAGTCAACAGTCTGATACAAAAAAAAGTGCAAGGGCTGAAATGGGGTAGATTGGGAGATCGACAAATCAGCCTAAGCATATGAGTAGTCCATTAGTAATAATCTAATAACAGTGGGAAGGAAACTATTCTTAAATTTGGTACTGCGTGATTTCAGACGTTTTGTACCTTCTGCAGTCAAGAGAAGTGAGGAGAATCAGCTCGAGTGTGGTCCTGACCTCCCATCTACCTCATTGGAGACCTTTGCACTATCTTCAATTGGACTTAATCGGATTTCAATGTGGTATCTTTGTAGAACTTTTGTACCCTTTATCTTTTGTCTGTGCACTGTGGAAGGCTTGATTTGAATCATGTGTCATCTTTTCTTTGACCGGATAGCACACAAACAAAAGCTTTTCACTGTACCTCTGTGCACACGACAATGATAAATAAAGCTGAACTAACTTAAAAGAATGACCGTGGTGTGAGCGGTCCTTGATTGTGTTGGCTACTTTCCCAAGGCAGAGTGAAGTGTAAATGGATGGGGAGGGGGAAGGGGGTGGAGATTGCATGATAGACGGGGCTGCAATTTAGTTTATAGTTATGTTTAGGGATGCAGTACAGAAACAGGCTCTTCGGCCCACCGAGTCGGCGCCAACCAGCGATCTAACACTTTCACTACAAACTAGGGACAATTTACAATTTTACCAAGCCAATTAGCCTACAAACCTGTACGTCTTTGGAGTGTGGGAGGAAACCGGAGCACCCAGAGAAAACCCATGCAATTTTTGTGGTCCTGGGCAAAGGAGCAGTCATGCCAAACTGTGGTGCATCTGGACAAGATGCTTTCTACATTGCATCTGTGGAGATTGGTAAGAGTCTCGAGACATGATGAACATCCTCTAGTGAGCCTCTGGAATGCGGGCGAGTGATAAGATATAGGAGAATCTGACAGGTATGTGGGGAAAAATAAAAATGGGATTGGTGTAGGATTAGTATAAATTCATAAATGATAGGAGCAGAACTAGGCCATTCAGCCCATCAAGTCTACTCTGCCATTCACTCATGGCTGATCTATCTTTTCCTCTCAACCCCAATCAAGAATTTATCCTTCTCTGCCTTAAAAACATCCATTGAGTTGGCCTCCACAGTCTTCTGTGGCAATGAATTCCACAGATTCACCACCCTCTGACTAAAGAAATCCCTCCTCATCTCTTTCCTCAAGGAACGTCCTTTAATTCTGAGGCTATGGCCTCATACAAGGTACAGGGGAGCTTGATGGTGGATGTGGATACATGCCATCATGCTGTTCGACTCTGTGACTCTAGCTGGCACTTGTAAGTCAAAGTGTGTCTGTCACTATGTGTTTATCATTCTAGACATTGTCACCCTGAATTACATCAGGACAGACTAATATTCTGTTGCTTTCCGTGTGGCTACAGGAACAAAAGTGTCAGGTGGCCTGCTACTGGGATTTCTATACTATATTTAGGATCGCAGCATCTTAACCTAAAAATCTTTGTGGAACAGCTGCATTAACATGCAGAGAAAACAAATCACAAACGCTCCATCCATCCAAATCCAAATCTTTTCTATTGCAATTTAATTATGTTCGTAAGACATTAAAGCAGAAATAGGACATTCAGCCCAACGAGTCTGCTCTGGCCTTTGATCATGGCTGATCTATTTTACCCTCTCAACCACATTCTCCTGCCTTCTCCCCATAACTGACACCCATACTAATCAAGAACGCTCTTCCAATCATTAAAGACATTCTTGCCATAGAGGAAGTACAGAGAAGGTTCACCAGATTGATTCCTGGGATGGCAGGACTTTCATATGAAGAGAGACTGGATAGACTCGGCTTATACTCGCTGGAATTTATAAGATTGAGGGGGATCTTATAGAAACTTACAAAATTCTTAAGGGGTTGGACAGGCTAGATGGAGGAAGATTGTTCCCGATGTTGGGGAAGTCCAGAACAAGGGGTCACAGTTTAAGGATAAGGGGGAAGTCTTTTAGGACCGAGATGAGAAAGTTTTTTTTCACACAGAGTGGTGAATCTGTGGAATTCTCTGCCACAGAAGGTAGTTGAGGCCAGTTCATTGGCTATATTTAAGAGGGAGTTAGATGTGGCCCTTGTGGCTAAAGGGATCAGGGGGTATGGAGAGAAGGCAGGTACGGGATACTGAGTTGGATGATCAGCCATGATCATATTGAATGGCGGTGCAGGCTCGAAGGGCCGAATGGCCTACTCCTGCACATATTTTCTATGCTTCTATGTTTCTATTAGGATCTGCAACTGTGGTGGTATTTATTTAACAGACCAGTTCAACTAAAGCACTGAAATGTTTACTTCTCTTCACAGATACTGCCTGACCTGCTGAGTATTTGCAGCATTTTCTGGGTTTTTTTCCCAGTTTCCCAGCATCAGCCGTTCTGCTGTTATTTTTATTTAGCAGGAACCATATTACCTGTGTAGGAAAGAACTGCAGATGCTGGTTTAAACCGAAGATAGACACAAAATGCTGGAGTATCTCAGCGCGACAGGCAGCATCTCTGGAGAGAAGGAACGAGTGATGCTTCGGGTTGAGAAGAAGGGTCTCGACCCGAAACGTCACCCATTCCTTCTATCCAGAGATGCTGCCTGTCGCGTGAGATACTCCAGCATTTTGTGTCTACCATATTACATGTTTCTTTTTGACATAAAACTGGATATTGTAGGATAATTTACCACAAGGTCCATAAATTGAAAGTGTTCTCTTTTGCAGTGTCTGAATGTGTTGTAGATGCTTTGAGCCAACGTTTGTTCATGTCAGCTTTAGGTGGTGAAAGGTTAATCTCACAAATGCATTCTGTCAAAGTGTAATTAGATTTTACAAGGTCTGGTGTTTGAATAGGGATTCACATTACATTGGGGATTGGCCAGAGAGAAAATGCTAATTAAAATGTTGGTAATAGTAAAACAACAATATTGCTGTCAATAAAATCGAGCTCTGTTGCTTATATCCTTCAGAACAAGAGAAAGGTAAATCCTGAACCAACAAATACCATTTCCGCCCTCTCTTGAAAATATCAGTTTATATGTTGCTGCCTGCTGTTGAAAATGTTCACCTTTGGCTTATTTTTATAACAGGCCAGCATTTGCAGAATCTCTCAAGTGCTGACATAGATGCAACCTCTTGCAAATGTAACACGTTCTGTAACTTGTTTCTCATCCATTGCAACTGAAGCATGCAGTCTTCATGAAAAAATGGAATTGGTGCTGCACAGAGGGAGGCCATTTGACCCCTTGAAGCCATGCTGGCTCTATACAAGAGCATCCCAGCTAGTCAACCGCTCCCATTTTCTCTACACAGCCCTGCCGAGTTTAGTTTAGAGATACAGCACAGAAACAGGCCCTTCGCCCCATCGAGTCCACCAGCAATCCCCGCACACTAACACTATCCTGCACACACTGGGGACAATTTACAATTATACCAAGCCAATTAGCCCACAATTCTGCAAATCTTTGGAATGCGGGAGGAAACTAGGGCTCCCGTCAGAAAACCCATGCCGGTCACGGGAAGAACATACAAACTACAGACAAGCACCTGTAGTCGGGATGGAACCCGGGTCTCTGGCGCTGTAAGGCAGCAACTCTACCGTTGCACCAGTGTCTCTCAAGTGTTTATTCAATTCTCATTTGAGTGCTGAAACTGAATCTTATTCCACTGCTCTCCCTGTAGTACATTCCCAAGTGCTTTCATTTGCTTAGTTGTTAAGTTTATTTTTGGTGAAATTATCTATTTTTTATCATATCAATTCCGTACGACAATCCAGCTATGATAATTCCTTGAAGCTAATCAAGGGCTAGTGTAGAGCAAACTGCGTGTGTTTGTGCAATATTTATAAAGGCAGACAAATGAAGTGGAATGTGAAACTAGTCCGGCGTATAATTAGTTTGTGATTATCATCCATTGTGAAGCAGAAACAATCACTTGAGAATGCCCACACACTAATAATTTAATGCCCAGTTCAAATGTCAGACTGAATTGTTAACTTCATGTTCGCATGTTACCTGAGACCCAAGAGAGTGTTATTTTCCTGCAAGATTTGATGAACTATTCTGTTATCACGTAGGAGATTTAATGAAACATTGGCGCTCTGTGTTAGTTCTCCAATGCTGTATGCCAATGTGTTACAGATAATACTTTTCTCCAAGGTTTGTGTTTAACACCTATCCATAACTTCCCTTGAGACATTTTTGAGTTATTTTATTAATTTATAGCATATTTATTACAAGTGTCAACCTTTTCAACAGTTACTGGACCACACATAGAATATCTCTCATCCTGAAAATTGCTAGTTCCATCGCAGAAATTATTAGAATGAACTGGTTTCATGAAATGCAATCACATCTCTCAGCAAAACTCTTAGGTGATCTCCCCACACTTTGCTCAAGAGTTGAATCCCAACTTCTCATCCCATGGGACATTTCCTGATCTTGCTGCTGCCCAAGTTAGAATAGATACTTATTTGTGCAATGTTGACTTATCGAGTGTTGGGAGTTGACCAATTCCACACAAACCTCTTGGTACATTACTCCCACTCCATAATGTTGGTGTGGTTTCTCCATCCTCCAGATCACCCAGATGTCAACAATAGTGCAGTCCAAATTTTGTCTCCAGCACCATTTTCAACCTAGGTGGCCTAAATAATGACAAGCACTGTTCACTCACAGAAGGAGTAACTTTTGATAACACATAAAACTCAAAAGTAAGTGTCTACACTCTCCCATTACTGGAATCATCCTTTCCACATCCACGCTATCTAGGCCTTTCATTATTATAGACAATAGACAATAGGTGCAGGAGTAGGCCATTCGGCCCTTCGAGCCAGCACTGCCATTCAATGTGATCATGGCTGATCATTCTCAATCAGTACCCCGTTCCTGCTTTCTCCCCATACCCCCTGACTCCGCTATCCTTAAGAGCTCTATCTAGCTCTCTCTTGAATGTATTCAGAGAATTGGCCTCCACTGCCTTCTGAGGCAGAGAATTCCATAGATTCACAACTCTCTGACTGAAAAAGTTTTTCCTCATCTCTGTTCTAAATGGCTTACCCCTTATTCTTAAACTGTGGCTCCTGGTTCTGGACTCCCCCAACATTGGGAACATGTTTCCTGCCTCTAATTTGTCCAACCTCTTAATAATCTTATACGTTTCGATAAGATCCCCTCTCATCCTTCTAAATTCCAGTGGAAACAAGCCTAGTCGCTCCAGTCTTTCAACATATGACAGTCCCGCCATTCCGGGAATTAACCTAGTAAACCTAAGCTGCACGCCCTCAATAGCAAGAATATCCTTCCTCAAATTTGGAGACCAAAACTGCACACAGTACTCCAGGTGCGGTCTCACTAGGGCCCTGTACAACTGCAGAAGGACCTCTTTGCTCCTATACTCAACTCCTCTTGTTATGAAGGCCAACATTCCATTGGCTTTCTTCACTGCCTGCTGTACCTGCATGCTTCCTTTCAGTGACTGATGCACTAGGACACCCAGATCACATTGTACGTCCCCTTTTCCTAACTTGACACCATTCAGATAATAATCTGCCTTCCTATTCTTACCACCAAAGTGGATAACCTCACACTTATCCACATTAAACTGCATCTGCCATGCATCCGCCCACTCACACACAGTTCTGCAGTTTTCAGTGAGATCTCCCCCTCATCCTTCTAAACTCCAGCAAGTACAGGCCCAGAGCCATTAAACGCTCCTCATACATTAACCCACTCATCCCCTGGATCATTCTCATAAACCTCCTCTGGAGCCTCTCCAATGCCAGCACATCCTTTCTCAGATGTGGGGCCTAAAACCGCTCACAATATTCCAAATGTGGCCTCACCACATAAAGCGTCAGCCTTATAAAGCATCAGCATTATATACTTGCTCATTATATCAGGCCCACCAGAAACAGATCCATTATTCATCCATTAAAGGGTGGCACGGTGGTGCAGTGGTAGAGTTGCTGCCTTTCACTGCCAGAGACCTAGGTTCGATCCTGACTACGGGTGCTGTCTGTACAGAGTTTATATGTTCTCCCCGTGACCCAGGAGCTCCGGTTTCCTCCCACACTCCAAAGATGTTCAGGTTTGTAGGTTAATTGGCTTGGATATATTGTAAATTGTCCCGAGTGTGTGTAGGGTAGTATTAATGTGTGGGGAGCGCTGGTCGGTGCAGACTCGTTGGGACGAAGGACCTGTTTCCACGGTGTATCTCTAAACTAAACTATAAATAAACGATTCCCCGTTCTAACCCCAACAATCCATGTGGAAGTGTGAATGAAGAATGTCGGTGATATTGTGTGCTTGTATCTTTAAGTGCTGGCTGAAATGTTTGCAGCTGCAAGTCTAAGCACTGACAGGAGTGAGAAAATCAACCAGTGTTAATGAAGTTCAATCTTTCAAAGAGTTTTTAAAGCATAATTAGGGAGTCAAGAAAACAGCAAAGAAATGAACTCCCGGGTCTCTCTAATTTCACATTTGATTTTGCCTCAACATCCTCATTTCCCTCTGAATTTCCGAGGTTGGAAGTTCAATGGAAAAAGAGTTCAAACGTTCACACATCACAATCCAGGGGCAGGTGAACAAGCGATCGGAAAATGCCACAAAAACATCAGTCACTCACCTGAATAAAGCGAGGCTCAGAGACCACAAGACTAATGGTTTTCGCAGCTCAAACTTACTTCTCTCTCTCATGTAATACTGCCCGGCAAAGATCAATGCAGCGTAAACTGCAGAAAACAGGAACGACTTGTTCCTATTGAGAAAGGGGAAGAGACAGTCATTAATGCTAGATTGCTATACTTCACACACAGCATTAACACACATGCTAGGCTTGCATCTGGTGGAGTTCAGAAGCATTGGAGTCACTTGCTTGAAATACATATGATCCTGATCGGTCCTGTCAGGTTGGAGAGGACATTTCCACTTTTGGGAGAGTCTAAAATTAAGGTTCATTGCTTAAAAATATTGGAGACAGAGACAGAGGTGGATATCTTTTTCTTTGAAAGGACCATGAACTCTTTCCCTCAAAGAGTGACAAAAGCATAACCTCTGAATATTTTTGAAGATGTGGACGGGAAAGAAATGTTTAGAGGGATATGGGCCAAACATGGCCAATGGGTCTAGCACAGGTGGGGGACTGTGGTCGACATGGGTAGAGTGGATGGAGGAGCATGTTTCTGGTGCTCTATGACTATGACATGGGCAGGTAAATCCTAAAGAGACAGAAGGTTACCAGATATAGGTGGGAATATGGTACTATCAGATCAGTCGTGATCTCATTGAATGACAGAGCAGACTTGAGGGGCCGAATGGCCTGAACCTGCTAATTCGCATGTTGTCCATCTAAACTACAAATAGCTAGCATGTTAATTTCCAAACTGCACCACTCAATTTGTTTTGACTGCAGTATGCAGGTTTATATACTCAAGGAGATACAAGAACACCATTAGTCAAGGACTGAATCAGCATAATCTGCAGCCTCAGATTCCCCAGCTCCCCTTGTCCTGTCTCGTCTGATCTCAGCTCAGCTGCTGATCACAGCTATTGTGTTACAGTGAGGTGGAGATATGACCAGAACATCGTGCTCTAATTGTACAAAGATCAAAGCCGTCTCGTCAAGGATAAAAGGGCAAATCTGATTCATCATAAAACATGACTGTTTCCCTATATTTGAGCAATGCATTCAAATCTTTAGAAAATAATGTACTTTAAAATAAAAAATAGGCCCTTTCATTTTCCCTTACTTAACTGAGTTGACGAAGATAGGTAATTAAAACATAATTAAACATCGCATTATGTAAGTGACCATAATCAGTGTTTTAATGGTTTTAGAGTATTACAGAATCACGTCTGCCAGAGATTTCCTTCAATTTTGGAGCGATAACCAACAAGAGGGGTTTGGCATCAAGAGAACTAGAGAAGAAATAAACAATATTGTCACGCTGGTGAATTAAACTGCAGGCCACTCTGTCCATTCAGTATGAGGTGTACTGCTCAGCATTCTGCCAGTGCAGCAATAACGTTGGTAAGGAAAGTAAATACCTCGGGTTTTCCTGGATGAATCAAATTCAGTGAAACATTAGGGGCGGCACAGTGGTGCAGCAGTCCAGTTGCTGCCTTGGACCTGGGTTCGGTCCTGACTACAGGTGCTGTCTGTACGGAGTTGGTTCGTTCTCCCTGTGACAGCATGGGATTTCCCAGGTGCTCCGGTTTCCTCCCACATTCCAAAGACATGCAGATTTGTAGGTTAATTGGTTCCTGTAAATTATCCCAAGTGTGTTGGCTAGAACTAGTGTACGGGTGATCGCTGGTCGGTATGGACTCAGTGGGCCGAAGGGCCTGTTTCCACCCTGTATCCCTGAACTAAACTAATTCAATGCTCAATTATCTTAAAATGTTATATCTTTTAACAAGCCATTAATTCATGAGTATTGGTTCAATCCCAGTCATCCAGAGCACAATGAAATATAATGTTATTTCTATTAACCTTTGTAAAACTGCACAGTAGAACAAAACCATGTGTCTTCGTGTCATGGAACCTAGAGCTCAGATAGTGCCATACTCCTCAACATTAATATTTGATCTAAATAAGAAGTGATGTGTAGACATAAGAAACAGGAGATGAATGAATGAATGAATAAGTTTATGAATAATTTTATTGGCCAAGTATGCATATACAAGGAATGTGTGCTCAATTTGTGTGCTCCGCTCACAAATGACAACACAAACATACAGTTAACAATTAAGAATAAAGCATAACGACATCAAAACAATAAGGATACAACATTACGGTCTAAACATGAGGGTGAAAATAAACCAGAGCAAAAAAAAGACTACAGACTTTTGTTATTGGGTAGAACTATCACTCGTGGAAAAAAGCTGTTTTGATGTCTGGCTGTGGCTGCTTTGACAGTCCGGAGTCGCCTTCCAGAGGGAAGTGCTTTGGAGAGTTTGTGGCCAGGGTGAGAGGGGTCAGAGATGATCTTGCCCGCTTGCTTCCTGGCCCTTGCAGTGTACAGTTCGTCAATGGGGGGAAGGTTGCAGCCAACAACCTTCTCAGCTGGAATCTTGAGTAAAACACAAAGTACTTGAGGAACTTAGCGAGCCAGGCAGCTCCTGTGGAGGTGCCTATCCATTCAATAGGCAATGTTTCGGGTCGGGACCTTTCTTCAGACTGGAAGTGTGGTGTAGAAGGTGAAATATAAGACTAACTCCTAAGGTTCAGACTTATTGACTGTTTACAAATTAAAACTGCATTAGTGCACCAGGGACTAATGCCTCTTGTCCAACTTGCCACTGAAGCTCCCTTCACTACCGGTCCATGCCCAATCCCCAGTTCCAGATATTTAGTTTCGTTTTAGTTGAGAGAAGCAGGCCCTTTGGCCCATCGAGTCCATACCGACAAACGATCCCCACACATTAACACCATCCTACACACACTAGGGACAATTTACATTCTCCCAAGCCAATTTACTGACATACCTGTACGTCTTTGGAGTGTGGGAGGAAACTGAAGATCTCGGAAAAAACCCACGCTGACACGGGGAGAACGTACAAACTCTGTACAGACAGAACCCGCAGTCGGGATCGCACCCGGGTCTCTGGCACAGCAAACGCTGCAAGGCAACAACTCTACCGCTGCGCCACCACCATGGGGCAGGAATATTTCTCGTGCAGGAATCCCTCATATAAATGGGACAAGAACTCACTTCCCACTGTCATCCCCAGTGCCATTCCCACAGCCACACTCAGTGCTCGGGAGTAGTGTGGGCCTTGGTGGCCAACTGCAGCTTGGACTTTGAAAATGGTGCAAAAACCTTTGTATATGGTCTCAGTGGGCTGTTTCCATACATTCTGTACTTAATGGGGGATGGTACCTATGTGTGGCAATAATCTTACGAATCTATATGCGAAAAAATAATTCCATGGTACCTTGGTACACGTGATAATAAAGAACCACTCAACTATTGAACTGTTGTACATAAATGAAAACTGTGCAACAAGTGAACATCCAATCTTCTGACCTGAGGATGATTGAAGCAATGATGGTCGAAGATGGTCAAGCCTCAGACACTGCTCTGTGGCAGTGACTTCCTGAGATTGCCCAAGGTTTACTGCGGGATCACTGGCGAGAGGTCAGTATGTTACAGTTTGCACAAGAGTGCAATATTTCCTGATGCAAAAACGCAAGCTTTCCACTTCTATCAGTCCTGACTCTCCATCGTCCGTGAAAGCAGGGACATGAATCAAGAAGCTTCAGGTTTAGAAGTGGAAGGGGCAATCATTAAACATCAGACGCTGCTTATTTTGCGGTTTATTGCTGAATCTGTAATTAATCATGGTGATATGTGGAAGCTAATCGCTCACAGAGTTTTAGTTTAGTTTAGTTTAGAGATACAGGCCGTTCGGCCCACCGGGTCAGCACCGACAAACGATCCCCACACACTAACACTATCCTACACACACAAGGGACAATTTACAATTTTACCGAAGCCAATTAACCTACAAACCTGTCCGTCTTTGGAGTGTGGGGGGAAATAGAAGATCCAGGAGCAGACCGCACGCAGGTCATGGGGAGAACGTACAAACTCCGTGCAGACAGCAACCGTGGACAGGACTGAACCACGGTCTCTGGCTCTGTGAGGCAGCAACTCTACCTCTGTGACAATTTATATTTATACCAAGCCAATTAACCTGCAAACCTGTACGTCGTTGGAGTTCTGGTGCGCGGGAGACGATGAGTCCCTGCCTCAGTCACTGGCAATCGATGGGAATCTTACTCCATTCACTGGTTGTTTCAAGGATTGTCCTCACCCACTCTGACTGCACCCGGTTGGCCCTCTAAGTATAAGTTGGATCAGGATCAGCTGTGGGACTTGGGCATGGCCAATGAAGTGATCATCTATCACATTGCTTGGGAGATGTGAATCTCTCACATTGCTGGGGAGATGTGAAAGTCTTTCTTTGGGCAGTGAGTGGTGATAGCTTGGGAATGGCAACCTAGGAGAGTGGCGGGAATGGAGACTATCGAAGATTTCAAAGGAAATCCATCAGTGCTTGAGGGAGATAAAGAAGCAGGGCTCTCTCTCCTGAGAGTGGGAAATAATAGACTGGATTGTGCTGCAGTGACCCAATATGGCTTCAAGGGGTCAAATGACCTCCTTCCATGCCATTATGATTTTACCACAGTATAGGCAAAATAAAACACACTAATTAAACAAATCATTCTCACACTAATCAAATAAGAGTGTAAGCAAAACAAAAACTGCTGAAGGAACTCAGAGGGTCAGACGGCATCCGTGCAAGGAATGGATAGACAATGTTTTGGGTCGGGACATTTCTTCAGAATGCTGCCTGCTCTGCAGTCTGAGAGGGATCCTGACTTGGAATGCTGGCTGTTGGTTTCCCTCCACAGATGCTGTCTGACCTGCTGAAGGCCTCCAGTATTTTATTTCGCTCAAGATTCCAGCATCTGCAGTCTCTAGTGACGCCATCAGGCACAGCAGAACAGGTAAGGGAAGCAGAAACACCAATACATTCATGGCATCAATTCTTGCCTTTAAAAGGCACATAAGATGCTAGAGGCAAAATGGGTTCCATGAAGCGCTGACTGTGCTTCTATCCTTTCAGCGGGGTAATCATGCAGTGAGTGACCATCTCCAGGGACAGTGTGAGCATCTGCCATCAAGCCTGATGATGCTTGGCGCTGCTCACAATGAATCTTCCACTGCTGACCTTCTAAGCAAATTCTGCTGATGGTCTATCTTCTGTTCTTAGCTGAAATGTTTGCCAAAAGATATAGGCCAAATGCAGGCAGGTAGGATTAGTGTAGATGGGGCATGTTGGTTGGAGTGGGCGAGTTGGGCCGAAGGACCTGTTTCCACATTGTATGGCTCTATGACTAAGTCGCTCGTCACTTTAATTTCATGCTTCATGTATTTTGTGTTTTTATGACTGTTGGCAGGTCAATTTCCCTCCTGGGATAAATAAAGTTCTATGGTATCGAATCATATTGTATAAAGATCAATTTTCAGGTAGTTTTTCACAGAATGGGAGAATCACTGGCAAGGTGGCATTCATGATCCATCTCTGACAGGGAACTTGCTGGGCCATTTCAGCGGGCAGTTAAGAGTTAACCATATTGGATGCTTTCGATTCACACATCAGCCAGATCAGCTCTGGATGGTAGATTCCTTCCCCGAAGAACATTTGTGGAAAGGTGGTCTTTTATGACAATCCCAGTGCTTCCTTGTAGACAAAATGGTGCCGGTATGCACAATGAATATACATACGTGTAACATGGTTGAAAAACTAATGATGATCTTTACATTTTCATATTTTGCTTGGGCAGCTTACACCCCAGCGGTATGAACATGAACTTCACGTAACCCTTGCTTTCCCTCTACCTCCATCCCCTCCCCCTTCCCAGTTCTCCGACCAGTCTTTCCTGTCTCCGACTACATTTTATCTGTTTGCGTTGTTGTTACCTTCTCCCAACTAACAATGATCTATTCCACATTTTCCTTGATCTCCATTCCCTTTGTCCTGTTTTCACACCTTACGCTTCCTTGTCTATACGCTTCCTTATCTATGTACCGCCCTTTCCCCTGACATCAGTCTGAAGAAGGGTCTCGACCCGAAACGTCACCCATTCCTTCTCTCCAGAGGTCCCGCTGAATTACTCCAGCATTTGGTGTCTGTCTTTGATTTTACATTTTCAAAGGTGCCCATGTACCGTCCTGACACGTACCATCACAAATCATGGTCAGTGTTAGATACCAGCATAATATTCAGTTAAGAACAAACACTCTCCATGCAAGAACAATTTTTTTCTCACACCTCCTCGTATTTTACAATACAATACAATACAATACAATATATCTTTATTGTCATTGTACAAGGGGTACAACGAGATTGGGAATGCGCCTCCCATACGATGCAATAAATTAATCAGCTAGTCAGTATTAATTTAAAACAACTCAATGAAACAAATTGTAACAGTTTTAAAACAGAATAAAGTGCAAGTAGATCTGTGCCGGATCACTGTGCGATGTGACCATCCGGCTCAGCAGGACCGGTTCATAGCAGCTATGGCCCTAGAGATGAAGCTGTTCCTGAGTCTGGAGGTGCGGGCGTAGAAGGCCTTGTATCGTCTGCCCGATGGTAGAAGTTCGAACAGACTGTTGCAGGGGTGTGAAGAGTCTTTGTGGATGCTAGTGGTTTTTCTGAGGCATCGTGTGTTGTAGATGCCCTCCAAGGCTGGTAGCTGTGTTCCGATGGTCCTCTGAGCTCTATGGACTACCCGCTGAAGAGCTTTCCTCTCTGCCTCCGTGCACCTAAATCTCTGTCTTCCCCTGTCCTACCCTGCACCCAAACCCAATCCTTGAAGATCCACCTACCAACTCCGCCATCAACCTTGTTTGCTTGCACGGAGTGCTGGTAAGTAGGATGAATATTGACAGATGCTTGATGGTTGGCATGGCCATGGTAGGCTGTAGGGCCTGTTTCTGTGTTGTATGACACCATCTTTTTTGAATGGCTGAAGATTACTATGCTTCATAATTCTATTGCAATTCCCGCACAAAACTATAAACAATAGGTGTAGGAACGAACTGCTGATGCTGGTTTAAACCGAAGATAAACACAAAAAGCTGGAGTAACTCAGCGGGTCAGACAGAATCTCTGGATAAAAGGATAAAAGGTATAGGTGACGTTTCGGGTGAGATCCTTCTTCAGGCTCGATCTGAAATGTCACCTATTCATTTTCTCTAGAGATGCTGTCTGACCCGCTGAGTTACTCCAGCTTTTTGTATATTTGGTGCACATCAACTCTTCACTGTTATTGGGCTAGTTTCAAAAATTACTGCTTTAAAAGCAAGGTTCAACTGCAAAGCTGAACTTAACATCAGGTCAAGTGAGAGATTCAAATGAGGAAGCCTCTAAAATTAAGACAAATCAATTTGGCATTGACAGGCAACCAGTCCTGACCTGAAACATTAACCATTTTTCTCTCTCCGCAAAAGCTACCTAACCTGCTAAGTATTTCCGGCATTTTCCATGTTATTTTTCACATTAACAGGTATAATTTGAAAGATTGTTCATGATATATGAGCAGAATTAGGCCATTCGGCCCATCGAGTCTACTCCGCCATTCAATCATGGCTGATCTATCTTTCCCTCTCAATCCCATTCTCCTGCCTTCTCCCCATAACCCCTGACACCCGTATTAATCAAGAATCTGTCAATCTCCGATTGTGAATAAATCTTTCTCCAAAGTAATTATTGGGGAGTCTACAATGAACGCAGATATCTTGTGCATGAGGCAGACGTTGGGCTAAGGGGGAAGTCCAAGACAATCTATGCAGATCTATACATTTTAGTATTTTAAAATCAAGTTATTCACAGACTGCAAATTCAATGCTTTTCTCTTGTGACCCATTTTCAGCTGTAATCACATCTTATCATTCTTATTCTTAAATATATCAAGGAATAATTGTTAAATTGGCTTCCTTTAAAATTTAATTTTAAGTCAATGTCCGATTTATGCATGGCATATTTTGCTTTTATTGAAATGACAAATGGAGGTGCAGGGAAGGTAAAATGGCTCAAAATGAAAACAATTACTGTTGAAATCTGCAAATATACCTCAAGAGCCGACCCTGATGCCTGGTCCTTACACAAAGAGGGAGTTTAGAAACATAGAAACATAGAAAATAGGTGCAGGAGTAGGCCATTCGGCCCTTTGAGCCTGCACCGCCATTCAATATGATCATGGCTGATCATCCAACTCAGTATCCCGTACCTGCCTTCATACCCCCTGATCCCTTTAGCCACAAGGGCCACATCTAACTCCCTCCTAAATCGAGCCAATGAACTGGCCTCAACTATCTTCTGTGGCAGAGAATTCCACAGATTTACCACTCTCTGTGTGAAAAAAAACTTTCTCATCTCGGTCCTAAAAGACTTCCCCCTTATCCTAAAACTGTGACCCCTTGTTCTGGACTTCCCCAACATCGGGAACAATCTTCCTGCATCTAGCCTGTCCAACCCCTTAAGAATTTTGTAAGTTTCTATAAGATCCTCCCTCAATCTTCTAAATTCCAGCGAGAGTTTGTAGGACAATGAAAGATAAAACATCAAGAGGGTGGTAGATGTATGGACCGAGCTGCCAGAGGAGGTAGTTGAGACGGGTGCTATCACAATGTTTAAAAAACATTTGTCGTCCTGCTTAGTTTCACCGTTTCCTCGTTATTACCTTTTCCACTGGTATCACTCGTTATCATCTTCCGCATAGCCAACAACGGACCATTGTGGGCTCTACCTTTCCTTGATCATTGCTGGCTTTGTATTTGTTCTTTTTCATACCTTTCATTCATTTGTTCTTTGTACCTTGTTATACTTCTAGTTTCCCCACTCCTCTGACTTTCAGTCCGAAGAAAGGTCTCGACCCAAAATGCCATCTATACCTTTCCTCTAGAGATGCTGCTTGACCCGTTGAGTTACTCCAGCATTGTGTGTCTATCTTCAGTGTTTCAACCAACATCTGCAGTTCATTCCTACACATTTGGACAGGTACATGGATGGGATAGGTTTAGTGGGATATGGGCCAAATGCAGGCAGGTGTGTCTAGTGCAGTTGGTGGGGCAGATTGGACCCAAGGGCTTGTTTCCACATTGAATGACTGTGACTCTAAGAGTTTCAACTGTTCCTGACTATTCTTCAAAGCAATGGATTGCCTGGTAAATGTCACAAATGTCACATCAATGCATGGAACTGACATTGACATTCAATGCTGATATACAAATAAACCCATAACATCAAGGCTACAATAATATCTGGCATACCGTTTACTGATATATCCCTTTTCTTTTCATAAACGTTACCTCTTGCCAAGATTGTGCCAATCAAGAGTCATAGATTAATGCAGCATTATCCTTGAACTCTTGCTGCTGCCCTTTATAAAGCCTCCCACTTGCTAGACGCCCATTTACTTGCAAACAGTTTCTACAACTTCCCGCCTAACGCCTCCAAAATTGTCCTTGCCCCAATGTAGGACATGTCCTATTTCTCTCCATTACTATTTAAAAACTAATAAGAGTCATAGAGCTTGGAAATAGGCCCTTCGGCCCAAATTGCTCACACCGCCCAACATGTCCCATTACACTAGTCCCACCTGCCTGTGTTTATCCCACATCCCTCTAAACATGTCCTATCCATGTACATGTCTAATTGTTTCTTAAACGTTCCAATAGCCCCTGCCTCAACTACATCTTCTGGTAGCTCGTTCCATACACCCATCACTCTTTGTGTGAAAGAGTTACCCCTCAGATTCCTATTAAATCCTTCCCATTTAACCTTAAACCTATGTCCTCTGGTTCTCAATTCCCCTTCTATCGTCGAGACTCTACCCGATCTATTCCTCTCATGAATTTACACACCTCTATTAGATCACCTCTCATCCTTCTGTGCTCCATGCCTGTGGAGTCCAAGCCTGCTCAACCTCTCTCTATAGCCCAGACCTTCGAGGCCTGGCCACATCCTCGTACTCTTTCCAACTTGACGACAGAACTAGTAGAATGATGGTCATTGGTTCCAACCTGCTCCCCCACTGACACTTCAGTGACTTGGTCATCCATCCAGCAGTCTCCAAAGAAGGCATGGTCACAGGGAAACCCTGCACTGTCTGCCTACTCCCTCTACCTGTGCTGTTGATCTCCCAGCTGCAGCCTGCACCCAGTGGTGACCACCTCACTGAAACTCCTATCTACGATGCTCACAAACGACGCCACACAAACAAAAGCTTTTCACTGAACCTATGTATACGTGCCAATAATAGACTAAACTAAACCATACTGACCATCTATTTCCCACTGGCCATTCATTTCAGTCTATTACACTATAGTACTGGGAGCAGCACAAGGAAAATAATATAGGCATTTAATATCTCTGAGGCAATACATGTTTATCTTGAATACTCTGGTACTGTACCTATCCAAAAGATATGGGACTATAACAACACTTAAGGTACTATAACAACTTTTAAAATACATTTGGATAGATTCATGTATTGGAGAGGTTTAGAGGGATATGGGTCAAATACTGGCAGATGGGATTCGTGTAGATTGGACATGTTGGTCGGTGTGGACAAGTTGGGCCAAAGGGCCTGTTTCCATGCTGTATGACTAAATCATCAGAATCAAGGAACTTCTCTAAAGGCTCTGCACTATAATTTTGGATGCATTACTCCAGTGGACACGATGGGAACAAATGTGGATGTTACTGGGTGTTTTGTTGTGGTAACCTGCTGGTGGTGAGAGGAGGGTGAAGTGGAAGGGAACCATGCCACCTTCACCTGCTCTCCATTTTAATTTACTCTTTGCAGGTATAGGCCAGCATGTTAGTGAGCTTATCATTTGCTGGAGTTTTGCATTCAGTGCATAAAACAGAAGACTGGAAATATACACGCAGGAATAATCCCAGCATGGAATTCTAGCAAAATATTTCATGGCTGTTCCTGTTTGATAGGAAAGCAATGACCACTGGTATTGGTAATGGTGTATAATTGTCACACATACCAAGATCCAGCGAAAAATGTGTAGGAAGGCACTGCTAATGCTGGTTTACACCGAGGGTAGACACAAAATGTTGAAGTAACTCAGCATCTCTGTAGAGAAGGAATGGGTGACGTTTTGGGTCAAGACCCGAAACGTCACCTATTCCTTCTCTACAGTGAAAAATATTGTTTTGAGTGCTATCCCGGTAAAAACATCCATATGTGATTACAATCAAAACAATACACAAATGCAACAGGCAGTGTAAAGAGAAAGGAAACATAGAGCATAATGTAATAAAAATGCTGGAGTAACTCAGCGGGTTAGGCAGCATCTCTGGAGAAAATGGATAGGTGGCTTTTCATGTCGGGACCCTTCTTCAAAGTATAGAACATAGTGTTGCAGCTACACAGAAAACTTAGTGGGACCATATTGCCCAGTTAGCTCTGAGCAGTTTTAAAAACTGATCCAATTATGGTGGGACCATATTGAAAACTTAGTGGGACCATATTGCCCAGTTAGCTCTGAGCAATTTTAAAAACTGGTCCAACTATGGTTCAGATGGTGTTATGTAGTAATCTCTTTCATTTCTTTACAGATTTGGCCATTTCCATTCACCAGCTTTTCCCCTCGCCCGTACAAAAATTACGTTTATTTCTGCCTTGGAATCTAAACCCAGTCATGTATTTTCCCAAAACCGTCTGTCAGTTGTGAGATGAGATTTTCAGCTGCTGTACCCGATCAATCTTCTGCTGATTACTCTACAATGCGATTCTGGACCTGTGCCTTGAATGCTGTCAAGAGAACAGACAGCTGGTATCGTGCCAAAATGTACTTTAGCTTGTTTAAAGTCACACTCCTACATTATTAATTGTTACACGCAGATACAACTTAGATTATCAAATCTGGGATAGGGAATTCACAACCCATTTCAAGGGTTTGGGTTTATGTTTATTATTGTCACGTGTTCTGAGGTACAGTGAAAAGCTGCGTTTTTGCATGCTATCCAGTCAGATCAAAACAGTATGGGTGATTTTTGGTCGGCGCGGACTCGGTGGGCCCAAAGGGTCTGTTTCCACACTATATCCCTCAACGAAACTAAATACAAACCAAAATCAGATATACTCTACATAAATGCAATAAAGTTAAACTCAAGTTAGATACAAACAAAGGGGAAGATACAGAGTGCAGAATATAGTTCCAGAGACAAAGTCCAAAATGGGGTAGAGGGGAATCGGTCAGTACCCTAACTTTAGGAAGGACCGTTCAGAAGCCTGATAACAGAGGGGAAGAAGCTGTTCCTGAAGGTATTATACTTTTTTTCTGCACTAGGCATTTGTCACCTAACTCCTGCTCTAGTCACAGCATGAATGAAGAAGGTGGTTGTTCATTTATAGCATGGGTTTGCCAGCGCACTTGGATTTACTCCCACATGCCAAGGAAGTGCGAGTGGGTGAACTGGCTCCTGCAAATAACCCCTTAATGTAGGCTAAAAATCAATGGCAGGTTTATGGCCAATCCATATACTTGGCACTTTTGATGTGAAGAGTTTGCCAACCAGACTTTAAGGTTGAACTTTAAGAACGTAACTCCTTTATAGTGGATTCCTTGCCACAAAGACCAAGTTAAATCATCAATATTGTTCATTTACTTTAAGCAGCTTGACGTTTGATACCATCATGTGTGCCTACTTCCCCTCAACTCTTCAAATTCAACGCTGTTCACTGCACAGCAACTGAGCGTCTCGACCCGAAACATCACCCATCCCTTCTCTCCAGAGATGCTGCCTGTCCCACCGAGTTACTCCAGCATTTTGTGTGTTTATCTTTTCAAAACTGGAATCCAGTGCACTGTGTTCCGATTCTTCACAGCCAGTTTAATATATATACATGGAGCTATCCACTGCCTCAACACTGAAGTCTGAATTGCTTGATACACCTACTCCGTTTGATAATCCACCCAACATAATTCTCATTAAGATCCCAGTGGAATGCATGTCCACTCAAGAACAAATGTCTCAAAATTACCACTGCAATATTACAGGGAAATCCATTCTGCAATCCTTAAAACCTTAATTTGATAATCCTTCGTTTGACATTTTAAGACATTAATCCACTTACACTGATGAATGCCTCTTAAGATAGCACAGGAGTCTCATAGGAAGATTTGAGGAGGCAGTGTATCCCTCTGGCCTGTTCTGACATTTAATGAGTTCAGAGCTGAGCCGATTCCTAACTCCGTCTACTTGTCTGTTCCATCTATCACCGAATAAAGACACATAAGTGCATGTGAGTGAGGTCAATCAAACTGGCTGAAGAAAGTGGCGTGGAATCTAAAAAAAAACTGTGATGGATCATCTCAGCAGTTTAGTGCAAGTTCCAGAGACAAACTCCAATGTCTACCAGGGAGTAGAGGTGAATCAGACAGTACCCAGCTTGTGAAGGACCATTCAGAAGCCTGATGACAGAGGGGAAAAAGCTATTTCCGAGTCTGGTGGTGCACGCTTTCTAGCTTTTGAACCTTCTGCCGGATGGGAGCAGGATGAAGTAGGAATGACCAGGGTGGGACAAGTGTTTCATTATGTTGGCTGCTTTTCTGAAGCAGCGTGAAGTGTAGATGGAGTCAATGGTGGAAAGTCTGGTCTGTGTGATGGTCTGGGCCACATCTATAACTCACTGCGATCTCTTGAGGTCTTGGGCAGAACTGTTCCCAAATCAAGCTACGATGCAACCTGAGTATGCTTTCTATGGTGCATCTGTCGAAGTTTGTTGGAGTCACATGCCAAATTTCCTCAGTCTTCTCAGAAAGTAGAGTTTGTTGGTGTGCCTTCTTTGCTGTCACACCACTGTGGTTGATCCATGACAGATCATGGCTAATATTAACTCCAACAAACTTGAAGTTCTCAACCATTTCCACTTCCACATCATTGATGCTAATTGGACCAGGTACTCCACCATGCTTTCTGAAGTCAATCAGTAGCTCCTTCATCTTGCTGACATTGAGGAAGAGGCTACTGTCCTGACACCACGCCACTAAGTTATCTATCTGCTTCCCGTACTCTGTCTCGTCATCATTCGGGACTTGGCCCACCACAGTGATGCTGTGTGAAAATCTGTAGATGGAATTAAAGCTGAATGTGGTGGTACATTCATGAGTGTGTGGAAGGGGACTGAGAACGCATCGCATCAATGCCGCAGATTGTGGTGGAGATCCATTCCCCCTCAATTTGCGCCTCCACTACATAGGTCAGCTATGATGAACAAACTCTCACCACCCTCTGCAGGGCAGAAGGTAATGCCACCTGCACTCACTTGATCTCCTTCGTATCACAGACATTCCCTTTGTTCTCCTCATCCTCCATCTGCAGGCTTAAACATGTTTGTTTTCTCACTTTTCCCAGATGACTGCTGCTCTCTCCAAGCTAGTAGAGTATCTGCAGCATTTCTGGGCTTTATATGAGTTGGAGATTTCTCTGCTGCACTGGCACGAAATTGCATGGAGGCCAGATCCCAAGATTCCCAGAGAAAGTCCATCCTGACTGAATACCACTGTGCTGTCACCTTAGTTTAGTTTAGAGATATAGTGTGGAAACAGGCCCTTCGGCCCACTGAGTCTGCGCCGACCAGTGATCCCCGCACACTAACACAACCCTGCACACACTAGGGACAATTTACATTTATACCAAGCTAATTATCCTACAAACGTGTCCGTCTTTGAAGCGTGGGAGGAAACTGAAGATCTTTGAGAAAACCCACCCAGGTCATGGGGAGAATGTACAAATGGCTGATCTCTGCCTCCTAATCCCATTTTCCTGCCTTCTCCCCATAACCCTTGACACCCGTTCTAATCAAGAATATTTCTATCTCTGCCTTAAAGCTATCCACTAACTTGGCTTCAGTTCAGTTGATTGTCACGTGTACCGAGGTACAGTGAAAAGTTTTTATTGCGTGCTATCCAGTCAGCGGAAAGACAATACACGATTACAATCGAGCCATTTACAGTGTTTTTCATGTACAGTGCACAGTGCTTTCAATTGAGCACACAGTCCCTTCCTGAAATGGGGCGACCAGAATTGTGCGTTGTTGTTGACTTTCAGTGTTAATCTCTACTCAGCATCCTCCTGCCACAAAATATGTCTGCATCTCGGTGTGACACCAAACACTCCTGACATTGCAGTGCTTCACGTACTGAAACAATCACTCTCCCTACCTCAGCCCCAATTTAGCGTGGAGCAGTTTTGCCGAGTTTGCTAAACAGAATGATGAAGCGATCTTAAAAATGTGCTTTCAAAGTCTCATCAGCTTCCAGCTGGATTTCTAGGTGAAACTATCCTCATGGGAGGAAAAATACATCGTGTCCTTATCACCTTGCAAGCAAATTCAGCCTAGTTTTCAACCCAGCTGTAGAGAGCCAGCCTTGTGTATTAAGCCGTCCTGTTGGCCTTGAGTTGCATTACTTTAAAAAGAAAATCAAATTCTAATGTACTTACTATTGGCAGTAAATCAAAATTCCTGCAGCCGTTTATATTGAGGGAATTACTAGGGTAAATTGTGCTGTTACCTATAAAAATGTATTTCAGAGAGGATAAACAATACAATACAATCCCATTATAGATAGTCACGTGTAGGAAGGAACTACTGATGCTGGTTTACACTGAAGATAGACATACTTCCATGTGATAAATGACTATTTATCTATAATAGTAGACACAAAATGCTGGAGTAACTCAGCGGAACAGGCAGCATCTCTGCATAGAAGAAATGGGTAATGTTTCGGGTTAAGACTCTTCTTCCTTCTATTCAGAGATGCTGCCTGTCCCGCTGAGTTATTCCAGCATTTTGTGTCTACCCTTGGGTTAAACCAGCATCTGCAGTGCCTTCATACACACCAGACTGCCCTACTGTGCTTTGCAGCTCGATCGAAGAAAATAAATCTGGTCAGTGAATGCCATTGCTGATTATGTACATAAATGTACAAGTGGTACAGGTCATTATTAAAGCAATGTTTTGCTGGATATCACGTTCCCCTCAGTTAAATGCAAGCTGTCCATCGACCCAGCTTGGTATTCCTTCCCAACCGAGCACACGACAACAGAACATGAATAAAGTGGTGGGGGTTCAAGAGAATGATTGATGTTGCATTAGCAGAATTAGCAAGAGAGACAGTAGTTCATTTCCTGAGATACCTCAAATCAAACGTCTGCAATGATTACATTTATAGAATCAAATCATTATTTCAGCAGGGAAAGAGAATCATTGTGATCAGATAAGGCAATACTTTACAGAACTGTATGGAAAAGAAAATCATTTCACACTGCATTTGCAAATGTGACAATAAAGCAAGATTGGCCGTTGACATCAGGCCTGTCAAGTCCATACTAAATCAATACAAGAACAATCCACCTTGCTTCAATTCCCCCCCCCCCCCCCCCCCTATCTATCTTCTCATTACTAAATCTCTAATTCCTCATTTCATGTCTACGGCCTGTGGTTTAGTTTAGAGATAGAGCGTGGAACAGGGCCTTCGGCCCACCGAGTTCATGCAGATCATCAGTCACCTGTTCACACTAGTTCTACATTATCTGACGCTCACATTTGACTCCCTGTGCATGAGAGAGAATTTACATCGGCCAGTTAACCTACAAATCCGCAAGTCTTTGTGATGTGGGAGGAAACTAAAGCACTCGGAGTAAACCCACGCAGTCACAGTGAGAACATGCAAACTCCACACAGACAGCGCCCGGGGTCAGAATTGAACTTGGGTCTCTGGCCCTACGGTCTTAACATCATTGCTATGGAAAAGTTTCTTACTTTTTACCCTCTCTATGCCTCTCATAATTGTGCCCCGTCCCTCCACCCCCACCCCCCCTTACTGCAAAGAAAACAATCCAGCCTATACTGCCTCTCCTCAACACCAACGAATGATTAACCATTTGGTAATGTGTAGTCAAGTCAAAACAGAGGGCAGAAGGGGATAAGTGAAGTGGATCTGAAGGAACGCCTTGCCTGGGGAGGTGATAGTAGCAACATTTTATAAACATTTGGGCAGGTGCAAGGGTAAGAAAGGTTTGGATTGGTCATACATAAGCAGGTGCGATGAGCAGAGATCGATCGGCATGGAAAGGGTGGGCTGAAGGCCCTGTTCCTAGGCTGCATAACTTTGTGGGCCTATAATGTAAGAAGGGTAAAAGCATCAACCCAATCTGCCACTGTCAACACTCCAGCAGGCCACAGACTGCGTTCAGGAACGGAATCTTGTAACAGATGGAAATATTTGCAACGTCAGCAAGAAACAGATGATGTTAAAGCTCACCATCATGTGATGCTTGAAATGTTTTGCTGACAATACCAAAATATTTAACTGTGACTAAATATTTGATAAAGGTAGACACAAAATGCTGGACTAACTGGAAGGAATGGCCGAAGTTTCAGGTCGAGACCCTTCTTCAGATGTCTTGACCCGAGACGTCACCCATTCCTTCTCTCCAGAGATGTGTCTATCTTCTATAGAAGTGTCTATTTGAGTCTTCAACCAGCATCTGCCGTTCTTTCCTACACATAAATATTTGATAACGTTAGATATGCTGTTTAACCAAGAGGCTGGATGACCCAATGTGATAATCCCATATGGCCCTTGAATTAGTTGTGCTGTAAATCCAGCCCTGTGTCTTTTTAAAAATATAGTTTAGAGATACAGCACGGAAACAGGCCCTTCGGCCCACCGTGTCCACGCCGACCAGCGATCCCCGCACATTAACACTATCCTACACCCACTAGGGACAATTTTTACATTTACCAAACCAATTAACCTACAAACCTGCACGTCTTTGGAGTGTGCGAGGAAACCGAAGATCTCTGAGAAAACCCGCGCAGGTCACGGGGAGAACGTACAAACTCCGTACAGACAGCACCCGTAGTCGGGGTTGAGCCTGGGTCTCCGGCGCTGCATTCGCTGTAAGGCGGCAACTCCACCGCTGTGCCACCGTGACCGCCCTTACTGCAACTGTCAGATCAATATCCTGCACTGATTGCAGATATAATGGGGATTTAAAATATTTTGCTCCACAGTTGTGCAGACATGGCATAACGTCACACCATCTAATTCATTAACAGCTGGTTCAGGCATTAGTCAGGATTCTCGTGTGCAAATTGATGTAAAGGTGTTGATGAATGTTTTACATTAATTCACACTCCGTTCAGATGTGTGGGATTAACTACAGGATACAGGTTGAACATTCTCACAAACATGCTGCAGAACAAAACTATATGCCTTGTGTAGGAAGGAACTGCACTTGCTGGTTTACACCGAAGATTGACACAAAAGCTGGAGTAACTCAGCGGGTCAGGCAGCATCTCTGGAGAAAAGGAATAGGTGACGTTTCGGGTCGCGCCCCTTCTACAGACTGAGTCAGGGGAGAGGGAAACAAGAGATGTGAAAAGGTACATAGAATAAATGAATGAAAGATATGCAAAAGATTTCAATCAAAGCCAGCAACGATGATCAAGGAAAGGTGGGGCCCACAATAGTCCATTGTTGGCTGTGGGGAAAGTGAAAATGAGTGATACAAACAGTGAAACTCAGCAGGACGACAGTGAAATTAGTAAGGCGACTAGGGTGGGGGAGAGATGGAGAGAGAGGGGATGTCAGGATTACTTGGTGAGATAAATCAAAATTCATACTGTTGGGTTGTAAACTGCCCAAGCGACTTGCCCATTAACCTGTGAATTCCATGTCCAACAGCAGGATAAAGTCATGCATTAGCCAAAAGTGTTCAGGGTGTCCAACATGGTGTCCCACAGTGATACATGAACCACAAACCAGAGTGATCTAGGTAATTTGCTCAGTCTGAAGAAAGGTCCTGGCCCAAAACATTGCCTGTCCATTCCCTCTGCCTGACTCACTGTTCCTCAGGCACTTTGAGTTTTGCTCAAGATTCCAGCATCTGCCATTCCTTGCGCTTTTATTTCTGACACCGTGACTTGTTCATCAGTTTATGCTTTGCATTTTTGTGGAACTGCAAGTTTGAAAAAGACAGATTCTCCACCCGATTCCTCACAGAAACACATCAGAATGTCAAATTCTGCTTGTATCAGCAAGCTGAGAGATATTCAGATGCAGTATAGAAGCTTGGAGAAGCAAGTGCTCTAACAACATTTAAGAAGCATCTGAACAAATCACAATGGTAGGCTGCAGATTAAATGTTGAAAAATGGGATTAGTATTGGTACTTGACAGTTGGCATAGATATCATGGGCTGAAGGGCCAGCTTCAGTGCTGTATGACTCTATTACTATGACAATCTGGGAGAAGTATTCATATAAAAACATGCATAAAATAATATGCTGCTACAAACCAAACACTTGGACAATCCTGTGGAGGGAAATGAACAATGGACATTTCATTTCAGGATCATTCCATGTACTGAATCTTCTTTGTCTGAAGAAGGTCCTGACCTGAAATATTGTCTGCCCATTTCCCTCCACAGATGCTGCCTGACCCACCAAGTTCCTCCAGCAGTTTGTCTTTTACTCAATATTCCAGCGTCTGCACTCTCTTCTATCTCCATTTGCCAATCCTGATCTGGTGGTATTAATGACTAACTCGTTGATGAACCACAGCCTGACGTATGTGCTCCTATTGTCCAACAGTACAGAGTGGAGAACCAGCGAGATTGCATCCTCCATTGCCCTGTTGTGACGGTAGACAAATGGTAATGGGTCTAGGTTCTTGTTGAGATAGGAGTTGATATGCTCCGTAACCAAGGGCGGCACAGTGGCGCAGCGGTAGAGTTGCTGCCTTACAGCGAATGCAGCGCCAGAGACTCAGGTTCGATCCTGACTACGGGCGGCGTCTGTACGGAGTTTGTACGTTCTCCCCGTGACCTGCGTGGGTTTTCTCTGAGATCTTCGGTTTCCTCCCACACTCCAAAGACGTACAGGTATGTAGGGTAATTGGCTGGGCAAATGTTTTTTAAAAAATGTCCCTAGGATAGTGTTAATGTGCGGGGATCGCTGGGCGGCGCGGACCCGGTGGGCGGAAGGGCCTGTTTCCGCGCTGTATCTCTAAATAAATAAACCTCTCAAAGCACATCATCACCACGGACTTTAGTGCCACCAGTTGGCAATCATTGAGGCACGTCACCTTGCTCTGCCTGGGCACCCATATTACTGATGCCCTGAGGCAGGAACCTCGGTCATGATCGAAAACGTCTGTAGAAACTCTAGCCAGTTGCACATATAATACATAAAGTAAGTACATGCAATACATAAAATAAGCAAAGATCAAAACCCCAAAATGTGTTGGTTTGAAGTTTTAAATGCTGAATGTCAACTTCAAACTCACTTAGAGTATAATTAAAGATTATGCAGGGCTGAAACACTAACTATTAACAAGCTTCAATTTAACTAGTCTCAAAAATAAAACCAATAAATATATTACGAAGGATTTGTGGCAGCTTATTATAATAGCTGGAGGGGAATTCTGACATTTTGATACTATATATATGTATAAATATATGAATAACTTTAGGAAGATTCAGCATCAGATAGTGGAGAGAACGGTAGCTACCTGCGTAGACATTAGTTTTTGGAGTTCCACTGTGAATTGTATTTCACAGAACTTCCAGAATAAATTCCAGGAACACCAAATGACAGAAGTAGTGGATAATTAACCCTTTGAAGCATAGTGCCAGCTTGTGCTAAATCCCAATCATATCTGGAGCATTCCAGTCAATACTCCCCTAAAAATATAAGCAAAGGAAAAGAAGTGGAAAGGAAGAACATTATGGTGACAAGTACAGGGGAAATAAGCTGCACAGTAAGATGATGTTTGGTTGGGAGAAGAGAAAGATCCTGAAAGGAGGACACAAAATGATTAAGGTAAACCTGGAATACTGTTTTGAAGGAAGAGCTATGAAATAGGATTGGGGGGGACGCATTTAGTGAAGAATAAATTCAGAATATTACAATATTTTTTTCAGCTGTGAAAAATGTTCAGAATAATGGACAAAGGAAAGAGGTAAAAATGTGAAAGTCACTTGAAGGTAAATGAGTTCACTCAAGGCATGGGCTTTAATGGATTGAACAGCAGCTTTGCCTCGAACTTTTGTTTCTGTGGGCGATTTCTTTCTTAAATTAGTTCAGATATGGTTTGAGGGCACAACCTCCAGTTGCAGCCTCGTCAGATGTGTGCAATCTTAACTGTACTAATTGGAGGAGGCTGCTGTTGCTGCTCGTGTTTCTGTGGCTCGCCCACGATCAAAAAATGCAATTTCAAATGCCATGTATCTGCTGTGCTCTTATGAATTACAATCACATTTTACCTGCTAAACACCATCAGCAGGGAGCAAATTAATGACAACTTAAGTGACACCGTCCCTTTGCACCAACACTTAAATTATCACTTAAACGAAGAGCCCTGGAAAGATGATGTTGTGAAGTTTAATCTCTTATAGGATGTGAATGTCACTGGCAAGGACAGCATTTATTTTCCAGCCTTTGTAGCCTCTGGAAAAGAGGAGACGTGCAAGTCAGCATGCTGCATGCACCTGTACACTACATCGTTAGCTGCCATATCTGTTTTAGTACAGAATAAATAATGGCCAGAAACAACTTCTATGGTCTTTTTTTATACTGCCATGGGATCCAAAATATATATATTTAAATATTTTAAAAATATTTGGTGTGCCTTCTAAGCCAAAAGACAGCCCTTCTGACAAGACAGCACTCCCAAGGTCAACTTAGATTTCTGTACTGAAGTCCCTGGAGAGGGACTAGAGCCCTGAATGTTGTGAGGGGCGAGATCGTTACACACCACAGTAATCCACCTTACAATTGAATAGTGAGATTATTTTTAAAATTTAAAAACTATAGAAAACATTCTTGAAATTATTTTGGAGAAACTATCCCTGGAGCCCTTTGCCTAACTTTCATGTGCAAGGCAAAATGGAAAATGTGGAAGTAGAGTTGGGGCAAGCAGTGGTAAATATTTTTAAGATACACAATCTCAAAATACATAAGTATTTTAAGAAAACAAAACAAATTACTGTGCAATTAATGAAATCTATGGGAATATGAGATGCCACCAGTACGTAGAAAGTTGAATGGATGTTAAGAAATTAGAATCAACTCCTCCTCGATTTTCTATGCAATGCAATTGCAACCCTTCCTTTCTCTCACAGCTAAGTGAATCAGCCTATATTAAAAATAGAACAGAACTAGGAAAGTATTTTTCTCGGTGCTGAGCAAGCCATGCTGTGCTCGTAGAAGGGAGAATAGACAGAATTGATTATCTGACAAAAAGACTTGCTGATATTAACAGAAGCTGGCTTATAGCAAAATAAATAACGTCACTGCTGGAAAATAGTACATGGAGAGCGTTTAAAAATTGAGAGGAGTGAGGAAAATAATGATCAAATTGACGGAAAATTGGTGCCTGGTTTAAAAAGTAAACTCAGTTAAATACAAATAGTAGGGTGAATTGAAAAGGAAGGTGAGATAGAGCGTGAATTGGGGGAGTTGAGGGGGGAGAGTGAGAGCTTCTGATCGATTGAAAGATACAGCAATAGAAACGGGACCTTTACGTCACCGAGTCCATATCAACTGTCGAACACCTGTTCACACAAGTTCTATATTTTCCATCTTTGGCATCTACTCGCTGCACGCGAGGGCAATTTACAGAGGTCAATTAATCTACAAGCCCACATGCCTTTATATGGGAGTAAACTGGAGCACCTGGAGGAAACCCATGCATTCACAGGGAGAGGTGCAAACTCCACACCGACGGCACCCGTGGTCAGAGAACCTGTTCTCCGAGGGAACAGCTCTGACAACTGTGTCACTGTGCTGGCTTGTGGAAGAGTTCACCTTGAATTTGGAGTGAAGGGGTAGAATAGTGTGTGTTTGAACTGAGAAGGAGGAGGGAGAAGTATACTTGTTGGAACTGAATGGAATAGGGTAAATAAAAACAGTGTGAGACAGTAAGACACCCCCAGGATTCCTTCTTATGGACAATCCAAGCTACTATTTCATTCCTAGAGCAGGACTCTTTGTGGATCTGGTGCATAACTCAGGAAAATTGGATGGGAAAAAGAGTGACCCACGTTGTTCTCGTACAGTCTTCGCCATTTAAAAAAAAAAAGGGATGTTGGGAACCCAATCTGAGAGATGGGGTGAAAAGAAGGCACCCAGCAAAAAGCACAGTGACAGCACAATGAGATGGAGCAGGATTTAGATGACCAGTAAAAAACACAATGATGGAGGAACTCAGTGGGTCAGCCAGCATCTTGTGGAGGGAAATAGATGGACAACATTTTGGGTCAGGACCCTCTTTTTAGTTCAGCCTAGTTTAGATATACAGCACGGAAATAGGCTCTTGGGCTCATCGAGTCCGCGCTGACCAGCGATCCCCGCACTACACACACTAGGGACAATTTAAATTTTTACCAAAGCCAATTAACCTACAAACCTGTACATCTTTGGAATGTGGCAGGAAACCTGAGATCCCGGAGAAAATCCATGCAGGTCACAGGGAGAACGTACAAATTCCGTACAGACAGCACCTGCAGTCAAGATCGAACCCGGGTCTCTGGCGTCGTAAGGCAGCAGCTCTACTGCTACGCCACCGTGCCACCCTTCTTCATACTGAGCCCATAGATGCTGCCTGTCCCGCCAAGTTCCTTCAGGGGTTTTGCTTTTTGTTCAAGATTCCAGCATCTGCGGTCTCTAGTGTTTTACAAGACCGGTCATCACTGGGTAGTCAATAGACAATAGGTGCAGGAGGAGGCCATTCGGCCCTTTGAGCCAGCACCACCATTCAATGTGATCATGGCTGATCATTCTCAATCAGTAACCCGTTCCTGCCTTCTCCCCATACCCCCCGACTCCGCTATCCTTAAGAGCTCTATCCAGCTCTCTCTTGAATGCATCTCTATCCAGCTCTCTCTTGAATGCATCACAATGTACTCTCTTGAGTACAGCACAGAATGTTCCAGCTGTGACTCAATAACATCACATCTTTATGTACACTGTTATTATACATAAAATCCCAAATCTTTTTTAAATAATCTTTTCCAACCCTTACCTTTTCATAATCTATTTTCCCTACGCTCATTTTCTTGATCTCCATCCCTTTTTTGTGTATATATTTAAGCATATTTCCAATGTGTATATTTTCTTTGAAGCCGGTCAAAATTCCTAAGTGTTCTTGCACATTCCATTAATTTTCTGTCCTCTCCCTGCATAAACCCAGTAAGCAGTTCCGAAATGTGTCAAAAGCCAGTCGAGAGAAACACTCCATGTGAATTTAAGAAATGGAGTCACTGTAGAAACCAACTTCTCTCTCTTTTGACATACCTCAGGTACCAATTAAATCTCTCCCTTCTCAACTTAAACCCATGTCTGGTGGTTCTTGATTTCCCAAAGTGGGGTAAAAGATTGTGCATTCAGCTATCAGTTTAGATCAGCAAAAGTGCTGGAGTAACTCAGCGGGACAGGCAGCATTTCTGGAGAGAAGGAATGGGTGAAGAAGGGACTCGACTCGAAATGTCACACATTCCTTCACTCCACAGATGCTGCCTGTCCCGCTGAGTTACTCCAGCATTTTGTGTCTATCTTCGATTTAAACCAGCATCTGCAGTTCTTTCCTACACATTAGATCAGCAAACATCCCAGCTCAGAATTATATTGTGTGGAGCTCAAAGTGCCTACCATGTCCTGTACTTTAGGCCCATGGTTCAATGCCTAAAAAGGGAGGGAGTGCAACATAATTGGAGATGCCAACTCTAGATAAGTCCCTGGATGTCCAAATGAACCATATTCAGAATTTAGACGTTATTTGAATAAGAGCAGAGGGTCTTGTTATCTAAGTCAAGGTTCACCACTATAGCAGATTAATAGGTCATTCATTTAACTGCTCTTGATCGAAACATCCTGTTCGCAAATTGATTACAAAACTTAGGAAATAATCAATCTGAAGAAGGGTCTCGACCCAAAAGAGCACTCATTCCTTCTCTCCAGAAATGCTGCCTGTCCCGCTGAGCATTTTCCAGCATTTTGTGTCTATCTTAGGAAATAATTTAACTTGCTGTGCAGATTTTGGAGATGAATTAAAGAAATGTCAAATTTGTTCTTCTCTTGTTCTAACACCACAGCGCTAACATAAAGTATCTGAGGCTAGCTAAATGTAACTATGTAAGTGCAATGGTAAGTACAATGTAATTGCTCTGGTCCCAAACATAGATTCCCTCATGGACCCGTGGCAATTGCTGGGCTGTGAACATCCCCTCTCCCCACTACTGCTGTCATGGGTCTTCAGACATTCCAGACATGTCTAGAATGTCTGACATTCTAGCCTTAGAGGGAGTACAGAGAAGGTTCACCAGATTGATCCCTGGGATGGCAGGACTTTCATATGAAGAAAGACTGGATAGACTAGGCTTGTACTCGCTGGAATTTAGAAGACTGAGGGGGGATCTTATAGAAACATATAAAATTCTTAAGGGGGAGAGGCTAGATGCAGGAAGATTGTTCCCGATGTTGGGGAAGTCCAGAACCAGGGGTCACAGCTTAAGGATAAGGGGGAAGTCTTTTAGGACCGAGATGAGAAAACATTTCTTCACACAGAGAGTGGTGAGTCTGTGGAATTCTCTGCCGCAGAAGGTAGTTGAGGCCAGTTCATTGGCTATATTTAAGAGGGAGTTAGATGTGGCCTTTGTGGCTAAAGGGATCAGGGGGTATGGAGAGAAGGCAGGTACAGGTTACTGAGCTGGATGATCAGCCATGATCATATTGAATGGTGGTGCAGGCTCGAAGGGCCGAATGGCCTACTCCTGCACCTATTTTCTATGTTTCAGTTGACTGGGATTCCCGAGTCCATCTGCTATGAAACTATGAAGCTCATTCAATGTTGGCAATAATATTAAATAATTGTCATAGGAGTAACCAGGTTAGAAAAATTACAATTTTAATTAATTTTTGAAAACTTACACAGAGTACTTCCGAGAGATTAGAGAATACACAGCATTAAGATGGAGATTAAAAGATATCGAGTCATGGAGTCATAAAGCTGTACAGCGCTGCAACCAGCTCAATTTGCCAATGCTGACCAATTTTCCCAACAAAGTTACTCCCACTTGTCTGTGCCTGGTCCATATCACTTTCCCTTCCAGGTACATTTTAAATGTCTTTAATATTTTGTGTGTAGGAAGGAACTGCAGATGATGAAAGAATGGGTCGACTGGGCTTGTATTCACTAGAACTTAGGAGGATGAGAGGGGATCTTACAGAAACATATAAAAATCTTAAATGATTTGACATGCTAGGTGCAGGAAAAGTGTTCCCGATGTTGGGGGAGTCCAGAGTCAGGGGTCACAGTTTAAGTATAAGGGATAGGCCATTTAGGACTGAGATGAGGAAAGTGGTTGTGGGAGATTGAGGCATACGCTCACAGATTACAGATTGTGGTGACATTCATCTCAAGAGTCTAGAGAGTGTTTTATTGTCATATGTCCCAGACAGAACAATGAAATTCTTACTTGGTGCAGTCTCTGCTGCTGCTGATGGTCAACAGTGCCTAAAGATGTTAGCTTTGGGCAGGAAGGTATCAGATATCCTCCGAGTAGGAAAGAACTGCAGATGCTGGTTTAAATCAACAATAGACACAAAATACTGGAGTAACTTAGCAGGACAGGTAGTATCTCTGGAGAGAAGGAATGGGTGAAGTTTCGGGTCGAGACCCTTCTTCAGATCTTCTGAGGCCTGATGCAGGGTCTCGACTCAGAACATTGACATGATATTCTGCGGTCTGATGCAGAGTCTTGATCTGAAAGATTGACTCAGACCTTTGGAAATTGCCAAAAGAAAAATAAATCTGAAATGGAGTACAACAAGCGCTCAGGTTGAATATCAGAAATTGTGATTGTTTTATATGAAAAACAGCAGCAAATTAAATCACACAGTGCGCCATGGTAAAATAAGGGACATTCAAAAACTATTAAATGTGAAATCGTTTCAAACATTAAATTTTAATAAACGAATTGAAACGTATAAAAGATACTGGAATCAATTAAAACATTAAAGTGGAACAAAATGATTTTTAAATATAAATTAATTTCCCATCTCTTTTCTCATCAGCAGCCAAAGAATCCTGAAATAAAAAAGTTAATGGGGTCTCTGATCCCTGAGCCAGGTCGGACTGGGGTGAAGCTGGG
This sequence comes from Rhinoraja longicauda, assembly GCF_053455715.1. Taxonomy (NCBI): domain Eukaryota; kingdom Metazoa; phylum Chordata; class Chondrichthyes; order Rajiformes; family Arhynchobatidae; genus Rhinoraja; species Rhinoraja longicauda. The sequence goes on along the minus strand of NC_135987.1, from coordinate 18,661,823 downwards.
GATATCTCAGCAATATTGAGCTCTGTGTGTGGAGATCGGCAGCTGAATGCAGCGGCAGATAGTCGTCCGTTACTCAGCAAGTCCTGGGGTGTGTGCGCACATCCTCAACCTCCGTCCCAGTGTCTGAACACCAATGGTTCCAAACCACAGCCCGCAAGATTAGGCCCTTGATTGGTTTGTTCATCTTCCTGGAAGCACTGTAATGTGGACTTGTCAGTGCTGATTGACTTCACCCAGCGAGCCGTACAGATTAGATCACAAATTTGAACCCGCGTCTCAGCTCAGTCAGCCGCCCTCTGCAAGGTTGAGAACAATTTCAGAGAGAAATATATCTAAAACAATCCATAAAAATATCATCTGCACAGGTTGAAAGATATCATGATTGAAATCGTGATTGTTTAACTTGTAGGAGCAACATTATTAAATTAATTCACCCTGTGTGCCAGGCAAGGCAATACTTCAATTTGCAATAAAGTCACAGAGAAAGCTTTACTCTAGCCTCTAATCTAATTTCCAAGATTTTGTTTTCAAGGAATCATTCCACTGCATTTGTTCCCTATGCTATGATTTTTCTTCGGTCCCAGCAAATAGCGTCTGTTGCACAGTTATCATCGCTTTCCCACTAAAATACAATTCATTCATTTGCTCTTCATGCGGAAGCCAAGAAGAAATGTTGAAAGGATTAGGCAGCTGATCTCAGCATTTAACTTTGCAAAGATTCATGTGACTGGTTCCCAAGGACATCCTCTGTCATGCCGTGTGGCACTAAAATTATCATCAGTAGGATAGACTCAACAGTTCAAAGGCATTTTATTGTCACATGTATTTAGGCACAGCAACATTTTTTTTGTTGCATACAATTCAGTAATATCTTGCTATGCATACTGGCACTGGGTTGGGGTGGCAAGGGTTGGAACAAGAGAAAAGAGACTGCAGATGCTAGGAATTTGGATTGAAATAAAAGAACACCGGAAGAATTCAACAGGTCAAGCAGCATCTGTGGAAGCCAAAGATCTATGTCAATGTTTTGAGCCGAGACCCTGCATCAAGACTCAGAATATAGCTCAAAGCTAAGCATATATGAGGCACTGTGAATCAGCATCAGCAGCAGAAATGCATGCCATCACAATCTATAATCTCATGGACCAGTAAAGATATTACTCAATCATCATTATCAAACCAAGGGATTAACTCATTTGTGTACATGGATAGGAAAGGTTAGAGGGGTATGGACCAAATGTCATCAAAGGGGACTAGCTTAGAGGGGACATCTTGACCGGTATGGCCGAGTTGGGCTGAAGAGCCTGTTTCCATGCTCCGTGGCTCTAAGAGAAATTCAGAATGGCTGCAACATTCAGACCTCAAATAAGATGACAGCCTGGTAAAGCTGCATCATAGGATATCAGGAATGCCAAAAAGCAACAAAAAAAAATGCTGAGGGAGAATCATAAGCAACAGATCACATCAAAGGGCACAAAGTGTTGAAGTAACTCAGCTGGTCAGAGATCTCCAGATGTCCTGGAGAACTTGGACAGGTGACGTCTTAGGTCGAGACCCTTCTTCAGACCACAGTGAAGCACTGCATTCCTACCACATCCAGTTGTGAATGGTGGTGAATAATTGACTAGCTAATGAGAGGAGGAGGAGGAGGCTCTGAGAGTATCCCCATTCGCATTGGTGGCATGGCTCAACATGTTAGTGGTAGCGGAAGGGCCGGAGCATTGGTTACCAAGTCAAGAGTCAAGAATGTTTAATTGTCACATGCACCTGGAATGGAACGATGAAATTTGAACTCGCTGCAGCTTTACAGGCCCATAAATGCAATAACACAACAAATAAACATACAATAAATAATAAAATAAATTATCAGTTATAGTACATAACCAGACCACAATAGTTCAAGTCGAAGTATATAGTGTAACCTCATACAAATCCCCATGTAGTTAATTTCCAGGCGGCACGGCGGCGTAGTGCCTTATCACACCAGGGACCTAGATTCGATCCTGACTACGGGTGATGTCTGTACGAAATTTGTATGTTTTCCCCATGGCCTGCGTGGGTTTTCTCCGAGATCTTCGGTTTCCTCCCACACTCCAAAGACGTACAGGTTTGTACGTTAATTGGCTGGGTATTTATGTAAATTGTCCCTAGTATTCAACGATGTATTCAAGAGAGAGTTAGATATAGCTCTTAGGGCTAACGGAATCAAGGTATATAGGGAGAAAGGAGGAACAGGGTACTGATTTTGGATGATCAGCCATGATCATATTGAATGGCGGTGCTGGCTCGAAGGGCTGAATGGCCTAATCCTGCACCTATTTTCAATGTTTCTTAGTCGGTGTAGGATAGTGTTAGTGTGCGGGGACCGCTGGTCGGTGAGGACTCGGTGGGCCAAGGGGCCTGTTCCCGCGCTGTATCTCTAAACTTAACTAATTAATATCACTGCTCGGGAACGGTTGTGGTGAGGGATGTGCAGTGTGGTTCAAGAGACTGATGGTTGATGGGAAGAATCTGTTCTTGAATCTGGAGATAATGGTCCCAGGCTCCTGCATCTTCTCCCAATGGTATCAACCAGATGAAAGTGTGACCAGGATGGTTGCGGCTCTGATGATATTAGCTGCCTTTTTGAGGTAGATCCTGAAGATCCCTTTAGCGGTGGAGAAAACAATAACTGTGATGGAATGGGCAACGTCTACCATTTTCTCCAGCCTTCTTTGTTCTTTGACATTCAGAAATATCGAACAGACGATCCATTTTGATTTTCTCCTGAGATCCTCAATTCCATTCAATCCCTATCACAACAAGGAAAGAATGAGACCACTGGATGCAGGCAACATCTCCGCTGCAATACAGAAGTTCTATGGTCCAGAACCAGCTGAAGAAACAGTTCCAGTTGTATCATTGACCTGTATCTCACAACGTGGAAGATAGCTTTGGCATGTTTTGTTTACAAAAGTCAGAACAAATCCAATCTACTGCCCCATCAGTTCACACACACAAACAGAGCAGAGATGTTTTTAAATTCAACATAAGTGCAGCAATTCTGGCGAATATTCTGGCGAATATTCTGGCGAAGGAGTTGAAGGTGGGGATGTAGGTTGTACTGAAACGAACACAGTTCCTTGGAGCTCACAAAAAGAATTTGGCCTATTGAATTCCCGTTGCTAAACCTTTGTTAAAACAAGTACAGTTGAAGGGTAAAATGCTCATTGTGAGCATGAGTTCTGCCAAGTGGATGGGTGTTTTGGTGATGGGTCATGGATGGACCTTTGTTCAAGGAAGACTCAGAGGGCCTCCAGACCATCCTGATTTAGAGATTTTACATTCACAATTCAGACGTGCCATTGAGACTGGGGAATTGGCAGAGGGAATCTGACGTGTCACGGTCGTAAATAAGAAGGATCTGGACTAGAGGAGAAATTACCGAATCAAGGGAGAAAGACACAAGTTTGGTGGAGCAAGGCCGGTTGAAATAATGGGTTTACCAGGCAGTCCTGCTTTACATGGCAAGACTACACCGAGAGTATCATGAATAGTTTAGGTCTTCTTTTTCAGTAAAGGTTCACCAAAGGTTATTCCATGCATGGAGGCAGTGGGAAATAATGTTAAAAAGTGACATTATTTCATGGGATGAGCAAGTTAGGACGACATCACTTAGTATTTATAAGAATGAGAGCCCACCTTATTAAAACACGCAAGATGCTTGGGAGGCTGGTGAGATATTCCCTGTGGGCACACAAGAGAGGCCAATGCTACCTACCACAGATGCACACACTAACTCACTGAGCTTCTTCAGTAGTGGTCTTTGCTCATGGAACTATGGGGCATAGTTTCAGTGAAAGGATCATCCATTTATCCATCCATCTTCACTTTCCTCCCAGTTTCCAAAGACGTCCAGGTTTGGAGGTTAATTGGTTTGGTATAAATGTAAAATAGTCCAAAGTGCGTGTAGCGTAACGTTAATGTGCGCGGACTCGGTGGGCCGAAGGGCCTGTTTCCGTGCTGCATCTCTAAACTAAACTATGGGTGGGTTTTCTCCGAGATCTTCGGTTTCCTCCCACACTCCAAAGACGTGCAGGTATGTAGGTCAATTGACTTGGTAAATGTAAATTGTCCCAAGTGGCTACAGGATAGCGTTAATAAACGGGGATCGCTGGTCAGCGCGGACTCGGTGGGCCGATGGGCCTGTTTCTACACTGTATCTCAAAACTAAACTAAACTAAATTAAATTTAAGATTGAGATGAAGAGAAAATGATTCACTCTTAGTTGTAAATTTTAGAATTCTCTACCTCAGTGGAAGCTAACTCATTGAATATCTTCAAGGTTGAGATTTACAGATGTTTGGACAACAGGGGAGTCAGCATTATGAGGGAAAGGTTGGAAAATGGAATTGGCATCAAAATCAGACCAGCAATAACTTTACTGTATGGCAGAGGAGAGTCAAGTGATTGCCACGCCTATGTTTCATACAAAGCCCTTTAGCTACATCACAGATCAAAAAACAGTTAAAAGGTGTCTACGGATTATAACCAAGATTGTGGTGCCTACTTTCAAAGTGTCAAGGTGAAGCGTGTAGGCTTTACTAAGCTTGCCTAAAAACTAAATCTGAATATGGCCACAAAACTGCTGTATTGTTTCACCTCTACCCTATTAGCGGACATTGGACCTTATTTATGGAACGGGTGTGCTACAGTGCTTAGAGTCCTATTCTGCACTCTGTGCCTTCCCCTTTGATCCACCTATTGTCCTGGAGTTTGACTTGATCATATTTACACATATGATTATGTGATCTGATTGCATAGCATGCACAACAAAGCTTTTCATTGTTCGTTGCTACACGTGACACTAATAAACCTAAACTTAAACCTCACAGGGTCTCAGCCTGAAATGTTGACTTGTTCCATTTGCCTCGACTGATGTAACTTGATCCGCTGACTTCTTCCAATGTTCTGCTTTTAGTTCCAATTCCTCAATACTCTTCTGATTATTTTGCACTTCCATTAATCCATCTTTTAGTTAACTTAAATTCATGTCTTTAGTTATCAATCTCTCAATCAAGGGAAATAGGTCCTTTATTTCCCAAAGGCCCAATACTAAAGTAACTACATGCATTCATCCTATCTTATTTGCACTGCAATCTGGCACCAATCTTTGTTTTGCATTGTACTGATTGTTACTCTATGTACACTGTTTACTCTGTGAGCTTCATGTGAATGAGGAATTTCACAGCACCCTGATGTATATGACACAAAAAAACAAAACTAAATCTGAATCACTCTCAAGACAGTAGTTGGTTTTAGGATTTAAATAAATAATCAACTATTTCATGTTTATTTTCACAGTTAACATGTGAGAGCAATGTGTGCTCCTTGAAAATGTGATTTAGCTGACGACAGAAAACAAAAGGGTGCTGGAGCTGGCCAACGGATCTACGCTTGAGCAGTTGAAATGATAACTCGGGTTCCAAGGAAGGGTCTGAATCTCATCTGACTTCTGATTCCACCCAGATGCCGCCTGGCCTGCTGAGCATGCCCTGTTTGCTCTGCGTCTGTGAGCAGGCGTTCAGGATGGTCAGCAATTTAGTTGGTGCCCACACCACAACTGGATGGTCTTCCAAAGTTTAGCAGCCAGAAAAATTGTAGCCTTTTTGGGATGTGATGAGACAGTGAGAGCTCCTTTGGCATTTGGGTGCTGTAAAATGAAGTGAAGTGTTTCTTTGAAGATAGACACAAAATACTGGAGTATCTCAGCGGGAAAGGCAGCATGTCTGAATGGAAGGAATGAGTGACGTTTCGGGTCGAGACTCTTCTTCAGACTGATAGTCAGGGGAGAGGGAGATAAGGAAGGGTAACGTGTGAAGCCGCGACATCAAAAGATCAAGGGAAATGTTAAAAGAGTTTAGCAACTGACAGATCAGGTAGGTTTAGGCAGACTGAGCGGGGGTGTTCAGTGAAACGATCACCAAGCCTGTGCTAGGTCTAAACACTTGCTTGTACTTGGTTGCTAAACACTTTAACTCCTGCTCCCATTCCCACACTAACCTTTCTGTACTGGGCCTCTTCCATTGCCAGAGTGAGACCCAGTGCAAATTGGAGGAACAGCACCTCAGAGTTTGCTTAGGCAGCTTGTACCCCAGCAGTATGAATATTGACTTCTCTAACTTCAAGTAACCCTTGCTTTCCCTCTCTCTCCATCCCTCCTCCTTCCCAGTTCTCCGACCAGTCTAACTGTCCCCAATTACATTTTATCCGTTTGCTTTGTTATCACCTGCTCCTAGCTAACAATGATCTATTCTACATTTTCCTTGATCCACATCTCTTTCGGTGTCTCATTTTCACACCTTACCCTTCCTTATCTCTGTGTCTCCCTTTCCCCGACTCAGTCTGAAGGTCTTGACCCGAAACGTCACCCATTCCTTCTATCCAGGGATGCTACCTGTCTCGCTGAGTTACTCCAGCATTTTGTGTTTGTCTTCAGTGTAAACCAGCACCTGCAGTTCCTTCCTGCACATGAAGTGTTTCTTTGTTGTTTTCAGAGCCGAGAAGGCAACTCCTCCCCAGGGTTGCAATTAGCTTACTCTAACTAAAACTTTATGCAGTTAATATTGCTGCAATACTGTACTGAGCACTGGACTTAACAATATTCATGTGTATAGTTATTATAGAGTCATAGAACATAAAATCAAGCCTTCAAGCCCACAGACTCCATACCGTCTTTACATACAAAGTTATTTTTTTAATTCCACCCAATCTCCTCCACATTAGGGACAATCTACAGTGGCAATCTGCAGTACAATTGTTCTCCCATCCTGCATATCTTTGGGATGTGGGAGCAATCTGGATCGCCTTGGGGAAACTCATGGAATCGAAGGGCGGGCAGGAACAAACCCGAGTCCCTGCTGCAACTTTATTAGCCGCATTACTGCACTATTTGTGTCTTCGATTACCATGGTTTCCGCAAAGCACAAATTTATAGAAACCTGCAATACTCTGTCCCTCTTGCAATGATAGACATGCAATAGATCTACCCCCATTGCATCACTTTTTTTAAAATCATCAAGCGATTAAAACAAATTTCCCTTTAAGGTTATGAGAACTCAGTTCCACTGACAAATAAACTCTGCAGAACTCAAGTTGAAGGAAGTCTTCAATCCACCTGTGCAAAAACCAATATGCTGGAGGAACTTAGCAGGCCAGGCAGCACCTGGACAGACAACATTTCAGGTCAGAACCATTTCCTCCATGGATGCTGCATGATCCACCGAGTTCTTCCAGGACCTTGCTTTTTGCTCAAGATTCCAGCATCTGCAGCCTCTTGTGTCTCTCCACCCTCTTCTGGCAACTTTCAATTGCCGCTGACTGAAAGAAAATATAAAGTTGCCAAGGAAAATAACTGCAGATGCTGGTACAAATCGAAGGTATCACAAAATGCTGGAGTAACTCAGCGGGTCAGGCAGCAACTGAGGAGAGAGGAATGGGTGACGTTTCGGGTCGAGACCCTTCTTCAGACTGATGTCAGGGGAGGGGACCAGGGGATAAAGTTGCCAACCTCGTTTTGCAATAATTTCCTAAGTGAACAACATTCAGGGGATGCCACGACCTTTAAAAAATCTACTTGGACACTTATCCTCCACGTCTCAAACAACATCACATGAATTATAAAACTGGAGCCACTTACGGATTATCTGTATTCTGCAGCAACCAAGATAATAACTTCAGCTCTGCTCAGATCATGTCCATGAATAAATTCAATTACAAGAACTAAAGACAGTTACATTGCTTATCTGCAAACATATATTCTGCTGTTGTGGATATATGCATACATATGCACTGTATTTAAACTAACGTCACAAATAATATCCTTCACTTTCTGTTGTACCATCTACCACAGTAGATACCCATCTCGCCCATCACCTGTTACTCTTCTCCCTCCCCCCCCCCATACAATTCCATCCCATCCCCATGTCCCACAGTAAATCTCCCCCTCCCCCCCTCCCCCCGAACCCTTCCATCCATATCCCCCCCCCCCCCTCTGGATATAGACACAAAATGTTGGAGTAACTCAACGGGTCAGGCAGCATCTCTGGAGAAAAAGGTGATGTTTCTGGTCGGGACCCTTCTTCAGACTCTCCCATCCTCTGGCTTCACATTTCACTCCTCCTATTCTTTCCTTATCTGACACCTATGTTCAGCTGCTGCTTTTGTCACTATCTCCACCCATCTGCCAATCGGCCGCTCATCTGTCTCCACCCATCACTTGTCAAACTTTACCACACACCCTGCCACTCTTTCTCAGCATTCTGACCATTACTCTATCAGTCTGAAGAAGGATCCTGACCAGAAACTTTGCATGTCCCTTCGCTCCACATGTGCTGCCTGACCACAGAGTTCTCTCAGCACTTTGTGTTTTGCAATGCATTTTTATGGTTAGTTTAACTAAGTAATGCAGAATATTAATATTTGGTTTTGTTGCAAAGTAGCTGCACGTTAGACAAAGCTGCACCACGACTCTTTCACTCTGGTCTCTTGTAAATACAGAATTGTCAATGAATCCCATTTACCACATGGGGCCTGGCCAATTTAAGGACTGCAAATATCCTTCACATTCTGTAATGTACCACGACGTTGGTATTTGTTATACTGTCTGAAAATGATGCCAGATAGCGTAAGCATTCATCGGGGGTAATTACAGATGTGCCTGACAGGTGTACACTCTCCCGAGATGCTGCCTGACCTGCTGAGTTACTCCAGCATTTTGTGAATAAATCAAGGTGTACAGTCACAGTGGAAGTTGGTAATCGTGCTCGTGTACAGCACCTAAATCACCCATTATTCCTGAACAACACTCACCAGGCAAATAGAATCACCACACAGACTGAGCATTGCTACAATACAAGTCTTATAACGTCCCACTTGGACACGATCCGCATTTTATTGAAGGTATCCACCCTATTCCGGTCTGTTTACCTGCAGCCCTGATGGGCAGACACGGTTACACCAGATTATTGCACACACCGTCAATTAAAATCAGGTCACACACCGCGACTCTCAATGTAAGGAACGCGTCTCTCAATGCAAAATTACAACTAGTTTCACGAGAATACAATCCAGACCCCGTCAGAAGCAGACGGACCCGTGATTATTGATAACACGAGCCGGATTTTCGATCTGTGCTCGAACTGTTTACGGGTTTGAATGGGTCTCATGTTAAAGGGAGCGGTGCATCCTTCAACCTCCAAGCGCCGGGGCTTTACACACCTGCAGTGCACTGCAATCCACTCACCAGTTTTCTTGCATCCATGCTATGGCTCCCCTTTCATCGAAATGTTTCTCAAACTCGTATTCCTGCAGAGAAATCACTGACATGTTCATTCTCCGCTCTTTGGTTTGTTCCGCGGGGGCGGGCGGGCGATGGTGCGGGCTCCTCTGACAAGACGGGGGAACCTCTAGAGAGAGGGGGAGAGAGGGAGAGAGAGAATGAGGTGCGGGAGGGAGGGAGCAGGTGAGAGGGTGGGGGTGACTTTGAGCGGCACAACAGTAAAGGACGGAGCGTGTGCTGCGGCGTCTGTCGCGTCTACAAGCGGTGAGCCCGGCGGGGGCCAGGGGTGAGTCAGGACACACACCTCCCCTCCCACCTTGCATCCCCGGCTCCCCAGTGCTCACAAACACCCCCTACTGCATTTACAATCACGGCCAGCAAACCCACACACGCTCCTGGTGCTGCTGCCCCTTCCCAGCGCGTTGTTTGCACGATATTCCCCGTGCATTCACCCCTCTTGGCTGTGCAATGGGCAGGGTTGATTGGCGGGCTGCGGGCTTGCAAGCGCATGGGCGCAGCAGCGTTGCTGGGGTCGCGCTTTGTGTTGTTGCTCTGGTTGCAACTGCCCCACGCCAATGCAATCAATACAATCAACACCTCCCCTTGCAATGTGTCCCAACCCCCGGGGGCTGCCCGCTTGCTCCCCCATTTCACTTTGCTGCCATTCTGCAAAAATTGCACACCTGTCGCTGGCACACAATGCAAATTATTTCAGTCGTGCAGTTTTTTAACTAAAAACCCACCATTTAATTTTACCTCTGTTAAGTTTACGGTTTGGTTCATTGTCACGTGTACCGAGGTACAGTGAAAAGCTTTTGTTGCATGCTGACCAGTCAGTGGAAAGACAACACATGATCACAATCGAGCCATTCACAGTGTACATACAGATGAGAAGGGAATAATGTAGAAGGGTTTATTCACAAAATGCTGGAGTAACTCAGCAGGTCAGGCAGCATCTTGGGAGAGAAGGAATGGGTGATATTTCGGGTGGAGACCCATTCCTTCTCTCCCGAGATGCTGCCTGACCTGCTGAGTTACTCCAGCATTTTGTGAATAAATCGATTTATACCAGCATCTTTAGTTATTTTCTTATACATAATGTAGAAGGGTCTCGACCCGAAACGTCACCCATTCCTTCTCTTCAGAGATGCTTCAGCATTTTGTGTCTACCTTCGTTGTAAACCAGCATCTGCAGTTCCTTCCTACACTGTATTTAATTTTACCTGTCACGTTTGAGATCTTAACGTGAATGTGAATCGAAAGCATCGCTTTAGTTTAGCCACAGTAAAGAGGGAAGTTACTAAAACGAGCACATCTCACCAAGAAATGCAGACCATTGTACAACTTTTTGTTTGAATATGTTTCTTCTTAGAAGTTTCAGAACTTTTATTTTACAGAAAAGAACTGCAGATGTTGGTACAAATCGCAGGTATTTATTCACAAAATGCTGGAGTAACTCAGCAGGTCAGGCAGCATCTCAGGAGAGAAGGAATGGGTGACGTTTCGTGTCGAGACCCTTCTTCAGACTTCTTCTTTGCTTTGGCATTCAAGAATTTAATTAGGGCAAGAATGGGAATTTAGACAATGCACCCGATATTTCCAAAATGTCTTAGTTTTGTAGTTATCTAAAATTGGAGAATTCAATTGTTCAAACCTTTTCAAACTATTAAGCTATTTCCAGTACACAACAGTGATTATATTAAAACCAATTATTAACACTGACTGCATTGGTGCTACCTCCTGCACCCATGCAGAACCCACTGTCTTCATTAATTTTACTACTAATTTCCATCCTCCACTCAAATTCACTTGGACCATCTCTGAAATCTCCCTAACATTTCTTGATCTCACTGTCCATCACAGGAGACAGACTATCAACTGACATCTATTATAAACCCAGACTCCCACAGCTATCTAGACAACACTTCTTCCCACCCTTCTTGTAAAGACTCTATCCTCTACTCCCAATTCCTCCCTCTACGCAGCATCTTCCCCCAAGATGAAGTGTTCTATTCCCCGATGTCCTAATCCTTTAGGGAACGGGGGTTCCCCTCTTCCATCATAGACAAGGCCCTCACTAGGGTCTTCTCGATATCCAGCAGCTCCGCTCTTGCTTCCCCTCCCCCCAGTTGTAACAGGGAGAGTCCCCCTAGTCCTCACCTTCCACCCCATCAGCTGTCACATACAGGACATACAATTAATATGAAATCAAATATCGAGTAGGAAAAAAACTGCAGATGCTGGTTTAAATCGAAGGTAGACACAAAATGCTGGAATAACTCAGCGGGTCAGGCAGCATTTCGGGAGAGAAAGAATGGGTGATGTTTCAGGGCTGAAGAAGGGTCTCAGCCCGAAACGTCACCCATTCTTTCTCCCCCGAAATGCTGCCTGACCCGCTGAGTTACTCCAACATTTTGTGTCTACCTTCAAATCAAATACTGATGTTATCTTGAATTTGTAATCTGTAAAATTCAAATACATTAATGCCATAAAATACTGGATATATGATTAAGACAGAGTAAATAGATTAAAAAACATGGACCAGGGCAGAGAGGTTTAAATTTGGAGGCAAACGTTTCAAAGCAGTTGTGAGGAATAAGATTTTTACACCGTCTTAGAGCCATGCTGCATGAAAATGTCCCAAGGCCCAACTTGCCCCCACCGACCAAGATGCCCCATCTACACTAGTCCCACCTGCCTGCATTGGCCCATATCCCTCTAAACCTTTCCCTTCCATGTCGCCGTCCAAATGTCTTTTAATGTACCCGTCCCCATGTCTGAGAGCAGTTATGACCTGGAATGCGTTGCCTGCATCGGAGATGGAAACAATTAATCAGAAACGTCAAAAGGAAACTGGGTCGGCACTTGTGAGGAAATAATTTGGAGGGCAAAAGCAAAGTCAAATGAAGTCGTGGAATTTATTGTCATTTGCATGAGCACAGTGAATACAGTTACAATGAATATTTTACTTGTCGCAGCATCATAGGCACATGGACTCAGACAACCGACAAAGACACGTTATAAATAAATTATACATAAATTCTGGAAGAGCAAAGAAGGGGAATGGTTTGAATGCAATAGCCTGAATTAGCAGGTCGTATGTCCTTGCGGGATGAATGAACCAAGGAGTTACATAGGGAGTGGTGACTGCAGAAGGTAGAAAGGGATGGAGATGGGAAGATGTGACTAGTGATGAGACCATGTTGCAGGTGATGGAAATGTCAGAGGCTGATGTGTTGGACACGGTGGCTGGTAGGGTGAAAGGTGTGGGCCTGGGGAACTCTATTCTTGTCTGGTGGCAGGGGGAGTGAGAGCAGAACTATGGGACATAGAGGAGATGCAGGTGATAGAGGGATCTATCTGTGACATTAGGGGGGAAACCATGTTCACTGAAAAGTGAAGACGGATGTTCTAGAATGACAAGCCCCATCTTGGGAGCAAACGCGGCAGAGATGGATAAATTGAGAGTAGGAGATAGCGACTTTGCAAAAGGCAAGGTGATAGTCAGTAGGGTTGTAGAAGATGTCAGTCGATAGTCTGTCCCCTGTGATGGAGACAGATGAAGAAAAGGGAGAGAAGAGTCGGAAATAGACGAAGTGAACTTGAGGGCAGGCTGGGAGTTAGTGGTAAAGTTAATTAAATCAATGAGTACTGCACGGGTGCAGGAGGCAGCCCTGATGCAGTCATCAACATAGTGGAGAAAGAGTTGGGCGATGGTTTGACGTAACCAGCAAAAAGGCAGGCATAGCTGGGGCCCATGCTCGTGCTCGAGTCAAAGGAAAAGTTGTTGAGGGTGAGGACAAGTTCTGCCAGGCGGAGGAGAATGTTAGTGGAGGAGGGGAAGGAGGTGCAAAAGGACTGAACATCCATGGTAAAGATGAGGCAATGGGGACCCGGAAACAAAGTCATTGAAATGTTGAAGTGAGTATGAAATGTCCTGGATGAAGGTCAGAAGGGACTGGACAAGGGGGGGTAGGATGGCATCAAGGGGTTAGGAGATGAGATCTGTGGGGTAGCAGGCAGAAACAATGGGTCTGCCAGGGCAGTCCTGTTTGTGAATTTTTGGAAGGGGATAGAAGCTGACAGTGCGGAGCTGAGGAACAATAAGGTTGGATTATGTTGGCTCCTTTCCCGAGACAGTGTGAAGAGTAGATGGAGGGGGGTGGGGGGTGGTATGATAGGCTAGTTTGCCTGATGGACAAGGTTGCAATCATAATTCTCTGCAGTTCTTGTGGTCTTCTGAAAAACTGTGAAGTATTCAATAGGATGGTGTCCATGATGCATCGGTAGAAATTATAAGACTCACTGGAGACATGCCAGTTTCCTTAGCCTTTTGAGGAGCTAGAGGCATTGGTGTGCTTTCTTTAGTCAATGTGATTGGACCAGGACAAATTGTTTGTGATACAGTAAACCCTCGCTATAACGGACCATGGGGGAGGGGTGGGGTGGTAACCATTATTGCCAATTGTCTGCCATAACCGAGTGAGGGGGGGGGGGGGGGGGGAGGATGATGTTTAACACAAGGCGGGGAGGGAAGTAATGCGACATTGGTGAGGGGTTTAAACAAGCGGGAATTTACAGGCCAAGGAGCCGTAGAGCCCCCGCTCCTACACGCGGTGTGCCAGGGACGGGCCCGGTACTCACACTGCCTTCATGCTGCTCGCTCTCTCTGCTCCCACAACCAGAAGCTCCCGTCACATGGCACCAGCTTGTTGGGTAACTGATGGAAGTGGGGTGGGTGGTGCAAAGGCAGCCTTGGTCCGCTATAACCAAAATCCATTTAGAGGTCTGTTATTGTGAGGATCTGTTATTGGAAATTGAAGTTCTCGACGATCTCCACCTCAGCATCACTGATGCAGATGGGGTATGTACTCCACTCTGCTTCCTGAAGTCGACGATCAGCTTCTTCATTTTGCTGACATTGAGGGTTTGTCGACTTGATATCATGCTACTAAGTTTTCTATCTCCTTTCTCTGGCTATCATCCAGAAATCCGTCTCATCCTCAGTGGCTCAGCCTTCACAACGTTCCGGGGCAGAAAATTCCAAAGATTTGTAATCTTCTGGGAATAAAAACTCCTCCTTTTTGTGATCTTATCCTGAAAACATATTTTAATCACTCCCATCGGGGGAGGGGGGTCATCCTGGGTCATCCCCTCTCAGAAACTTGTGCTTCATTAAGATCTGCTCTCCATTCTTCTAAACAGCCGAAAGCATTGGTTGTTCAACTAGTTTGGCTGCATGATGGAAACCTCAAAAGAAATTGAGGAAGGACGGAGACAAAATGGGGAGTCAGAAAAGGATTAAGTGAAGTGAATATATGGCAAAAACATTGTCAAGCAACGCAGTAGGTTAAAAAATGTTCACAGCATTTGGAACAAGGTAAATTAATTGTAGAATCAAGGAACTGCAGATGCTGGTTTATAAAAAAAAGACAGAGTGCTCAGCGGGTCAGGCAGCATCTCAGGATAACATGGATAGGTGATGTTACAGGTTGAGACCCTTCTTCAGACTGATTGTAGGGGAGGAGGGCAGAAAGTTGGAAGTTGGAGGAGGCACAGTACAAAGCTTGGCATGTAATACGTCGACACAGGTGAGGAGGGCAGATGGTTGGTCAAAGACCGTTCTCTCTGACATCCTTTCTCCCCATACATAGGGGCTCACTGGTACAGTGGTTAGTGTTGTAGCCTCAAAGCACAGGAGACCTGGGTCCGTTCCTGTCCGTGGGTACTGTCTTTGTGGAGTTTGCATGTTCTCCCTGTGACTGTGTAATTTTTCTCTGGGTTCTCCAGTTTCCTCCCACATTCCGAAGATATGTGGGTTGGAAAGTTATTTTGCTACTGTAATATACCTGCATTGTGGTTGGGTGGTGGCAAGAAGAGAAGGCAAGAATTGGATGAAAATATGTGTGAAAAACAGCATTAGTGTAGATGGTTGCTCGATGGTTGGCAGAGATGCAGATGGCTTTAGGGCCTGTTTCCATGCTCCATGACATTTAGCACCCTGTCCACTGGCAGTTATTAACCTCTATAAATAGACACAAAATGCTGGAGTAACTCAGCGGGACAGGCAGCATCTATGGAGAGAAAGAATAAGTGACATTTTGGGGCGAGACCCTTCTACAGACTGAAAGTCAGGGGAGAGGGAAACTGGAGATCTGGACAGGCAAGGTGTGAAAATGACAGATCAAAGCAGACGATAATCAAGGAAACGTAGAATGGTTCATTGTTGGCTGAGGCGAAGGTGACAACGAGGTATACAAACAGTAAAATTAATCAGGACAGTGAAACTAGTCGGAGAACTAGGGTGGGGAAAGACGGAGAGAGAGGGAAACCAAGGGTTACTCATTCCACTTTTAAGAAAAAAGACTGCCTTTTAATTTTTGAGATTGTTTTTGATCTTTTGTTTCTTTACATCACCTGGGACTTTTAAAGCAAATGGGATTTTCTTGCAAATGCTTTTATTGAGCTCATAAAGTTAGACAGACCATTATGATGGGCCAGGAAACAATGGTGCTGGTGTGCTATTTAACAATGTTCAATCAGCTCCCCTCATTTAACATCTCTGAAGCAGTGACTGAACACAAGAAGGTGCAGTCATAGTCAAGAACGTCAACTGCGAAATATTAGTTATTTTTTCCCTGCACTGAATATTACATGTTCTGAATATTTATAAACTCTACAGAAATGTGATTACAGATTTAGGTATAGGATTATTATTATTATCACGTGTACCGAGGTATGGTGAAAAGCTTTGTTAAGCTTTGACAATGAACTACAAATGCTAGAAGCTGAAGAGGGGTTCCAACCCAAAATGTCACCCAGCCATTCCCTCCACAAATGCTGCCTGACCCACTGAGTTCCTCCAGCATTTTGTGTTTAGAAAACTGGTTAGATTTATAGTGAACTAACTAAGGAATAAACTATACAACCCAACTCTTTCTGCAGTTTCTTTCCATGGCCACTGTCTGTTTGACTGGGTTCCAAATCTTGACATTTTAGTTGACCCATGAGTTGGCCATTAATGGCCTGCTTGCCTCCAACTCAGCTTACGCGCTGCTGAAATCATCATCTATGTCTTGTTACCTCTAAGGTTTATTACTCACCTTCCACATTCCATAACCACAAGCTGCCCTAATCTGCTCCAGGAAAGAGTAAGAAAGACAAGAGTGTTTCATTATTTCTGCCTACAATGGAATAATTAAATTCTTACTCGCAGCAGCTTAACAGATTTAAAAGAAATGCAATACGCACAGAAAATACCCAATAAACAAAAAAATAATTGATAAATTAATAACTACCAAAAACCCTAAATCCTGAGTGCAACCAAAAGTGGCCCATAGAAGTTCTCAGTTGAGGTTAGTTTTTTTTAGTGTTCTGGAGAGTGATGGTTGTTGGGAAGAAGCTATTTCTGAACCTCATGATCACAGTCTCCGATACATTCTTCCAAAATGGTAGGAATGAGAGCATGGTGAAAGTTATGAAGGCTTTTTGATAATATTAGCTACCTTTCCACTCCAGCGAGTAGAGGCCCAGTGCTGCCAGTGCTGTCAAGCACTCATCATATGCTAACCCACCCATTCCTGCAATCATTCTTGGAAATTGATTCTTCAATTAAGCCACTTGGGTCATTCTTCAATGTTAGGGGCACTGTATAAGTCTGTGATCGCCCATTGGATGTACAATGTGCCTTCATGTGAAAGATAAAAGAGCTGTGTTGATACATTAGTCTAACATGGTTCTCGGAATTGCGACACACTTCAAGCACAATGAATTTCTTTGATGTGTGGCCACAGTTGTCATGTATGCAAATACAGCAAACATTTTGTGCAAAATAAGGGCTTGGACCAAGATGGCAGATGTGATTTATGAAGCTTTGAGAAGTAACTGTAAAATTCAGTACACATACTCACTTCACAGTTAAGAGGAAATCTGATTTATTCTCTGCAGTTTGCTTTTTTAGTGTTTGTACAGAATAAAATACAATTTAGTCAAAAACACAAAGTGCTGGAGGAACTCAGAGGGCCAGGCAGCATTAAGCTGCTTTGGAGGAGTTGAATGCTTTTAGCTGCTGGGATAACAATTAAAATCTGAAACTTTATAATCAAAAATTGAAATTATGTTTTCTAAAACACGCTTTTTTAGCGTCAGTTTCCCAGGAAACAAAGTATTTAATAATCACTAAGGAAGAAATTTTAAAAATGTTCATGATTTTACCACAGAATAAAAATAATAAAATAGCACCTCTGATCACAATGATACTTTACTCACAGTTGCATTTTTCAATGTAACTCTGAATCACAATAACTGTCAATGAACTAGACATGTCCAGTATTATGCCAATTACCACAGGAGAGGTTGGATTAGTTTCTGTTTGTCATCAAACACACCTTCTGACATAAATATCAGACAAATCCCGTTACAAATTGTTCACACATTTAGATTTAGCTTGAAGGTAAAAACGAGGCAGTCGTCTTTTCATTTTGATTCAGCGAATAAAAAACATGAATTAAGAATAAGAAATTAACTTTTTACCAAACGATGTGCAATAAGAACTAGCAATAATCTCAACTTCATTGTAATACAACGATGTAGATTGACATACTAAATTAGGTGCGAATTTCTGAACAATAAATCTTGTTTTGGAAAAAAGAGTTCCTTCATGATATTACAATTAGATATTTTTTGAAAATAATTTCATATATGGGTTAGAAAAGCGTAATCTTAAATATTGTGTCTCTCCAACTGCTTTTTCATTGAGTTGCGTAGAAACCTGTGAGAATCAAAAGTGAATTGGGGCATTTAGATCCAATGCAAGATTGAGGAACAGCAACTCATCTTCCATCTGGGCACGTTGCAGGCTTCTGGACTCAATATTGAATCAGTCATAGAGCGCAACTCGTCCATGCCAAGCAAGCTGCCTAATCAAGCTACTCTCGCCTCTGCTTGTCCCATATCCCTCCAAACCTTTCCTATCCATGTACCTGTCCAAGTATCTGTCTTTCCGCTTACTGGTTAGCACACAACAAAAGCTTTTCACTGTACCTCGGTACACGTGACAATAAACTAAACTGAACTGAACATCTTCCCAATCATGTGTAGGAAGGAACTGCAGATGTGGTTTACATTGATAGACACAAAATGCTGGAGTAACTCAGCGGGACAGGCAGCATCTCTGGAGAGAAGGAATGGGTGACGTTTTGGGTTTCGGCTGCATGCTGTGCCTATCTTCCCATCACAGGAACCATTTGCAGATATTTTTCTGGACCCTCTCTCATTATCTTAACATCAGATTTCATTATTTCCCCTGGAGAGGAATCTTTTGAAAATAAGTATGGTTATAGTTTTCAACCAACAATGATTCTAAAATGAACCACAATAATAGACAATAGACAATAGGTGCCATTCGGCCCTTCGAGCCAGCACCGCCATTCAATGTGATCATGGCTGATCATTCTCAATCAGTACCCCGTTCCTGCCTTCTCCCCATACCCCCTGACTCCGCTATCCTTAAGAGCTCTATCTAGCTCTCTCTTGAATGTATTCAGAGAATTGGCCTCCACTGCCCTCTGAGGCAGAGAATTCCACAGATTCACAATTCTCTGACTAAAAAAGTTTTTTCCTCATCTCTGTTCTAAATTGCCTACCCCTTATTCTTAAACTGTGGCCCCTGGTTCTGGACTCCCCCAACATTGGGAACATGTTTCCTGCCTCTAACGTGTCCAACCCCTTAATAATCTTATATGTTTCGATAAGATCCCCTCTCATCCTTCTAAATTCCAGTGTATACAAACCTAGTCGCTCGAGTCTTTCAACATATGACAGTCCCGCCATTCCGGGAATTAACCTAGTAAACCTACGCTGCACGCCCTCAATAGCAAGAATATCCTTCCTCAAATTTGGAGACCAAAACTGCACACAGTACTCCAGGTGCGGTCTCACTAGGGCCCTGTACAACTGCAGAAGGACCTCTTTGCTCCTATACTCAACTCCTCTCGTTATGAATGCCAACATTCCATTGGCTTTCTTCACTGCCTGCTGTACCTGCATGCTTCCTTTCAGTGACTGATGCACTAAGACACCCAGATCACGTTGTACGTCCCTTTTTCCTAACTTGACACCATTCAAATAATAATCTGCCTTCCTATTCTTACCACCAAAGTGGATAACCTCACACTTATCCACATTAAACTGCATCTGCCATGCATCCGCCCACTCACACAACCTGTCCAAGTCACCCTGCAACCTCATAGCATCTTCCTCACAGTTCACACTGCCACCTAGCTTTGTATCATCGGCAAATTTGCTAATGGTACTTTTAATCCCTTCATCCAAGTCATTGATGTATATTGTAAATAGCTGCGGTCCCAACACCGAGCCTTGCGGTACCCACTAGTCACTGCCTGCCATTCTGAAAGGGACCCATTTATCCCCACTCTTTGCTTTCTGTCTGTCAACCAATTTTCTATCCATGTCAGTACCCTACCTCCAATACCATGTGCTCTAATTTTGCCCACTAATCTCCTATGTGGAACCTTGCCGAAGGCTTTCTGAAAGTCAAGGTACACCACATCCACCGGCTCTCCCCTGTCAATTTTCCTAGTTACATCCTCAAAGAATTCCAGAAGATTAGTTAAGCATGATTTCCCCTTCGTAAATCCTGTTACTACTATCCAAATGCTCCGCAATTTCGTCTTTTATAATTGACTCCAGCATCTTCCCCACCACTGATGTAAGACTAACTGGTCTATAATTTCCTGTTTTCTCTCTCCCTCCTTTCTTAAAAAGTGGGACATTAGCTACCCTCCAATCCACAGGAACTGATCCTGAATCTATAGAACATTGGAAAATGATCACCAATGCCTGCTTCATCCCAGGTGCCTGTTGTTCCCCTCCTATCTGTGACTTTATTTATTTTCCTCTGTATCATCTGCCTCTGTTTACCTATTTATCCATCTCATTATTTTTCTTTTCCTCTGTTTTAATGACGTTCCTTCTGTTCTTTCTTATATTTTGTCTCTATCAATTCCTCTATCTCTTTTCTCACCCTTGTTCCTATTATCCTTACGTGCATTTGATCCGGGATTGTCTTTCTTTCCATCTCTCTGTCATTTCCCTTACCCCCTGAATTTACTGATTTTGCCTATAGGTAACTAAACTCTGAGTGTGCCCTCAGTTCACATTACCATGTCACTTTACTCCATTTAACATCAGTACTAAAGCATCCCCTCTTGACAATGTTGTGGTTTATACTAAGGAACGAGCAGTCCATCCCTTGGAAGTGCTTGTACATCCAGGGCAAAATTATGATTTGAAATGACTGGGTACAGCTAATCTCCTAAAAAGGCAATACGGGGAGAAAAGATGAGGTACGAGGGTAAACTAGCCAATAATATAAAGGAGGATAGTAAAAGCTTTTTTTGGTATGTGAAGAGGAAAAAAATAGTCAAGGCAAATGTGGGTCCCTTGAAGACAGAAGCAGGGGAATTTATTATGGGGAACAAGGAAATGGCAGAAGAGTTGAACCGGTACTTTGGATCTGTCTTCACTGAGGAGGATACAAACAATCTCCCAGATGTTCTAGTGGCCAGAGATCCTAGGGTGACAGAGGAACTGGAGGAAATCCACATTAGGCAGGAAAAAGTTTTGGGTAGACTGATGGGACTCAAGGCTGATAAATCCCCAGGGCCTGATGGTCTGCATCCCAGGGTGCTTAAGGAGGTGGCTCTAGAAATTGTGGACGCATTAGTGATTATTTTCCAATGTTCTATAGATTCCGGGTCAGTTCCTGTGGATTGGAGGGTAGCTAATGTTATCCCACTTTTCAAGAAAGGAGGGAGAGAGAAAACGGGAAATTATAGACCAGTTATCAGCCATGATCACGTTGAATGGTGGTGCTGGCTCGAAGGGCCGAATGGCCTCCTCCTGCACCTATTGTCTATTTTCTATTTGTGAATGACGGGAGATGGTTGAGAGAATATGATTTGTGCACGCATCAAGGAATGAGAGCAGCAAATTGTCGACAATCCATGTTCAATAATCCATTTTAAAGTTGGTGCTTCAATTTCCTCATGAGATTGGAATCTCACTCAAGCAAAACCAAGAAATTTAGTAATACATTAATGACAAATGGATTCAGTGAACCAAAGGGTTCCATCCTGTTGACAATGCATATTACAGCATTGGCTTGCAATGTGCAGGGAGCTTCGACTTTGCTTAGATTCAATGTGGGGGTAAAGATGCTCAGCAGAATGCAGTTAAGTACACAGGTTCTACAAGGTGCAAGAGAATAGACATCAGTTTTCTAATTCATCCAAATTCCGACTCTATGAATACTTTCCTTCTAATCACTTTACTGAGAATCAATGAGAACTTTCATGACTATGGCAAGCACTTGCACACATCAAATTATTTTTATTTTGCAGGTGAGAATATGGTTCAGTCCAGAGAGAAAAAATATGTGTACAATATGAATCCATAGGTCAAGACAAAAGAAATTTTGTTATTATTTGATGCTACTTCAATTAATGGAATCTTTTATGTGAAAATGGAACTGGGCTCCCCCTCTGTGAGTTATATGACAGTTCCAAGTTTACAGCAGTTATGGAAGCACATTGGCTTTGTAATTAGAGGCATTAAACATAACAGCATGGAACTCATGCTACACTTTTACAATTTTTTTTATCTGTGAGCAATGCTGGCCATCATATTTTAGCAAACATGCCATGTCCCTACAGAGAATATACTGTAGGTGAGATTTACTAGAATTGGAGACTTCAGTAAAAAGGACGGAATAGGGTAACTCAGTAGTTCTCTTCGAAAGGCATTGGATTTGGATTTGCTTAAGATTTGATGTTCAAAACATTGATTTTTTTTGGTAAGTAATTAAAGAGAAATAGTTTTCAGCAGCTGAATATTCTTCAGTAACAGAATAAGACTTATGATAATTGATAATACGTTTAGAGATAACTTGGCGTGCCATGAGGATTTACTTGCAGAGGACAATTTCATAGGACCTTCAGAAATGATTGGGAAATGAAATAAATTGGATTGGTCTTTGAAAGAAACATGATGCGCCAAGCAGCCCTTTTCTTTGTTATATTATACTTTGTTAATTCTAATTTCTTTATTGATGAAATATGCAGTGCATTCAGTTCATGCTGGGGAGAATGACTCATCCTACAAATGGGTATTCTCGACTCCAGCACTTTTAGTATGCAGCAGGAAAGGAATATCACATCATTGAGATTTTAATTACAAAAACAGAAAACATTGGAAATGTTTAGCAGAAATATATTTTTTATAATTATACATGGCATTTATATGTTGCTAACATTGCCAGTGTTTATCATTCATATCTAACTGCCCCAGTAACAAGGGGGGATTCAATGGTACTTTATTGTTACATGTACCTAGGTACAGTGAAATACTATTTTTGCATCCCATTCCGTAAAATGGTACTATAACCAAGCATAACCAAGTACAAGAGCATAAGAATAGTAGATTAGTGGTTAACAGTTAAGTCACATTGGTGGGTCAGGAATCACATATAATCCAGACCTATTAATGGCAGCAGGTTTCCTTCTGAAAGGATTTTGATGAACTAGAAGAATCTGAATGACAATCCAGCAGTTTCATGGTCACCATTGGCAGGGCAAACATTTAGCTCCTAATTTATTTAATTATATGAACTTAAGTCCCCCAGCTGTCATGGTGGACTTCAATTAATGCCATTTCTCGATCCACGGCACAGACCTGTTAACTCTTTTACCATCCTCCAATGCTGCCTGACATGCTGAATGCTTCCAACAATCTGTTTTTATTTCAGTTTTCCAGCTTCTGCAGTTCTTTGCTTTTCCTTCAGTTACATTTTGTTCTTTGCCACACGATGACAGATTTTTAAAATGCACGTTCAACTATAATTCAAGAAATAAAACTGCAGAACCCGAATGAAAGACACAAAGTGGTGGAGTAACTCAACAGGCCAGGCAGCATCCCTGGAGAACATGAATAGGCTGATGTTTCGTATGGGGACTCTTCCTCAGACTGATGAAATTATCAGACTGATCTTCTCTCTTACAGAACATAAATGTTTTCCAGAGAAGTTGTCTGACCCTCTGAATTACTCCAACACTTTGTGCCTTTTTATGTACACCAGCATCTGCAGTTCTTTGTGTCTCGAATTGTTTAAATAAGTTTTATACTTAGGCTCAAACAAATAATGCTTACCTATATTTAGGTTGTTGATGAACCAGCTGAAGAGGTTAGGCCTGGGACACTGCCTTGTAAGTACCAATGCATATATCTTCTTGAGCAGCAATTCTCTAAGGATAAATGCTGGAATACCTGTTCTGAGCTGTCATGTAGGTGGAACTGGGCTGTTGATTAATTTCAATGTCAGAGCACCATTCTCCTGAAAGGAATATAGAAACATAGAAAAATAGGTGCAGGAGTAGGCTATTCGGCCCTTTGAGCCAGCACCGCCATTCAATATGATCATGGCTAATCATCTAAAATCAGTACCCCGTTCTTGCATTTTCCCCATATCTTGGTGCCATTTAAATCCAGATTTAAATCACCGTTCACATGGAGGACCAATGCAACCTGTCTGCCTGCTGAAGGAAGAGTAATGAACGGTCAACCTCACTCTGTACAGAGCACTGTGGTTGTGTAGGAATAATCTGGATTGGATAGACCTAGGTTAAGTGAAAGAAATATCTCCACTGTACTAAATTTACTCGATGTTGAGGTCAATATTCCAGTTTACTGTTTGAAATAGAAACTATAAATTTTATTTATACCAATGGGATGGTATAAAGTTGTAATAACAATAAATGCATTCATAAAAGTGTCAACTGAATGAACCAAATGAATTAGCATCAGCTTTTCACTAAAATTGACATGATTTAGTTTGATTAATTTAGGATTATTCTCATTACGTTACAGAGGTTAACAATACTAAATAGCCAAACTGCTGAGCTGCATAAAGTTAATGTACTGTACCTAGCGATGCTTCCAAAAATGTGTACACACAGTTCTGAGAGCAGGTTAGGATGAGCTGGTGGATATACATTTTCTCAGGAAGCTCTTTCTGAGTCATTAAAATGAAGAATATCAGACTTTAACAAAGCTGTTCGATTTGCTTGTATAATTTTACTTTGTTGGATTGAGAACTGCCGCTGAATTAGCTGACTCTAACCTCCTCCTTTAATCTCAGGGAAAACAGGTATCGAAATTGCACTTGTCTATATGCATTCGATTGTTGCCAGTTTAGCATCATAATATCTATAATCTATTTCCTTTTGGAAATGCAATTTCTGATGTTATTAACTTTTCTACATCCACAAGAGCATTAAAAAAAAAATTATAGCACTAAAGATAAAGAACAAGGATCAATTTTCGGATCACATTTAATACATTTCTGTTATAATGTAGCCTTACAATCTTTTGCTTTATTGCCGAATCCTCATTTTATAAAATCCCTCCAGGTATTTAAGGGTGCATAAATGAAAAATTACAAAATTTAATAAATGTTTCACACTTAAGCTAACAGTGATCAATTCAACTTATGAAATATGAATGAGTCATTCCAGTCATTTCCCTTCCATTCTCGTGCTCTATTGGTTATAGATTGAAACGAATTAAGTATTTATCAAGACTGTAACTCGGTATCTTAAACACAGGGAAAAGATTTTTTTTTCACAGACTTAGTGAACCTCATTTTCAAAAGCACATATTTTTTCTATTTTTTCACATTCACAGCCATCAAGAAGGACTGGCTATCTCAATAATTCCAACCAGAGACAAGACCATAAATACAGTAACACTTTTACTCTTTATTATTCATTAACCAGTTCCTATGTTCCAAATGTGTAGGAAGGAACTGCAGATGCTGGTTTACACCGAAGATAGACACAAAATGCTGGAGTAACTCAGCGGGATGGGTAGCATCTCTGCAGAGAAGGAATGGGTGATGTTTCGGATCGAGACCCTTCTTCAGACCTAATTTCTGATTTCATTAACTTCTCTTCATCTACAAGAGAATTTTAAAAATAATTACAGCAAAGCTAAGAATTAAATATAAAGAACGTATCAATTTGGGATCACAATTAATGCATTTCTGTATTATGCTGGATAATAAAAAATACTGGAGTAACTCAGCGGTTCCGGCAGCATCTCTGGAGAAAAGTGACCTTTCGGGTTGGGACCGTTGTTTGGACTCACTTAATCCCCTATTCCAAGATTTTTTGCATCCTACTGATTACATTTTTACTGACATATCCATCAGGAATTTCTGCACTTAATACTCTGACATTGCACAATGTTTCATGCTTTGAGGAGTGCCACAAGATGGTGCACTAACTTCATTATGCACGATTTTAATGCGTACTGAAGTCAAACTATCAGATGATTTCTTAATCATTGCACTGCAAAATTATCATCTAAAAAAACATATCTTTGTTTCTTATTCTCACTGTTCTCGCCCCTATTTTTAGATTTTCTCCTTCCCTATTCTTTTCAATTATCTGTAACTTAGAAGGCATGGATAGGAATGGCATCTGAAGCAACAATAAATTATTCTGATCAACATCTTGGAGACGACTAAAATCTTTGAGGTCCAATCGACTGCTTTGAAAATATCCAATGCCCTGGTCTCCACAACCATCTGTGGCAATGAATTCCACAGATTCACCACCCTCTGGTCAAAGAAATTCCTCCTATTCTTCATTTAAAAGGCAAGTCCTTTTACTCTGAGACTGTGCCCTCTGGATCTAGATTCTCCAATTACTGGAAACATCCTTTCCACATCCACTCTATCTAGGCCTTTCATCATCCGGTAGGTTTCAATGAGATGCCTCTCATCCTTCTAAAGTGCAGCGGGTGCAGCCCCAGAGCCTTTAAACGCTCCTCATACGTTAACCCAATCATCTCCAGTATCATTCTCTTAAACCTCCTCTGGACCCTCTCCAAAGCCAGCACATCCTTTGTCAGATGTGGGCTCAAAACTGCTCATCATATTTCAAATGTGGCCTCGCTAGTGCCTGACAAAGTGCCCCGAAACATCATCCTTAATAATGAACTGTACATTTTCCCCTGACAGAAGTCAGACTAACTTGCCTATAATTTCCTTTCTTTTGCCTCGCTCCCTTCTTAAACAGTAGTCACAATTGCGATATTGTATTCAAGTACATGTTGCATTCATACTGTTTACTTTAAAGGCACTGAGTGGTAGGCTGGGTGAAAGCTAGCACATTGTACAGAAGGCACAATCTGCTATTCCCATCTAGGTGGAAACATGAGGGTTTTAGTTTGCCGAATATACTAGAAGAGTAAAAAAGGGCCAGGAAAATTTGAGGCTGAGAAAGAATACCAGATTCATCTGCAGTATTTGTGAGTGACTGTGTGACAAGGGTTTGAAATATTAAGTTACATTAGTTAAATCCCCCTGCAGTTTTGGCTACTGAATATTAAACTTGTGAGTCAATAGATTATGTTTCTACACAGAAACAGCCAGTTGTCCGCGAACCAATTTTCCCACTATCAAATGAATATTGAGGACTATTCACAAGTGGTTTCTGAGATTAATTGCTCTTAAGACAATTATCTTGGCATTTTATTTTAAGTACGGGGTCTCCCTTTTCTCTGAATATAGGTGAGTCAGTGACCCTTGACTGATGCCTGTTCATAGAGTGTGTCTCCAGCATCTGCAGAAAAGAAGTAATTCACTGGTTCTTCAATTATCGGAGGAAGGTTGTCGTGACCGGATCAGAGTGCCACAAATCTGTATGGTAGTTAAATTGCAAATATGCCTCTACACCCCACTGACAAAACAAAGGTGAAAGTCATTGTTCATCATTTTCTCTTGAAGTTGAGCAAAGGTTAATAATAGAATCTCTGTATTTCTTAACAGCTACCACCCCCCCCCCCCCCCCCCCCAACTGACCCTGACCTCTCCATGCTAATGTTATTTGGTCAGCACAAATTGGACCTTTTCGTAATGAAAACCTAGAAAAATATATTTGTGGAAATTCCCCATTAAGTTTATTTCCTGGTCAACCTTGCTCCTACCATTGAAATTATTTCAAGTATACTTATCCCTGTTGAGAAGAAATAAAACAACGTGCATTCAAACAGCATCTTCCTTCAACACTGCAATGTCCCAGATAAAACAATGTAGTTTAGTGATTCTGGTTCAAAGCTAAATATTGGCAAGGATTAGATAGGTTTGTGACATTACCACTACCCTTCCAAGATCATTCATTCTCTGTGGGAACTATTTTCCAGTCTCTTGCTCCTCTCTGCCTCTGCATTCTGAGCCTGTTTGACCTATTGCACTTGGTATTGACTCCACTTTGCACAGCCACTGAGATCAACAAAGCTGATCAACAAAGCTGATGTTGGTTCGATGGTATGAGCCTTTAAAGTTGAAATGTATGGAAATAAGTTCTTGAACGAATTGCCTGAAATGCTTGGTGGGACAAAATGAACACATAAGCTGGGGTATTGTCTGATTCACCTCAATGTCCTCAATTGTGGACATTGGGCTTTGTCTATAGAACTGATGCATTATCATGTTGAAAACTACATTCTGCACTCCATATCTTCCCCATTGCTCTATCTATTGTTCTTGAGCCTGGCTTGATTATATTTATATTTAGTGTATCGGATCTGTTTGGATAACATGCAAAACAAAGATTTTCACTGTACCTCAGTACACGTGACAATAATAAACCTAAACCTAATAGTTATAAGTAGCTTGTGATGAATGCTTTAAAAATTAACTCCTAGACCACACATCCATTTCCTCCAGCTTCTCTTTCTGCTCTTAGACTGGTGTTGCACCATGTTCCCTCCATTTCAGAATAATGCAGCAGGACCATACGGAATCTCCATAATACCTAATCCAAACAGCCATATCGTTGTCCAACGACATAACAGCTACATTTGAGGTATGAGTTTGTGATATTTTGCAGAAGAACGTTTATTAGTGGGGCTACATGCCTTGTTTACAGATCTTCCAACAGCCATTGAATAGGGCAGCATGGTGGCGCAGCGGTGGAGTTGCTGTGTTACAGCTCTGGGGATCCTGACTATGGGTGCTGTCTGTACGGAGTTTGTACATCCTCCCCGTGACCTGCGTGGGTTTTCTTTGAGATCTTCGGTTTCCTCCCACACTCCACAAAGATGTACAGGTTTGTAGGTTAATTGGTTTGGCATAACTGTAAATTGTCCCTAGTGTGTGTAGGATCGTGTTAATGTGTGGGAATCGCTGGTTGGTGCCGACTCGGTGGGCCGAAGGGTCTGTTTCCATGCTGTATCTCTAAACTAAACTAAACTAAAATTCATCATGAACTGAGGGTACCATGAAATGATTTGTATTTTCTGGATAATAAGCATTTATTTACATCATGTTGTGGGCAGTATCATCAATTGAATGGATGTTACTTTTATTCATGGAGATAAAGAGGAATATATTAGTACATTCCACTATTTGAGGCAGGAGAGAGGGGTCAAGAAAACATCAGCTTCAACCTTTACAACTGTC
Source organism: Rhinoraja longicauda (assembly GCF_053455715.1). Taxonomy (NCBI): domain Eukaryota; kingdom Metazoa; phylum Chordata; class Chondrichthyes; order Rajiformes; family Arhynchobatidae; genus Rhinoraja; species Rhinoraja longicauda. The sequence continues at coordinate 18,632,961 of NC_135987.1, read as the reverse complement.
CAATGGATATGAGATTCTTTTGGCTTGTTTGGATGATAGTGGGGTGTGGATATTTAACAAACCATGGTACTCGCAGTTCAGGAAACCATTCAAATAGGGAAGCAAACAATATGTGGCATCAAAGATTCAACTTTTTATAGTTTATGTAAATAACTTTGATGAAGTGGTATAGTTGCCATAACTGATAATGATACAAAGATAGGCAGGAAAGTAAGTTGTGAAGAGACGTGAGAAGGATAAAATGGGATGTAGATAGGTTCAGTGAGTAGTCAAAGATCCATCAAATGGTGTGCATTGTAGGAAAATGTTAACTTGGTCATTACTATAAATGTAGAAAAATATGAATTTGTCAGTTATCTAAGTTAAAGAGGATCTTAATGAAAAGCGCAATATTTTTAAAGGGGTGAATAGGGTAGATTTGTGGAAAATGTTACCTCTGGTTGAGGAATCTAGAACTAGGGGACACAGTCTCAAAATAAGAGATAGGCTATTTAGAACTGAAAAGAGGAGAAATTTCTTTCGACAGAGGATGGTGTACTTTGGATTTCTCCATTTTGCGGGGCTGTGAGGAATTGATTTCATTTCAAACTACGATTTTATTTTAAAATATTAATTAAGAGATTCTGGGTGATATGGTGATTAAAGGTGGAATAGGTTCCAGGGACTAAATGGCCTACTCCTAGTCTAATTTCTTGCATTCTCATTTCAGATCTACAACATCCACAGTATTTTTATGAAACTTACATTTGTAAACATATTCCAGTCTGTGAGAATGTTTTCTGCTCTGATCAAATTTCAACATGTATTGAATTTGGCTGGAAAGCAATTTGGGGCCCCGATAGGGACAGATAAGGAGCAATATGCATAACCATCTGCTTTTAATATGAAAAATCTTGCTTCTACTGACTGCTGGACAACCAATGACATAAAATTAATGATAGCTATTTTGAATTGGGATGAAACTTTGTGAATCTGTGGAATTCATTGCCAGACATAGGTCATTGGATATTTTTAAGGCAGAGACTGACAAATTCTTGATTAGAAAGTGTATCTGGAGATGGCAGGAGAGATGGGTTGAGAGGGTTCAGCCATGATTGAATTGCAGAGTAGACTTGATGGGCCGAATGGCCTAATTCTGCTCCTAAAACTTATGAACCTAGTCAAATAATTCCCAAGTAACGATGAAATAAAAGACAGGAAATAGTAGTTTTTGGGACTGACAACAATTAATTGCTCGTTGGGAAAACTGGCTTGGTATCATTTTTCATTTGGTTTAATAGACAATAGGTGCAGGAGTAGGCCATTCGGCCCTTCGAGCCAGCACCACCAATGTGATCATGGCTGATCATTCTCAATCAGTACCCCGTTCCTGGGAATTTCTTTAGTCAGAGGGTGGTGAATCTGTGGATTTCATTGCCACAACACAGACGGCTGTGGAGGTGAAGTCAATGGATATTTTTAAGGCGGAGATAGGTCTGAAGAAGAAGAGTCTCGACCCCAAAAAAGGTCACCCATTCCATCTCTCCAGAGATGCCGCCGTCCCACTGAGTTACTCCGGCATTTTGTGCCTATCTTTGGTTTAAACCAGCATCTGCAGTTCCTTCTTACACACTGATAGATTCTTGTTTAGTGTGGGTGTCAGGGGGTTATGGGGAGAAGAATGGGATTAGCAGGAGAGATAGATGGATCAGTCATGTCATGATTGAATGGCGGAGTGGACTCGATGGGCTGAACGGTCTTACTTCTTCTCCTATAACGTGTGCACAATTTGGACAGATGGGGGCCAGAAGCTGCCTGCGTGAGATCCTTCAGCCCCATACATAAGGGAGAGCGCTGGTGTCATTGAAAGTTGAGAGCTTACTCTTCGCGTCGTCCATGCCACCCGTTCCACCGCCGGCGCCTCCCGCTCTCGGCGCGCAGGCGCACTGAAGAAATCGAGGGAGGGAGGGCGGTTGGCGCGGCCGGCAGCGGCGCGTGCGCAGTGAGGAAGTCGGAGCCCGTCATTGACGGTCCCGGCAGGCAGCCGGCAGCGGTGCATGCGCAGAGCGCAGTCCCGGGGATTCTCAGTGCGCGGGCGGGTCGAGCGGCGCAGGCGCAGTGAGCGGCTCGGTGTGCCGGCCGGCCGTCCGTCCGTCCGTACACCGCGCGTGCGCGCAGGGGCAGCGGTCAGGCAGCGGCCGAGCGGAGAGGACGAGCGCGCCCTCGGGAGCGGGAATGGGGCCGGGCAGCGGCCTCTGGCACCGGCACCGAGCAGCGCCGCCTCCCCACAGCCGCACCACGTCCACGCCTCCGCGCTGCAGATAACAGCGGAACGGCGCCGCTCTCGGGCCGCTGCGGAGAGTTGAGGTGAGAGAAGACACGAGCGAGCGAGGAGGCAACGGGCCGCCCGGGGGCAGGGCAGGGCAGGGTGGGTGGGTGGGCGAGCGAGGGCTGCGTGTATGGACCCGCGCGTCAAACCCCCACCACACACACACACACACTCTCACACACACTTACACCCCACACTCACTCACTCTCTCATACCCCACACACACTCACACCTCACACCCCCACCACACACACACACACACACACACACACACACACACTCTCACACTCACACACACTTACACCCGCACACTCACACACACTCACACCCCCACCACACACACACACACTCTCACACTCACACACACTTACACCCCGCACACTCACACACACTTGCACCCCGCACACTCACACACTCTCACACCCCACAGACACACCCACACCACAGACACACCCCACACACTCTCTCATACCCCACACACTCTCTCATACCCCACACACACACACACACTCACACCACACACACTCTCATACCCCATACTCACACACTCTCACACACCCCACAAGCACACTCACACTCTCACACCCCACACTCACCACTCACACACACACACAAACACACTCTCACACCCCACACTTACACTCTCACACACACGCTCTCACAGACATGCATGCTTGCACACATTCTCACACTCATTCACGCACGCACACACACCCACCCCACTCACACACACACTCTCCCGCACAAATACACTCTCACATGCACACCCACCCACACGCACGCACACCTGTACACGCCCACCTGCATCCCCCACAGACACACTCACCCCACTCACACAGACACACCCCACCCGCACACACACCACACACCCCACCGGCGCATGCACCCCACCGGCGCACGCATCCCACCCGCGCACACGCACCCCACCCGCACATACACATCCCACCCACATACACACCCCCCCCCACCTGAACACACCACCCGCACACTCACGCATGCACACTCTCATACACCCCACATTCACACGCACACCACCCTCAGCCCGCACACACACACGCATACACACCCCACCCACACGTGCACACACACTTCCTACCCTATCCACAGACACACATACCCCACCCACATACAGACATATACACACGTATACACACCCTCACGTATACACATGCACCCACCCCACTTACCCCTTCAACACAACCCCATCCACAAATGCACACACCCATGTCACCCCTCAACCCCCTCCTGCACGACAGACCCCTTTGACACCCCACCCAACCTGTCACCTGTCCTCCAGCACCCTCTCTGCACATCAAACCATCAACACAACATCCTTCCTGCACCCTCAATAACTTCTTGCACCTACCACAGAACAACCCACCCTCTACGCAACAACACTGCACCTTCCCTGTGCGTCAACACATCTGCACCCATCCTTCTTATGGAGTCTACTCACTAACACCATCTACCAGACAACACACACTAATACTTTATACATGCCCCCTTGCAGTCTTCTGACAGATCATCCCCCTCAACTCCCCCTCTGACAGTTGGTTGAGGGCACCAACCCCCTCTTGGTTTCCATGATGCACCTTTTGGGCCCATTTGCTCCCACTCCATTCCCTCACTTTGCCCTCATCTACCGTTCATCTGGCGTGTGTGTATGGTGGCATAAGGACACGAATATTCATGAGTTTTCTTGGGGGCGTCTATTGACTTGTGAAATCTGTCATTCATATGTTGTATATCTTTGTGTAAGGGAGTAATTAAGTTGTGATTGAGAACCTGACTGAAATGTATTTGTTTAACAAAACATAAGCTTGTTTGTGGAATTGTTTCGTTGTACACTAGTCTGATTTAGAAACAGGACTTATTTTTCCAAGAATGTCTGATTTGCCTCCATGGGTGCCTGACTTTGTGCACATTTATTTATGTGTAACTTTCTGCATGAGAATGGTGTACGTTTTGACATTGGAGGAACTGTCTCCATCTATATCAGTGTATAGCTCAATGAAAGTTTGTCTGTGCAGGTCATTCTGATCGAGTGTTTTCAAATTATGAGCATAAAACTAATCTATAGTTATGAATGCATATTTGGATTGCTTATTTCCATGTCTGAGGATGAGACAGCTTTTACCTATTGGTACAGCAATACACCTTGTTTGAGAGATCCTGGAGTGAGAATGAAATGCACCATGCTTACAATTTACCTGAAAGTGATATTATTTGTTGGCTTTGACATTTTGAATGAGCATGTGAGATTACAGAAGTGCATACTTTCTAATGAGAATGATATATTTTATCTGTTAGTCTCTGTCAATATCTATGGGTGATTCTGTACTTAGGCCTCTGTGAAGCCATGCACTTGGCTACACATGACTGAACCTGCCAGGCTACTTTGCGCTGGCTATGTAATTGTGTGTAACTGTGCCAGGATCTGTACATTTCCTTATGTATGAGAAGGCTTGTGCGTGAGTGCAGGAGCTATGCAATATCCACCATTTGTATAAAAAGATTATCTAACTCTAAATCTATGTGAACATATCCAGTTGATTTTTATATGTCTGGCTCGGCATAACATATGTCTATATGTCTGGCTCCGCATAACATATCTGGAGCGCAATGATGTTGTGGCTTTGTTTGGATGTTAATGTGAGAATGATTATTTGGATGAAAGAAAGATTCTTTGCATGTAGGTTGTGTATCTTTCTGTTTGAATGCTTTTATGTACAAAGGCGAGGCTGCAGCTGCTAGCGAGAATGAGAGAGGATGATATTTCATTTATGGCTACCTGTGAGCCATTGAAGAAAGAAACATGTTTTCCTGTCAATTTGAAGATGCAAATAAAACTAAAGCATTCATTTTGCATTTGTACATTACAAGTAATTAATATTTTGTTCAGATCTCATTGTTTTAAATTTTGCTGGTTGCTTGTAAAGCACACAATTTTACACCCTACGACAATTTACAAGGTGTCAATTTAAATTATGGATTGAGTGAACAGTCTATTCCTTGGCATTGAGTTTAAAGGATGATATAGTTGGGTTGTATCAAGTCATAAAATCGAGTAAGTAAATGGTTCTTGAGCTGGAACTGGGAATATTTACAACAACAAGAGTGACATTTAGCTACTGTCAATTCTGTTATCCTGTTAGTAACAGATCTGGTGAAAATCTGGAAGAATGTGGAGTGTAATGGAAGATTCTGAATGTAGAATCAAAGTGATTAAAAGTGTGGATGTTTTGGAGTTGAGAGGAAATTGAAAAAATATAAAGACTAATATCTATCTTCCTGAAGGTGAACAATTTATTTTTCTTTTAAATTCTCTTTGCTCAGTTTATGAATTAATATTAAAAAATAGGAGCTGTAAACCACTTTCACAAACTATTGCACTTAAGAAATATAGCTTAAGAATATATTTAACTAACGAGTGGCATTTCCCAAAAGCAGCAGTGTAAATCAGAACTTTATATATTTCAAATATATACTTCATACTATATAGCATATACAATTAGTACACATCTTTCACGACACTCACGATGCCAATAGTTCAGTGCATTCTCATACGGTGCACCAGAGCCTTGCATGTTTTCTTTGTAAATATTGCACCATTGAAACATTTAAGAAGCTGTTACACAGGGCTCAGTCCCTCAATGTCCAGGACTGGCAAGAGCCTTTTCTATCATCCTTTTCAATGGAACCTTTATGACTGCACCAAGCTTTGTTGTGTTCTTCAGCACATACATATTCCTGCACTTTCGAGTGGTCCAATTCACACTATTTGCATGTGGACATTCCCTTTTACCCAAAGACCAACAGTTTTGTCAGACCAACTGTGTCTTATGTCAAGTAAATTATCTAACAGCAGTAGTTGATGTTTGTCTCAGGATATGAGCTCACAGAGTACCCAGTTACACAATTGCTTAGTGAATCTTGCCGAGGACCATTGGATCCTTATCCAGAGTGTGGCAAATGCACATTCCATAAGGCATTGAACAGATCCACACCATAGCCATTTCAAGGACAGCTTGTAAAAGGAGTTATCTCACTTATAGCCAAGTGATGTCTTGGTGCTTGTCTATGGGTGAGGCATTCTGCCAAATGACTGGTAGTCTGCTCGGGCAACCATCCTTCAGGTTCCTGGTTGTGCTGCTGTCGGCTCCTCCTACATTTCATGCTGAGTACTGCCTGATAGACTTGTGAAGAAGAGGTGTTTTTCTGCAGAAGCGTTCCTACGAAGGACAGGTAGTGTGGCAAGGTCCAGAAGCTTTGTGTAGCGGAGGCCCATCCTTTATACCAGAGACCGGTGGAACCTCCACACATGGTAATGTTTGGTGTATTTGTACTTGACTATGCACAGTTTGATACAGCAACCATTAAAGGTGGCCATCAGGAGAAGGGCTATGTTGAATATATATTCTCTTTTTCTCTGGAGAACTTAAACATTGAATGGATATGATCCATTCTGAATCTCGAGGTGAAACAAATGGTTCAGGTGATTGCGACTGAGCAGGAATGGTATATGGGCCACGCTTCTGCCACATACTGCAATACCAAAAGCAGCTCTTGCATGATGACCAGGTTTTTGCTCGCCATCAAGTAAGAGAACTGCTCCCACATTCCCAGTTTCTGTTTCACCTTGGCTGCCTAGTCCAGCCAATTCTTGGCATTTCATGGCTCCACTGAACCAGATTTGCCATACCTTCAGATTGTCTAATGTAATGTTGGATGGTGCAGATAATCAGTCAGACTATTTGTTCATATATCGGTCTTCACTCTCACTGAGATTGACCCTGGCCCTTGAGGAGAGTAGTCACAGCCGTTGGTCAGATTGTGAACTGACAGAACATTTGAGCAGAAAATGGTTATTTATGTACAGGGAGGATTTGATGTGAGTGCCCTACTGCCTGGCATTCTCACCCCTATTGTACCTATGGGCTTCAAGATGGATTCAGCAAGAGGCTTGATACAACATGCAAGCAAGTCAGAGAAGAGTACACAGCTTACATGACTAATTTGATTGGGACGATTTCAGTTTTCTATCTGTTAATTTGAATTGAGCGATTGATGTCTGTGGAACGCAGTTGTATATTATTCCTGTTTCCTTCTCCAAAAGCCCATTTTGGATAGCTTTTACATGTTATAGACAATAGACAATAGGTGCAGGAGGAGGCCATTTGGCCCTTCGAGCCAGCACCGCCATTCAATGTGATCATGGCTGATCATTCTCAATCAGTACCCCGTGCCTGCCTTCTCCGCATACCCCCTGACTCCGCTATCCTTAAGAGCTCTATCCAGCTCTCTCTTGAATGCAATGAATGTTCAATAATGTATCAAAAGCTTTCTCCTGGTGCAATCTGACCATGCATGTGTTCATTCTCCTGTCCAGCATGTGCCTCTGAACAGTGCATTGCCGTCAGAGATTTTACGCTGGGTATGGCAATCCATCTGACTCAACTGATGACGACCTCGGACCGCATCTTGTAATCCACATTCATCAGTGATATGGGCCAACAATTTCTGATGTCCTCCATTTCCCCTTTCTGTTTATAGATGAAGGTGATGTTGTTGTTCCTCATGGATTCTGATGTGATGCCTGCTAAAAGCATAGTGTAAGAAAATAACTGCAGATGCTGGTACAAATCGATTTATTCACAAAATGCTGGAGTAACTCAGCAGGTCAGGCAGCATCTCGGGAGAGAAGGAATGGGTGACGTTTCGGGTGGAGACCCTTCTTCAGACTGATGTCGGGGGTGGGACAAAGGAAGGATATAGGTGGAGACAGGAAGATAGAGGGAGATCTGGGAAGGAGGAGGGGAAGGGAGGGACAGAGGAGCTATCTGAAGTTGGAGAAGTCGACGTTCATACCACCGGGCCGCAAACTGCCCAGGCGAAATATGAGGTGCTGCTCCTCCAACTTCCGGCGGGCCTCACCATGGCACTGGAGGAGGCCCATGACAGAGAGGTCAGACTGGGAATGGGAGGGGGAGTTAAAGTGCTGGGCCACCGGGAGATCAGTTGCGTTAATGCGGACCGAGCGCAGGTGTTCAGCGAAGCGATCGCCTAGCCTGCGCTTGGTTTCGCCGATATAGATAAGTTGACATCTAGAGCAGCGGATGCAATAGATGAGGTTGGAGGAGGTGCAGGTGAACCTCTGTCTCACCTGGAAAGAATGTTTGGGTCCTTTGATGGAGTTGAGGGGGGAGGTAAAGGGACAGGTGTTGCATCTCGTGCGGTTGCAAGGGAAAGTGCCCGGGGTTAGGGTGGTTTGGGTAGGAAGGGACGAGTGGACCAGGGAGTTGCGGAGGGAACGGTCTCTGCGGAACGCAGAGAGGGGAGGGGATGGGAAGATATGGCCAGTGGTGGGGTCCTGTTGTAGGTGACGGAAATGTTGGTGGATAATATGTTGGATCCGCTGGCTGGTGGGGTGGAAGGTGAGAACGAGGGGGATCCTGTCCTTGTTGCGAGTGTGGGGATGGGGAGCAAGAGCGGAGCTGTGGGATGTAGAAGAGACCCTAGTGAGAGCCTCATCTATAATGGAGGAGGGGAAGCCCCGTTTTCTGAAAAACGAGGACATCTCGGAAGCCCTAGTGTGAAACACCTCATCCCGGGCGCAGATGCGGCGTAGACGGAGGAATTGGGAGTAGGGGATAGACTTTTTGCAGGGGACCGGGTGGGAAGAAGTGTAGTCCAGATAGCTGTGCGAGTCGGTGGGCTTGTAATAAATGTCCGTCACTAGGTTTTCTCCTGTGATGGAGATGGTGAGGTCCAGAAACGGGAGGGAGATGTCAGAGATAGTCCAGGTCTATTTAAGAGCAGGATGGAAATTGGAGGTGAAGTGTATAAAGTCAGTGAGTTCTGCATGGGTGTAAGAGGTAGCACCAATGCAGTCGTCGATGTAGCGGAGGTAGAGTTCGGGGATGGGGCCAGTGTACGTCTGGAACAGGGATTGTTCGACGTACCCACAAAGAGGCAGGCGTAGCTAGGGCCCATGCGAGTGCCCATAGCCACGCCTCTGGTTTGGAGGAAGTGGGAGGAGTCAAAGGAGAAGTTGTTGAGGGTAAGAACCATCTCTGCTAGGCGGTCGATGGGGATTGGCTGGTTCTACGGTCGAGGAAGAAACGGACGGCTTCGAGACCATCCTTGTGGGGGATGGAAGTGTAGAGTGACTGGACATCCATGGTGAAAATGAGGGAGTGGGGGCCTGGGAACCGGAAGTTATCCAGGAGATGGAGAGCGTGTGAGGTGTCTTGGACGTAGGTGGGGAGGGATTTGACCAGGGGGGATAGGATGGAGTCGAGGTAGGTAGAGATAAGTTCGGTGGGGCATGAGCAGGCAGAGACAATGGGTCTGCCGGGACAATTGTGTTTGTGGATTTTGGGTAGGAGGTAGAATCGGGCCGTGCGGGGCTGGGGAACTATGAGATTGGAGGCACTGAGGGGTAGTTCGCCGGAGTTGGTGAGGTCGGTGATGGTGCTGGTGATGAAGGTCTGGTGTTTATCGGTGGGGTCATGGTCCAGGGATAGGTAGGAAGAGGTGTCTGATAGTTGTCGTCTGGCCTCGGTGCGGTAGAGGTCAGCACGCCAGACTACCACAGCCCCTCCCTTGTCAGCGGGTTTAATTATTAAGTCCGGGTTGTTGCGGAGTGAGTTGAGGGCTGCACGTTCAGGAGGGGAGAGGTTGGAGTTAGTCAGGGGAGTGGAAAATTTGAGGCGGCCGATGTCACGCCGGCAGTTTGAAATAAAAAGTTCTAGTGGGGGTAGTAGGCCATACTGGGGGGTAAAAGTGGAGGGGGTCCGTTGGAGACGGGAGAAGGGGTCATCAGTGGTGGGTCGGGACTCTTTGCCATGGAAAAAGGCTCGGAGGCGGAGGCGGCGGAAGAAGAGCTCCACGTCATGGCGGACGCGGAACTCGTTGATGTGGGGGCGGAGGGGAACAAAGGTAAGGCCTCTGCTGAGGACCGACCGTTCGGTGTCTGAAAGGGGGAGGTCAGGGGGGATGGTGAACACCCGGCAATGGTGGGGGTTGGATGGAGGCAGGGGGGCAGGTGGAGGGGATGTATGGTGGGGGGTTGGTGGGTTAGCTGGGCAGAGGGGGGCATGAGAACCGATGTGGGGAGTACTGGGGGTCGCCTGGCTGGAGGGGGAAGGGGGAGAGCCAGTGGAACCCCTGCTGCAGTTACCTGTAGTAGAGGGTGGGCAGTAGGACCCAGCAGTGCTGAGGGGTGTTGTGTTGTGTTGTGTTGTGCACTGCCAGCATGTCCAGGACCATCCAGTCCCCCAGAGCCAAATTCTCCCAGGTGATTTACTGCATTAAAGAAAGAAACTGAAACCATTGGAAGTACTCAGCATGTCGGGTGGTATCTGTGGGAAGAAAAACAGTTAGGCAGGCAGTGAAGAAAGCTAATGGAATGCTGGCCTTCATAACAAGAGGAGTTGAGTATAGGAGCAAAGAGGTCCTTCTGCAGTTGTACAGGGCCCTAGTGAGACCACACCTGGAGTATTGTGTGCAGTTTTGTTCTCCAAATTTGAGGAAGGACATTCTTACTATTGAGGGAGTGCAGCGTAGGTTCACGTGGTTAATTCCCGGAATGGCGGGACTGTCGTATGTTGAAAGACTGGAGCGACTGGGCTTGTATACTCTGGAATTTAGAAGCATGAGAGGGGATCTTATTGAAACATATAAGATTATTAAGAGATTGGACACGCTAGAGGCAGGAAACATGTTCCCAATGTTGGGGGAGTCCCGAACCAGGGGCCACAGTTTAAGAATAAGGAGTAGGCCATTTAGAATGGAGATGAGGAAAAACTTTTTCACTCAGAGATTGGGTAGCTGTGGAACTCTCTGCCTCAGAAGGCTGTGGAGGCCAATTCCCTGGATGCTTTCAAGAGTGAGTTAGATAGAGCTCTTAATGATAGCGGAGTCAAGGGATATGGGGAGAAGACAGGAACGGGGTACTGATTGTGGATGATCAGCCATGATCATGGTGAATGGCGGTGCTGGCTTGAAGGGCCGAATGCCCTCCGCCTGCACCTATTGTCTACTATCTATTGTCTATAACGTTTCACGTTGAAGACTCCTTGCCAGAATTGGGAAAGAAAGAAAAGAAGCCTGATAAGCTGCAGGAAGGGGGAATGTCTTTGACTGAGTAAAACTGGGATAACCATGGGGATAGCAGTTATCCGGTGAATGAGTGAATGGGAGCAGTTAAAGAGTGTAAACATAGACAAAAGAATGCAGGAGTTGTGAAATGCAGAGTAGGAAGATGTGCCCAGCAGATCAGGGTGAGAATGTCTTCACTTCAAAAGGGAAAAATAAGATTTTTAAAAAAACCAACCAAGCTGAGCCAATATTTCAGTTGGATGACTGATACAGACAAATCCGGAAGTTGTTCGATATTGAGTCCAGCATTTAAGCATTTTCGCTGCAATCAAGGTCGTAAGCACACATTTAATATGTCAGAGTGATCAGTATGGGAAATGTGAAAGATTTTGCTGGAGGGGTCATTATTGACTAGAATCCAGGAATAGTCAGTTCCCTCTAGTTTGCATTGAAATAATGCCATGGATTTTTTTTTCATCCACATTGGAGTGCAGACGGGATTTTGGTTTAACTACTTGTATTTTACTGAGTACTCCATTGGAGAAGATGGCAGGGGAAGAGAAAAGACATTCTGGCCTTCCATTACAGTGAGGAGGTGACTGGAGGAGACTCACTGTGTTTCTTTTTTTTTTTTTTTTTGTGTTGGTTTGTGATTGTGTGTGTTATTGCTTATTTTTATTGCTCTTATTGTTGGACTGTGGGTAATGGAATTTCGTCCAAAAGAGTTGTTTTTTTGGATGACAATAAAGGTTATTCTGATTCTGATTCTGAAGTGAGTGTGTCATGTTACCTCAGCTTCACATCTGCAGGAAAGTATGACCAGCTTCTGTTTATTCACATCCTATCTATAACATTGTCACTCATGAAAGGACTTCGGACATTCGCCAGTCAGAGCTTTGGGAAGTGAGGCTGGATTTTCATCTCATCGCTGTTGAACGTTTGTCCTCGAATTTCAAAGCATTTGGATTGCAGTGATTCATTTGACTTCTCAGTAACAGGACAGAATGGAGAATATTGAAGCAACCACAAAATCCTGGTATATTTTAAGCTCTTGTAGCTGGATAAATTATTTTGGAATACAATCTGACAAAAACTAATTGCAGGCACTCCTCGACTTATGTAATAGGCAAGTTACGTAAACTTGCACTGAGTAAACAATTCATAATAGCTAGTTCCGCTTCCTGAATGTCCTGTGCTATTGCAACAGGAGAATGGTGAGGGCTTCCCATCTGCTTCTTAGATATAAAAGCATTGCCTGAGCTCGCTTCTCTTCTAGTTTTGGCCACTGTTGGTGCGACACTGGGATGGCGAGGAAGGCGGTGGAGAGCAACCCCCGACTGAGTCGCCGATCTCTTCCGCAAGGTTCCCTGCTTCAAAACGAGCTCACTGACCAGCTGACACAGCTGTTGTGACTCACGTTGCAGCCATGGCTGACAGCGCTTTCTTCAGGCCCTCAAGTCCTGCAACATCCTCCTAAATCTTTCCTGCATTCTTTTCAGCTTAACATCATCCTTGCTATAAACGGACCAAAACTGAACACAATACTCCAAATGCAGCCTCACAATGACTTGTACAACTGTAGCATAACATCCTAACTTCTATATGTAAGAAAGGAACTGCAGATGCTGGTTTAAATCGAAGGTAGACACAAAATGCTGGTGTAACTCAGCGGGATAGGCAGCATCTCTGGAGAGAAGGAATGGGTGACGTTTCGGGTCGACACCCTTCTCTCTTCATTACCCTGACTTATGAAGGCCAATGTATAGAAAGCCTTCTTGACCGCCCTTTATTGTGACACCACTTTCAGGGAATTGTGCACCTACACTCCTTGAACTCTCTGCTTTATAACAGTCCCCCGGGCACTGCCAATCACCGTGCACGTCCTGCCCTGGTTTGACTTGCTAAAATGCAACACCTTGCATTTAACTCCATTATCCATTCCTCAGCCTACTTGCCCAGCTGAACATAGTCCTGCTGTAATTTTTGTTAATCATCTTTGTCATCTATGAATCCACCCTCTTTATTTTATTTTATTTTATTTGATTTCAGTTTTATTAATGTTTATTATTTGATTCAATTATGTTATTTAAAAAAGTTTGTTATTGTTTGCATGTAACAATATTTGCAAACGTCAGAAATTCAAAGATTGACAGATGTCAAAATCAAAGCATTTATGCAGTGGTTGTATGCCACATCAGGTGGGCCAGATGGAAACTTCTTTAAGCTACCACTACCTAGTTTGCCATGTCCAGCATGCTGTCCAGAGACTAGTGGCTCCCAGCCATTTTTGAATGAAAGTCTCACTTGTTCACATGATAAAATATTCGCCACATCGTTATAAACATCTGATGATGTTACAGTATATTCTCTCTTTGAAAACTTGGGAATCCCCAAAACCCCTCCAAAGATCAAAAATTTTATGGATCCTCGAAATCTTCGATACACAACACTCTCTAACCTCAGCCAGGGTATATATACTAGGGAATGGCAGGAGAGGTAGAAAAAGAATTGGAATTGAAGATGGAGGCTGTTCACAGCAAGTTAAGAACTGCTGCTTTCGGGGAATGATGCTGGAATGTGAAACTCGGCCTGACTGTACTCTATCCCACTCGAGTGGTATTTTACAAAAATGAAGAACACCAATGGGTTAACGTGCTCTTCGATTGAAAAGGACAGTGGACATTTGCACAAGTTATTTGCTGGAGTCAAGTCAAAGAGTGTCCACCACTTTTATTGTACAAAGGACTTTTTGTTGGCTTGAAGGGTTGCAAAAATCAATTTTTCCTCCATTATAAAGGCAGTGCATTTTTCTGTCTTGGGTGTGAACTAGAAGAAATCTTTCTTTCTTCCCCCCCCCCCCGATCTGCACTTGGAAATAATCAGGGTCAACTGCTTTTCCAGATACACTTGATAGATATTATCTATCAGATTTCTCAAATCACTTAATTTTAATATAGAAATGTAAGTTTCTTAAATAAAGCACTTTGATTTCTGAATAACTTTCATTTCTTTTCAGATTAAACAATTAGTGAGAAGTGAGTCAGTTTGTTTAATGCAAATATTAATAATACTAGATGTTTCCAAAGTATAGTATGTTCCAATTTTTAAATTCACGTTAATTTATCTTTAGTTTACAACTTGATTTAAAGTATTAGGAGATTTTTTAAATTTGAATCATTGGCAACCTTATTTTGTAAGTAACTTTGGTTCTTGAATACCAATTGTGACTTTTTTCCCTTTTCTGAATTGTTCAATTTTATTCTCTTTCTGTGCTGTATGTTTCTGTGATTTAATGATTCTGTTATTTATGTTAAAAATGTAAAGATGGTTAAAGTTAGCGAGATGTAATGAAGTTTCATATATATTTACATGCTATCAAACACAATTTACACATCCTTTTAATATTCTTACAGCAAACACGTCTATATTTAATTACAGGTTACTTGACATTTTTCTGAACATCTATCAGTACTTAGCAGAGAATACACATTTTGGCGAAATAACCTGCTAATTAACATATTTAGTTGTAAGTGGTGAATGTGTTTTTCTCATTTAGAGATCAAAGGCTGAGATATTCCCACCTTGCAGTAGAGGCAGAGGAGCGAGGTTGGAGTGTAAGGATGCGTCCAGTGGAGGTGGGGTGGGGTGCAGGGGCTTTGTAGCCAGTTCCACTGCAAGGCTCCTGAGGGAAGTAGGAGTCAGAGGGCAGGCCCAAAGGAGGGCAATCAAAGAACTTGCAAAAGCCGCCGAACGGAGCAGTCACTGGCTGTGGCTGAAAAGAAAAGATGCTGTCTGGGCTGCCACGTGACCATCTGGAGGCTAACCATAAGACACACACCCAGGTCTGATCACCCTGCGGTGGGCCTGCCTCGACTGAGGGTGTCTTGTGATAAAAGGCCAAAACATCCAGTGACATTGAGGTACACAACTGCAGATGTGTCTGAATGGTAGCAACATTACCTAGTGGTCACCCCCAAGAACAACACCAGTCAATTGTAGTGCAAACCTTAGGGATTGTAACATCTAGTTCTACTAATCAATCTGAGGGGTGGGTTTTTAAACAGTGTCGAGTGAGCTGACAAAGGAGATGGTGGAGGCAGATTCAATTGCAATGTAGACTGGTGGTTGGATAGGAAAGGTGTGGAGTGATATGAGCATAAAACAGTCAATTGGGATTAATGAATGTTGGCACCATAGTTGGAGTTAACAGAGTTGGAGAGGACCTTTTTCTGTGCTGTATGTTTCTATTTCAGTGATTCCATTATTTATGTCAAAAATTTAAAGAAGGTTAAAGTTAGCAAGATTTAATGTGCCGTTTTATATACATTTGCATGCTATCAAAGACAGCTTGTCTATCCTTTTGATATTCTCACAATAAATATAGATTAAAAAAAATATTACTAAAATACCCAGAGCTACATCTACGTCATGGTTTGACATTTAGCTGGAATTTTATCCTTTGGCATGATATCAATGCACTTTGCTTGAATGTGGAACAGATGAAACCGATGTTCAGTAAATGTTTTGCAAAGAATTTAGAATCTGAAATAAGAGGTTGCGGTTTTAATGGAAGCGATGAGTTATAAGTATGTTACAGATGATGATACCTAAGTTTGTCATAACCTTTGAATGGTTGAAGTAGGTTTTTGCTGGAAGAAATTGGATGGTTTCTGGTTGGTAAATATAGTAATGCCTCTATTATTTTACAATTCAAGCATATGACATCAGCTGAACTATGACCACACTTCAGTCCGACGGTATTTTTATTTTCTGCTCCTTGGTCTCCCTCAGAAAACATCCTGAGACACATCTCATGTTTATGGTGTCACAGATGTGAATTGTTAAAATTATAAGATAAATCCAGTTTCTTGAACAGCCATGCCTCAGTTTCAGTAAATGTTTCAGTGCCTCAGTAAATATATTATTTTGAGTGGATTGGTTTGAAGAAGCACACAATATTTGTTTTTAAAGTGAAGTACACTAAATCCTCGTTATAACAGACCATTATTGCCGATTATCCGCGATAACCGAGTAAGAGATTAGCATTGTATAAGTAGTAGAAACAAAGAGCTGCAGATGCTGGTTATCACATAAAAGAACACAAATGCTGGAGTAACTCGGCAGGTCAGGCAGCATCCCTGGGGAACATGGATAGGGAACGTTTAGATTCCTTCAGACCCTCGGTCGTGGCAGAGGCGACGACCAGCAGTCATTGGTTGCGGCCCACAGGTGGCCAGAGTGCAAGTAAGGGGCAGGCATGGCCGGGAAGCGGCCAAAGAAGCTGTGTGGGCGGGGGGGGGGGGCGCATTGACAGCCTGGCAGTGTAGGGCAGGAGCCTGGTCTGGAAGTGGCTGCGGAGACGATGCAGGCTGGTGAGGTGGTGCGGACGGGGAAGGGTGTTGGCTCCCCTGGCCTGCAAGTGGCTGGTGCAGCAGTGTGAGCCGGGCTGGGGTCAGCAGCCCGGCTTGGAAGTGAAGGTGGGTAGGTCCGTCTACGATAACCGAAATCCTTGTTAATGTTATATGTATTTCCTGTACATGAAAAATCTGAAGAGACTAATGTTGATAATACTGTCCCAAAAACTTCTACCCTGCCATTAAGACAAACCAATAAAATGGGAGAGCAAAAGAATAAGCATTTAATAGCCTAACAGAATAAAAGAAGATGGCTCTGATTTCTAGTTGCACTAACAAATGGAATTTTCTCAGTTTTTCCCTGTCTCTTAAAATGTGTGGATTGTTCCATTTTTTGCACGAATGGTAAAACTAATCATTCAAAGGTAACATTTTCCATTTTTTTTTCCAATTGAGAAACATATTCCTTTAATTTGGCAGTGTATGCTAAAATGACGATTTTCTCTCTATCCATCGGCCTTTTATGTCAGTTTGCTCACTTCTGGTACCGTTCTGCAGTCAATGGTAGTCGTCTTATACTTTGCCAAATAGCCGTTCTTCATTTGTGAGGTCAGCAGACAAGCCAGTCACGCAGAGCATCACAGCCAAGTTGAATCTCGTATTTGCCAAAATCCACAGATGTACACGTTCCACATGTGCAGAAGTCAGTAGCAATTGAAAGCTGGGATCATGGCAAATGCAGTATTCATTTGCAAAGGCTTATTATTGACACCAATGCCCCTGAGATCTGTTGTCAGTGTAGACCAGGAATTAAACATTGTGGTCATTATGACTTAATATATTGCAGCATAAGTTGATTTGGAAAGAAACCCTCCAAATGTTCAATTGGACCGGGATATGCATATTTTAAAATCCATGTCCGTTCTTTCTCAAACTGATTGTTGAATAATCTATCTCATGATTACTTAAAATAAAACCTGGTCTCCAAAAATAGTCACATGATCTGTATCACATCTTTTTCAGATGTAATTTTACTAGATTACATTAATGACTAGTGCAGCAATTGTGCTCTGTACTGAATTTAAAATAAATATCTTACTTGTTGTATTCCACCTGAATGCATAAATTCAAATGCTAAATGTTTCCGCATGCACTGATTACATAGTTACTGCAATTAAAGTTGTCTTCGATCTTTTGGAGTGACATAGTGATGTGAGCTATAATTGCGGCTCTTTCAAACCATCATATTAACCCTGTTTTAGGATGGGAGGTTGTCTCTTTTGTGGCATTTTCTATCACACTGGGATGTGTAAACTACCTTCCTTTTTACAACTATTTGGCAGACTATGGCAAAATAACATTTATCTCAAGGTGATGGACTTCTTCATTTAGGCTTGCTTTGTTGCTGGCACACATTTATTGAGATGTGTGCAATTGCTCATCTTCATCTCCGTTGGGTTGCACATTTTTTCATCAAACAATTTTTTTCCTGTTACCATTCGTTCCCTTTATCATTTGGTTTTGACATTTTTAGTGCAGTGTTATTTGGGGAAGAAAGGTGCAAAAAAATTAGGAAAGCTGTAAAAGCAGGATGGAAGAAAATGTGGGGAAAGTCAGAATGTAGAAATAAACAACTGCAGATGCTGGTTTACACCAAAGGTAGACACAAAGTGCTGGAGTAGCCCAGTATCTCTGGAGAAAAAGTATGGGTAACGCTTTGGGTTGAGACCCTTCTTTCAGGGAAAGTCAGGTTTATTTGCTGCCATTATTTCAAGATCTGCACAATAGAGAACTTGGGAGTAAAGATATTTTATTTCTGCTTACTCAGTGTCTGGTCTCGAGGGAAGTTTGAGCAGAATATCTTGATGTCCGCTTCTCTATGCTGTAATCAAATCCTTTTTATCAGTGGAAATTTATAATAAGCAGACTAAATAATGGACATATTGTACACAGGTTGGACCATGCAGGCCTTACTAATGGAGTTATTATTGGGTGGTGTAGTGGTTAGATTACTGAGATAGTGACAGAATCTTGAGCCATTGATCCAGAAACATACGTTTCAGATTCACTATAGTGACTGAACAATTTTAAATAATTTAATTTGGATTAAAAAAAAAAAAAGAGCTAATTTCAAAAATTGCTGGATTGTCATAAAATTTGACCTAGTTCTAATATGCTCCAGGATAGGAAATTTGCTATCGTTACCCACGTCTGCCAATGCATGTGACTCCAGACTGACAAATGTGACTGTCATTAAGTTTGTATGTCGTGTTAAAAAAGCAAGTATCGTTTCAGTTGAGAAATAAATGAAACCAAGTGTGACGTACTCTATCAGCCATGTAAACAAAATCATGAGACTGGCATTCAGCTTAATTTCAATTTGTATTCAGGCAATTCTGAATTGTAGCTGTTAAAAAGATTAGAATGGTAACGGCTAATTTCATACTAATGTTTGCATATAGATAGCAGTTATCATGTCATCATATCATATATATACACAGCCGGAAACAGGCCTTTTCGGCCCTCCAAGTCCGTGCCGCCCAGTGATCCCCGTACATTAACACTATCCTACACCCACTAGGGACAATTTTTACATTTACCCAGCCAATTAACCTACATACCTGTACGTCTTTGGAGTTCCATATTTTGTAGAAGTAAAAAGTTCTTATTTGAAAGTGAAATCTAGTCAATTTTAGGATGCCTTGTTCTAGACGCATAATTGTAGCAATGCTTTTGGTTGAATGGAAGGATGAAATATATTACATCCTTTTTATATTGTAAAGTAATTGTTTGTGTGGTATTGTCAAATACGTACAATACATTAATCATACTCTAAACATTACATCAAAGTCTGAAAAATGGTCCTGAGCCAGAACGTCACCCCCGTCCTTTACAAACTCCACTGGCTCCCCATCCTCCAGAGAATCCAGTACAAAATCCTCCTCATGACCTACAAAGCCCTCCATAACCTGGCCCCATCCTACCTGACCATCCTCCTCCACAGGCACACTCCCACCTGCACCCTCCGCTCTGCTGCTGCCAATCTCCTATCCCCCCACATCCGGACCAAACTCAGATCCTGGGGGGACAGGGCTTTCTCCATCGCTGCTCCCACCCTATGGAACTCACTACCCCAAACCGTCAGAGACTCCTCCACACTCACCACATTCAAAACATCACTGAAGTCTCACCTGTTCAGTACTGCCTTCAACCACTGAAGGTCACCTCACCTTCTGTCTCCTTTCTCTGTTCGTTTACTTATTTATCTATTTATTCACTTCCCTATGTTCTCTAAATCCCTGTAAAGCGTCTTTGAGTATATGAAAAGCGCTATATAAATGTAATGCATTATTATTATT
Source organism: Rhinoraja longicauda (assembly GCF_053455715.1). NCBI lineage: Eukaryota > Metazoa > Chordata > Chondrichthyes > Rajiformes > Arhynchobatidae > Rhinoraja > Rhinoraja longicauda. Next base: position 18,612,838 of record NC_135987.1, on the reverse strand, counting down.
ATTATCTATTTTCTCCAGAGATGCTGCTTGACCTGCTAAATTACTCCAGGATTTTGTGTCTATTTTTGGTATAAACCAACATCTGCAGTTCCTTTTAATTAAATCAATCTATGGAATTTAATTAAATTCATTGCCGATTGTACAACAAACTTGTAATCTTCTGATTCTGGTATTGATAATTCTATTGAGCAGAGAAATACAGTTCTGATTATCTGTAGACGAATAACTTAAAGTTTTCCATAGCTGTCGAATTGTACATGATTCCGCCAAAGTTAATGTTTGGGTCTATCAGTGAAATACACTATTGATAAACAAAAAGTGTTCGCTGTTATTACATAATGAAACTAGACATACTGCCAGTCATGCCTTCTGGCAGGTGCTGATTTGCATTCTTTGCTGCCAAGCTCTTCAGAAATCAGACAAAAGCTATTCTTTAAAAATCCAGAAAATATAAGGTAGACACAAAATGCTGGAGTAACTCAGCGGGTTAGGCAACATCTCAGGAGAGAAGGAATGGGTGACGTTCCGGGTCGAGACCCTTCTTCAGACTGAACTTGAAATAAAAACACAAGATGTTCAAAAATTTACCTGAACACCTGAGCTTTTCCAGAACTTTCCATTTAATTGAAGAGATTGGAGTTCAGTTTCCTGTCATATTTAATATTTGATATCAATCAATATGGCCACCATTATATATCAGCTGGGTTATCTTTTTTTTGGAAAAATTGAAGTAGATTGGAAGTTTAATTTTCAGCAATCTTTGATTCTATTAGTATTTCAGCTATGGATGTGAGGAATTGAATCTATTATTAGTTCCGGAAAGTATCAAATACAGACTAAATTTTGCCCTGGCAAAATTTTCTTATGGGGGATTGCATTTGATTGTGATTTATTTTTTGGTAAGTTCTGTTTGGGTGGTTATGTTGTGCCCCATTACAGTGTTGTAATTTTATACCAGTTTGTAAAAAAACTTGCTACAGTAGGAGTTTCCTTTTCGCAGAGTTTATCTGCCATAGTGGATCAACTGGTTCCACCACTGAAGCAATGGGAGGACAGATAATGAATAAATAGCCCTCTTCCTAAACTGGTCACAAAGTTTATTCAAAGGTTGAGTAGGCTATAGAGACATCCTACAATGCTCAAGAACTTAACTTTCTGGTGTGTATTTGGTATACAAGAGAAAATATTTATAAAAAAACACTTCAATTTCCTTTCATTAATTCAAAAATTGAACGATCATAGTTATTGAGCGTGTTATGAATTTTGGCATTTAAATTTTGTGTATATGTTGAAATTCCCAATCAATGATCACAATTATACCAGTTATTATGTCATTAATTCTTATGGGTGATTACACCAGTCATTTCAATGATTGTCTAATAATGTGGCAACTACTTCAATTACAATTTTTATTCCCTGTAGTTCAGATAACTTGACTGGCATGGCTCTCTGCATTGGTACTGAGAGAAGAAATGAAGTCATTGTGCACTTGTTCTCAATGTCATCTGGAGGCAATGGTAACCATGGCAAGCAGCCTAATTACTCTCAATGTAATTTCTGCAGTTCCAGTGCTACAATAAAATCTTGTTCATTGCGGCTGACACAGCATACTGTTTGTGTACCCTGATGGTGGTGGCTTCATATCCCTGAGTATCTTGCATATCACCATGCCAACTCGCTTTTGCTATGCAATCCAAGATATAATGTCAGCACTCAAAATACATGCCTAAAAACTTTGGTGATTAAAAAAAAAATCTTTGTAATGTGGCCATTTTCGACAAGACCTGCATTTGTAGCTTATCCTCAGTTCTCATTTGTAGCTTATCCTCAGTTCTCATTTGTAGCTTATCCTCAGTTCTCATTGGTGGGTGGAGGTTAATATCCTTGAATTGGTGTAACCTGCTGCTGGGTAGAAAACTGAAACAATTTATAGCTGGTATGAGCTGGTAATAGAGGTAGTGAATGTTCAGGTGATAGATATGTGGCCGGCCAAACCATTAAATTGTTATAATGTCTAGCACCACACAAGAATAAGATGACCTGGTACAGAAAAAACACTTTTAGTGCTCTGAATTTGCATGTTGTATTTATAGTGATGAGAATATATAATTTAGCATTTATTTATCTAAATTAACAAATGAAGACCATTTGTGTCTGAATAATGTACACCTATATAGATGTTGAAATTAAGTTATAAGAATACGTATTGAAACAGGAAAAGACTGGAGAAATTCTTTGTCCTTGTTTCTGGCAGCTTTGAAACTGTTTAAATTTGAATTTACATTTAAATGTTGTAGTTTTTGCTGTTTAGCATGGATGGTTTAGCTTCAGCAGGCTGGCATTTCATTTTCAGGCATGTCTGGTGGTCGGGGCATTCTCGAATACAGAACTAAAGTGCTGTGCCCAATTATGGCCATTTTGGGAAGAATGTCAAAACTAAGAACGGGAGAACGACTTGAATGGTGGTCAGGGTGAAGGCTTCACCAGTGCGTAATAATCAGAGAAGCTTGGGTTGGAATTACAGCTGGTAATTCATGTGTTCTAAATTGAGGCAGTTTTGATGAAGTAGAGAGGAATAAAATGTTCTTTTGGCAGAAATGTTGATGACCGACAGGGATAGATTTAATATAATTTGGCATAAAATCCAGAGAATGGAGGAAAACAGCAGTTGTCCAAGAAATTGTTCCTGTATAATTTATTTCCAAAAGGGATACCTGAAGCACTCAGGAGTAACTTTCAAAATAGAATGGGATTTATATTTTTCAGTGTGCTGTGGGAAAAGAGCAAGGAAGTGGAGTTAATACCATACAATACAATACAATATATCTTTATTGTCATTGTACCCAGGGGTACAACGAGATTGGGAATTAGATTGCTTTTAAAAGCTGACATGTGACACGATTTGCCAAAGGGTAGTCTCTTGCCCTAAATAATTCCTATTTAATTGCAAATATAAAGTTTCATTTTAAAATGTGTTTAATTTCCCAATCTGCTTTTACCAGAATCCATATCCGAAAGTGTTTAATCAGATCTTGATGAAGTATACGTTTTCAAATGTGTCACTTTCATACAATAAGTAATAAATGTTCACCTGTAGACTTGTTCAGCCATGCTGTTACCTTGATTGACGTGTTCACAGGCAATCTTGTTCTTCAACATTTTATCTTTCGGAAGTTATCTTTCGGATAACTGACTGCAATGTGGTGCCCTATGTTCTGCAAACATCCAGGGCAATGTTGACAATTGACCCTTTTTGACCATTGTAATTTGTCTTTTTTTTTAAACATTTCAATCTTGTTAGCTTCCAAAATATATTCAAGCATGGGAGAATGTTTACTTTTTGAATGCCTTAAATTTGCACACTGCTGTGCAGATCAATGCCTATCACATCCACAAACTTGTTTGCATCTTTCCCATAAGGTTAATAGACTTGCTACCACATAAAACAACCTTACTAGAATCTCATATGGCACCCTGTGTTTTTGAGATTAAGGTTTACCACCACTTGGTCCATTCTAATTTCTTTACCAGTTTTTGTATCTTGGATTCTGTCATACCATCCATACCATAATTTTCTGTAATGTATGTGTTCTGATAGTTGTTCAGGTGAACAAGTGATAAGTGCATGGTTACAGAAGTAAAACAACAGAAGTGTAGGTGTTTATGGCCTCTTAAGAACCTAACCTTCACCTTTGTATTTGCTTCTGTGTAAGAGGCTGCCCAGCCACACACATAGCCTTGAGAAAATTCCTTCAATTACCTCAAAATTAATATTTCGCAGGCATGCTAATTAGTTGATAAGATTCTGATAAATATCCATGTGAGGATGTGGGCTTGGAGAATGCTTGTGTGTATGCAGTTTTCCCCCTGTTTTATTTTCCTAACGATGCAAGCTTGAACCAATCTCTTAAAAACCAAGTTAGTTTCCAGATTTCAACAATCACTGCCAAAAACTATTCCGAGGCACTTCCTGGATTATGATGAACTGTTTCCCCTATTTGGAAACAACAGATTGTCAGACACATATTGGCTGTTTTCCACTCATTAGCACAGCCCTACCTGCTGGGCATGTCTGACAGCCTTGCACTGTGCACCTTTTCAGAGTTCCTTTGTTTGAATTTTCACTCTATAACTAATCTCATCTCAGAGCTTTTGTTCTATATTTTCTCTCTGTCTACCTGCCCCTTTACTTCAATGATTGGATGACTTTGCAATTTATCCCCTTGGCAACGCTGGAGTCACTCTATCAAAGACTGTCCTACCCACTACCCCCTGTATTTTCTCCGCAATTTATAATTACTTTGTTTTCTCCCTTTTACATTTCTGATAAATGGTCTTAAATCTGAAACATTAACCCTGTTTTTCTTTCCATTGTTTCTTCCTGTTGAACGTCACATTTTCTGTACAGTGTTTTCATTTTCATTTAAGTTAATGTAGAATATTACATCACGTGAACAGGCCCTTTGGCCCTCAATGTCCGTGCCAAATTAGTTAATTTAATGATTCATTCAAAGAGTTTAGCTGTACCATCAAGATTTTTAGGTTAGTTTAATTTAAAGATACAACGTGAAAACAGGCCATTCACCCTAGCGAGTCCGCACTGACCAGCAATCCCCACACACTAGTTCTATCCTGCACACTAGGGACAGAATCCACTACAGAATCCAATGAGCTTACAAACCTGCATGTCTTTGGAATGTGGGAGGAAACCGGAGCACCAAGAGAAAACCCACGCGGTCAAGGAGAATGTACAATCTCCGTACAGACGGCACCCATAGTCAGGATTGAACAGAGTTGCTGTAAGGCAGCAACTCCACCGCTGCGAAACTGTGCCACAGCTTTAAGTAAAGATTGCAACCTTGTCAAGCAGTACTGTCAACCTGGATTTAAAGAGGTGCCTATCCAAACATGTATTGCTGCATTGTTATCCTGTACAGCTGAACAGCTGAATATAAATTTTAGTTCAAGTATATTTCAACAGTGAATCAAAGATAGAAAACCTTTTTTAGAAGAATCTATTTATTTAAGCTTGTGTATGCATAAGTTCTCAAACAAAATGGGGGTGGGGGAAGAAATCAGTTAAAATGGACTAAATCAATCTAAATATATTGTGGCTGAAAATGCAGCTACTTCCAGAGATTTAAATACCAATTATTCAACTTCGTAAAAATTTAGGTGAGATATACAGCATGGAAACAGGCCCTTCGACCCTCCGAGTTCACGCCGACCAGCGATCCCCACACACTTACACTATCCTACACACACTGGGGACAATTTATATCAAATTATACCAAACCAATTGACCTACAAACCTGTACGTCTTTGGAGTAGATAATCAGCATTACCTTTTCTTTAGAGGAACACTCATTTGCCATTCGATTAGGTTATAGAAACTTGAAATTGGGGCATGAAGATCATAAGATCTTCCAAGGTATACTGAAAACTAAATGGTGGATCTTGGCAACCAACTGCAAGGGATATGACCAAAACAAAATATAATCTCTGCTTTTAAAGCATCTTTTTATATCTTTTTTGATGATTAATTGTTTGAAAGATAGATGTTGTTTATTTTAGCTCTCAATATTCTATGGTTGCAATTAATTTAGAAATCATTAAAGTACTGTTAAAATAAGGTTTTTTTAAATTTTATCAGCAGTTTTTGGTTAACAGCATGTCAGCTCAGATCTGTTGTGGTCTCCTTGTGTGTACAGAGACCACAAGTGGTTTCCTTGTGTGTACAGAACTGCTGTGTTGTCCTCTTGGCGGAAGCGGACTGTGGTGAGTTCCAGCTCCACCGCAGAACTTCCTGAGGTTAACCAAGCACTGCAGCAAGAATCTCTGGGCAGATGCTATCTGAACAGATAACATATGATTTAACACCTTTGCAAATACGATATGATGAAGCTGAAGAAATATCAAACCTATTTGTTCAGCATTTATGGCATTGTAAGTTTCAAATATGTCAGGCGGTGCACTGTGCTGCAGTTAGTGCAGCTATCTCATAGCTCCACTAACCCGGGTGCGATCCCGCCCTTCAGTGCTGAGTTTATAGTGTTTGTATTTTATACCCAGGACCACATAGATTTCCTCCCAGGTCCTAAAGGTGTGCAGTTAGTTGTTAGTTAAATAGATTGTTAGAAATTACCTTCAATGACAAATGAAAGACCAAATTAATTATTTTATCTTTCATCGTTCCGTGGTGTTGCAATTAATTTAGAAATCATCAAAGTAAAATGTCTGCTGCGGGAATTTATGGACATCGGAGGCTGCGGATGCTTGAATCTAAAGCACAAAATGAACTTCTGATGGAATTCAGTGGGTCGGACAGCATTTGTGGAGTGAACACATTGTCACCCATGTCAAAGGAAATAATGACTTTAATGTCATTTCTTTCAATACGAAGCAAACTGCACCTAATTTAAATAGCCTTATTTGCTCATGAGTGGTTGTAAATGATGGGGTTTGCACTAGATTGAGCTATTTCTACTCATTGCCTCAAATTTGGCTCAGGTGCAGTTTGACATTATATTGTATTTTTTTAAAACTTATCATGTGTACGTTGTTGCTGCTGCAGAGTCTACCAAAAGCAAATTGTAAATCGATTTGTATAGCCACAAGCACAGACAATGAGTTTGCAGTACTGGGCATGTTGCACAGTATTTGGGCCAGTCGAAGCAGAATTTCTCTGCAGATAAATAAAAAAAAAATATTTTTGTTCTTGATTATTCTGCTTTGAGGTGGACTATAAGGACTAGTAGAGTGTGCATTTAATCATATAATTTCCAGTTAATTGAATTTGGAATTTGACTTATTCACAAAATGCTGGAGTAACTCAGCAGGTCGGGCAGCATCTCGGGAGAGAAGGAATGGGTGACGTTTCGGGTCGAGACCCTTCTTCAGACTGATGTCAGGGGGGCGGGACAAAGGAAGGATATAGGTGGAGACGGGAAGATAGAGGGAGATCTGGGAAGGAGGAGGGGAAGGGAGGGACAGAGGAGCTATCTAAAGTTGGAGAAGTCGACGTTCATACCACCGGGCTGCAAACTGCCCAGGTGGGCCTCACTATGGCACTGGAGGAGGCCCATGACAGAAAGGTCTGACTGGGAATGGGAGGGGGAGTTAAAGTGCTCGGCCACCGGGAGATCAGTTTTGTTAATGGGGACCGAGCGCAGGTGTTCAGCGAAGCGATCGCCGAGCCTGCGCTTGGTTTCGCCGATGTAAATAAGTTGACATCTAGAGCAGCGGATGCAATAGATGAGGTTGGAGGAGGTGCAGGTGAACCTTTGTCTCACCTGGAAAGACTGTTTGGGTCCTTGGATGGAGTTGAGGGGGGAGGTAAAGGGACAGGTGTTGCATCTCATGCGGTTGCAGGGGAAAGTGCCCGGGGTTGGGGTGGTTTGGGTAGGAAGGGACGAGTGGACCAGGGAGTTACGGAGGGAACGGTCTCTGCGAAACGCAGAGAGGGGAGGGGATGGGAAGATATGGCCAGTGGTGGGGTCCTGTTGTAGGTGACGGAAATGTTGGTGGATGATATGTTGGATCCGCTGGCTGGTGGGGTGGAAGGTGAGAACGAGGGGGATTCTGTCCTTGTTGCGAGTGGGGGGAGGGGGAAGCAAGAGCGGAGCTGCGGGATGTAGAAGAGACCCTAGTGAGAGCCTCATCTATAATGGAGGAGGGGAAGCCCCGTTTTCTGAAGAACGAGGACATCTCGGAAGCCCTAGTGTGAAACACCTCATCCCGGGCGCAGATGCGGCGTAGACGGAGGAATTGGGAGTAGGGGATAGACTTTTTGCAGGGGACCGGGTGGGAAGAAGTGTAGTCCAGATAGCTGTGCGAGTCAGTGGGTTTATAGTAAATGTCCGTCACTAGTCTGTCTCCTGTGATAGAGATGGTGAGGTCCAGAAACGGGAGGGAGATGTCAGAGATAGTCCAGGTATATTTAAGGGCAGGATGGAAATTGGAGGTGAAGTGTATGAAGTCAGTGAGTTCTGCATGGGTGCAAGAGGTAGCACCAATGCAGTCGTCGATGTAGCGGAGGTAGAGTTCGGGGATGGGGCCAGTGTACGTCTGGAACAGGGATTGTTCGACGTACCCGACAAAGAGGCAGGCGTAGCTAGGGCCCATGCGAGTGCCCATAGCTACGCCTCTGGTTTGGAGGAAGTGGGAGGAGTCAAAGGAGAAGTTGTTGAGGGTAAGAACCAGCTCTGCTAGGCGGAGGAGAGTGTTGGTCGATGGGGATTGGCTGGTTCTACGGTCGAGGAAGAAACGGAGGGCTTCGAGACCATCCTTGTGGGGGATGGAAGTGTAGAGTGACTGGACATCCATGGTGAAGATGAGGGAGTGGGGGCCTGGGAACCGGAAGTTATCAAGGAGATGGAGAGCGTGTGAGGTGTCTTGGACGTAGGTGGGGAGGGATTTAACCAGGGGGGATAGGATGGAGTCGAGGTAGGTAGAGATAAGTTCGGTGGGGCATGAGCAGGCAGAGACAATGGGTCTGCCGGGACAGTTATATTTGTGGATTTTGGGTAGGAGGTAGAATCGGGCCATGCGGGGCTGGGGAACTATGAGATTGGAGGCACTGGGGGGTAGATCGCCGGAGATGATGAGGTCAGTGATGGTGCTGCTGATAAAGGTCTGCTGTTTATCGGTGGGGTCATGGTCTAGGGATAGGTAGGAAGAGGTGTCTGATAGTTGTCGTCTGGCCTCGGTCCGGTGGAGGTCAGCACGCCAGACTACCACAGCCCCTCCCTTGTCAGCGGGTTTAATGATTAAGTCCGGGTTGCTGCGGATTTGACTTGCCTGATTTGTACATAGATACATAGACAATAGGAGTAGAATCGTCATGAGATAAAATCTTTGCCTAGTCACCTTTGTTAACAAAGCTGAATGTAGAAATACATGAAAGATCCCATGCTTTATTGATGAATGTTATCCAGGTGTTGAATCTTCCATACTCTTTCAGAATGCCCCAGAGCAATTTACAGCCAATGAAGAACTTCTTGAAATGTAGTCACTGCTGCAATGCAAAGAGCCAATTTCAACACACATCCCCAAAATAGCAGTGGAGTGATAATCATAAGTAAATATTTACAAGGACATTGAGAATAATTTCCATGAACATTGAAGGACTATTGCTGAGATATTTTGCATTAATTTAAGAGAGTAGGCATGCCCTGAAGACAATATTTCTGAAAGGTGACATCTCCGATGCAGTATGTCTTCATGGAAGTGTCAGCTAGTGTTTAAGCTTGAATTAATATGTTCTGACTCAGAATGAGTAACTGAGCCACAACTGAGTTGTTGAAATTCAAATTGCGTTATTATTACGATCACGATTTTGGTTCAATAGGTCATCGGAGCCATTAATATCAGAACAAACACAATGATTCTAACTCTTCTCAGGTAGAATTATTTATTTGTTTCATAAGAATAAACTTTATTCATAAAAATATGCATTCGAAATACAAAACAGTACATGGTTTTCTTTACATTCATAGTGTCATCCAGTCTATGTATTCATAATGTTGCCAAGCCAGTATATTCTTAATGTCATCTGCTTATTACATTCAGTTAACACATCCGATGTACAAAGCACCACCTCTTATCAATAATATAGACTGAGTTTGTGGAGCTGTTACACAAGACCCAGTCCTTCAGTGAGCAGTGATTTGTAGGATGTTCAGTTGCAATTCTTACACGTTAGATCTTGTAATGAGTCTCGTTCCAACAAATTTCAAACTCCCCCTTTGGTGTCTTATGTCTCAGATTATTGTAAATCATTTGATAAAACTATCATTGGCCATCAGACTAAAGTAGTTAAATAGTTTAATTTTGTTTGGTTTCATCATATATTGGTTAGAAGTTTTTCTGTAACAAATGTGTTTGATTCTGTTACAGGAAGAAGCATGACTAGCACTACTGGTGTATTAAGAAATTCAAAAGTTGCAAGCTGAATCATTCTAGACCAAGCAGAATGTGGTAAAAGAAACATGGCTGAGGATTGTGTTGGTGAGTACCCTCGTACCAGTTGCTTTGAATATTAATTTTGACTACAGTAAATTTAAAACATAGAGATTCAAATGTATAAACAATCTGCAGTTAATGAAAAATGGCATTTCCATCTTCTGTCAGTATATTTAAATACAAGCAATCTCATTTTTGATCTCAATCCATATTCACTTTTTATATATTTTTCCAAGAAGGTGGCTAACTTTGGCAATACTGTATTAAAATGGAATCTAGAAAATAATTAAACAGCAAATGTGCAGAAGGAAACAATTTAGAATTCAATGATTAATAGAGCATGTGACAACAGTGTGTTTTCGTTTTTAAATTATATTCCTGAAACTTGCTAAATTAATTCATGTTCAGAGCAAATTTCTGTGATCTTGTTTCCTTCTCTCGAGCATTGGTGAACCAATAAGTATTCTAATCCAGGCATGTGCATTGTCCTTTTTTCACCTTTAGTCCACCAGATTTTTCTCAATTCATTTTCAATTATCTTAGTGTGATTACAACATGCACTGCTTGATATAGAGAAGAGAAAGCTCTTATTTTTCAGCACCAGGTCTTGTGGCAATATTTCATACAAACAAAAATTGAGATTTGATGTTTTTTTGCACCAGGCAAAAAAACGCACTGTGCATTGTTTATCTTGGCAGCAATGAAATTATTTAAATGTGTAAAATAAGATTAATAACAGGTTAACGATTACTTTAAGATTTGTTATTCTTTTTTTGAAATCTCAATTTAGTAGAATGTGGGGGGGGTGGGGGGGGGTGGTGGTGGTGAGCAAAACTGAGTTGGGGAAAACAAATATTTGGAAGATTAGCAGTTTGCTTTTCAGACAGGAGAAATAAGTAAATCGAGTGGAGCCTTCAGTCTGCTGCAATAAAGAACCAAGTTTGTATATTTACTGTTAATGTCCTCTGTCCTAAAGCAATTGGCAGCCACCAATAATTATGGTGCAGAATTGCTGTCGCAATGTGGACAAAAATGGCATCTGGTTTTTGCACAGGATCCCACAAGTATGAAAGTGATGTTAAGATAATGAGTTTTAGTTGGACACAAAATGCTGGAGTAACTCAGCGGGACAGGCAGCATCTCTGGAGAGAAGGAATGGGTGACGTTTCTGGTCGAGGCCCTTACTCGACCCGAAACGTCACCCATTCCTTCTCTCAAGAAATGCTTCCTGTCCCGCTGAGTTACTTAAGCATTTTGTGTCTATCTTCAGTGCAAACCAGCATCTGCAGTTTCATCCTAAACTATCAGATCAGTTCTGGAATTCAGCTGTTTGGTGCTTGTTTGGATCAAGGATGTGATCAGGCTTGGAACCAAGTGGCCCCAACAACTCCAAATGGGCACTGATGAATAAAATATAGGCAAATGAGTGGTACTTGGGGACACTTCTATCTCAACAGATGAGTAAGAGTAGACTGGGCCGGATTAAAATTGTCCATCTTCATGTGAGCAGGGCATATCAGGGTAATCTTTCACACTGTGGGGCAATGTGTCAGTGTCATAACTATTGGATTGGTTTGGCTAGAGGTGTGACTTGTTTGTGCTACAGAGAATCTTAGCTGGCCCATAGCTTTTGATGTATCTGGTGCTCTCAGCTGTTTCTTGGCACAACGAGGTATGAATTGATTTAGCTGAAGGCAGGCTTCCGAGAAAGTAGGGAGCTTGGAAGAAAGCTTTGAAAGAGTTAGATAGATCTCTAGGGGCTAGTGGAATCGAAGGATATGGGGAGAAGGTAGGCACGGGTTTTTGATTGTGGACGATCAACCATGATCACAATGAATGGCGGTGCTGGCTCGAAGGGCTGAATGGCCTCCTCCTGCACCTATTTTCTATGTTCCTATGTTTACTTTGTTCATTGATCTTCAAGCCTCATTTCCCAATAGTTGATCAATTAAATGGTTGTCCCCACCATTCCTATCTACATGCAATAGGGCTGCCAGACCACAAAATTACAAATAGTGTATGTAATTGGCAGCTTAATTTGCCGAGACAGTATCTGTCATTACTGTCAGCTACCATATCCCAGAACCAAGTGTGGGAAATGTCAACTGGTACCTCATGATCCCTGCCCTTAACTTCTCATTTACCTATCCGCATAGAGTCAATTAGAACAGGAATTTGTTTGCTCACTTACGTGTATTGGCCCTGGCTGCAAACAACCTTTTAAATATGATTCGAAGTATATTAAAATTAGTATTACATAAGGAATAAATCTATTCATTATATAACTTTCATTGTAATTGAAAATCCGAAGTTTTGCTAAGTAAGGATGATCTATGTTGATTTTAACAAGTAAGCTTTAAGCTTTGGTAGGAAAATGAGATAATTTTACTAAACTGACAAGCAGCTTGAAGATTTCCTTGCACCATGACTTTCCATTATATGTGGCATATTTTCAGTTATCATAATTGCAGTCCTATCATAATTGTAGATTTAGATTTAGATACAGCGCAGAAACAGGCCCTTCGGCCCACAGGGTCCGCGCCGCCCAGCGATCCCCGCACATTAACACTATCCTACACCCACTAGGGACAATTTTTACATTTGCCCAGCCAATTAACCTACAAACCTGTACGTCTTTGGAGTGTGGGAGGAAACCGAAGATCTCGGAGAAAACCCACGCAAGTCACGGGGAGAATGTACAAACTCTGTACAGTACAGCACCCGTAGTCAGGATCGAACCTGAGTCTCCGGCGCTGCATTCGCTGTAAGGCAGCAACTCTACCGCTGCGCCACCGTGCTGCCCCCAGTGTACGGTGCAGTGTACATACATGGGTCTGAATGCTCCAGGGAGTTTAAGATGTTGTGTTACCATTCCTATTTCACTAGCTTAAACATCTGGTTAGTTTCGAGATGTAGCCCGCCGAATCCATGCCGACCATATTTGCTTAACATACTTGATACCTGTTTAGTTTAGTGAAACGAAAAAGATATCAAACATGTTGAGCAAATAAACATAGAATCCAACAATATCTGAAGGAAATCCTATCCATACAATACTTTTTGAAAAGCACAGAGATTTAAAAAAAAAATTAAATGGCTGCTGCTGTACATGAGATCAATGTTGTACACTATGGGCCACTGACTATCAAATTTATAATTATGCAAGTATCGGAATCTACCAAAATTCAATTATATTTTCTTTTTAATTCAGTGCTGCTATTTCTTTCTTCCTTTGAGACTATTAAACGGCTTAAAATATCATGTAAAATAGAAAGAAAATGATAGACGCATATCCAACCAGACACGTTAGTAAAAATATAAAAGATAGGTATAACAAAGTGTTGGCATCAGAATAAAAATAAAATCAGCTTTAATTTCTTGTGCTGTCTGCCATTGCCACTGTTATCAAAATTAACCACAAACTGGTTTGCAGTCAAAAATAACCATTCTTCATGAGCTAAGTTTCTCTTGATATAAACATTGGAGTTCAAATTCTTCTGATGGGCAAATGTTAACATATCACTAGATGAGACTGAATTCTTTTAAAGCAAATTTTAAATAATGTTAAGGTAATTTAAGTATTTACTTATCGCCCTTGGGGAGTGTGTAAAAATGCCTTTTTGGAAAAGCATATATGACGTTTTGTACATTAGTTTCATGTTACCTTTGTGCTGAGACATACTTAGACTGATTAGAATATTATTATTATTACTTCAGGTTGGCTGATATTAGTCTTTTTCAGTTTTTTAAAATTCAGGAAAGCTAATCTAGTCCAGATTTTCGGCTCCCTCACCAATTGTCAATCCAAATGCTGTTTACCAGTCGTACAGGTTTTTGCCTCCACTACCCTTCCAGGTTATATTCCATAGCTTCATTATCCTCTGGTGATCATATATCTTCTTGATAATCCAATAAAGTTGCAGTTAGGAAAGACAGTTAGTTGGCCGATGGGTTTCAAATGCAGATAAATTACGCCATTGAGCAATGAGAATGCAGTTATGCAAATTGAAGCTTCTTTTTTCCATCTAAACAAAGAACAAGTGAAGTTGAACTGAGTGTACTTTTCCATGTTGCATCATCGTATTAATGCAGATCTCTCCAGGTATTTGTGTTTGGCCAAGTGTCCCTGTCATTTGGTTAACCAACTAAAAAATAATGAGCATTTCATGTGTTTGGCCGCTTAAATCAATGAGTCCAAGACATGCTCAGGAGGTTTTACTGTCTGATTTTTTTTTTGTTTAGATTAAAATGTTATTTCCTTAGGAAGCCAAATTGTTGAATCTCATGCTTTGTGATTTATTCTTGGGAAGTGGTGTGCAAGGTTCAGTGTGCAAGGTTAAAATACTTTGTCAAGTTTCTGGACAATGTGATTAAAAGGTAACACTGCAGTAGAATGTTGCAGCTGCAAGTGTTCTGTTTCGTAAGCTTTAGCTGCCTTTGTATTTACAGTGTTGGATCACGTGACTTACTGGAGTAGTATTTGTGTACACTGCCTTCTGACAGTTCTTGGCCACACAGACCCATGGGAAAGAACCATCACTGAGTTTCAGTGTGGCATATCCATGTGATATCTTCACTGTTCAGACGCATCATTTTCTACGATGAAATGTGAAAGGCCTCTGTGACTGAAGCACAGGGGACTACGACCCCTTCTCCCTACCATCCTACTAGCCAATGTACAATCACTGGAAAATAAAGTGGAGGACTTAAGGTCAAGGCTGCGTCATCAAAGGGAGCTGAGGGAATGCTGTGTGTTCGGTTTCACAGAGACATGGCTCATCCCCAGGTTCCCACACTCAGCCGTCCAGCCTGAAGGTTTCTCCACTCATCGTATGGACCGAGCGCAGGTATCTGGGAAAGGGAGAGGTGGGGGGGGCATCTGCCTCACGGTCAACTCTTCGTGGTGCTCAGACGTGGCAGTTCTGTCTAACTCCTGCTCTCCGCACCTGGAACATCTGGCGGTGAAGTGCCGCCCCTTCTACCTCCCGAGGGAATTCACCTCCATCATTCTGACCGCAGCCTGCATCCCACCCCAGGCAGACGTCCATCTAGCATTGGAAGAGCTGCACGCCGTGGTCAACAAGCACCAGTCAGCGTTCCCGAAGCCTTTACCACCATAGCTGGGGACTTCAACAAAGCCAACCTAAAAAATCAACTCCCAAACTACCACCAACATGTCGCCTGCAGCACCAGAGGATTAAACACCCTTGATCACTGCTATACGACCATCAAGGATGCCTATTGCTCTATCCCTCGCCCTCACTTCGGGAAATCCGACCATTCAGCGGTGCTGCTTCTTCCTGCATACAGGCAGCAACTGAAGAGCGCATCCCCAGAGGTGAGGACTGCACACAGCTGGTAGGGGGAGGCAGAGGAACAACCATGGGACTGCTTGGAGTCAGTAGACTGGGCAATGTTCAAAGACTCTGCAAAGGACCTGAATGAATTTGCCACATTCGTTACAGACTTCATAAGGAGATGTGTGGAGGACTGTGTTCCTACAAAAACCATCCGAGTGTTTCCTAACCAGAAGCCTGGATGAACTAGGAGATCCGCATTCTTCTGAAGTGCTGCGACATACTTGCGCTCGGACTGAAGAAGGGTCTCGACCCTAAACGCCACCCATTCCTGTCTAGAGATGCTGCCTGTCCCGCTAAGTTACTCCAGCATTTTGTATCTACCTTTGATTTAAACCAGCATCTGCAGTTCTTTCCTACACATTTATTGAAGAGGAGTTCTGTTAATCTCTTGCTTAAAATATATATTTCAGGATCTACCTACAGTGTGCTGTCAACAATGCCTTCGGACTCGGAAAGTAGCAGCTCCCTCAGCAGTGTCGGTAAGTTGTCAATTTTCACTCTGATCTTGGGTTCTACACATTCATTAAGTTGTTGCTTCTCTGGCATGCAAAAATCACAACATGAATATTTAAAAACAGTGTGTGTAGATCCATCAGATCCTATCACTGTAATCTTGTGCCTAATAATGCAGCTCCTCAAAGAACCAAACCAACCAAAATAACATTCCAGCTTTAAAACAACTACAGGAAAGCATAGTTGTTATGAAACATCTCAATCTAAACTATCCAGTCACATTGTCCCTACATTGATAGATATCCTCTTCTCCTTAGCCCGTTGCTGCAATTGCTCTATATTTTGGACACTCATTCAGAAGGGCAATAGTTTGATCAAAAGTATACGTTCTGGTGTGTGCAACTCTCCATAAATGGATTATGCTAGGTATGTTCTTATAAACCATTCGAATTTGTCACCCAAGGAACGACTAAAAAGGCCTTGGCAAAGGTGCAAAAGAGAATTACTAAAATGGATTTAGGGATAAGATATTTCAGACACATAACTTGGATTCAATTTAGATCAGTAAAGACCAAATAGATTTGATGGAGCTACATAAAGTGTTTCCAGTGGCTGATGGGAATTTAAGGGAATTGACAAAAGATAGGAGATGCAAAAATGTGTTGGGATTGACAATGCCCTGAGTGGGTGGTGCAGTTTGATTTTATGAATAGCTTTCAAAAGAGAAATGGATAATTGCTGGGAGGAAAAATTACAGGGTTATGAGACAGTGTGATTAAAGATGAAACATGGAGCTGAGTGGCTTCCTCTGCTGCTATGAGTTTATGAACTGCATTGTTTGATTTTATAAATCTCAGTACATCCACTTGAGTCTAATTCAACAGTATAGGTCAAGCCCAAAGAGATTTTGACACATCTTTTAGGAAGCTTGTATTTGGAAGGATGTCATTCTAGGCTGTAAAGCTGGGGCAAAATAGATGCACAAACAGAATTTGATTGTGGGTTTTGTTTACTTACGTTGAATGGCTGAATTTATACTGTAAAATAATGTCGATTCAGTATTGGTGATCATGAATTTAATGGATGATTGCAGTAAATCATCTTGTGTATAACAAATTTCAGGAAAGAAATCTGCCTTATCTGATCTACATGCAACTCCAGACGTGCCAAAGTCATTGACTCTTATCTGGCCTCTTAGTTTCGCATATATGGATAGATAATAACTGCAACATTCACATCCCATGAAGGAATAAAGGCATATAACTGTAACTCACTAGGACAAGCAGAAAGGCAGATGTAATAAAGCAATTCAGAGTTAATCCTTTAATCAAGCATTTTAGTGAGTTTATATTATTGAGTTTGTAACCAGAAGACATTGAGTCTTGAGAATGACCAGATCTGAAGTGAGTGGTTCGGAGAATGTGTCTTCAACCCAAGGGATCGTGTTTGGTTCTAACTACTCTGAGCTCTAAAGTTGTGATTCTGTTTTGTGGGAGATGAATCTACCATAATGAGCTTGCCACAGAAATTTTAAGATCATAAACTGAAAATTAAACAAGTCAATGTTTTTGTATTCAATGCCTGGTCACTTTGCAATTTTCTCTTGTGGATTGGAATGATTTTCAAAGGAGCTTAACAATATATACCTCTATATTTCATTTTGTACACTTTGACACTAGAAAACAGTAAAAAAATGTTTCATTTTCTATAGTGACTTAAGTTACTAATGAACTTAAAGCATTAACGTAACCAAGGTTAATTTATAAAGGATATTTTATTCAAACAAACGCTTGTGATTGAAGGAGACTGTTGAACTGATTTAGATATAGTGCAGGCTATATGCAAATCAAGTTAAAAATCTGCACAGGTTTTATAAGCCGTTGAATGTTTATGTTGTAAATTGTTTTATTGAGATGGAAAGAGTTGATGTTAAATGGTGTCACGGTACCTATTTAGTTTTTTCACTTTTTAAAAATCTTTGAAACTGACAAATCCTTTGTAAAGTATTTAGGGATTAACATGCAATAGGACAACCGTATTGTAAGGCTTCTGCTTTTATTCTAACATTAATAAGCTTTACAACACAATGATAGTTTATTTTAATATCTTATTTCCACAAGTGCAAATACAAAAATTCTGTATGCATAGAGATGCGAGTAAATTGTGAAATAAAAAGGATAGCTTTCCTTTGCATTTAAATAGTTCTGGTATTTCTGCAGTGCCATATCATGTCTCACACTGTAAGTAAATAAATCTTTGCGTGCAGAAACTGTTGCTCTGGCAACTATGGGATCCCTTTTGTGCCAACAAGTTCCCAGAAACAGCAATAAGATTAATCACCAATTAATTTGTTGTCTGAGGAGGGTCGTTCACTTGGATTATATGCTGAAGTCTTGACGTTGGGTTTCAGCTCTAAGCCATGTAGCAGATTTTAAACATACTTTTTTCTCAGCATCACCAAATTGATGATAATTCAATTAAAATTCAAACCCTTGTTAGTTCAAAATATATGAACAATTTGTTTTTCTTATTTTCAAAGGTGCTTTATGCCTAGATTGTGAAGCGTTAATTACTAAAAGACTAAACATGATATATTTACTTAGAAAATATTGGCCAGACTGATCATGCTTTTCTGAAGGAGGGTCTCGACCCGAAACGTCACCTATTCCTTTTCTCCAGAGATGCTGCCTGAGGAGCTGAGTTACTCCAGCTATTTTTTTTGTCTCTCTATGCTTTTCTTTTACTTGGTTTAGATAATTTATTTTTCTCATCAATATTCAAGAATTAAAGTTACACCTGATAGACGACTTAATAATCTTGATGAGCAACAATTGTACATCTATTTATTCCACATATTCCATATTTCCTTACCACATAGAAACAGGCATTTGGCCCACTGAGTTTTGCCAGCTCACAGAGCTATTCTATTCCTTCACTAATTTTCCCTGTAACCTATTCTGCCATAATTTCCATCCTACCTTAATGTGGCGAATTTACTAATTAACCCGTACATCTTTGCCTTGTGGGAAGAAATAGCAAACCCATATATTTCCAAGGAGACTGCCAAAGCTTCAAGTAGACAGCACCAGAGGTCAAGATTGAACCTGGATTAATGGATCTGCGATACAGCAGCTTTATTAGCTGCACTCATTTGCGCTTCCCACATTTTTGTCAATTAGCTCACTAGTGCATGATTTTACATCCTAATATATTGGGAAGTACGCAATTGAATTAGATTTTTTTTTAAATCCCACCAGTCGTTACCTTTGCTACATTTAGGTAGTATGAATACTAGAGCATTTGAGAAGGGTAAAGGTCCAATTTTAAACTGGGGCAGGAAAAAGATTGTCTGAGACCTGGAATTTTCAACGTCGGGGGCCTTGTTCCTATGCTAAATAGTTTTCTTGTCTAAAATGGACAGTGTTATGAACCTGCACTTCACTGTCAGGTGTGTAGAAATATTCAAAGTTTTGGAGGGCTTTAAAGGTATGTCGGGAGTTGGTAGTGGAGCATCAGGAAATTAGGCTTAAATTGGTGGGTACAAAGAATCATTCCATCATAATAAAATTGAGATAATTGGCTTTCAACCTTGATCTTGGTTGGAAAGCTTGCTGGATACTTTTGTATGGTATATTTAAAGTGTGCTGTTTTTGGTTTCTCAATGAATCAGATGAGCAGGTTAAAATTGAAGTGTGGTGAACCTGCGCAGGATGTTGGATGGGCAGCATGATGATACAGCAATCAGCGCTGGAGACCCTGTTCATCTCTGACTTTGGGTATTGGCTGTGCGGAGTTAGTATGTTCTTACTGTGGCTGCATGGGTTTCCAGTAAGCCCTATGATTTATCTCTGTATCCCAAAAGCACGCTGATGTACTAGTTATCAACTGTAATTGTAAACGGTTCTTGGTGCAGGTAAGTGGCAAAAGAATCAAAGGGAGTTATTAAGCATGTGAGAGACAATAAGTTGAAGCGCTATAGTGAAATAAGAAGAGGGGAGATGAGGCTCAAGGAATGCTCTGCCAACGTGGACATGATGAGTTGAATGGTGACCAAGTGTTGTAAGAAGTAAATAAGTCTTTGTGGAATTCTCTGCCACAGAAGGCCAATTCACTGGATGTTTTCAAGAGAGAGTTAGATTCAGCTCTTAGGGCTAATGGAATCAAGTAACATGGGGAAAAAGCAGGAAGTGGGTACTGATTTTGGATGATCAGCCATGATCTTTTTGAATGGCGTGCTGGCCCAAAGAGCCGAATGGCCTACTCTTGAACCTATTTTCTATGTTTCTTGTGGTTGATTTTGTCCAATTCCCTCAAGAGTCAAGTTAACATCTCTCCTAAAATATTTCACTTCATTTGGATTTATTAAAAAAATTATTTCTCACAATAATAAAATGTTTGCTTTTTGTTTTTCCGACCAGGTACGGGTACGTCTGGGAAGGCCGCTTCTCCCCCACCAACTCTTATGGATACCAGACAGATGAGTGAGAAGTTAGAAGCCATAGTTTACCAACTTCGGCAGGTCACCCGTGAACGGGATGAGTTACGCAAACAGCTGGCACTTTCTTCCCCAGGCTCGACATTTGACGATTGCAGGTACGGATCATAGACTCGCTGTTCAGTGTTTTTGATAAAACTGCTCTTAATCTTTTACGGTGCAATTGTAAAACATGTAACTGTGAAATATGTGTTAAAAACACTCTGACCGCTTCAGTTCCTGACTCTATAATTTTCTCCAAGTCTGTCATTGTCACAACAATAAATAAAAACATTTGTTTGGTCCTTTTAATGTAAAAATGAATGACAAGACAATTTTCTGACAATTTTGCATTTGTCTACTTTTGGCCCTCTGTCCATCTTGATTCCTTTTGTCTTTTACCTGGAGACTATGCCCTTTGCCCTAGCTCTGAACCACCCTCATTGCACTTGTCTGCTGTTTCATAGTTCTCTCCCATACTTCAAACTTCTAATAAAATATTTTGTCACCACTCCTAATTCATTTTGTCAATGTTTTCCTCAGCATTGGCCATTTTTGTGTGCTTTGATGTGATCAGGTGATAAATAACATTGTTCAGTCTCCGTAGGGACGAAAGATTCAGGAAACAGGTTAATCACTTGAGAAGCATTTTGTATTCTGACTCAGCCAATTTGGTCATTTATTAACCCATAAACCTAAGACTTTGCTAGAATTATTCATCAATGGAGAGAGTTAACAGCGTGAGTCTCATTTTTCATCAGAACGTCTACTGCTCTTTCGACAGATGCTGCCTCACATGTGCCTCCAGCAGTATTTTTTTCTGGTTGTTTATCTCTCATCAGACACCACACCTTTCTGACTTATGATGGTGACTGTGCTTCAAAGGAACTAGCAGACCCCAGTGATAATTAGGATAAAAGTGGATCCAGCATGTCTTGCGCTGGACATCTATCTGTTCCAGAAATCATCATTGCTGGACAAGAACCTGAAGCTGCACTGAGTTATGTGATTTGCACAATGCTTGTCAGAATTCCAAATATCTTTGAAAGAGTGTCAGCTGTGTTTTGCACGAAATGATAGTAGATATTTAAGTAAATCAACACACAAAGTACATTCACTTGTTATAACGTAGTATTTTCACAAAATTCTGAGGCTAATATAGCCACAATAGCAGTGATTTAAAACTAGATATTGTTGTTGAAAGGTTTTGTTCAATTTTTGTAAATGTTAAGTTACTACTGCCTAATGGGTCATGCAATAAATATGTAGAACTATCCAGGAGAATATTTGTGAATTTGTCATGGACAATTGCATTAATGAAATTGTGGAGAACTATGTAATATTACTTATGCATATTGCTTGTAATACTTAGAATTAATTTATGCCGGAAAGTAGTCAGAACCCACATGTTGAAAGGATTGAAAATCCAGTACTAAACTGCAGGATTTTTTCGCTGTTTGCCTAATGTCACCTTTAGATTCCTAATTTTGAATTGAGATTTTATATGTTAGGATCTATATAATTTAATGGGCACTGTTTTTATCAATAGTATCTCGGTCTAATAAATTCTGTATCTTTTGACTTTGATGTAATGTGTTTTGCTGGGCCAGTTTAGCTATAAGCTTAAAATTACTTTAAAAAAAAAAGGTTAACAGTTCGAAGGTATTTATTCACAAAATGCTGGAGTAACTCAGCAGGTCAGGCAGCATCTCAGGAGAGAAGGAATGGGTGAAGTTTCGGGTCGAGACCCTTCTTCAGACTGAGTTCAGTCAAGCATAACAGTTCAGTCAGTTTCCTCTTTTGTACTTTTGGCAATGCTAAAATAATTTGACAGACCAAAGAGAAACTATTTCCTCAGGTGCGAGGATTGAGCACATAGGGCATAATTTTGAAATTTGAGTAAATCAGGAAGTATATTTTCACATCCAAAGTTTAAAAAGAATCTTAGTGTTACCCTAGAAGATGCTGAATGTCAGCGTCATTTAAAGCATTTAAAATCTGATTTTTCTTGGATATATCCAAGAATATTGTGCAAAGGCAGGGGAATGGAGTTGAGGTACAATGCAGCCACAATCAAATAGGAGAGGCAGGCTCAATTATTGTATGTTCTGTTCATACTTTTAATGTTCTTGCTCTTGTATTGAGTATTAACTTTGCTATTGGATTTTTTCTTGTCTCTTCAGACCCAGCCCTAAGCCCAGCCATGACTATGAGAGACTGAAGATGCAGTGCATGAAAGCCATGTCAGATCTGCAGTCTCTGCAGAACCAGCACACAAAAACACTGAAGAAATGTGAGGAGGCAGTAAAGGAAGCAGATTTTTATCAGTAAGTAGAGTCAGGCTCTACCGAAATACCGAAGCAGGCTCACTGAATTCACACTGACAATAAATTGGAGCATAAATGAGATTGAGGTAGAAACTAGAATGTCATAAGCTTCAACACAAATAATATTTTGAAGACCATTACACCTACAAATATTTGCTTGAAGGAATTATGTAAAATTAGATTTTTAGCCAGTGGGTTCGGGCAGTAACTTTGTCTATCATTGACAGCTTACTAATGCCTGAGATTGCTTGAAATTTTCATTGGTTTCTTTAACTGTGCTTGAGAAAAACTACAAATGATGCCATTGACAGGAAATCTGAATTTTTGGGTTAAAGTGTGTTTGAGGGGATTCCTTCCTATGAGGAAGGGTCTCGACCCGAAACGTCACCTATTCCTTTTCTCCAGAGATGTTGCCTGACCTGCTGAGTTACTCCAGCTTTTACTCTAGCCACTGACTGCAAAATACCATGCAATATATTTTAGGCGAATGTGCACAAATACGTAATTGCTGTTCGTTGATCTGCTTTTGCAGTGCAGCTGCATATTGGTTGGAAAGTGATGTTTATGACTTTGTTATAATCGTCATCTGCCAGTCCTGTTGCCATGAGAAACCATTTTGAACATCTGAATGTAAATGTTCGATGTCATGGTCAGACAAAACAATAGACAATAGACAATAGGTGCAGGAGTAGGCCATTCAGCCCTTCGAGCCAGCACCGCCATTCATTGTGATCATGGCTGAACATTCTCAATCAGTACCCCTTTCCTGCCTTCTCCCCATACCCCCTGACTCCGCTATCCTTAAGAGCTCTATCTAGCTCTCTCTTGAATGTATTCAGAGAATTGGCCTCCACTGCCCTCTGAGGCAGAGAATTCCACAGATTCACAACTCTCTGACTAAAAAAGTTTTTCCTCATCTCTGTTCTAAATGGCCTACCCCTTATTCTTAAACTGTGGCCCCTGGTTCTGGACTCCCCCAACATTGGGAACATGTTTCCTGCCTCTAACATGTCCAACCCCTTAATAATCTTATACGTTTCGATAAGATCCCCTCTCATCCTTCTAAAATGTATTAATCATGCCATTTGGGATTTAACACATACTCTGAAATATTATATTTGGAAATAAATTGAAATCAATGCGGCATCTTTAAGGAGTTCACCCACACTGGATGGGGAAATGCAACCAAATAGTAAAGAGTAATCTTTGACTGTAAGCTTTTCACTGGAATAAAAACATCCTAGTAGATATATTTATGTGCAGATCAGGCAGCATCTACAGAGAGATACAGTAAACATTTCTGGTTGATGATTTTATCAGAACTATAAAAAGAAAAGTGGTTTAAGTTGTAGAGAAGGGAGAGGGTTGGAGAGAATAAAGGAAATGTCTGTGTTAAAATGAAGACCAAATGGATTGTAATGACACATGCTGTTGGTGCCCTCTGAGAAGATGGTAAAAGTTTGTTTGTCATAGGTTTGGTTTATTTATTTATTGGATAAGTTTGTCTATCCAGAGAAAGTGTATCTAAAGGGAAAAGAGTAAGATTGGAAGGGAGAGGAAAAAATAAACTGATCAATATAGTGCTGGGCCTATGAAATGTAGAACAGTACCTGCTGGAAATCCAGCAGAATCATGATTAAGGAGGGATTTGAATGTCCTTGCTTCCTCTGAATTAGAAAATAAATTGACTGAGTGCATTGAAGGCAATCTCATTGGTGGAGTATATGCTTCTTGAGCCGAGTTCCTCTCTTTGACAAGATCCACATTTGATCTTTGCCATAATTGCTTTACCTCAGTCACTTGATATTTCATTTAAGAAAACTTGGTATTCTTATTTAAAAGGATGGATGCAACTTGAATCTCAATTTCTTAAAGGGACAGGTGTAAGTGAGAAACATGGCAGAGTTAATGAAAGCAAAACACACTGGAAACACATCCCAGGTCAAGCAGCGTCTGCGGGAGAAGATAGAGTTAATGTTTTGAGTTGAAGATTCTTTGTCAGAATAACTTTGACCTGAAATGTCAACCCTATTTTCCTTCCCTAAGATAAAGTTGGACTGCTGAGTATTTCCAGTCTTTTGCAAAAGATTTCCAGCATCTGCATTTTTTTCATCAGCAGTCCAAAGGACAGATGGATCAAATGGGGATGCTGGAAAGGGTTCTGGAGATAAAAAGAAGGACCAGGTGTAAGTAATATAAATAAAATTTTAAAAATCATTAATAAATCAATATATTTCCCACTATGTGAGAAAAATATTTGGTTCATCCAGTGTTTGCAATCATTTTACATTTTGGAAGCAGTAGTTAATTATATAATCTACTTTGAAGGCCTTTAGTTATTTATTGAATTTATGAAATGCATTTACGTGCTGATAAAAGATTTGAATATTAAGATTTAAAAAACCAGATTTATTCATTAAATTAGCAGATTTTGGAATGGTCTGTGAATTATTGCAAAATCTCTGGAAAAACACTGCATTTCATCAAAAATAAGACTATCCATGAAAGATTGTATTGAGTGCAGAGTATGAAATAAATCTTGGCATGGCTCATTGCTCATTGCTGTAAAACATGGCATAAAGGCTCTTTGGAAAATGAGACCTATTTCAATGGAAAATCCCTGTTTATAGCATGCTAAGGAGTATGAAACAATCATTAGAGAGGAAAAACCACAAAGAAGGGTATTGTCCCCTTAAGATGGACCCCTGTGTTTAGATTCTAATATTACCCAATTTGTTTTTGGATGGCAATTTGCTATATTGGATCTTGGCTCCTTTTAATGCTTGAAGGCAGAAATACCCACTGTAAAATGAGTGGGTATATTTATAAAAATAAGATGTAATGTTATTGTGGCAGAAATCAATCCAAGAGTTTTCGATGATGGGCAACTGAAAGAATTGTATTTTAGAAATCTTAAATAGAGTATTTTATTGGAGCTCATTTATAGAATATTGATGTGGGCAATCCAAGTTTGCAGCCAATCCCTACTTGTTCAGAGAGTGTTAAGAGTCAACTGTACAATATGAAATATGAGTACCAGACTGGGGAGATACCAATTAACAGCATACACTGACTTTCAAGCTAACATTTTGTTGTACCAGCTAACACATTTATCAAATTTATTTTTACAACCAGTCATGATATTTGATTTCTGGATGGTTAACTATGAGGCGATAATACAGCATTTATAACATTGAGAGAATCTTTGCTTCTCCTTCATATATTTTTCTCCTGTAAATATTTATTCTATTCTATGCCGTTCACTGCCCTCTTTTTAGCTCTTCTATTCAGCCTGAATGCATACTGAGATCTTTATTAGACACAAAATGCTGGAGTAACTCAGCGGGACAGGCAGCATCTCTGGATAGAAAGAATGGGTGGCATTTTGGGTCGAGACCCTTCTTCAGATTGAAGATAGGTCTCGACGCAAAAATGTCACCCATTCCTTCTCTTCAGAGATGCTGCCTGTCCTGCTAAGTTACTTCAGCATTTTGTGTCTATCTTCGGGTTAAAGCAGCACCTGCAGTTCCTTCCTACACACTGAGATCTAGATGATTTTTCTTTCCTTATCCTTTTGGGAATTATGCTTTATCTGGAACGTTTGAGGTTCAAAGGTCAGTTGATTGTCACGTGTACCAGTTAAAGTACAGTGAAATTCAAATTGCCATACAGCCATACTAAAAAAAAAACAAGGCAAGGCTGAGGGGAGACTTGATAGAAGTGTACAAAATTATGAGAGGCATAGATAGGGTAGACAGTCAGAATGTTTTCCCCCAGGAAATGTCCTTGATGATCGATGCCACCTTATGGAGTTAATTTGGACAGGGACTGTCGGGTGCAGGCTGTGATCTGACCGTAATTCCTGAAGCAAAGTCTGAATTATTATATTTGTAAATGCTAAGATAAGGGCAATTAAGAATACAGATAATGATGTGCTGCCCGAAGAATATTAAATGTACTAATGACAAATCTATATACTGAGACAGTGGGAATCTCCTCAGTGGATCGAAATTGACAAAATCAGTTATCTGTGATATAAGTTCATGAATAGGTTCTGGGCCTTCACGTTAACTTAAACAGCACAAGCTACATTTAATCTTTTACTGAAGACCTGTAATCCAGAATTAGCTGCACCTCGAGCCATGGTATTCCAGTGCAGTTACAAGACTGGCATCCAATTGAGTTTGAAAACTCAATACTGAGCACAGGTCTTCAGTATTGTGACTGGGATGCTGCCTGGTCATAGTGCTGTATCTATGGCTCGTGGCTATATCTTACTCGGAAAAAAAAATCTCTTATTTGAGCTGGGAGAGTGTTTTAATTTCAACTCTTCAGGCTCTGTATGTTGCCGACAAAGCCAATATTTATTGTTGTTGATGGTTGGACATTACTTCGCTGAATTAGATTTGTCCTGCTTTTGTGATCAAGACATAATTGGCAATTTTCCAGTCTCAGCTGGATGCAAGTGCTATAACTATACTGGAAAAGCATGGGTGAGAAGCTAGTTTTGGAGCACAGGTCTTCAGTATCGTAGCTGGAATGCTGGCTGGTCCGAAAGTCTTTGCTGTATCCATGCTCTCAACTCTCTCTGGATGTCACTTGGAGTGAACTGGATTGTCTGAGGACTAGTTTTGCTGATGTTGAAGATATTTGACTAAAGCATGTGTGGTCATCAGTTTGTGCATTGGAATGAATGTGGTTGCAAATACTCCAGCCTTGTCTTTAGCATTCACATGCTGGGTCTCATTGTCTTTAAAATTGGGATAGTCTTGAAGCCACCTCATGGTGGCTATTTAAATGTCCACATCCATATGGTAGAACTGCAGAATGTTGATCCAGAATTGACAGCACAGATAGGATGTTGTCAATTTATTAAACAAAATGAACTTGGAGAAAATGTTACCTACTTAGTTAAATAATTAAAATGCAGAGTGTACGTAGGAATATAAATGTAAGCATGTCTTTGTTTCTTGGTTTATATATATCATCAAAATCTATTTCAGACCTTTGCAACATGTCCCAGTTGTCCATTATTTGCTTTAATTATTATGCTATTGTAACTTTGCAACACTCTGTTAGCATGTTAATTTGCACATTCTCAGTGCCAGAACATTAGATCACCTTGATCCTGACCCA
Organism: Rhinoraja longicauda; assembly: GCF_053455715.1. Taxonomy (NCBI): domain Eukaryota; kingdom Metazoa; phylum Chordata; class Chondrichthyes; order Rajiformes; family Arhynchobatidae; genus Rhinoraja; species Rhinoraja longicauda. The sequence continues at coordinate 18,585,125 of NC_135987.1, read as the reverse complement.
TTTCAGCATTAGGTACTTTGACAAATTGTGCCACAAAAATAATTGTTAATCAATCTGACATACAGAAGCTGAATAAATGTAGTGCTTTATGTTGAGCATAATTCAAATTGCTCTTTGGTAGGATGAATCTGGTCTCATTTCCCAGTGTAAGTTGCAGAATAAAAAGAAATCTATATTTCTTTCAGTCTGCCTTTCTTTCAGTAATCCATGAAGTGGCGTCCTGTAATTAACTTTTCAATTCCCTGTAGTTATCTATTACATTACAAATTATTCAGCACACAATAACGAATGATGTAATTTCCTTAACCCTTTGAAAGCACAGGTACTGTACAGTTATCGCATGTTATTAAGGTCATTGTGCCCGAGTGGGATCTTTGAAAGAACTAACCAATTAATCCTTTTCCCCATGTCTAACTAGCGAATATTGTCTTTTTAATCATATATTCAAAGTCAATTACAATCCTATAGAGCTTAAGTTCGCCAAGAGATTTTGTTGAACATAACAGAATTGAACTAAATACTCGTAGTTCAGTCTATTTGTTTAGTTTATTTAGTTTAGAGATATAGCACGGAAACAGGCCTTTTGGCCCACTGAATCCGCACCGACCAGCGATCCCCGTACATTAACACAAGCCTACACACACTAGTGACAATTTACACTTATTCAAAGTATACAAACCCACGCCAATCAACCTACAAACCTGTATGTCTATGGAGTGTGGGAGGAGACCGAAGATCTCAGAGAAAACCCACGGGGTCACGGGGAGAACGTACAAACTCCGTACAGACAGCACCCGTAGTCGGGATCGAACCAGGCTCTCCGACTCTGCAAGCGCTGTAAGGCAGCAACTCTACCGCTGCGCCACTATGCCGCCCACTATGATCTATGATCCAAGTAAAGGATTTCTTGCCATTAATAGTATCTGGTCACCTGACATTGGAGAGTTAGATGACAAGCTCTCATTTCACAGTTTATAGAAGACTGATGTCAGTGACGTTTGGGTGTAAATATATATGCACAGTTAGTTACCTATACTTGTTTTCAGTAAACAAGGTCAAGAGAGCTGACATTAATGCTTAGCTTACAGACCTTGTGCGATTTGGGGACAGGAGTGGGTTTCAGAGCCAATTTGCATGTGTACAGTGCATATATTAAATAAATACACCCGGCAGCATTTTAGAAAGTAATAAGAGTGAACCATGTAATTCAGGACTGGAGTTGTTCTAGGCTGCACAGTAAAGCCACCTTGTGTCTCCAATCTTGTGTCTGTTGTGGACATTTTAAGAATCAAACAGGTGGAGATTTTCTAATATCTCAGTACCTGCTTCATTGGAAATATAAACAAATTGAGAAATGGTATGTTGGCATTCATAGCAAGAGGATTTGAGTTTAGGAGCAGGGAGGTTCTGCTGCAGTTGTACAGGGCCTTGGTGAGACCGCACCTGGAGTATTGTGTGCAGTTTTGGTCTCCTAACCTGAGGAAAGACGTTCTTGCCTTAGAGGGAGTACAGAGAAGGTTCACCAGATTAATCCCTGGGATGGCGGGACTTGCATATAAGGAAAGACTGGATAGACTGGGCTTGTACTCGCTGGAATTTAGAAGACTGAGGGGGGATCTTATAGAAACATATAAAATTCTTAAGGGGTTGGAGAGGCTAGATGCGGGAAGATTGTTCCCGATGTTGAGGGAGTCCAGAACCAGGGGTCACAGCTTAAGGATAAGGGGGAAGTCTTTTAGGACCGAGATGAGAAAACATTTCTTCACACAGAGAGTGGTGAGTCTGTGGAATTCTCTGCCACAGAAGGTAGTTGAGGCCAGTTCATTGGCTATATTTAAGAGGGAGTTAGATGTGGCCCTTTTTGCTAAAGGGATCAGGGGGTATGGAGAGAAGGCAGGTACAGACTACTGAGCTGGATGATCAGCCATGATCATATTGAATGGCGGTGCAGGCTCGAAGGGCCGAATGGCCTACTCCTGCACCTATTTTCTATGTTTCTATGTTTCTATAATTTGCAACTTGTCCTTAAGGATTTTGCATTTTTGGTTAACTAAAATTGATATTCAGTTAGTGGGTCTGTTTATCAAATGAACAGAAGATAAATTTAACGTGACATGAACATTAAATTCACCAATTTTGGGTAACTAAAAACAGCCCCGCCATCCCACCACTCCAGCAGTCTGTCTTCTCTCCCCACTCCCCCCGCGCACCACCAGGCCTCACACCTATTCCTCCCCTCCCTTCCAGCTACATTTTGTCCTCTTGCTTCAGAATTTGTAAAACTTCAATCATTTTGTCTCACCTTTTGTCTTTTCATCTCTGATCTTTGTCTAACCATCTGCCGATCAACAACTCCCTCACTTGCATCCGTCCACCTATTACTTGTCATACTTTGTCTTGCCCCTCCTCTTCCAGCTTTCTTCCCTCCTCCCCTCAAACAATCAGTCTGGGGAAGGGGGACACAAAATGCTGGAGTAACTCAGCGGGACAGGCAGCATCTCTGGAGAGAGGAATGATGACATTTCGGGTCGAGACCCTTCTTCAGACCCGAAATGTCAGCATTCTTCAGAGATGCTGCCTGACCCACTGAGTTATTCTCGTGCCTTGTAACTTGTCTTGTTTCTGTGAGATTGTTAGTTTGTTGGTTGGCTAAGGAGCAAATCTTTACAATCATTAATAATGCTGAAATGTAATATTTGGAAAAATGCAACTTGCTCAACTGTTGAAATACATATGTTGAAATATAAAGTCTATTATCTTGTATTTTGTTCTTATCAGTCTCTGGCAAAGTTTTGTATACATATGATTCACCTCTGTTGAGGCAGGAAGAGATCAGAGGTCAATACAATAGCTGGTCCCAGCATCCTCTCTATTATCAACAGTTCTCTGGCCACTGGCACTGTTCCAACCAGTTTCAAGCACGCAGTGGTCCAGCCCCTACTGAAAAAACCTAACCTAGACCCCACCTTGCCTAGCAACTACAGACCCATTTCCAAACTGCCATTCCTGTCAAAAGTCCTTGAAAAGGCAATCCTTAACCAATTAGTGCCCTACCTGCACCAAAACACCATCCTGGAAAGTTTCCAGTCAGGTTTCAGAGCCCACCACAGCACAGAGTCTGCCTTGTTGAAGGTACACAACGACCTGCTTCTCGCCATCGACACCGGCGACTGTGCAATCCTGCTCCTTCTCGACCTCAGCGCAGCATTCGATACAGTGGACCACACCATCCTTATTGACCGTCTCCGGTACGCGGTTGGCATTGATGGCACTGCCCTGAGCTGGTTCGCTTCGTACCTCAAAGATAGGAGTTTCGCCATCAACATAGGCAGTTATTCCTCTGCTCCAGCTAGCCTCTCCTGCGGAGTTCCACAAGGCTCAATCCTAGGCCCCATTCTCTTTTCTCTATACATGCTCCCCCTTGGCCAAATCATTCAAAGGCACGGCATTTCTTTCCACTGCTATGCCGATGACACTCAGCTTTACCTCCCCCTGAAACCCAACAACCAGTCAAATTTAAACAGCCTCTCACACTGCCTTGAGGACATAAAATGTTGGATGGCACAGAACTTCCTCCAATTAAATGAGAGCAAGTCTGAGGTCATCCTATTCGGCCCCCCCGACTCCATCAAATTGATAACAGGCAGTCTTGGAAGCCTATCCTGCCTAGTCAAACCGCATGTCAAAAACCTCGGCATGATATTTGACTCTGCATTAAAATTTGATAAGCAAGTCAACGCTGTGGTAAAAGCCAGCTTCTTCCAACTTCGAACCATAGCTAAAATCAAACCTTTCCTCAAATTCGACGACACAGAAAAAATCATTCACGCTTTCATTTCCTCCCGCCTAGACTACTGCAACTCCCTATACACTGGGATCAGCCAATCTTCCCTGTCCCGCCTGCAACTGGTCCAAAACGCCGCAGCGAGACTCCTGACGGGTACCCGTAAAAGGGACCACATCACCCCGATTCTGGCCTCTCTCCACTGGCTCCCTGTACGGTACAGAATCAACTTCAAGCTCCTCCTATTCACGTATAAAGCCCTAAATGGACACTCCCCCCCCTACATCAAAAATCTTCTAACCCCCCTCTCTAACTCCAGGTCCCTCAGATCGGCCGACTTGGGGCTATTCACTATCCCACGGTCTAGGCTTAAACTCAGGGGTGACCGCGCTTTTGCGGTTGCAGCTCCTAGACTGTGGAACAGCACCCCTCTCCCGATCAGAACTGCCCCCTCCATCGACTCCTTTAAGTCCAGGCTCAAAACATATTTCTACTCCCTAGCGTTTGAGGCTCATTGAGGAGGCGCTGTGAACTGTTTGCGTGCTACTGTATGTTTTCATTTTTTTTTCTATTGGAACCTAATCAAATGTACAGCACTTTGGTCAACGTGGGTTGTTTTTAAATGTGCTATACAAATAAAATTGACTTGACTTGACTTGAATACATCTGAAATAAACAAGAACACGTTTAACTTGCAAAATGGAGGCAGTGCTTTTAATTAATTGTAAATTATTTACAGTAATATTCTAAATTTGTTAACCATTATTCAATGTGGTGATCCGACGGCTCGGTTATCGATTCCTAACACGCAAAACCTTTTTTTAATTCCCTCAGCACGTTACACAGTCGCCTGCGAATGGATCAGTCGCAACTCAAGGAAGATATGGAGGTCATCAAGAGGGAGAACTCCCAGTTGTTGCGGGAACACAATCATGCACAGCAGACCTGTGAGGAACTGAAGAGACTCCATGAGGACGATCTGAAAGAGATCACTGACCTGCGCTGTCAGCAGCAACAAGTGAGTGTGGAGTACATGCCATCAGCTTTTCATTACCAAGCAGCTGATTTTTTTCACAGTTGTATGCTGGAGATTTCCTGCGTTATCTTAGCGACTTGTGTTTCAGAATTCCCCCACTCTGGCATGCGGTGACAGTAAACCAGAATAGTGGGCATAGTTGCATGAGGAGGGGATGCAGCAGAACTAAGGAAGAGTCAAAAGGATTATTGTTATTTTGGTTCAGGATATACAGTTAATTTTGTGTTTTTACTCTGTCCCAGATAGCCAAAGCATTGGCTGGAAAATGAATAATGAAATAGAAGGGACCAGGGAATGGTTTATTTTATTATTGTCATGTGTACTGAAGTGCAGTGAAAGGTTTTTTTGTTGCATGCTATCCAGTCAGCGAAAAGACTGCACTGGATTATAATCAAGCCATCCACACTGTACAGATACAGGATAAAGGGTATAACATTAAGTGCAAGATAAAGTCTGGTTAAGTCCGATTAAAGATAGTTTGAAGGTGTTCAATGGGGTAGATGGAGAGATCTGGACTGTTCTCTAGTTGGTGAGAGGATGGTTCAGTTGCCTAAGAAGGATAACTGAGGACCAAAGGACTATTTAAATTAAATAAATAAAATCAATGTTTAAGCTTTGCAGCTTTCTTGTCTAATGATCTTTAATTTTTAAAAGCATTAAGATATGCACTATTTCCATTACAGCTTTCATCCAGTATCTACTAGAGTGTAAATTTAGCCTGGCAATTCAATTGTCCACAGGGATTGCCTGCTGAATTGTCCCAAGTGCATGACATAATATGGTTTATCCAGAATTTTTCTGGATATGATTTCCTATCTGTATCTTCCGTACATTTAAAACAAGAATGTCTTTCAGTAACTGATGCCTCGACTCATTATTTCCTGTTTGTAAGTACCCACATTATTTGAGCACAAACAAATAGGATTGAGCAGTATTCTTAGATTTTCAGTGAACCTCAATGATATTGGTTCCTCCTTGTTGTACGTGAATAACATTGATTCTCTAGCAGGTCGATGCTTCAATGCCGATGCATCTCGTATTAGATCCAAAGCTGGATTGAGGTGGGAGCAGTCCAAGCAAAATGGACATGCCCTTCTTTCCACAACCAAACACAGTGGTGACCAGACAACGAAATAAGGTGACGGTCCAGTCGCCAGAAGGAGTCAAATGTGATAGAAACACATCGTATGTGAAAAAGTGTCACCATTGTGATAGTCCAGGGATACTGCAAACTGAAGTTGAGACTGTGGGGGATCAGACCGAAGACTACCAAATTGATGATCCAAGAATGCACGAGTCTGAGGAGGGGACTATGCAAAACCAAAACCGAGATGATGAACTGATGGAACAGGACATGACAGATCAGAATCCAGTACCAACGCAAACAGATGCAAAGGCCAGACCAAACCAGAGACCACCCAGGCGATACGAGGACTATGAGATGTATTGAAGTGAAAATGATGCGTTATCAATCCAACGAATGCCATATCCTAAATAGTGTTGGAATGTTCAGTTTACAATATGATGATGCGGAAATCCTGTTTGTTTAATAAGGGACGGATGTCCTGGTAACTGATGTTGCATTTAAATGTATCACATGATACTATGAGTCAGAAAGGTCAGAGGACACATGTTGCTGGGATGTAAAGGAATGGAGGAATAAAAACAGCGCATTCCGTGTTCAGTGTCCTTGGAGTGTGTTTATTATATTTGGATCAAGGCAAGGATCTGACATTAGTGATGATGACGTTTGCTTACCTGCGGCTTTGCAATTGATAATCTCCACCAATTCAGCTACTTTCCGATGAGAAATGTACTCGAGAACCAGTCAATAAATGGCAATGACATACACTCCAGGATGGTATTTCAGAAAAGCAGCAGTCTTGATACATTTGTTCAGATGGGAAATCAACTATTTGTCTGGTCTTGTTGATATATAAGGAAGTCTAATGTTGTTATTCTTCAGGCTCTATTTGACCAACATGATCTTGATAATCTTTAGCACCAAACCAGAAGATTGTTGTGATGCTGCCTGAGCTGCTGAGTTACTCCAGCACATTGTCTTTTTTTGTAAACCAGTATCAGGTGGCAGCCACCTCGCATTCTTGTCCATTTTTCGTGCAGCAGTAAAATACATTTGAGCTAAAGTAAAATGTAAGAATAAATCATTGGGCCTCATTCTCCTCTTGTTGCTTACCTAACAAGTAGAAAACTTCAAAACGATGCCAATAACCAAAACTCCCTTTCTCTTGAAGGTAGACACAAATGCTGGAGTAACTCAGCGGGACAGGCAGCATCTCTGGAGAGAAGGAATGGGTGACGTTTCGGGTCGAGACCCTTCTTCAGACTGATGTCAGAGGAGTGGGAATCTTTGTCCCGCCCACTCCCCTGACATCAGTCTGAAGAAGGGACTCGACCCAAAACGTCACCCATTCATTCTCTCCAGAGATGCTGCCTGTCCCGCTGAGTTACTCCAGCATTTTGTGTCTACCTTCGATTTAAATCAACATCTGCAGTTCTTTCCTACTCCCTTTCTCTTGGTGGTTTCTATAAGACTGTTGCAGAGCATTACTCTGTGAAGATCTTTGACATTGAGCATTTGAATTTTTGATAAATTTTCATAAAATTCTCCCAGTGTGTTTCAAAAGTTATCTCCATAGTTCCAGTGACAACAAACCTTACATGATAGGTATTCCTTTAAATGATACTTTGAAATCAACATGTCTTACTTAACAGCAGCTTAACAAACATTTTAGTTGCTGTTCCTTCCACTGGCTTTGACAAGATGTTCCCTTGCTTTACGTTTGTAGCAACTTAAGACACCCATCTTGGCCACTTTTGGCCTTTATTGCAGGGAAACGTCCCATTGCATGACTATGAAGGAAATTTTATAAAGTGACAAGTTAAGGTGCCTCCTTTCAGTATCAGTGAGAAATGTAATATTTATACTTTTGCTAATTTTGTCATACACTGATAATGGAAGAACCCCTGTATTCACATTCAGATTATGAGAAACTCTACTCCAGTTCATAGGGTGCCCATGCATATTATAACATGATTGCTTGTTGTTTTCCTAAATCTTCAAACCAAGGGCACTTTTCAAGAGCTAAATGCCACGAGCTACCTATCCTGCACCATGAAAAAGGCTTTACTTTTATAATTGTGTAACCTGATCAATTTGAAATTCAGTGGTGTCTTTGTCTGCCTGGCACTGCCAAGTTGAGTCACTTTAGGACTTAGTATAATCGTGTTCTTTGTGAAGGGAGTTAAATAATTGAATACATCTTTTTTTGTCAGGCTGAATAATGGGAGAAAGAAGAGATTTGCTTTCTATAAAAGTTTCAGGGAAGATCTAGGCTCAATGAGCAATGCATTAATTATAAATCGTTCTTTTGTATGCTCTGATCTGCCAAATTATAATCATCCATTAAAAGTTAATTTTAGACTTTTTCTTTCTAAATTGACAATTTATTACAATCCTAAGTGTTTTTGCACAATAAACTGTGCACGTTTACTTTAATCTTTTGTATTATCTTTGTTGCTGAATTCTGTGCTACTCCCTGAAGGACAAGTGCATAGCAAGCTGGCAGTAGTTTTCCAGTGCCAATAAAGGTAGTGGAGAAGCCATGTCCTGGAGTGGTGAAAAGAGAATTATTTACACTAACCCTTTCTTTGCCAACAAGAAAGAGTTAGTCTGGCATTTCAATGACTACTCTAGTGGCATTAATGCACACCTCACGACTCTTCAGCTCACTATCCTAGTACGAGTATCCTAGTCATTAGAGTTCACACTTCGACCCCAGAAACTATGTGTGAGGCTAATGAGGATTTCAATCTTGAAAAAATACAGTCTCCAACAGGCAGATGGACTGATCTGCTGCGAGACCTCAGCCCATGTTGAAAAAATACACAATCTTCGAGTATGATTGGCTCGAGAGCGCAACGAAGGCCAACATTTCTGGAGACCATCTTCTTTCTTAATGCCAATATCCTGTTTCAACAGAGACGAGTGCAAGACCTCTTGGCAGCACCTGCTGCAATCCTTGCAGTCATTCTTCAACTCTCCAGGCTGACCTGTTAATATATGATACCAAGATTCTTCAGCACAGATTTGATAAGGATGACCAGGATATCCAGAGACTAATTAGCTGTAAGCACAAGACATCTAAGGGTTGGAAGCCTCGCCTTACTACAAAGGAAAGGTGCTCTAAAGGCACGTTGAGGTCAAGGTCAGCAGAAAACCTATGTCCAGAAGAACAGAAAACGAAGACCACAAACTCAACGTGCACAACATCCTCTGCCAGGTCATCCTTCCCAGCACTGAGGCCCTAATTATTTTCAGTTGTCTGTTGGGCCAACCATAATTTTTCTCATAACCAGCACCAGCCACGTGAAATGGATGCTCAGTTGCAAGCTCAGTATATGGTAAGAGGTCATCATGTTGACAGGAGAGGGTTCAGGGAGTTCTCAAATCATCTTTGGGGGAAAATGTATTGAATCACCCCCCGACTCCTGGCAATGTCAGGTCCATGACTGCTCAAAATGGAGAGGTATTTGGAATGACTCTTTCACTGCTCCACCATGCCACAGTATAGAAGCATTTAAAATGGAGTTGATATGTTTTTCAAGGATTGGGGGTTTGATTGCTATGGGGATCTGGAAAATGGACAGAGTTGAGGCCTGATGTGGATCTGCCATGATCTTATTGAATAGTGGAGTGGGCTCAAGGGACCAGGTGGCCTACTCCAGCTCCTGGTTTTTGTGTGTTCTTGTGTTGATTTTTCTTGAGAAAGACACTTTGGGTTAAAATATACCTGCAAAATATACTTCAGCCCAATTATGTCAGGGTTTTGATTAATGTACCTTGTATTTCATGCTGTTTCAAATCAGGATTTCCTCCATGCCTAGTGTGAACTTTGTTTCTTCTGAGCAATCTTGACTGTCCTCAATGGACATCAAGAGCCATTAAATTAAATTCTTCTGGGTATAGGGTTCTTTTTACTATAAACTAGCAGGGTACAAGTGGGACACTCAGGCTTTCTTTCACTTTGCAAATTATGAATAAACTTTTATTTTCAGAATGGTATCATAATCTTTTGTAAGTAAGCTTACCTGATGATAAGGACTTTCTTTGGGTCCTTAATTTAGCTGGCTAAGGTAGATGCAAAAACAATGGTTATATGTTCCTTCTGCGTTATATATTTGTTTGCGTGCTGATCTTTGAGAATGGTTGGGTGATTAAAGCCTATTTTCCGTCCATATTTGCGACTAAAGTGAAAATATTAAGTAACGGGTAAAACTGCTGTTGTTAAGGTTAAATACTAGTGAATATTGACGTTTTTATTCCTAATGTGATGCGTCAGCTTTGTTTGTTTTTCTGAGGCGTTGTAATAGATGACTTCTTCCTTTAGGCCTGAGATACTTAAAGGGCAAAGGAATGATTGAATAAAGCCTGTTTATTCTGGTTCACAGCATCCATTCACACAGGACAATGCTGCTTGTTTGATGAATGCTTTTTAAGTTCAGATTAGAAACAGAAAGCTGTTGCAAATTGAATGAAGTGAACATTTTGGAACTATATATAAACATTTAGCTGACACATCTCCAAGGGGGAGATTTTATAGAAAAGTTCATGGTTTACAAAGAAAGAACTGAAGCAGTGAAGCAAAGGTTCTTGGAAATGTTAAGTCCATGCTTCATTTGATGTAAGAAAAGAACTTAGTGTGTAAAACCAACCCCTGTGCATTCAAATAAGCACAAATGTGAGTGGAGCTGATGTTATTTGACTGTAGAAAAACAACCCCTGAATGCCAAGTTAAAACTAAACTTTAGGAATCAAAATGAAAGTTTGCACAGAGTAAACCACTTAACAGTCATGCAAGTCAAAGGTCACTGTGAATGCACAAGCAAAGATCTGTGCTTCTCGAGGTCGTTTTTTCACATTTGGAAAGTTTCTGAAGTCAAAAGACAACTTGGATGTTTTGTACATAAATCAGGTTTTTAAATTGTGACAACTTTGTGTAATGCTTGGAATTTAACTTGCCTTTTACAAGTATGAACTTATTTTGCACCACAGGTAATGTACTGTCATTGATTAGTTTTTGTGGATTATTTGATAATGTTGCTTGCTTCTCTGAAACCAGGCATAGCATTTTTATTGAATGGTTTTATTATATGTGCCCTTCTCACTATTCTTCTTAGAATGATTTAATTTTGCAAAATTTTATTTTTTTGGCTTATGTTTGTTAACTCATTACATTGCACTTCAAATAACAAGCTGTTAAATTCCTGCAGCAGCATGTGATACCTTCACGACTTACATTTATTTCTTGTTGAAAATAACCATTCATTATTCTGTACTGGAAGGCTTCCTATCAAAACATCCCACCTTAACATTGTTCCCAGGATGGATAGATCTAATACTAGAGGGCATAGCTTTAAGGTGAGGGGCAAATAAAAGGAGATGTGCAGGGGATGTTTTTGTACAAAGAGAGAGAGGTGAGTGCGTGGAATATGCTGCCGAGGGTGGTGTTGAAGGCAGATACGATTGTGGCATTTAAGAAACTTTTGGATATACATGTGGATATGCGGGGAATGGAGGAATTTGGATTATGTGCTGGCATCATGTGATAGTTATGGCATCATGTTCAGCACAGACATTGTGGGTCAAAAGGCCTGTACCAAGGCCTGACGCCTTGCCTTGGCTTGCCATGTCAGCTGTACCATGTCTGCCGCTTTGCCTTCATGAGTTTTCTTAGTGACATCCCATAAAATAACTTCATTCAGATTTGTTAGGCAAGATTTCACATGTACCAAACCATGTTGACTTCACCTTTGCGGCCCCTGCCTTTCCATTTGATCATAAATCCTATTCATATGAATGTTTCCCGCAGTTTCCCTTCTACTGGCATAAGACTCACTGATCTGCAGTTTCCTACCGCTCTTCTTGAATATGGAAACAATGTTAGCTCTCCTCTAGTCTTCCAATACCTCACCCATGGCTCACTTTGATGCAAAAATCTCCATGCACTTGCAATCTATTTCCTTGCTTCCCATTACACCTTAAGAAAGATTTCATCATGTCCTTGAGGATTTTCTACCTTTACATGCATCAATATCTCTAACATTTCCTCTTTCCTGACAGGCACATTTCCAGACAATTATCGTTCTCCTCCATTAACTCCATTCTCTCCGGTGAATACTGATACAAACTATTCATTCAGGACGCTGCACATATCCCTTTGCTCCTCATTAGATTTGCCTTTTGGTCCCTGAAGGAACCTACTCTTTCCCTGCCTACCTCGCTTGTAATATATTTGAGAAGTTTGGGGAGAAGGCAGGAACGGGGTACTGATTGAGAGTGATCAGCCATGATCGCATTGAATGGCGGTGCTGGCTCGAAGGGCTGAATGGCCTACTCCTGCACCTATTGTCTATTGTCTATGGTCTATTTCACATCCCCTGTATGTCCTGATCACGTTTGATTGTTGCCTTCACAATTGTTGCATGCTATGCTAAGTATTTCCAACATTTTCTGATTTTTAAGCCAAAAGTTTTATTAGACTGCTTCTGCTTTTTTTTGAGTGCTCATATTTTTCAATCTAATTTGAGGTTAATCGTGTTGGCATTGAAAGGGACAAACGAGTCTCCTGTTTTTAAGCTGCCAGATCCTGTTTTTTTTGTTAAAGTTGTTTCCAAGCCTGTGAGAGCTACTTACCCCACCATGCAAAGGTTTTGTTTCTTGGGTGTGAAACAGTTGTTGAACTTCCTTTTGCATGACTTTAAGACAGGGAAGTATAAATGATGATTACAAATACATTTCCCCTCAAGAAATGTTTGTTGTTTCCTTATTATATTATTTTATTTTGGCAATGGAACCTTTCTTTATTGCAATTATAGTTAAAACATATTTTAAACAAATTTAAAGTGTTTTCAACTGTTGTAATTTATTAACTATTTTAATGTAAAGAAGCATTTCCAAGCTAATTTGTAAGCTGTGGCATAATGCGATGCTCTAAAGCTAGATTTGGTGTTTACAGTCCAAACATTTTTATTTTCAACTCTGAGACTGAAATCGTGTGTATAGAATTTCCTGCTTTGCAATTGCAGTAGGATGCATGGTTTATCTGCTGTTTTTCTTAATCATTCTAACTCATTTGAGACAGAGTGTAAATTGATTTTATTTGGTAAATGGATTTTACCAAACAGTATGATGGCTGGTGAATTGTAAGATTCAAGTAAATGTAGTTTTAAGAAAGGCAAATCAACCAACGTACATTTATGATGATCCGAAATTGAATCACAAGAGATGTTTCAAAGCACTTTTCATCAATCGGTTTGAATGTTATAACTTGGTCACTCCAATGTTGTAGCCTGAACAGAAGGTCAGTGGAATACATCACATAGCCTACCTAGCTGATGTTAAACTGAAATGGAGCTCACCAATTGTCTTTGGATTGTTGCAGTTCTTGCAAGTGATTCTCGTATTTTGGGGACAGATATTTTGAGTAACGTATGGAGTGAACAATGTATTTCCAGAAAAATAAAGAATTCCGACTCATTATCCAGTAGCTCTAACTGTAGCGTTGAACTGAACAGGATGATTATATCTAATGTCAAACAATATCTGGTATATATTAATTGCAAAGCAACATTATTACCAGAATTGCAACTGTTGTGATTTATCTTATTGTGACTCATTTATTTCCTTTCATTCATGACATGACTAAAAAAAAGCCCAACGTGCATAAGCATTCCTCATAGTCATGCATCTATACAGATCAATTCAGATAGTGGAAAATGATGGGGGGGAAAAAGGGGCCCTGTGTTCTGAAATGAGCCTGGCCAAGCTTCAGTGGAATATATATGCCAAATGGGTTGGTTAGTAATTTTTGCAAATAGTACCAAAATTACTGGGATCGTGGACAGTGAGAAAGGCTGTCAAAGTATACAGCAGGATGTAGATACACTACAGAAATGGGCAGGTGGATAGAGTTTAATCCGAGCAAGTGTGAGGTGTTGCACTTTGGGAGGCCGAATGAAAGGGGAAAATATATAATTAACGCCAAGAGTCAGTTCTTATGCTGTACTATTCCATGTTAAAAGCTTTTAAGCTTTGGTGGTTAAAGTAGTATAGTTTTGAGGATTCCCCAGTGATTAGGGCACCCAAACTGTACAGTTACGTCTTTAAAAGTCTCTATTTGAACCAACACAAGAACTACACATGATTAAAACTGTTGTTTAATGAAATGCTGTTTGACTCAATAAAGTTGTCATTTAGGTGCTTCAGTTGCATTTCCTTTCTGATGTTTGGTGCTTCTGATGTTTACTGGTTTCCAATCATTGAAAGTTGGCAGCTCCACTGATTTGTAGATGTGTAGCACCATCTAATGCCAATTGTGAAAACTGCTGCTTTTCCAAACGGTTTTGGAGATGGATCTGGTTTATATACAAATTGATTTTGGTTCTGCAGCCCAATCTGTTTTAGCCCAGTACTAAACTATCAACTCAGATCTTGTATGAGTCTTTACTAGTCAGTAGCAGCACCAAAACTTATTAGTAAATTATTATTTTTTGTTTTGTTTTGCAGGTTATGAGGGAAAATGGCTCATCTGAGATTCTAAATAAACTATATGATACTGCCATGGATAAATTAGAAGGCTTAAAGAAAGATTATGATGCACTGAGAAAGCGGTACAATGAGAAGGTTGCCAACCACAACACTGACCTCAGCCGCTTGGAGCGGGTAGACGAGGATAATCGGCGTTTTCAGAAACAGAATGAGATGCTCATGAAGCAAACAGATGCTGCTGTTGTGGAGAAATCATCTGTCCAGCAACAATATTTATCTACATTGAAAAGGTGAAGGACTACCCTGACATACATGGGGTAGAATACGAATCTGGGATTGAATCAAATTGGATTGTTGAGAAGTCAGAGTCGTACAGAACCCTTTTTCTTTGAGTCACTTTCATAGAGTAATGTAGCACAGAAATGGGCCCATCACACCCCAGCCATGCTGACCATTGTACCTCTTAATACTAATCCCGTTTGCCCGCATTAAGTTCATATATTTTTTGTCTTGGGTATTAATTCCTCTTAAATGTTATCTAACCCTTTGGTAATGCATTCCAGATATCAGCCAATCTTTATGTGGAAAATCTTACTGCTCAGGTCCTCTTTGACACTCCTTTGCACCTGAAACCTATGCCCTCTTCTTTTAAACACCACACCATGGGAAAAATATTCTTATCTCCCCTATCTAGGCCCCTCAGAATCTTGTATACTTCCGTCAGGTCGGGTCTCCTCGGCCTCCTTTACTCCAGGAAAGATAAACCCATCCTATCACTCTCCTGACGTTAGCCCTTTCATCCAGACAACATCCTGGTGAAACTCCTGTATACCCTCCCCAAATATGTTAAGTAAAGGAATGTGTAGAAAGGGAGAACGATATCAAAGATTGGAAGGAGGTTGGTTCCAAATATCATCTTTTTCAGGTAACACCCGGCCATTGTAAAAATGATGTGCAGTTCTTGGCTAAATAATTTATTTAGTATTAATGTTGAACTTAACACAAAACAAGTCATTTTGCCCATCGTGTCTAAGCCAAGAGGCATCTCTATAATGTTTTATGCTACTTATTAAACGATAGCCTTTTAAGCTTCTAATATATCTTCCACTTTATCTCTTATTCTATTAAATTTAGAAACAGCCTGGCATTTCTAATAAATCTGCCAGAAGTCTTATGCCTCAGACAACATCCCTTTGATTTGGCAACATAATACAAATCTCCAAAAGTGGAAATTAAACTATGTAACTGCAAGATACAACACTATAGATTTGTATCCAAAATTAACACTTGACATTTAATGTGTGTCAAGTGCTAAAGTGGGACTGATGTGATCCAATGTCGCCTGCTGCTGCCTTTTCTATGCAGGTATATTAAGCGTTAGACATTTAGTGAGGGAGAGAAATTTCCAGATAAGCCTAAGTTACTCTAAAACTGTCCAACATTAAATTTCTTCACATAGTAACAATACTGTCATGTTGGCTTTTGCAGAGTAATTGTAAAGAAGTACTTCAATACATTCAAAACTCCGCTGCCCGTCCGTCTACTCACCCACTCCCCGATCCGTGACCATATCACCCCCGTCCTTTACAAACTCCACTGGCTCCCCATCCCCCAGAGAATCCAGTACAAAATCCTCCTCATGACCTACAAAGCCCTCCATAACCTGGCCCCATCCTACCTGACTGACCTCCTCCACAGGCACACTCCCACCTGCACCCTCCGCTCTGCTGCTGCCAATCTCCTGTCCCCCCCCATCCGGACCAAACTCAGATCCTGGGGGGACAGGGCTTTCTCCATCGCTGCTCCCACCCTCTGGAACTCACTACCCCAAACCGTCAGAGACTCCTCCTCACTCACCACATTCAAAACATCACTGAAGTCTCACCTGTTCAGCACTGCCTTCAACCACTGAAGGTCACCTCACCTTCTGTCTCCTTTTTCTGTACGTTTAATTATTTATCTATTTATTCAATTCTCTATGTTCTAGAAATCCCTGTAAAGCGTCTTTGAGTGTTTGAAAAGCGCTATATAAATGTAATGCATTATTATTATTAAGTTTAAATATCTAAATAATTTGGATTTCTGCTGAATCAACATTAATTGCAATTAATTTATAGATTTTTATATTGTTTCTAAAGATATGATTCAATACAGCATGAATTAAGTAAAGCAACAGTACAGAACAAAGAGCTCCAGAGGGAAATGGAACGATTGCAAACTGAGGTGACCAGATACAAGACGTTGCAGCTGAAAGCAATGAAGGATGCAGAGAAATACAAGGAAGAAAGGGATACAGTCCTGAATGAATATCGACTGGTCATGAGCGAAAGAGACCAGGTGCATAAAGAGATTGATAAACTGCAGACGGAACTAGAGTTGGCACAGGGTCACCTGAAAAACACCTCGTCAGAGAGAAAAGTGGCTGGTGAAGAGCTTGAAGCTCTCAGACAGGTGAGATCCAATAATGCATTTTACTGCTTTTCTTGTATTTTAGCACTCTGGAACCCCTTATTTCTGATGTTCTCTTTTTTCCCATTACCTACAAATTATCCACATGGGTTTCTCTGAAAATTGTGTTATGAACTTCAAACGGCAACACGAGGTTCTGATGGGATTGGGTACTCGCTGGTGTCACTGTTGCCAGTTGTAGGAAGGAACTTCGAACTGCTAATTCTGGAAGATTTCTTGATCCAAATACAAACACAAACGACTGTCCAATTGCATTTGTCTGTGGGTTGCGTTGGTCAGTGTTTTAATTGAGTGTAAAGAACAAAAACATGGGCAAAATCCTGACAGAAAATAAAGTGTTCTTGAAGATTTTATTGAAGAAACAATGAAGTTAGATGTGAATTAGTGTCCTACATTATTTCCAATTTTAATTTAGTTGCATTGTAGAATGGAAAAATGATGCATCTCTTGCTTTTTTTTTGTAATTAAAATTATCAGAATTAAAGCACTCCCAAATTGAATCAAGAAATAAAATGCAAATTATATACGGTTAATGTATTGTTGCCTTCATTCAGGTTTGTGAATGAGGTGGGCACGGATGGTTTATTTTTCCAGTCCTTCACCTGGTGAGCAGTTGCAATGCAGTTTCTGTTCTAAAACAAAAATTTTGGGTGGGAAAATATTCTTCATTATGGGTGGTATTTTCAAAGAAACAAGGGAAGCAAAGCAGCATCAAGAAGGCAAGCCCAAAGAAAAGTTACATTCTTGAGTTCCTAATCAGCAAATTGGTCATGTACTCTTTCTGACATTAGCCATGATTACACTCCCAAGATTATTGATCTTTTAGCCTCCATAATTAGAAACCGGGTAGCCTGTCATTGTTGACATGGGCCATTGGTGTAGGCTGAGAACTGTATAATAGAACCGTTGAAATTATCAATTAATATATGGTTTAATAATGTTGTCAATTGCTAACGAAACAACCTGAGACACTATAATTTTTCTTATTCCAAAACTCATTGACAAATGTACATAGTGTACGATCATTAGATTATGGCCATTTGGATTAGGTAAAGTTCTAAATACCTACTCTATTCAATTCCCCATTCTCTTTGAATAGGAGAGCTGATTAAGCTGAGAGAAATGGATGATTTCAAGATTTTATATTTTTCAGCCTAGAAAATGCCTTTCTTAAACTATTCCTCCATTTTGTCAGGTCATTCTTTTAACAGTGATTACTTTGGTTTTGTAAGAAAGAGTTGTATTTTTGAACTGAATTGGATCAAAAAATTTCCAATGATCATATTACATGACTTCACTTCACACATCGTAACTTTGGGGAAGATACAATGGATCGTGACCTGATGAAGCAGGTAACATTGCACCAAGGAGAAAGCTCCTGACTTTTGTCCTGCTGGAATACATCACATGTACATGGGTTTTGCAACAACAAGATATCTACTCCCAGTGGATCTTCATGTAGTAGGAGATAATTGTTTTTGCATGTCTCTCCTTGCCTCAACACCATCACACCATTTTATTAGCTGGTCTTTGACAATCATATTTGCATTCAGTGAATACTCTGTATTCAGGAGGCATGGGTGAGGGGTACTCTAAGGTCCTGGAAATAAGATGACCTTTTTTGTTTGAGCCAGGATGAGTTTCAATGAGATAAGTTCAATTATTTTCCTGTAGTAAGTCAAATTTCCATTCATTATCCATATAATTCAAACCTACTACTGCCTGCTGAATATGTAAGATGCAGTGTGATACTAATTAACCTGACAACCATACGGTGATCTAGGCCTTGCAGGTCAGGCATCTCACAGCTTGAATATTTTTATTGATCAAAAAATTTAAAAACATATGCTTTAAGGGAAGATATTTTGATTCCAATAGAGCACTTGGCAACAAAATGTGGGAACTTGCTCACAATTTGATGAATTTTGTGTGTCAACTGTGGTGTTCACAGAAGAATCCAGAGCAAGAATTAGACGTCTCACCACAAGCAGGATAACGTGTCAGCAAATGTGCTGTTGCCACCAATATAACAGTAAAAAGGCAGGGAGAATGTTGTTGTCCTCACAACTATCTCCACCTCTCCCTCCACCCACTCTACCCCCTCAACCAGGAACAATAAACTAAAAAAAAAGAAGAAAATGCTGGAAACACTGTTGCTGATATGAAGAGTCCTGGACCTGGAAGGTTAATGCTGTTTTTCTTTCCACAGATGCCGCCTGACCTGCTGAGTGTTTTCAGCGTTTTCTGTTTGTGTTCAGATTTTTGCCATTTTCATTTGGTTTACATGAAATTGGTATTTTCTTTAGGAAAATGCAATAGATGAAATTAATGAATAAATCTGCATCATTAGGATCAAACAAAATATATCTCACAATGGAAGAGTAGAGTTTTTGAGTAACTAATGTCATTGCTTGCTGGCAATGGAGCACTAATACCTTTAATAGACAATAGGTGTAGGAGTAGGCCATTCGACCCTTCAAGCCAGCACCGCCATTCAATGTGATCATGGCTAATCATTCACAATCAGTGCCCCGTTCCTGCCCTCTCCCCATACCCCCTGACTCCGCTATCATTAAGAGCTCTATCTAGCTCTCTCGTGAAAGCATCCAGAGAGTTGGCCTTCACTGCCTTCTGAGGCAGAGAATTCCACAGATTTACAACTCTCTGAGTGAAAAAGTTTTTCCTCATCTCCGTTCTAAATGGCCTACCCCTTATTCTTAAACTGTGGTCCCTGGTTCTGGACTCCCCCATTGGGAACATGTTTCCTGCCTCTAGCGTGTCCAATCCCTTTACAATCTTATGTGTGTTTCAATAAGATCCCCTCTCCTTCTAAAGTCCAGTGTAACAAGCCTAGTCGCTCCAGTCTTTCAACATACGACAGTCCTGCTATTCCAGGAATTAACCTAGTGAACTGACGCTGCACTCCCTCAATAGCAAGAATATCCTTCCTCAAATTTGGAGATCCAAACTGCACACAGTACTCCAGGTACGGTCTCACTAGGGCCCTGTACAACTGCAGAAGGACCTCTTTGCTCCTATACTCAACTCCTCTTGTCATAAAGGCCAACATGCCATTAGGTTTCTTCACTGCCTGCTGTACCTGCATGCTAACTTTAAGTGACTGATGTGTGCTCCTTGGAAAATGGAGAAAAGGGCATAATGTAAGGTATTCCCAACAATCTATATAAATGTAATATTTAAAATTAAAACATTCTGTTACATATTTGTTGCAGCCCTTGTTTTCCAGAAGTTAAATTGCTCCTGGGTTCAAAATGGGAGCAGAATGTGAGAGAGTGCTTTTCTCATGTTGATGAAAATGGTGACGCCACTTGTGTTGCAACTAAATTTCAGGAGCTTCATTCCGCGTTGGTAGAGCGAGATCATGCTATCTGTGAGAGGAATGAACTGCTGGAGAAATACTGCCATGAAGTGAAGGACAAAGCAGAAGCTCAAAAGGAGCTTGATCAGGCTTGTAAAGATATTGAGACTGTGAAAGAAGAGAGAGATGTTGCTAGGAAAGAAAGAACAGAAGCTATCATCCAGAGAGATCAGTTGCTGCGGGAGTACTACCAGGCTCGACAGGTGAATTTTGCCCTTGTACAGAGTTGTTTTATGCACTGCCATGTATTGTAAAAATCTCTTCATCCTGTGAGTGCTCCATTGCGTTTTGTATCATTTTTAAATTATAGGTTATTTTTGAAATTTTCCTGTTTTCCCCCAACATTGAAAAATTATTGATTCTGCATATGCTACGAGTTGATTAAAATTGGAATATTCCTTAAAGTAAAATTAACATTCTGATCCAGACCTGGAATGTTGGCTGTATCGCTCTCCACAACCTGGCCTAGGTAATGATATTTACTATCAACAGAACTCTGGAGATGTTGCTCAGTTTGGTCACCAGATACTAAATCTTCAAAGGGTGGTGTCCTCTCTGGACTAAATCTGAATTGTTGATGATTTGGATGTTTGTCCTCAGTTCTTGAAATGATGAAAGTGCAATATCTACACATCACACCTCCTGCTTTGGGTTTGGGAATACGAGTATCATTAATTGCTATGAAATGGAAAATAACATTGTTGTGCTGTGGAAGTACAAATGTGCATCACAAAAGCAAAAATGGTGAAATTTAGATTTCAAAAGCTGCAACAATTCTTACATTTCCAATTCTCAGTTTCCAGCACTGACTTACATTGTTTTTACAACAAATGGTGTAATTTTTGGTTCTATGTTAGGACTTGACCCTTTTAATGAAAAGTTGTTGGTTCAGATTCAACATCAGAGATTTGAGCTCAAACAATCTCGGTTGAGATTCTAGTGCAATACTGTGGGAATGGTACACCTAAAAATACATTACCTGGGCATCAACACCTGGCTGCTTTTGGAGCCTTGATGTGCAAAAGAAACGGACCTATTTAACAGATTATGGTGACTATTTGGACGATTACTGAAATTGTGTGTGGCACTGTTGAAGTGGAGGTTTTCCTTGACATGGAAGCAAGTCAAATGCAATGGGCACCATGGTGGGCATCTCAAGACGGAAGCTCTTAAGGCAGCTTATCATTTCAAATCTTACACAAAATACCAGAAGGTATGCTGAAATGTAAAGCTTTTAATTCAGTTCTGTCACCCATTGCCATTGCATTTGTCAATTTGGATTCATTTTGCTCTTGTATGTAGTATGATGTCCTATTCCTTTATTGTGGAATTCCAGATCTTTCCCAAGTAACTTTCACTGGGATTTCATACTTCACCCTGTCTTTACAGAACTGTTTTCACTTCTTCCTTACATTAATCCAGATCTGTTTCCAGTAGCCTATTGGGCTTTATATTCAAAATCATTGCAGAGAAAAGTTTTTCCTGGTGATTTTGCTGATTCAGTTACCAATCATTTTAAATCTGATGCAAAAGCAGAAAATGTAAGAAACGCTCAACAACCCAGGCAGCATTTGTGAACAGAGATAAAGAATTGACTTTTCAGATTGAAAATCCTTCATCAGAACTGAGCAAATGAGAAGACAAGTTAGTTATAAGTTGCAGAGAAAGTAGGAAAGTGATAAAAAAGTAAAAGAAAATTGATAAAATGGAAAAATTCTTATGAAAAAGTCAAAGTTGCCGATATTTATGGTGCCATAGATTAATGAGAGCAGTTGAAGAAAAAAAGGCGTGTAAAAGCTGTGAAATGAAGATCAGACCGGCTGTGGAAACCTGGAACTGAAAGGCAAATTCTGGAGCTGCCCAGCAGATCAGGTAGTGCCTGTGAAGTATTACACTGTTCCAGTGAAACCCAGAGTAAACGTGAACAGTACTTTGTCTTCTGTCCAGGCACTTTGCAGCTTTAAAAACTCTAATGGATTTAACGATTGTGCAGATATTGATTTAATTGACCATTTCTGCTGTGCAGTTATCTAACTGTAATGCTGACTCCGATTTTTGGTCCCCATGGACATTGCCTGATCTAGGAAGTTCTAGAATTCTCCCTTTGGTTTCTGGTTTCATCTTTGACCAGCATTTCACAGCTTTAGCGTGTTTGTTTTCTTATTCTTTCTCACTCATCTCACTAATCTATTAATACAGCTCTGCTAGTAATGTGATCACCTTGGCAACTCTGACTTCGCCCCATCAGCGATGTTCCCTTTGTCCTGTCTATCTCTCTCTCTCCGACCGTCTCTGCAAGTTAAAGCTAAAATGTTTTCTCACCTCCCAATGCTAATGAAGACTCTTCAGCCTGAAACATTTTTTTTCTTTCTGCGGATGTTGTCTGACCTGCTGTGTGCAGTATTTTCTGTTATTTCGGAAATTTTGATTTTGCATCTAATATTGAGCTTTTATCCACTAGGACACCTTTTCTGAGTATTTAAATCCTTGATAATTATAAATTTGTGCTTATTTTTAATCAGCTCAAAAGAGAACATTCCCAGCCCCTTCACTTTGTCATGCATTGTAATTCTTCATTGCTGGCTTTAGGCATTCCAGTGCTTCTCCAAAACCTCAGTACCCTTTCTAAGGTGTTCTTCCCAGAACTATACATGATACGAGGGCTTGGCCTTTATTTCATCTGGGATTTCAACATCTAAGGTCAATAGCTTAGACACCAGCTATTGAGGACAGGTATCATCTTTCTAATGAAGATAGGCACAAAATGCTGGAGTAACTCAGAGGGACAGGCAGCATCTCTGGAGAGGAATGGGTAATGTTTTGGGTCGAGACCTTTCTATGTCCAGCAATTTGCGTCTATCTTCGGTTTAAACCAGCCTCTGCATTTCCTTCCAACACATCATCTTTCTAATGTTGTCTTCCCATATGTCGAATCCTGTCACTTGTTTAATGCACTGGTGGAAAATAACAGCATCTTTTTATACTGTTTTCAACTTTGCCTCCGTCTAGACAAGTGAATGTTTTTTTCCCCTGGCACTAAGCTTTTTTAAGTCTGTGTCTTGCTCAATCTCCGATGAGTGATGATAGCAAGTACTTTTATATCTTGGAATCCTTTCAGGAATGGTGATGTTAGGAAGAAGTTGTTGCGTCTGAACCTCCTTCATCTTCAAGGAAATGCTAAAGTAAAAACTTTTCTCAGTCGCTTAAGTAACACCTCGCCTATTGCAGGCATTCAGGTTTAAATAATTGTAAGCAAACAATACCAATATTGTTGTGCAAGGCATGTGGTACTTTTACAAATTTACAACTATTAATTTACAATTTGGTCTTCATTAAACACTATCCTCTGTGCTCTATTTGTTCCTCCTTGGATTATGAGATCACTTGTTGAAGCAAGGAGCTGCAGATGCTTGTTTACAAAAAAAGACAGTGCTGGAGTAATTCTGCACGTCAGGCAGCATCACTGGAAAGCGTTGATAGGTGACTTTTCGGGTCGGGACCCCTTTTATCAGTCAGTCTGAAGAAGGGTCTCAACACGAAACATAATTTATCCTCGTTCTTTAGGGATGCTGCCTGGCCCACTGAATTACTTACTCCCTGTATTTTTGTTTAATTTTTAATGAGAGTTCTTATTTTGCTTGTATCCAGAAGTGGTGTAATTTGCAAGTGCAACATTTTGACAGAAGCATTTTGCAGAGTTCTCTCATTGCAGATGTAAAATACTGGTGGTAATAGGCTTTTTTTCACTTGTCTCTAAGGTTATTCAGTGAATTGGAAAATTTCCCCCTGGAATGACAAATGATTTATATCAATATTCTTCTATTTATCTCGTCTTTTTGATGTCTTTTTCAGCCGCATTTTACTTCTGATAAATGAGACATCTAAAGAGTACTAACTACATGGGGAGAACAAAAGTATTAACTGTATGATATTTCTATAAATTTAGAAATATAAGCTAGAAATCTAACTCTAAACATTGTGGGTCTGGTTATTTTTCATAATCAATACAAATTCTAATTGACATCTTTGTTCCTTTTTTCATTACACCATCTGCACATAAAGTTGTTTCTGTGCGGGAGCACTTAACACAAGTTTCTCTACAAAAATATGAAGTCCTGTTAGATCCCTGAAGTTGTGACAGACATCTGTTTAAATGTCAATCAGTTGTTTTCTGTTTCTTGAGATAATCCCAAATAAGTTACAACATTAACCTCTGGAAAGCAGTCACTACAGTTTTGCAAATCATTTAAATCAGCAATTTTTATTATAAAACAAAACTTTTGTTACTTCTAATTATTATTTTGTGCAGAAATGGTCTTATGTAAGTGCATTTGTGTAATGATTTGTTTATGACAAAATTTAAATCACCAATAACATTTGCAAAGCAGCACAAATTGTTTAGTGTTTGAATTTACAGAAGCAAGACTCGGCCACAATGGACATGGAAAGGGCCGGTAAGGAAATCGAGATGCTACGGAAGCAGTGTGAAGCCATGTCGCAGGAACTAAAGGAAGGCATACAGGAGGCAGAAGTGGCTAAACGCAGGCGAGACTGGGCATTCCAAGAACGAGATAAAATAGTTGCAGAAAGAGAAAGCATACGGTAAAATGCTCACATCGTCCTTTAATTCTTCAAATTAGGCTGATTAAGCCTCGGTGCTCAGTTCACTCCTTCCTTTCATTCTAATGATAATAATACATCCTTGGCATCGTTTCCAGTGGCAATAGATTTAGAGAAGGTTGGAATTACTGAGTAGGTCAGACGTCAGCTGTGGAGAGGGGCACAGTCAGTGTTTTAAGTCAATGACCCTTCATCAGAATTGGGAAAGTGAGAAAGCAAATATGCTTTAAGTTACATAGAACGACAGGGTGAAAGGTAGACACACGTGTCCTGGTGATAAAATTATTTTTACCATCTGTCCATGCAAGTTACAAATCCAATATTAATTTCAACCATTAAAAAACCCCATTTATTTCCTCTGTATCAGAACTGAATATTTGTTAGCCAAGGTCACAGACCTGTGGCAATAAACTCAGTTTTTCTCTCACCGTGGATGCTAGCCATTCAGTTGATTTTCACATGCATCTTTTATTTCAGTTCAGAGTTCGAATATATTATTTTCCTCTGCAACTGTCCTAAGTTCATAAGTTATAGGAGCAGGATTAGGCCATTCGGCTCAACAAGTCTACTCCGCCATTCAATCATGCCTCTCAACCAAGTTATCTTTTCATCTCAACCAAGTTATCCTGCCTTCTCCCCATAACCCCTGACCCTTACTAATCAAAAATCTGTCAATCTCTGCCTTAAAAATACCTAATGACTTGGCCTTCACAGCCGTCTGTGGCAATGAATTCCACAGATTCACCACCCTCTGACTAAAGAAATTCCTCCTCGTCTTCCTTCTAAAGGTCATCATCTTCTTCCATTTACACATCACTTGACAGATCAACTATGACTAATTAGATGACATCAAAAGTCCATATGGAAGCATTGTTTAAATCCAAGATAGCATTTATTTTCCACTTGTGAATTTCCAAATTAAATTTTCTCGATCAAAATCATGTTACAGGCAGGTCGGTCTGCATAATGCTCATCAAGTTCCTTAATTCATCACTTCCAGTTTGTGTTATGGAAACACGTGTTAGAGTAGAACTAAAAATAGACATAAAATGCTGGAATAACTCAGTGGGACAGCCAGCATCTCTGGAGAGAAGGAATGGCTGACGTTTTGGTTCGAGACGGGTCGGGTCTGAAGGTCTTGTCCTGAAATGTCACCCATTCCTTCTCTCCAGAGATTCTGCCTGCCCCGCTAAATTACTCCAGCTTTTTGAGTCTATCTTCGGTTTAAACCAGCATCTGCAGTTCCTTCCTACACATTTAACATTGTAAGTCTTGTTTTCCCAAAGTTTCTCTACGGTTGTTTCCCTGAACTCGCTTCCTCTTCTGTTCCTGCAGTGCGCTGTATCAGAACTGTAATGTTTGGACAATTTTGTAATTGCTTATTGATTGTGCCATCTTCCAGATTTTGCTATCTTCAGATGCCTCATCATAATGGCATTGCCTCACAATAACGCCTCCAGTCCTGCAGATCCTTAAATGCACTTTTGAGCATTAACCCAAAATATTCTCAAAAAAATATTAGAATGATATTAAAATGAGTTACTGCACCACTCTTCGACACCAGACAGTTTTTAAAAAAAGCGTTATTCACAAGACTTGCAAGTGAATCCTCCACTCCAAGGGTTGCTTGTTCCTGTGTTATGGAAAATGTTTTGTATTCTTCAGCTTTGGTTTAGTTCAATCAGAATGAGTATATATTTTTGTATTGTTGTAGAACTTTATGTGATAACTTGCGACGAGAAAGAGATAGAGCTGTGAGTGATCTGGCTGAAGCTCTTCGCGATCTCGATGACATGATGAAGCAAAAGAATGATGCTGTTCGTGAGCTTAAGGAACTGAAGTAAGTAGTAATGTCTGCACCTTGAAATGTGGTTTGTTCGCTGCAAATCTATTCTATTGAAGCATGGTGAGGGAGCGCATTTCTCAAATTTACTTTTTTGATGGAGAAAGGAAAACATGGAAGATAGCATTTTCTAAAGATCACCTATCAAAAGGGTTTAAAATATTTTTTTTCTTGCCTTCTAGCGGCGGGGGGAAGCAGATACTATAATTGCATTTAAGAGGCTTTTAGAGAGGTACTAAGGTGTGTGAGGAATGGAAAGATATGGATTATGTGTAGGCAGAACTTGGGATCTTGTACGACATGGATTAAATTAGATTAGTGATACAGCGCGGATACAGGTCCTTCAGCCTACCAAGTCTGCACCGACCAACGATCCCCACACACTAACACTATCCTACACACACCGGGGACAATTTTTGCATTTACATCAAGCCAATTAACCTACAAACCTGTACATTTTTGGAGTGTGGGAGGAAACCGAACATCTCGGAGAAAACCCGCGCAGGTCACGGATATTGTGGACTGAAGGCTGGTTTCTGTGCTCCATTCTTCAAGTAGTATTCTGTAAAATGCACCAAGGCTCTCTCAGCTATTTTGCAGTTACTTTCTAATTCATATAACCATCATCTGAGAGTTATGAAGTATGCATTTGTTTGCTTGTCCAGTAGGGATAATGTACTGATGGACCCCTGCTTTGCAAATCAATAATGCAGCTTTCAAACTTTGACACTTGACATGTTGGGTGCACAGCTATCCAAAAAATGAATGTTGGATATGCTGCTATCTTCGTAGTTAATGCACAAAATATGCATCTGCGGTTTCAAATAAAGTATACCATAATTTAAATTGGAACTGCTCTTTGTCTCAACTTGGGAGTGTTGCCTTTTAATTTTTACTATTTTTAAAGAAATACACAATGTTTTCAGAAAATCTTGCACTGAAACCTTTTCTGGATAATTTCAGAAAAGTTTATATTCTGTATAATTTATTTTTTGCCAGTGGTAATCTTTTCAAGGAATCTAGCATGTGTACTAAAATAAATAACTTAAAGTGCATGTCAGTTTTAAATGTATTGCGGATTAGCAGCTTACATTAGCGTGGAACTGTTAGGATTGTGATTTATTGAAATAAATCATTTTAAAACTTGTCTTACCTCAAAGGTTCAGCTATTCCTAATGGATGAAAATCATTATTTTAAGACTCCAAGCTTTCTGTGCAACTCTTAATAACATATAGTCGGATTTCAACATCAGTTGTGCTCATTGTCATTTATTTGAATCGGTGGCAATTTATACTAATCGTTTAGTTAAATCCATATTTAATTCAGCTTTAACTTAAAATTGCTGCTACCATTATCAGTTTGAATAGAAGCAATTCTCATTTTTTTTCACACCGTCAAACACAGACGTCCCAAACTTATAAGCTCATATGTTCGAGGAGCAGAATGAGGCCATTCAGCCCATCGGGTCTCCTCCACCATTCAATCATGGCTGACCTATCTTTCCCTCTCAACTCCATCCGCCTGCATTCTCCCCATAATCCTTGACGACCCTAATAATCAAGTACCTAGAATAATGAGAACTAGGAATCAACACAATCATTTGATAAATGTTATGTTTTTCTGTAATTAATATTACTGAACCCTAACCATTCTTGCCATGTAATTTATACATTTCCAAGCAATATTTTTTAATGTACTGCTTTGGTCAGTTCTACGTGGGAGAAATTATTGTAATTTCACATACTTCAAATGAAGAAACCAGTAATCCATAAACATAGAAGCACACAAACAGAAATTGCATGTTTTTGGCCAGCCTGGGGTCAGTGGCAAGTATTTGAGTGATGAGGTGAGCTAATTTGTTAGATTTAATTTGTTACCGAATGAATCTGAACCCTAAAGTAGCTTTTCTCATTTTTCTCACTCGTTCAAGGGAAAAGATGGAAACCCAGTTGGAGAAAGAGGCACGGATTCGGCAACTGATGGCTCACAACTCCCACGATTCAGCTATTGACACGGATTCCCTCGAATGGGAGACCGGAGTAGTCGAATTTCCAAAAGATCGGGTATGTTTCTAAACTTCAGAAAAATTATTTTGGCAGGAGCAGGTGTGCAGACGAATCATGGCTGAGAGCCCAGGCAAGTACGGCCAGAGAGGGGAGAGAAAATCCCTGAAAGAGTTTCAGGACATTGTCAAGGAGAGGGTGGGCAGAGAGGAGATAGGCAGGCAGGGAGAAAGGATGTGCATGCGCGTAAAATTCTTATTGACATGCCATAATATTGTGCACCTCACAATAAGTATTTTTCAATGTCATATGTTTTTCTGTGCAGAAGTATTTTTATTTTACATAAGCTCTGCTTTTGTTAAGGGTTGCTCTGTATAATTACATCATTGGGGAACAGTAAGTAAGGTGTTAATTTAATTAATTTGGCTTTTGCCTCAAAGGCTTTTTGTCAATGTGTTCCTCGTGTGAGCACTAGTGGAAATCACTGACTGAGGCAGATAACTGAAATGCAGTTTGCTGATAATTTAAAGCTACAGTGAGCCAGTGGTGAAGGCAGTGAATATGTAGAGTGGTGCAAAGGGCACTACTAATCAACCAAGCTGCTTTGAGCAGAATGTTGTCGTTCTGAGCAGATGTCATTGGAGCTGCACTGATTCAGGCTCATCTTTACATTCCTTGCAGAAGAATGAAAACTTTGGGGAAATTGATCATTAGCCACTTGCCCCTGATCTCTTCCAAACACAGTGTTTATGCATCTGGTTTAGAGATACAACAGGGAAGCGGGCCTTTCGGCCCACCGACTCTGTGCTGATCATCGATCGCCCATTCACACTAGTTCTATGTTATTCCACTTTCTCATCCACTCCCTACAAATTGGGGGGCGATTTTGTAGAAGCCAATTAACCGACAAACCCGTAAGTCTTTGTGATCCTGGAGGAAACCGGAGCGCCAGGAGTTCACGGAGAATGTGCAAACTCCACACAGACAGCACCCGAAGTCAGGATGAGTCTTTTGTCCTAAAATATATACAGCTGTAAAAATATCAATGTGTGGAATAAATGTTTTTTCTAATGTAGGATGACATGGATTTGAAGGCACTGGGTTTCGATGTAGCAGGAGGAGCTGATGAACCTTATCTACCTGGAGACTCTGGCATATTTGTTATTAAGGTTGATAAAGGAAGTATTGCAGATGGAAGGTTAAGGTACAGCCAGCTAATTTTTCTATTCCTTCAAAAAGAAAATAAAGTTTTGAGTAAAAATGTTATTTCTTTTTCACGACGGAAAGTGGTGTAATATACTTTTATAACTTTGTTAAGTATATATTTTAATTTTAATTTTAGGGTGAATGATTGCTTACTCAGAATAAATGATGTAGATCTTACCAACAAAGACAGAAAACATGTAATTAAAGCGGTACTGAATGGTGGAGGTGTCATTAACGTGATTGTTCGAAGAAGAAAATCCTTGGGAGGTAGAGCTATCACTCCAGTTCATATCAGCCTTGTGGGTCATAAAGGTAATTTAACTTTTTGTGTGTCCAAAGCAGTTTTGTCCTTTAGGAAATGCAGATTGGACACTACAACACGTGTTACACACAATTCATGTTCATAATAAATAAAGCCGATGAAATTATTTTTTTAATACTAGTTTAGTTTAGAGATACAGCTCGGAAATAGGCCCTTTGGCCCTCCGAGTCCACGCCGACCAGCGATCCCCGCACATTAACACTTATCCTACGCACACTGGGGGCAATCTACATTAGTACCAAGCTAATTAACCTACAAATCTGTACGTCTTTGGAGTGCGGGAAGAAACCGAAGATCTCGGAGAAAATCCACGCTGGTCATGGGGGAATCGTACAAACTCCATACAGATAAGCACCCGCAGTCAGGATCAAACCCGGGTCTCTGGTGCTGTAAGGCAACAACTCTACTGCTGTGCCACCATGCTGCCCCTAGATAAGAAAGGTATTGCTAGACTTGTAGGCAGTGCTCCTTTTCTGCAATTGTCTGATTTTTGAATCCCTGATGACTCTTATTCACACTCTGTGTTATGCTGCTGCTTTCTTCCATTTGAAGTGTGTTATTTGGCAATTTGGGAAGGGCTCTTTTGAGTGCTGGATAGTTTCTGGTCAGCCTCGGAATGTTATTCCAATTGAGGAATTAAAGGGAACATTGTCATATTTTCTGAGCTCTAAAAGGTACCCTATAATCTACCAACTGGCCCTCAAAAGCTGAAACTTGAGATTTTTGAAATATATAAGCACTTAGCTGCCTTAATCAGTGAAACGTAACAGCATGTTGTAGTGTTTCATGTGTAAAAGTTTATTTTGATGTTTGAATGAAAGATGTTTAACCAGCCCACGCTAATCGTATGAATTT
This sequence comes from Rhinoraja longicauda, assembly GCF_053455715.1. NCBI lineage: Eukaryota > Metazoa > Chordata > Chondrichthyes > Rajiformes > Arhynchobatidae > Rhinoraja > Rhinoraja longicauda. The sequence goes on along the minus strand of NC_135987.1, from coordinate 18,554,036 downwards.
TTTTCTTTGCAGACATTGGAATCAGTTTGGAGACAGGAGTATATGTAGCTACCGTTTCCCCTGGCAGCTCGGCTGCAAGGGAAGGATCCTTAACAGTGGGAGACAGACTCATTACAGTCAGTAATCTGAATTTACAAACTTTGAATGTCAGAACTCCAGTGTACTATGGCAGAAGTAGGGGCATTTTCATTTCCATTATTTCACAGAATTTCCAATCTCAGTAATACTGCTATGAATGTACCTCTAAATAAGGGTAAGGCAGGTTGACACATTGAGCAATAGATTGGGGCAGAATTAAGCCATTTGGCTGCTTGTATCAAGTCAGTTGTACCTGCACAGATTCTTAGAGTTGGACACCATGCGAACTGGCCCTTTGGCCTACTTGTCCATGCCAAACAAGATGCTATCCTATTTGCCAATGGCCCATGTGTTTGGATATCATTTATGTTCTGAAAACATTAGGTCAGAATAGAAGAACTTACGGCAGACAGTAAATTGATAATGTTAAGATCGGTGTTAGAGCTGTATGGCCTTTTGGGAATTGTAGCATTTAAGTATGTAAGAGTTATAGAAAATCTTTGGAAAAATACTCTGAAAATGGACTGAAGCAACTCATCATACCTTTCTTGAGGAAATTCAACCAATTAAAGGTCAAGATGGGGCAGATGTTGATAGGATCACCATCATGAACAATGCAGTAATTAAATTCTCATTATTTTAGTGAAACAAGTAAGATTTTGGATACTGTGCAACGGTCGTCTTTTGTACGAAATATTTACTGTTTTCATAAACTAGATTTTCTCTTTCACAGATAAATGGTATTGCACTAGAAAACAAGTCACTGACAGAATGTGAAGCTTTGTTACGAAACTGCAGGGATTCTGTCAGTCTTTCACTAATGAAGGTATGGTTTGCGCAAAATGGTTCAGTTCCACAAAAATATATCAGACTGATCCAAAATGATCGTTGATATAGTTTTCTTTGAAGGTTCCTCCTTCAAATCTGTCTTGCATTGCATAGGTTTCATATCTACGTCTCCCCTTCTATCCCCGTCATTCCCCTGCCTCTATATGTCCCTCTTTTGCACTCTTGATTCCACTAGTCTTCTCTTCATTACTGCCCCAATCTCCTCCAGGGTGCTCTCATTCTCCCAGAGTGAGGCCAACTCCCTGTGATCATATTCTTCATCTTTATTAGAAAATGGTGACCCACTCCTTCCCCCTGCACTCCAGCTAAGATACTCTAGTGTTCCCATGTAGTCTTGAAAGCTATGGGCCATTGTTAAAGCAAGAGGCAGGTGCCAGGATTGGCCTTTGGGACTGTGTGGAATCAAGCACCCAAAGGATGGTCCGATAACATCATGTAAGTGCAAGAGGGATCATGCATATCTGTTTATGATGTGACTTCCCGGGAGGGTAAATCTATGAAATACTGTTAGTTTAGTTTAGTTTAGAGAATATGTGGAGAATTTGAGAAAATCATAAATCCATCCTTGGAAGATTTTCCATTGTAATATATACTGAAAGCATATTTGCATAACATAATATAATTTTAGGCGAACCCTTATGATTTGGAATAATGTACTTCCATCAGTTCTGTGCATTCTAAGTGGGCAGGAGATGATTGATGGGATGGGAGGTGGAGAACTACTGTTGATGTTGGTCGTCAGTGTTCTCCCATTAAATAGATTGGAGGTTCTTGGTGCCATCCCATCCAATTCTTCTCTTCTATTTTGAGCCGATATGGGCCAGGATTTCTCAGGAGTTAGTAAGATTATTACATTTTTTAAAGACTCTGACCACCCAGTGTCCTCTTGACAGAGGACATTGCTGTTCAACGGGGCAGGTTGTGGAAGATTTGCAGGCATTAGATGCAAGCCCCATTCTCTTATGTGCTTCACTGACAGCATAATGTTCTGGATAGTTGATGTCCTTGTAACCACACACAGGCATAGAATGATTGCATGAAAGTAAAGACAGAAATTGGAAGAAGTTCTGTAACATTACAACATTGCATCTTTGTTTGAATTGTTTGTATATGAATTTCGTGACTGAAGTGTACTCACTCACCAGTTTTTCTGCCTTTGCTGCAGCTTGTAATTGTTTAATGTAGAATAATGAAAGATTATTTTGAATTCCCGCAAGTCAACTGCAATGATACTATGTATTTGTGTAAAGGCTATTTTGGGCGCCCCAGCTGTCCAGTTCTTCGTTTGGAGCCTGTTAAAGTGTAATTAACTTAATTCCCTGTGATTCCAGTTTTAAAACCTTTCAAACCGCCTTGTGGAGATATTGCAAGTCAAAGCCAGATGTCTGAAAAGTGGATCTCTTGGCATTCCTACAGAATCACTTTTTAAATCTGAACCCCTTTCAAATAAATTATTTTTAAAATACCGTTCACATCTCTTTTCCAGCTTATCTACAATCCATCACCTAATTTAAGGACCTAGCCGTCTTATTCTCTAACTCGTTTTCACCCTGGCCACAGCTAACAATGACCTTCTTCCTTTATCATCGTTACTTTTTTACATATCTTTCATTCATTTGTTCTCTTTCTCTCTATATCTCCATCTATATCCCTTGTTTCTCTTTCACCTGACTCAGTCTGAAGAAGGGTCTCGACCCGAAAAGTCACCTATTTGTCTTCTCCAGAGATGCTGTCTGACCCAAGAGTCACTCCAGCTGAGGAAGGGTCCTGACACAACTTATTGACTGCCGTTTCTTTGCACAAATGTTGCCTGTCCCGCTGAGATCTCCCAGCACTTAGCAGTTTATTGTGTCAACATTTTAAAATGTTAGTCACCAGTTATAGCAGGTCAAATTGTGCGAACACCAATAAGCCCACAGCAGCGATGTTAGATTTTGAAGGTGGTTGGGATTGGGGTTTGTACCAAAAATTAAGAAAAGTAGATATTGGCATCCACACTAAACTATAATCGTTTACATGTACAAATATCTTGGTTAAATTTGGTAGAAATTGGATTCATAGCAAAATTTTCCATAATTCTTCTGAAGGTAGCCCTTTTCTAAAGTTCAGAAATAGTTGTATGCACAAGTTCAACTCCAGAGATAATAATTTCATTTGTGATACTTAAAACAGGTCTTGGTTGAGCAACACTGCATTATTCAAATTAAGCACTAATATTTTGTCATTCTTTGAAGGTGGTTCCTCAGAGTTCATCTTGGAGTGGACAGAATATACTTGAAACACTAAAGGAGTCTGAGAAATCTGGTAACTGTCGGGTTCAAGAGTCAGACGTGCAAATTCCTAATACGCGAAACTTGAAACACAATAGCTCAACACAGACTGACATTTTCATTACAGATTCGAACATTCTTGATGACAAAAGCGATAGAGCTGATCACAAAGATGGCTGTTATTGTGATCGCAAACAGCTGTCCAGCCGTTCTTTGCAGCCTAATACATACAGGACAGCTGAGCATAGTTGCTGCAACTATCCAGACCTTAAAGTTAATCCCCTCAGCTCAGAGATTTTTTCTGATAGAGGCTACGGGATTGCGGAGCACGAGAAAAGGTGCTTCACCTTTGACTCAACAGCGACAGATTGTGTTGTGGGAGAGACTGAAGTTGAAAAGGGGCATAGTCCCAAGCACAATGGTGGCACCTGGCCAAAAACAATGGTGGATGTTTCACCTGAACCTGGGAAACTCTCCATATTCAAAATGCCAAAACAGAGGAAGCCAGTCTTTGATCCAGATACTTTCAAAAGGCCACAGACTCCTCCAAAGATGGATTATCTCTCCCCAATGCAAAAGCAGACACATTCTTCGCAGTCCTCGAAGAGTGAATCTGGCTCAACGCCTCCCACACCTCCAAAGAGGAGTGATTCATTTAAATTTAAACACAAGCAGCAAACCAGCTCGGCTTCAGATTCTGCAACAACCAGTGGGTCACCTCCGACCAGTCCCGCTGGCCCTCAATCACCTGGAGCAAAACAGGACACTGCACAAGAAGTCCATGATAGAACTGTGGGCCATTATCAGCCATCACCATACTTAGAAGGGAGTTCTCTACTATTAAGGACTTCCTCCGAGGAGGAAGGTCATCAGCGGGTCGAGGAGGTACAACCTGTGAGCAGACGTCGACCAAAATCTGCTCCTGCTTTAAGACCAAGCAAACTTGCTCCTTTGACCGTTTCTGGACTGTCCCCTCAGGTAAATGACATCAATTATTGTAGTGTCGTTATGTTGGTATAGCTCTTATAAATATGGGAGCAATTACAGATCTCAATTACGTGATCATCGCTTTAATGCTTATCTGAGTCGATAGCACAGCGACGTTTGGTGGTGGGGAGCGATTGGGAATGGGGATTGTGCTTCGGAAGTAGCATTTCTGTATATTTGCAACTGCTTGTAAATATTTGCCCCTCACTTTTTGAGAGAATGTGCTGATCATCAAAAACCAGACAAAGGCCAACTAGAATGACTGACATACTTTTTGAAATGAGTTCTATGGAACACAGTCAGTGGACATGAGACTCTTTAGGTCTTATGTTGATAGGTAACATTTATAAGATGAGTCAATGGTAACACCCACTACTTGGTGAAACAGACTCATCTACAATTGGAAAAGTGACTTCTCTTGTCCTGATGGGGTGGGGTGCATTTGACCCTTAAATCTGATTACTTAATGGGTGCAGTCCTCTCTGTAAAAGCCATGACCGATGTTGCTTTCTTAAGACTGTTGCCATTTGCCTTGTGAAAATAGACAGAAGGCAAAGAATTTCATGTGTCATAACGCATCATGCGTTATACAGCGAGGAAACAGGCTCTTTGGCCTAACTTGCCCATGCCGGCCAACATGCCCCATCTACATTAATCTTCACTATCTACGATGCCACCCACTTATGTGGCAATTGCAATCTTACTAATCATGCCTTGTGCATTCTCATCCAAATTATTGATATAAACCACAAACAGCAAAGGGCCCAGCACTGATCGCTGAGACGCACCACAATCACGCCTTTTTTCCGAAAAACAACCTTCCACCATCAACCCTCTGCTTCCTTCCATGTATCCAGTCGGCTACACGATCCCATGTGATCTAACCTTCCCGAGCAGCCTGCTCTGTGGAACCTTATCAAATGCCTTGCTGAAGTCCATATAGACAACATCTTTGGCTTTGCCCTCATCAACCTTTTTAGTTACTTCCTCAAAAGTTCTATCAGATTTGTGAGACGAAATCTCCCACGTACAAAACCGTGCTGCCTCTCCCTGTCTATCTAAATGTATATTTTTCTCATTGCTCAGAATACTGTCCAGTAAGTTGCCTCCCACAGATATTAGGCTCACTGGTCTGCAATTCCCAGGCTTTTCCTTGCATGTGGAAAATAATGAATGATGTTGTGATAATTAGTTCATGGCTTTCAAATTGGATTAGTTAATTTGATTCTCTCTAGTGTTATGAGAGAGGGGAATTTGTGTTCCTAACCAATTGGGAGGTATAAAAAAATGTTTACGGATTGAAATAATTTGTGGAAAAATAAATAAATATTTGGATTTGTGGCAAGACTGCAAGGTCTACCGAAGAATTGGTAATAGTTCTATTATTGTATATTCCGAGATGGGCAGTTCTCTATGTACAAACAAAATTGCATGAGAAATGAGAAGGATATTGAGAAGTTATAATGGAAATGTTGTGAGGGGTGCAATTGATTTTCATTATGCCAACCTCTAGTGTATTGGGAACTTAAGGGGCATGGGGAAACCGGAAGAAATTCCATACACAATTAACCTAGACTCTTCTTGCATGGTTGTTGAAAAGTAAATTCATCAACACGAGTAGGTTCCTTTTTTAGCAACATAAAAGTGGTGTGGCAGTCTGAAATGCAAAACAGAAATGGGATGGCGCAGTGGTAGAGTTACTGCCTTACAGCGCCAGAGACCTGGGTTCGATCCTGACTACGGGTGCTGTCTGTACCGAGTTTGTATGTTCTCCCCGTGACCTGCGTGGGTTTTCTCAGAGATTTTCGGTTTCCTCCCACACTCCAAAGACGTACAAGTTTGTAAGTTAATTGGCGTGGTATAAATATAAATTGTCTCCAGAGATGTTGCCTGGCCCGCTGAGTTACTCCAACTTTTTGTGTCTATCTTAAATTGTCCCTAGTGTGTGTAGGATAGTGTTGGGTGTGTGGGGATCACTGGTCGACGCGGACACGGTGGGCCGAAGGGACTGTTTCTATGCTGTATCTGCAAACTAAACTAAATTAAAAACTAATTACAAAGTACTTAAAGGGTGTGAAAGGCATGTTCAGAAAAGAATTTGGAAATGCTTTATCTTGTTATGTGTGACAGTTGACTATTGATGATTTCAAGCCTAATACAGTATTTATTTATATTCACAGGAAAGTGTTGACCCTCATTTGCACTATGAGAGTCGCTCATCTAGCTCCCCGGTTCCCAGGTACAATTCAAGTGAAGAACGTTTATCTGCAGAGCCACATGAATGGCACCGTTATGCACCGAAACGCGCACACAGGCAAAGTGCTGGCTACACATCAACAACATATCATTCAGGTTCAGGTTAGTTCACAAAAAAACAAAATCTTGGAATATTTGTGGCTTTATTGAGAAATGCATTTGCAGTCCTTTTACCATTTTGAAGCAGTGATCGGATGCTTTTCTTTCTTGAAGGATTATTAGAAAAGTGTAGTTTTACTTTTTGGAAAAAGACTAGAGTACAAAGGCATAAGAGTTAACCCTACTCCTGTGAATCATTGGTTGTGTCAGTTGAACTATTGCCTGGGATTTTGCAGTCAGTGTGACCTTCCGTACTTGACTCATATCTATGAAATAATGTTGGCATTAACCCATGTTGATCGCCTGAGACTATCATGCTGCTCAATGCATCGTTCTTTCTTCCATTGTGAGGCCCTGTGTGATGAAAGGACCTTCCAGGAATGAATGATGTGGATCGAGAGGGAAGAGATTGAGGGAATTAGCCCTGCCTGCAAACTAGTTGAGTAAGATCCTCGATAACTGACTGGACTGAACCAACGATTTCTGAGTGTTCAAACATGCAAAAAATTATTTTCATTTAAGTGATTTTTAAAACACATTTGGCTTGTTTAAATGAAAACAAAACCAAAGTGGTCGTGTTGCTTTAAATAAAGTAAAATGGAAAGAAAATTAGATACATTTTCCTTGCCTCTTTATAGCAGTTCCTCAAATGAATGGAATTATGAGGAGCATAGAATGGCCACAGAGGTTTGGAGGAAGATGGGTCAGGTGCAGGCAAGTGGGACTAGCTGTGTGAAGCAACTTCATCAGCATTGTTGAGTTGATTGGAAGGACCTGTTTCTGAGCTGAATAGCTCAATGACTTTGTGACAGGTTCCATGCAGAGGTGCTGGGGACTTACTGTGCTCTACCGAAGGAGTCTGGGGTTATGGGGAGAAGGCAGGAGAATGGGGTTAAGAGGGACAGATAGATAGGCCACGATTAAATGGCGGAATAGAAGATGGGCCAAATGGCCTAATTCTGCTCTTATCACTTATGAACTATGAACTTATGAGCCGATAGGGAGCATGACCTCAAGGTACCGTCAGGACCATGCCAACAATTTCAGAACCTCTCTTCTCAGAAAGAATTGCAAACTTAGTGGCATTTGTGCAGGGAAATGCTGGCAGTTAAGTGAAGGATAGATACCAGAATGTTACAGAAGATGAGGAGCATCTGATGTCGAGGGTAGAGAAGCTATTATTGTTCTCCTTTTGAAGGTGTGACCATTTAAATTAATCTTCCCTCTTTTAAATGCAGGCGGTACACAGAGGAGCTTTGTGCCTTGTCCAGCGGTGACAGCGGTTCTGCGAAATCCAAATGTTCCTTTCTTCACAGTTCGCAGTCGCATGGTCCACAGTACCAACTACCCTTCCATGGCGAGTCAGATGTGCTATCCACATCCACAACATAGGTATTAATCAACCAACAACACTTGGTTAGCAGTCCAAATCCCTTTCCTCTGCTGAGGCAACTGGTGGTCTTTGACAATTAAAAAAAAAATGCAAATGGAAAAAATGGTCTACTTGCTGCACCCAATGTGTGTATATGCTTGTAATATGTCCAGAGAGACCATTACAAGGCCTATGCACATACCAGTGCTAAACCAGATAACCATTTGTGAATTTGAGTTTGATTTGAGGTAATTGGCTGGAAACCGATATTAATCATTGTATTCTGACCCTGTTGAGATGCTTATGCAGCTTTTTTTCTGCACATCCACTGCAAAATATAGTTTTCTATTATATTTTTATATAATTATTATATTTCTATTTTTCTATTACATTTATGAAATTATATTCAGTTAGTTTATAAGTCACTTATTAAATTACTTACACGTTGTTATTGTTCCAGGCAATACATAACAATTTCTCTTTTTTTTAATACAAAACTATAATTTCCTCTATATGAAAATTCTGATTTTGGTATTGTTCATTTGGGTCAGAAACATCCTTCGATTGTTTATGGTTTGTTTTTGTCTGGTTTAATGTAGAACAAGGAACCATTCACCAACTGAAAGCTTTCCTAGTTCCCCACGGACACGGCATAGACCTCAGAGTGCAATTTGCTTTCCAGAATCCATGCATACCTTTGAAGGTTTTAGGTAAGATTACGTCCATCTGAAAGACATATAATTTTTACACCTGTAAAACACCTCCTTTGAAAATTTCAAATACAAGATGTATATTATGGAGCTGTTTTAAATTGATGCCAGGGTAACAAGCATTGAAAATGGTGCTCCTGCAAAGTCGGGCTTTTTATATCCTGCTGTGACAAAGAGCCAATTAAGTATCTTTGAATTCTAGTCATTGTTGCCTTGGGGCTTTTTTCCCCATGAGGTATGGGGAAGGCGGATCCAAAGAGTACATTTTTGAAGATAGATAACTGCAGCTTTGAAGGAACATTAAGGGGTTGGACAGGCTAGATGCAGGAAGATTGTTCCCGATGTTGGGGAAGTCCACAACAAGGGGTCACAGTTTAAGGATAAGGGGGAAGTCTTTTAGGACCGAGATGAGAATGGTTTTTTTCACACAGTGGTAAATCTGTGGAATTCTCTGCCACAGAGGGTAGTTGAGGCCAGTTCATTGGTATATTTAAGAGGGAGTTAGATGTGGCCCTTGTGGCTAAAGGGATCAGGGGGTATGGAGAGAAGGCAGGTACAGGATACTGAGTTGGATGATCAGCCATGATTATATTGAATGGCGGTGCTGGCTCGAAGGGCCGAATAGCCTACTCCTGCACCTATTTTCTATGTTTCTATTACTTGAAGGGAGAAGTTTTTTGCAATATACACTACGAGGGAGGCTCAGAAGGAAGGTTACCTGCCCAGTGATATATTGAGAATGCCTGCGAGCTTTTTTTTCTGGGCCAGATATGCTTGTCAATGAAACTCAAAGTAGCAGGCTGTGTCAACTTTATGAAGTAAGGCCAATGAAGAAATAGAATAATAGTTGTTTTATTTTCAACACTAATTGGGGAGTTAAATGCATTTATTGTTAATATTTCTACATTTTAGAGCTCTCCTTTAATGCACTATTTTATTCAATAAATATTTTTTTAAATTGAGTATGACAGTCTAAAATGTTTTGTGTAGTCCACAGCATCATGCACATCACAGCCTGGATCTGACCGGCCCAGACCACAACCATTCGAACGATTTGTCCAAGTCTTCCAGAAGCACAACACCACACGGAACACAATCTCTGCCAGCCAGTGCACGTATTGGTAATTCTTCACTTCTGCATTTTTGATCTTGTTTTAGATCTGCCCGATTTATTTGCAAAAGGATGTTCACTGTACCTTTTGATTTTTCAGCTGGTTCATCAAGCAGCCTGGCTTTTGCTCCCAGTAAAAGTGGACGGATTCGAATCCCTTCCAACACAAGGTATCCCCGATTGACTACAGGCTCTGACAGAGGTAATATTGTGCATTACTCATTAAAGGATTACAAATGATTTGTTTGTTCTTCTTCCTGCGTTTTTCCCTCTGCCCCCACAGCACAGAAAGGAGGCATTTAAAGATAAGGTGCATGTGTTACCTTGAGCACGAAGTAAACATCATCAGTTGAAGGGTTTGTAGTGGGAAATTATGGCAGTGAAGATTTATAATAATCCACTTTGTGTTTCTTGGCAAATTTGCTATTTGAATTATTTGCTATTTGAATTATTTGTCAGCAGTTCTCAACATGTGTAAGCCCTCGTAACGCCTGTGAAGTTACTTTAATAATGGTTTCACATACAACTGGTATCTTGCTCATATTTTTACAACATCCCTGGAGATGGATTCCAGTTAAGATTCGGTTAGCCAAATTCCATTTGATTTTTGATAGTTTTATTTATATCTGTACCAGAATAATTTAAATCTGTTGCTTTTTATTGGTATGACTGTGTGGCAAATCAAATTCCTCATATGTTGCAAAACATACTTGGCAAATAAAGCATGATTATGATTATGAGAAGTAAGAGACAAATGTTCCTTGCACACTGCAGAGAAAAGAAGAGCTATTGTGGGTGGACTATTGTAGGTATTTGTAGAATGGTTGTGTTGTCAACTGTAAAAACTGAAGTCGGTTATTTTTGAGGGGATATATTTCTAGACACAAGGAACCGTAGATGCTGATTTTCCAAAAAGGACAGAAAGTGCTTGAGTGACAAAGCTGGTCAGGCAGCATATCTGGAGGACATGGATAGGTGAGGTTTCAGGTCGGGACACTTTTTCAGACAAGTTATAGTTTTGGGGGGGGGGGAGGCAGGAAGAAAGCTGGAAGAGAGCTGGGTATAAAGTCAGGCACATATTACTTGCTGGACTTTGTCCTGCACTTCGAGCTTTGTCTCTCAATCTCCCACCTCGACTACAATCAGCCTGAAGAAATCCTGACCTAAAAGGTCGCCTATCCATGTTCTCTTGAGTTGCTGCCTGAACTACTGGGTAAGGTCAGCACTATCCACTTGGTTACTCATTTTGTTCCTTGTTTGGTTTCGGTCTGGGCATGATAACTGAACCAAGGCGCTGAGCAGGCTTTTTTGTGCCGAATAAATTTGTCCCTCTGACAGGAGAACAATGCATCTTGTATTTTCAGTGAGTAAATTTAGAAATCTTATTCACTTAAATCACATTATTTGAACTCTACAAGTTGTAAATGGTTGTAAATGCCAGTGTGTAAAAGGAATGAGACAATTTTGCGAGTATTTTATAATCGTTTTGGTTTCCAATTAAATGCAAAGCTACACTTGCCCTTTCTTTTTATGTACATTATGATGTTGCTGTGGTAACTGTCTGGTTTCTTGGCTGTCAGCACACTGAAAACCTTGTCCATTGACTTGCAGGTTGCAGGTTAGGCTGCGATTTCAATTGGCATTTTGCTGGTTGTTTAGTGCTTTCCAGATTGAGTTTTTGAAGACTCGGGTGTCTTATGGTAGATGCTGACGGGGTATTGTCATGATTTAAAGATAAGGCACTCTAGGGTAACCCTTGCATCCCCTCTCTCTCAATCCCTCCCCCACCCTAGTCATTGTATTAGTTTCACTGACCTGGTTAGTTTCTGGCTGTATAACTTGTTAAAACCTAACCACCCACAGCTAACAATGGACAGTTTCCTTCATAATCATTACTTTTTTTGCATATTTTTATTCATTTGTTCTGTATCTCCCTATATCACCATCCATATCTCGTTTCTCTTTCCCCTGACTCATTCTGAGGAAGGGTCTCGACCCAAAACGTCACCTATTCCTTTTCTCCAGGGAAGCTGCCTGACCCGCTGAGTTACTCCAGGTTTTTTGTCTATCTTTGGTGTAAACCAGCATCTGCAGTTCCTTCCTACACTCTCTCATTGGTGCAGTGGCAGTTATTCTCCTTGTAACACTGTACGACTGGCAGAATGAGCAGAGGGCATGCAAAATAGGGTGATTTCTAAAAAGAGTGAGAGAGGAGGGCAGAGAACCCTCAGCAGAAGGCTATATTCATTTATAGCAAATCTCCTGTATCTTTCTCAACAAGAAATAAATGAGGAGACTACACTCCATTAAGATTTTGGCATACTGAAACAGTTTCTGTTGTATGAGCTTCTCTGGAGCAGTGCTGTAAATTTGACAGGATGGCTGTCAATATTCATGGCAGTTTGTTGCATGCTGTCTTGAGCAGTCTGGGTGAGCTGGCTGATTGATGGCAGTGATACGTTTTTAAAAATTCCCATCAATGACTTGAGATGTATTTCAGATTAAATCAAATTCTCCTCAAAGAAAATGCAATTGAGTGCATCAGTTTTACAGGGCAGGTTTTCTGCATTACCCTCTTTCACGTTGACATGTTTTCAATCAGGTTCTGAGCGAAGCAGTCCGAGTTTGATTACACCTCCGCAGTCACCGATGAATCTAGAAACTTCTTCATTCGGCAGCAGCCAATCACAAAGTTCAATTTCTTCTCTCACTAAGATCTCCATCAGCCCTGTGTCAACGGGAGATTACAGGAAGGACAGGTATGAGCAGCAAGTCATATTTGTACAGAATTTCTTTAGTTCTGTCGCTTTCCTTCTGTTATATTATTTATAATTGGTCAGTTGTCTCAGTATTAGTTTAGTTTAGAGATACAGTGTGGAAACAGGCCCTTCAGCCCACCGAGTCCACGCCGACCAGGGATTCCCACACACTAACACTGTGCTACACACTAGAGACAATTTACAATTTTACCAAAGCCAATTAACCAACAAACCTGTACGTCTATGGAGAGTGGGAGGAAACTGGAGTACCCGAAGAAACCCCACAAGGGTCACAGGGAGAATGTGCAAACTCCGTACAGACAGCACCCCTAGTCAGGATCGAACCCGGGTCTCTGGCACTGTATGGTAGCAATCCTACAGCTGCACCCCTATACCACTCTAATGGAGTATTGTCATGGCGAAAATAGCCCCTAATAGGGCTGTACCGCCCTAATGGAGTATTGTCATGGCGAGATTGAGTGTGATTCATGGTGAAGGTCGAGCTTTCTGATGGTATCCCATTAAAACAAATAGATTAATAATGGAATTGCTGATTACTGGTCAGTCTCCATTTAGGAATTTAGATGAAGCAATCCAGTCCTAAAACATTTCTTATTAACATTTAAAAGTGGAAGAATCGTTAATTCAGATTAAGCCATATTTAAAATATTTACAATTTACATTATATTAAAAATGTTATTGGCCCGCTTGCCATGATGCCTTTGGAAAGATCAGACTCTATATCATGTTCTTTTTTTCCAAGAAAAGAGTCAGTGGAAAGCAGTTATTTATAGCTGACAACATAACATTTAAGAGAAATAAGATCTGCTTGAAAAGCACAGATTTTCCATAAATCTGACTTGAGATGAACATCCTTTCTAAAACTCCTTCCCCCTCACCTTTAAACTTATGTCCTCTTGTTTTTATTATCTCTACTATGGGGAAAAGTTCTGACTATCTACCCTATCCATAACTCTCAATCTTATATACTTCTGTGAGGTTGCCCAGGCCTCCTTTGCTCCAGGGAAAACAAAGTAAATGTGACATTGAGAGATCAAACTACAGTGACGTGATTTAGTTTGGGAATAATTGTGTGGCTTTATGGTTGTAGTCATTCTACATTGACTGAACTTCTAGCTGATAAGACAAAATACTTGCAGGTTTTTTAAGTTGCTAAAAGCACAGCACTTTGTTGATATTGGGTTTGTTACTTAATATTGAAATACATTAATCTAGGCTAACAGAATACGTGGAACCTTAACACTATTTCTAAATTGCAGAAAATGATTGATCCATAAGTATGACAATTTTGATAGCATAGTTACAGAATGTAAAGTAATGGTGGCAATATGCTAATAATTCAAAAAATGCAAATTTAAATGAATCCAGACTAATCAAGAATGTTGTTACAAATACTATCTATTTTTTAATGCTGAAATTTGTATTACTGCCTCAAATCCATGGTAACATTGTCAGTTGAGTTCTGATTCTGAAAAGCAGAGTTAATAGAGTTAGCCATTTGTATTTAAACTTTGAGTTTTATTATTCCTAAAGAGGCTTGAAGCATAGCTTCACAATTATGTTGGTGCTAATTGATTTTATTGAACAACTTTTAGCTTCAGAACTTTGAAAAGTTTTAACTTTGAAAGTGGTTTCACTGTTTTGTACTCTCTAGTACCTTACTTTAAAAGAGGACATTTTCAAACTTCCTGATAACTTTCTCTTCGACTCTTTTTGTCTAATTCTGACCCTTTTTAGATACCTTTTCCGTAATAGGTCCTTTCTGAGAATTCCTCTCACTCCTAGGCCTCGATTCTCATCACTTCGGAGTCTGAGGTTGGCCTGTTAAAAATTAGCTTGCTTTCTGCTGTTCTGTTTGTAGTTCTTGATTTCCTTATGTGTGTCATTTCCTATTTTGTAATTTTTGCTTTTTGTGTCTGGGAGCTCTTGCATGGCAGCTTTTATCTCTCCAAGGCTGAGAATTGTTTGAGTCACCCTTGTGTGCCTGGCAGCAGCTAATTAATTATCTCAGTGGCAAAAAATGAAAAGTGACGTCTGCCATGTTATGTCAAGTGGCTTAACGACTTTAGAAATCACAGTATTTCACTAATTGCAACACTGATTAGGGTTTGTCCTATAACTAGTGAATAGAAATATATTGTAAAGAAGAACAAGTTAGGAATAGTCAATAAAATACCAGTGTTGTACTGGTAAAACAATATTGTTTATGACTGTGTGTTTAACCCAATCATCCTGACCACTAACGTTAGCAATGCATGCAGCACCGGTGCGAGATTTTATTAGTGATTACATGTGGAAGAATTGTCAGGTTAGCAATGTGTGAGATAAGAAACCACTATCACAGGAGTCTACCAGTATGTTCATGGAAATAAAAATTGAAATCAGCAATGGAAACACGTATTTTAATATGTTTCATGTAATTGGAGCAGTATTATGCCATTTTTTTCCCATCAAGTCTATTCCTCTGTGGATCATGGCTGATCTACCTTTCCCTCTCAACCCCATTCTCCTGCCTTCTCCTATAAATTTTGACACCCGTACGAATCTGACAATCACCACAGTTAAAATGTCCAATGACAGCCTCCAAAGCAGTCTGTTGCAACGAATTTCATAGATATATCACCCTCTGACTAAAGAAATTCCTCCTCAGCTCCTTTTTTAAAGTTACGTCCTTTTATTCTATGGCTGTGCCCTCTGGTCTGAGACCCCCTCACTTCTCCCTCAAATTTCTAATTTTGTAATAATAGGATTCCACCATTAATAATTTGCACTGCATCAGTTAGTTCAGGTATTGATCCTCCAAAAGGAATTTGAAAATGCAATATTAATGTGAAAGCAAAGTGTTTGCAATGCTTTGCTAGTTAGGCAATGTTGATTTAGATGTGCATATCTCAAATAAAATTAATTGCACTGGAAAATTGTGCAATGCCAATTTCTTGTATATCTTTACCTTTTTGGTTGCTGTCAGGATAGATACCAAAATCGTGAGACATTTATAGATCTAACTTCCTTGAACTATGACTTCGCAGTATATATTCTGTTCACTCTGCCTTGTGCTCAAACTGTAAGAAACCTGACCAAGTTCAAAATATATTCCCGGGACTATGCATTAGCGATGGATATTTGCATGTGTGCTTAATAAATTGTAAGAATGATCTTACTGGAAAAATGTCAAGAAAATCACTTCTTGGTGGTATTGCCTGGCGTATTAAATAATTGGTCGCAATCATCCATTTGCTTCGGTGAAATAAAATTTGGAGGCAGAATACAACTTGCTGACAATTCTATCACGAGTAGAGACTGGAGATGGTGAAATTTGAGCAAAATGCCAAGTGCTGGAGGAACTCAGCAGGTCATGCAAGTGCCACACCGAGTTCCTCCAGACCTTTGGGTGTTTTTCTGTCATCCGTGTTCAATGCGAGTGACAAGAGGATTAACTCTGGGCAGTACAGGTTTTCACTTGGATCCAACGCAGTTACAGTGACAGAACTGTTGGCCACTTGCCCTTCTGCATCCGATTCACATTGCATACACAGATGTCTGCCTGAAACACATTAAATCCCCATTTTTTAGTACCTGTTCAATTTTCTTAGTTTAAAAACAGAATCTATGCAGAATTTATTTTGCCTCATTTAATTAAGTATCATATCTGCAGATCTCAACAACTGTACCACTTATAAATGATTTTGTTTTAAAGGCCGTACCTACATGAACCCCGTCATGTGACAGTACAGAAAGGAGCTGAGCCTCTTGGAATCTCCATTGTCAGTGGAGAAAATGGAGGCATTTTTGTTTCAAAAGTAATTGGTGGAAGCATCGCTCATCAAGCAGGACTTGAATACGGTGACCAATTACTTGAGGTAAAAAATTCTTGTGGTTGAGATATATTAATGAGGAACATATCTTGCTTAAGTTGTTATTTATTCAAATTTCACAGTGCAAATGGCGTAATCAGCACACTCAACATTCAACTGAAGGTAGACCCAAAATGCTGGAGTAACCCAGTGGGTCAGGCAGTATCTCGGGAGAGAAGGAATGGGTGACGTCTCAGGTCGAGACCCTTCTTCAGACATCCTGAACATTCCTGAACTGAATTCAGTTCAGTTACTTGGCATTATTTCCATTACTTTGGGCAGAGATGTCTTACACGTTTGTTCATTGGACTCATGTCAGTCACAATATGGGATTGTGGCGGATGATTGCTGGAATGTATGAACGTTAGTATCACCTAGCCAGTTCACACACACAGTATGGGATTTCGAAAGAAGAGATCGTCATTTAGACATTGCACTTTACCCCTTCTATATATCCAAATAACATGCTTTGCAGATGTCTCTTGAAATAGGGACCCTAATTCTGTATAGTCTCAATTCTGTATATGTCTGAAGAAGGGTCTCGACCCGAAACGTCACCCGTTCCTTCTCTCCAGAGATGCTTCCTGTCCCGCTGAGTTACTCCAGCATTTTGTATCCCTAATTCTGTAATTACCGTCTGATTCCAGTTGAAGGTTGCAGATAACCAATTCTGATCCACACATTCCCAGTACTTTTCTACATACATTTCAGTTTCAAATTAACCATCGCATGGAACTGCATTATTTTCTTTTCTTATTTTTCTGAATTGCTGTGCAGAAAAATCTTTGTCATGATCAGGTATTGATTGAATATGAGTCTTTATTGATTAGTCTCCAAAAATATCCAGCAATCTTTCAAAGCAGTGGTTCTCAATATTTTGCCATCATCAGTGCATGCCACAGCTCTTGCCATGATATATGGGATGCACTCAGGAAATTGACTTCTTGTTTCCCATTTGTAAAATGAATCTGTAACCACAAGGGCCGCAGCAATACATGAATGATTGCAAACTTTATTTTAAATGTTAAAAAACTAATTGTATTGCATTTCTCCCTCTATCTTCCTGTCTCCACCTATATCCTTCCTTTGTCCCGCCCCCCTGACATCAGTCTGAAGAAGGGTCTCGACCCGAAACGTCACCTATTCCTTCTCTCCTGAGATGCTCCCTGACCTGCTGAGTTACTCCAGCATTTTGTGAATAAATACCTTCGATTTGTACTAGCATCTGCAGTTATTTTCTTACACTATAATTTGGTGCTCATTGTAAATGCATCCAAAACTAAAAGAAACAACGTATATCACATTACCTAACCACATAGAGTGAGGCCATTCAGCCCACAAAATCCATGTTGATCGTAGAGCAATCCTTATCCCTATCCCAATTTTTCTTGTAACATATTTCTCGACAATTCCCATCGACAATTAGCCGATCCACACGGAGCAATTTACAGTATCCAATTAATCTACGAGCCTGCACATCTTCAAGGATGTGGGGGAAAACAAGAGCCATCAGTGGAAATCCATATGGCCACAGGAAGAATATGCAAACTCTATGAACACACACCAAAGGTCAAGATCGCTCTACCAACTGCACAACTGTGCCGCAAATGACATTTTACAATTATTTTGTTTTCCAAAATTCTCAAGTTTCCTCCGCCTTCAGGAAAGAGCTCGGTCAAATTCTTCCAGCTTGATCTATTGTACTTGCTACTTTTAACACTTATCGTGGCACAATCACTGTGTCACTGGCATTGCCATTGTAGTGGCCAAAGATATGAAGTAATTACCACTGGACAGCAGAATTGACCTTCCACTTACACTATGCTGTGACAGTGTTCGTACTAATAATGTGTTAGCTTGATTCAGTGCAGCACTGTCACCTGTGAGTCAGGTGCTCGAGATCATGGTTCCACGTAGGGCTTCACCAAGTAATGGAGACCGTTGTGCTTTAATGGAGAGAGAAAAGGGAGAGACTGCTTGTTAACATGGACATAAATGGTTCCACATAATTATATAGTGAACTTCCTATATTTGTGGTCAACTTTGACAAACTAACTTAAATAGGTTCCTGGATCATTTAAAGCATTATTGTTTATGTCTGGTGCTCATGTTTTTGTAGACTTCATGAACCCTGAATACATGAAAGATGTTCAATAAATGCTTTCTTTCACTTCTGCTTTTTTCATGCTTCCTTGTTTTTTTGTTCCCCTGCAGCCTTTCTTTCCTCCCCTACCCCTGCGTTAGAATATTTAAGAAAGTATACATTTGTGATGTTCAATATTGAGGTAAATGTTGTATTTTAATCTCTTTTCACAGTATAACGGTATTAATTTGAGGAATGCCACGGAGCAGCAGGCTCGGTTAATTATTGGACAAACAGAGCCTTGCGAAACTATCACCATCTTGGCACAATATAACCCGCACATGTATCAACTGGGTAACCATTCTCGCACCAGGTGAGACTGCAACAGTACAATTTATAACCTATACATTGATGTCTTTCAGTAGCTCAGTAGGTTATTGCTAATGATTGAACTTAATGTGTTAAGTAAACATTTCAAGACTAAATGAATTCTGCCATTGGAACACAGGAGGCAGTGTTTTTATAGGGGTGTACAAGATCATGAGGCGACTACATAGGTAGATGCACAGTCTTTTACTGAGAGTAGGGGAAGCAAGAACCAGATGACATTGGTTTAAGGTGAGATTTAATATAGAATCTGAGGGACAACTTTCCCACACAGAGAGTGGTGAGTATATGGAACGAGCTGCCAAAGGTAATAGTTGAGGCAGATACTATAACTTCATTTAAAAGACATTTGGACGGATACATGGATAGGAAAGGTTTAGAGAGATATGGGCTGAACGCGGGCAAGTGGGACTAGTGTAGGTGGGCATCTGGGTCAGCAGGGCACGTTGGGCTGAAGGCCCTGTTTCCATGTTGTATGACTGAATCTTGGGTCCCTTTCAGATTTCAATAGAACCAAAGGAGCAGAGGAGGTTTTCCTTCATTAGACAATTCATCATTTTCAAATGGCTTCAGTCCCTTTTAACCCACGGAGGTTTCCATTGAAATTAGGCTCATCTTTAAATGTGCAATAAAATGCCTTTGATCTTCTTCTTCCATGTCCGTCTTCCATGTTTTAAATGTTGACATCGCTGTCATCGTCCTTCCTGAAAAGGACACAAGCTTCCGGCGACAATCAGTGGGAGCCATCACCTGTTGCAAAAGATGATGGTGGAGGTAGAATTAGCTCAGGACACTTCTAGTTTCCAGTCCCGCGACGTGGACGCTTCTGCTATGGGGCCATGCCTTTGATTATCTATATACTAAAACTCTCGTTTGTTATCTTGTTTGTGACTGAACTTCAGCCAAAACGGTACACGATAGCGCGACAATTTTAGGCCCAGCTTACTCACCTTTGTCACTTTAGTGATAATGCAAGTAGTTTTATTGAAATCGGTGTTATATTTTTAAAGTTATTCACATTTTTAAGTTTAAAAGGAGGGAGGGGGGAAGGGGGGAGAGGGGAGGTGGGGAGGACAGGGTGCTGCACCAATGCAGGAGAGGTTTGGGCTCAACTTGGTCTAGTATTAACATTCATCAGTTTTACATGTGTACACAAGCATTGTGGTTCTGTTACTGTACTGGTACCACAAGCCTGAATTAATGCAGAAGAGCGTGTTAAAATTAAGTACAACTAATTAATGTGGACTCAGAATAGGTATTGGTATCAGCAGCAGTGACCATACAACTACTGGATAGTCATTAAAAAAAATAATCTGGGTCACTAATCTCCTTCAGGGAACAATATCTGCCATTCTTAACTGGCTGATTGAATTTAACTGGTGATTGCAGATCTGCCAATGAACTATTAACTACCCTCTGAAATGGCCATGACCAATTGTGGATGGATAATAAATGCTAGCGCTGCCAGCACAGGTTCATGGAGATATGCAGAGCAGAAACAGGCCATTTGATCCAACTCATCCATGCTGACCAAGATGTCTATCTCAACTACTCGCATTCATCTGTATTTTGCCCTCTCAATCTTTCCTATCTAAGAAGATCTATGGATCTGTCCGAATGCTTGTGAACAATGCAATTGTACTGAATCTACCACTTCCATGGCAGCTTGTTCCTTATATCACCCTCTTATGTGTGTAAAAACATTCCCCTCAGATCTCCTTTAAATCTCTCCCTTATCATCCTAAACCTACACCCCTAGTTTTAAACTCTCCTACTTTTGTAAGTAAACATATGTATTTTAATCAAAAATCAGTCAAATATTTTATTACTATCTGTTAATTTGTGTCATTTTACTGATTGTTGCTCATTCTCTTGTTTGCAAGGTGATATTGAATCCTATTTTAATATTAAATAACCAAAGTAGCAGTTGCCAATTTTTCAATGGATCCCACAGAAGTTTGGGAGAGACATTAGCAGCGTATTAGTGGTGGCAAATTAACAAAATTGTCTGCAGTTTCTAGTAGCTGTGCTGCTAATTGATAGATCAGAATATATTGGTCTATTAAATCTGTTTGATAATACAAGCTAGCTTGGTAAATTTGAAGTTATGAAAGCGGTTTTGATTTTTCAATAACTACATGTGAGTCAGTTCCTAATTGTGTGCAAAAACAAATTGACGGAGGGACTCAGCGAGTCAGACAGCATCTTTGGAGGGAAATTGACAAACAACGTTTTGGATTGCGATCAATTTGTCCAACCTACCTGACTCTTTGATTCCCCCCGAGCTGTTGGACTTTTGCCCAAGATTGCAGGATCTGCAGTATCTTGCGTCTCCTGACTATGTGATCTGTCTTTACTAGTTCTCGATTGGATCCAATAAGCAATCATTCAACTCCCCACGGCAGTGGAGCAACAACGCCGGACAATCACTCGATAATTGATGCTGTGAGTGAACAGGACGAAGGAACAATAACACCCCCGTCGAAGCAAACTACTCCAACTACTAGTCCACGCAACTCGATTAGGTCAGTTGTCAACAGAGTCTTTTTACAACACAATGAGTGAAAAGTCTGTTCAATGAAGCAGTAAATAATACAGGAATCTTTGATTGCATCTAAAATGTAAAGCTTTTGAGTTTTCACTCATTTTTCGATTCACAACCTCGTTATATGGACCACCCACACTTTCTATAGTTCTGCAACTTTGAAGAGAGTGGTTCAATTTAATGTATTGAAAGGAAAATAAATAATGTCTTCAAAACTATTTCTGCTTCAAAAGTGAATTTCCAAAATATTGCTGAGTACTTTCCATATTATTATCCAACATAGAATTGTGACTATTTAGTGCAACCTAAAATAGAATGAATAATGTAAACATCGTGCATCATTAAATGACTTGGTGTCAAGGTTTTCAATCTGGGTTTATTTTTACAGCTAAGAATTTGGAACCTATTTTGTTTACCCTATGTGTT
This sequence comes from Rhinoraja longicauda, assembly GCF_053455715.1. Lineage (NCBI taxonomy): Eukaryota > Metazoa > Chordata > Chondrichthyes > Rajiformes > Arhynchobatidae > Rhinoraja > Rhinoraja longicauda. Next base: position 18,532,229 of record NC_135987.1, on the reverse strand, counting down.
GTAGATTCATGTTAGGTGGTTTGATGTCGATTGCTTCACTCGGCAACCCTAAAATTTAAATGACTATGGCTGCTTCAATATTCAGGAGACTTTCCTTGGTCAGTCATGTTGCTTTAGCGTGCTCGTATTTATACAGCTGATCTCACACAAGGCATTTGAATGTTGATGATGTGAATGTTGTATAATGACAGGATTGGGTTTATCAGTGATGCCCCTGTCTGATTGAATCCTGCTGTCCAATCTCATATTGATCATTTTTAGTTTTAGGGATACAGCGCAGAAACAGGCCCTTCGGCCCACCGAGTCTGCGCTAACCAGCGATCCCCGCACATTAACACTATCCTACACACACTAGGGACAATTTACACATACACCAAGCCAATTAACCTACACACCTGTACGTCTTTGGATTGTGGGAGGAAATCAAAGATCTCAGAGAAAACCCTCGCCGTCACGGGGGGGGGTTATATAAACTCCGTACAGACAGCTCCAGTAGTCGGGATTGAACCCGGGTCTCCAGCGTTGCAAGCACTGTAAGGCAGCAACTCTACCGCTACGCCACCGTGCTGCCCCCTATAACTGCCATTGGACTACAGTAGCAAGGCTGTTGATCCCAGAAACTGCCTCCATGCACAACCATGGGGCACATTCTCTAGACTTCAAAAGAATTAAAAAATCAGTGAGGAAGGAAGTGTTTTCTCAAAAAATCAATGTATTCATTATTACGTGAATAAGATTATAAGATGACTTGGTAATTTTTCCCAGCAACGAGCTGATCCACGGAGATCAGGGAAGGCCAAGAGTTGATGTCCGTGTTCACGGTTGTGGCAGCAGTAAGAAAGTACAGTCAAACTCAAAAAATCTACTGCATTTCCCAATCTATTTGATATTTTAGCATTTGGCTCATCTGGTGAAGTTTGCAGCCTCCCTTTCCAAAGCTCACTTTAAACTGACCCAGTGTCCTGTTTGCTGAGCTCCCTTTCTATGTCCACTCCCCTCCCTCTTTGAGGTTGAAAAAGATAAAACATCCAGAATTGTGAAATTCTGCTAGTCTGGCATCTTACGTTCCAAAGGTGCTGAATTATCAGAGTTGTACTGTACAATTTGGCTCAGTGCAATTGAACAAATGAATGGAAAATCAATCAGAGTGATCACTATTGAGGCATGTTGTCTTTACAGCAATACGGAGCCATTGTCTTAGATAGCGAAGGAAAATTTATAAGGAATACAAAATATTTCTAAGGAGAATCTCTATTGGTGTAACATTGGGCAAAAATCTTTTAACAAACTTTAAGACTCCAATATGAAGGTAAATTGAAGAATAAGGCATGGATATAACATAATTTAAAGTAACAGCATGTCTTTGTACATATTTTTGTTAATTTTTCGTGCATTTATCAATATTCACCTATGGATATATATATTCACAATTTTTAATTCAACAGGAGGTCTATTGATTCAACCAATCAAACTTTTGAGCCAAGATTTCTATTCCTGAAGAAGACACAGATGGACCTTGGGATCCAGATTTGTGGAGGGAATCTGTATGGAGTGTTTGTGGCGAAGGTAGAAGATGACAGTCCGGCTAAAGGCCCCGATGGACTGGTAACTGGAGATAAACTGCTGGAGGTAAGATCAATACTGCAGGTGTACCACATGTCAGTGAGGCACTCATGTCCTCTGATTTTCTGCATTTTTTTATTGCCCATAATGTTTGTCGAGAATTACATCCATTATCAGCAGCGATCTATGTGCATGCAATACGCAAACAAGTTTAAAATATATGTTTTTACAAATTACTATTTGTTCAGGGAGTGAAGACTGATCCAGTCTTCAGAACTGTGTTTGCTAAGGAGTCACTGACAGAAAGGGGTTAGACTGCTTCACCAAAAGATGCCAATTTCTATGCTGGTTCTTATTACATATCCTGGTCTTCGTAGCAGGTTTATACATTCACAGTCAACTAACATGCCAGGCAAATTCTGATTACAAGCCTTTGCTGCAATAATTAGCATCAGTTTGTACTGTGTCAGTCAAGACTCAGTTGGTAGCATACTTGGTTCCAAATCTGAAGGTTTCAAGTTCAGGTTTCACTTTAAACATGACTATGGAAATGTAGGCTGACACATTGGAAGTGCCAACGGCTGTGCCAGCTTTCAAATGTGACATTAAATTGAGGTGCCAGCTGGATCTAAAAGATCTGTCAGTGTGGGAAGGAAGTGCAGTTGTGTGTAAACCGAAGATAGACACAAAAAGTTGGAGTAACTCAGGGTCCGACAGCATCGCTGGAGAAAAGGAATAGGTGATGTTTCGGATTGAGACTGTTCTTCAGGCTGAGAGTCAGGGGAAAGGGAAAGAGATGTAGACGGTGATATAGAGAGATATAGAACAAATGAATGAGGGATATACAAAAAAGTAACGATGATAAAGGAAACAGGCTATAGTTAGTTGTGGGCCTGGTGAAAATGAGTTACAATGAGACTCAACAGGACAAATTTGAAACATCCAACGACCTGGGTGAGGGAGGGACGGAGAAGGAGAGAGGGGATGCAAGGGACAGATCTGTCATGTTAGTTCAAAGTAAAGCATGGGTGTTCCTTCTCTTATCCTGAGCATAATCAGCACCAGTAAAGCAGATTATTGTCACTATCGCATTCCCACAAGTTTCCTGTGTGCTGCAGCATTTCCTACATTCCAGTATTTATTGCTCTTCAAAATTATTTGATTATAAAATGCTCTGAAAGTGGCCAGAAAGATCTCTCAATCTGATGTGCCGATTGTAGCGGGGGTAGTTTTGTCCATTCTCTCAACTTCATGGTATTTATTTTGTGCTTTCCACCTCAAAGAAATGATTAGAGGACATCCGGAAATTTGGAACTTGCTGCAATTTATTTACTTGACTATTATATTCACTTGTGTATCAGTGCCATTGCCCTTCAAGCCTCTGCATCAATAAAAACTTTTATATAGTTGAATTTTTCTAATTTTTCTGTGAAGATGATATGAATGAAGTTCAGAGGGGTCATGTAAGCAACCATATTTTTTTTCATGAGTGAAAAAGAGTTGTTGTAATTTGCCTACCTTTCAAAAGGGATTGCATACCCAGTATAATTGCTATGGGGAGGGAAAAAAACACAAAAGTACTTTGTTTTTAAACTCTATAGACCATACTGTTTACACCTCTGACAAAAATGGAATAAAGAGCTATTTAACTAAAGATAAATTAATCTTTGAATAACACATGAATATTTGAATTGAGTGTCAAAACATCTATCATATACAGGTCAGAGTCATAGAGTGATACAGTCATAGAGTGAAACACCAACTTGCCTACACCGACCAACATGTCCCAGCTACACTTGTCCCACCTGCCTGCACTTGGTTCATATCCATCCAAACTTGTCCTATCCATGTACCTGTCTAACTGTTTCTTAAACAATGGGATAGTCCCAGCCTCAACTACTTCCTCTGGCAGCTTGTTCCATACACCCACCACCCTTTGTGTGAAAAAGTTACCCCTCGGATTCCTATTAAATCTTTTCCCCTTCACCTTAAACTATGTCCTCTGGTCCTCAATTCCCCAACTCTGGGCAAGAGACTGTTCATCTACCCGATCTATTCCTCTCATGATTTTGTACACCTCTATAAGATCACCCCTCATCCTCCTGCACACCAAGGAATAGAGACCCAGCCAACTCAACCTCTCCCTGTAGCTCACACCCTCTAGTCCTGTAATCCTCGACATCCTCGTAAATCTTTTCTGAACCCTTTCAAACTTGACAATATCTTTCCTATAACATGGTGCTCAGAACTGAACGCAATATTCTAAATGCGGGCTCACCAACGTCTTATACAACTGCAACATGACCTCTCAACTTCTATACTCAATACTCTGACTGATGAAGGCTAATGTGCCAAAAGCCTTTTGACCACCTTATCTATCTGATCAGTGCATGTATCAGAGCAATCCACAGGAGGGCAGTAAAACCTTTCTTCCTCTTCTTCGCTCCTCTCTCACCCATCCCCGCTCTTTACAAAAACAATATGTTTGTATTCACTTAATATTCAGACACTAAACTTGTCTTAATCTGCTTTTTAAGTACTTAGTAATTTACTAGAATACTTTTGAAAACTATTGTGGCAGCATTTTGAATAATATTTGGCTCACTGACTTTAGAGCTGATCAAGCTTTTGCGATTAGTAATTTATTTAATTATCTTCACTTCCACATGCTTATCAATGGTTAGATAACTGCATGCTCATTCATCCTTTAATGCATAATATGATCATTTCACCTGCATTAGAAGCTTCAGTTTTATCACGGATTGTTTTATATGATCATTTAATTCCGTGAAAAGCAACGTAGTTGTCAAGATGAAACATTCGTGCACCCAAAAACTCTCAATTGCTCCTTTCAGTTTTTATTCGCCTGAAATGGTGTGGTAAATGTATTATTTTTATTACTGCACTAATTGTGATGGTATGAAAGGATGGAAAGCAAAGCTTGTTGCTAACGTATTGCCTGAAATATGCTTCTGACGTTCAAAGGCTTTGATGGGAAATGTCGTTCAAAGGTTTTGCTGGGAAGTGTTAAACCTCATTTATTGAATTTCGTCTGTCGGTCATTTTACAAATTACAATAGTCTTTCTCTAGCATTTTGTTTCCCTGTACACTTTTGCTTGAATTTAAAGTATACAAGTCCAAAAAAATAAAACTTTTCGTCTTTGGTTAAAATATTAGTCATTGGATTCACTCGCGTGTCTTTCTTGTCGATTGCAAAGAATAGGGCAATGAAATCAGGCAACTATCGGGCAAATTGCACAAGCTTTCTTCCACTTGCTTTAAACTTAATTTTCAACAACCATTTTTAACACTGAATTAAAAATTACAAAATGTGGTTTTCCAGAGAAACTAGGCTTGTGAAAATGTAATTTAAAAAGTCCTGTTTACTGTTTTGTAGTTGAAGTCAATTTTGTTTCATGATTTTATTAGTTGTCGCTTTCCTTTTTACTACAGTACAACGGTGTTGATATGCGAAATGTAACGGCAGAGCAGGCCTATGTTGAAATGTTGAAGCCCACAGAGTCGATCTCTGTGAAGGCTCAGTATAAGATGGAGGAATTCAACAGGATTAGGGATGAAGCTGGAGATGGATTCTATATCAGGTACCCTTTGAAGTTATCCTTTAAAGTCCGACACAGTGGATGTGAACTTTAGGTTGTGTAGAATTTCGGGACAGTGAACAAAATACAGCACTGAGATCAATAACTTAATAGGGTCGGGATACAGTAAAATGTATGGTGGTTCATCAGCAGCACTTAACACCATAAATACCAGTGATGCATATTATCTTGTTTTTTTCTCATTAATTACAAGCATATAGCATAAGGTAGTGTAAGAAAATAGCTGCAGATGCTGGTACAAATCGAAGGTATTTATTCACAAAATACTGGAGTAACTCAGCAGGTCAGGCAGCATCTCAGGAGAGAAGGAATGGGCGACGTTTCGAGTCGAGACCCTTCTTCAGTCTGAAGAAGGGTCTCGACCCGAAACGTCGCCCATTCCTTCTCTCCTGAGATGCTGCCTGACCTGCTGAGTTACTCCAGCATTTTGTGAATAAATTGAGCATATAGCATAATGTTGCTTCAGAGGACAGTATTTAATGTCACCATCTTTAATGTTGAGAAAAATGAGTATTATTTTTAGGTATTTTTAATATTTTTCAGGTACCGAAATATATAGCAATTTTTTTTTCTAAAAGACATGAATGTTGATGTTACTTGGCACTAACTCGATATTCAGCCATCTGATGCTTTTAGAGCATTGTATAACTTTGATTTGAATGCATGAAGATTACTTTTCATCTAATTGCTAATTGATTTGAGGATTGCAGCATTCGTTTGGGTCTCATCGTGTTTTCCTCTGCCTTATCTCCCAGAGCACTTTACGATCGAGTTGCGGAAGTAGAACAAGATCTAAGTTTTAAGAAGGATGACATTCTTTATGTTGATGACACTCTGCCGCAAGGAAACTTTGGTTACTGGATGACCTGGCAATTGGATGAAAATGCTCAGAAACTTGAAAGAGGGCACATCCCCAGCAAATACATGTAAGCATATGGATGATGAAATGGTGGTCTGAATAGACATATTTATAAAAAGCTCACTGAATGTGAAGAATGAGAAATCTGCTGCATTTTGCCACAGATATTTTAAAGTAAGCATTGCACACGGGTAACTCTTGGTCTTTTAAGTCAGAATATTGTGGTCCCTCCTGGTTTGAGCATGTAAGTAATCTAAGCATTTCTCAAAATCAAGTGGGCTTAGTTCCAGTGGAATATTCTGAGAAAGTGGTTATGAAGGAACGGTTATATTCCTTTTTTTAAAGGTCCATGATTATGGATTATAAAAAGTAGTGTCAACAGGTGGGCGACATGTGCATCTTGGTTAAACTGATAATAGATAATATTTCAGAAAATTGCCCCAAGTCATCTTTAAAGATGAGTCTGAATAAGGGTCTCGACCTGAAACGTCACCCATTCCTTCTCTCCAGAGATACTGCCCGTCCCACTGAGTTACTCCAGCATTTTGTGTCTACCTTCAATACAATAAGGTACACGTTGAAAGACACAAAGTGCTGGAGTAACTCAGCAGGTCAGGCAGCAACTCTGGAGAGCATGGATAGGGGTCGAGGCTCTTCTTCAGATACGTATAGAAGGCAGTCTGAGACTGTTCCATAATCTGTTATCATTTAATATGAAAACTTTTCTGAATTTTGTGCGCACTTATAAATAAGCGATTAAGGAGAAAATAAACCACCTGACGTTAGTGCTTTCTGTAAAATTGTCTACATCATTATCAGTGCAACATCTCTGAATTTTGTATTGAAGTTGAGCATATTTCCTCGGCTGGTGCTTCAATGAGCACTAAGGCATTTTGCATCGTCAGAGTTGCCATTTCTCACTTGAACTCGTGTGGCAGCAGTGAGCTGCCCACACTTGCTTCTCTGGAACCTACTGTGTCTGTACTTAACTTGAGCCAATGTTTAAACATTAATTCACTGAGCATTGTTGGCCCCAGTGCATGGAAGACATACTGCACAGTGTGCAGATCTTTGGTTGGAAATGGCATCATATGCTGAGGCTTGAAAAAATCCGCCCGCTAAAGTCTTAGATTAGACTATTTTTCTGGACTTAACTGGCTATCAGTGTTCCTCTCCATTGAAATGGATTGGCATTGAACATTGACTTTGTCTAATCTGGCACAGGTTCAGTCGACAGATTGCCCATCTGCTGCAACGTTGTATAAAGCTGGTGCTCCACCATTGGATTTAGTAATCTGTTTAATGTCAGGAAATTGCTACCAAGCATCTTTAGGGAATTCCAGAGTTGTACACAAGGCCTCTTATTTCTGAAGTTTAAGGAGCAACTTGTCAGGAGTTCAATGTTGTTTGCCAACATTTCTCATGAAAATCCCAATCTATTAAATTGAGGTTCTAAAATGGAAGGAGAAATCATCATAATCATAATATCATATTAGTAATTTATTAGCCAAGTATGTTTTGCAACATACGAGGAATTTGATTTGCCATTCAGTCATACCAATAAAGAGCAACAAGACACCCAAATAATTTTTTTACATGAACATTCACCACAGCGACTCCCCCACATTCCTCACTGTGATGGAAGGCAAAAACGTTCAATCTTCTCTTCTTTGTTCTCCCGCGGTCGGGGCACTCGAACCTTCCGTTGTCCGGGTGATCTTGGCGTCGACGGTCGAGCCCTCCACATCGGGGCGATCAAGTGCTGCACCGGGGGGGATCTCAGCTCCGCCACGCCGGGCGATTGGACCCTGGGTCGGGGTTGGTCGAACCTCGTGTGGCTTGGAGCTTCCCGACATCAGTCTCTACCCGAGACTGCGAGCTCCTCGATGTTGAAATCTGTAGGCCGTGGTTGGAGCGTCGATCCCAGGCAAGGGATCAGATGGTAAGTCCAAGGTCCCGCGGTGGGGCTCAAAGTTCGTCTCGAGCAAGTCCGCTAGCTCTATGATGTTAGGCCACAGAGCGACCAGAGATACAATCCAGAAAACAATCGCATCTCCGGCAAGGTAAGAGATTGAAAAAAGTTTCCCCCACTCCCCACATAAAACAAACCAGAGAACATTAACACATATTTTTAAAACACACTAAAAATAACAAAAAAGATGAAAAGACCGACAGACTATTGGCAAGGCTGCCATTGCTGACGGCGCCACCCAGTGGAATTGTACTCAATTTGAAAACAGCAGACAGGTTGTTGGTAGTATCCAGATCTACACATAGCCTTCATGTAAAGAGTGCAATTAATTATTTCACCTTACTTCACCGAAACTTGCTACTTTGTCCACACGATATTGTTTAAACTTCATAAATAATGAGTGCATTTGTCTGTCTTTGCAATCACTATTGCTTGGTAGTTCTTTTAATTTATTTTTTTAATAGGCAGGCTATTGTATATTTCTTCCAGGATGGACCAGGAATTCTGCAGAAGACACAGCATGTCTGAGGTCAAGGACGAAAATGTTAAGACTCTATCAGCAGCAGCCAGAAGATCTTTTTTTCGGCGAAAGCAAAAACATAAAAGGAACAATTCAAAAGATGGGAAGGAGATGCTGGCGCTCGATGCCATAAGCACTGATTCGATCCCTTTATTGGAAGGTATTTTGTTCAATTTCAGTAAGAAATCATTCATCAATAACAAATTAAAAGAGCATGAAGTGGCTGGATTGAAAAGATATTTAAAATAAGATTGGAAAAAATCCAACTTCTGAGAGCTGTTGGTTGTCAAGCTTTCCAAATAACTGGAGGACAATTTACTATCTGTGGTAATTTTGGGTTCGACACTGACCAGCAGTTAAAAAGCAATCAACAAGTAATTTTTTTGGACTGGTGACACAAACACAGGTTGGATTGGAAGTTGTGACAAGAATGTAAGGAGGTTGACAACTTAAATTATTAAAATGTGCAAAAAGGTGAAATTGATAATTTGACAGAGGAAAATAAAAGATTGTTATTCAAATAAATAAAAGCGCAAAGTGCTGGAGTAACTCAGCGGGTCAGGTAGCATCTCTGAAGAACACAGATAGGTAACTTTTTGAGTTTACAATCAGACCAGCTTATTAAAGCGTAGAGCAGGCTTGAGGGGCTGATTGGCCGAATGATGTGTCTAATTCATATATTTCTGTTTTAAAGTAAGGTAGATTTGTGCATATTACAGTAGGGATTGTAATACCAAGTCCTATAAGCTCAACTGTTTGTGCTAGCAGACTGCAAATAGACATTCATTCCATACTGATCTGGTATACAAATAGTGAATGGTAAAAGTATAAACCATTGCTTAATGTTAAAGTTTTAATATTTTGGATGTAGCAGATTTGTGTCTTTTCCAGATTTCCAGCACTTACATTTCCAAAATTGATCTTCAACTTATCAACGTTCTGTGGGATCAATTGGTTCAAGACTAGAATTGGTGAAAATAAATGTTCAGTGCTTTATGTATGGTGCAATGTTGTCATTAACTTTATCTCTGCTTACAACAAAATTTGGAGGGCAGTTAAATGGTCAATTATATGGCAGATTGCAACCTTTTATTTCCTGTGGTGAGAATTCTGTGCGCACATGGTTATGTACATCCACAAACCTCTACTGGCACAGGATTAGCATTGTGAGAAAGTAATAGCTGTAATTGCTTTCTGAAATGTTATGAATTATTGTATGGGTATCCCAAAGATAAAGCAATCTACACGTCATTTTTAACCCATGTTTTATAACATATTAAAATTGGAATCGGTGTCACTGAAATATCATGAGATACTTGCATTTAATACATCTGAGAATTAGTTTGAAACTTTACTGGTCCCCAATGCTACCTCTTGTATCAGCACAAAACTAACAGCATATCCGGATGGCACGGTGACACAACGGTAGAGTTGCTGCCTTACAGCGCCAGAGACCCGGTTTCGATTCTGCCTACGGGTTCTGCCTGTGTGGAGTTTGTATTTCTCCCCAGAACCTGCATGGGTTTTCTCTGGGATCTCCGGTTTCTTCCCTCATTCCAAAGATCTATAGGTTTGTAGGTTGATTGGCTTGGTATAACTGTAAATTGTCCCTAATGTGTGCAGGATAGTATAAATGTGCAGGGATTGCTGGTTCAGCGTGCTCGGTAGGCCAAAGAGCCTGGTTCCACGCTGTATCTCTAAACTGCAATCTAAATAAATGTTCTTGCTAGCATTGGTACAAAATTGTCTGAGCTTGAAACATTTGATTCTAATAGCAGGAAAATTAATTAATCAATGTAAATGTGTTTATACAGATTACGAAGCTGTTGGATTACATGTGCCCATCTAAATAGCACTTGCATATTGTGAGAGTACTTTCCTCCATCACCTCTCAGGCACTATTTTCCAAATCGGCAACATACAATACCAAACAGCAAGAGTCCTAACACCGATCCCTGCACTACACCACTGGCCACAGGCTTCCAATTGCAAAACAAAAGCCCCCGCTATTATTCTCTGTTTCCTACCACCAAGCCAATTTTAGATCAAAATGGTGAAGTTTCTCTCCATCCCGCTGGCTCTTACTTTTTAGACAAGTGTCCAAAAGTTTCAACCCTCCCTCCAGCATCAGTTTCCTCAGCTATGCATTTATCTGACCTATCTTTCTAGTGTAATATGTAGCATCAAAATAAATCCTTTGAGTTCTTGCTTTTTAATCTGATACATAGCTTCTTTGATTCAAGTTATAGGATGTCACCCCTGATTTTACCAATTGTTGTTAGTACCAGTGTGAACTTCTAAGTAGCTTCGGAGGCAGCTTCCCACCTTGTATAAAATTACATGCAATCAGCACTCAGAATAGTCACTCTTTTAAAAAAAAAATCTTCACACAGCTATTTCTGTTTTACATCATTGGGGAAACTGACAGCCATGTAAACAACATGAATTGACACCAGCAAAAAATGTGATCCATGATGTGTTTGTAATTTGTTCTTTCAACTGTACATGTTAATTCAGCTCCATCATGCAATCAGGTTGTTATAACTTGACATCACTGAAATACAAGAACATTTGTCATCTCCTTTGCAATGGTGGTCCTGTATTTTTTTAAACAATTTCTTTAACAATTAATCAAACTCGTAATTATATTTTGTCTGTTTCTGTGAGCAGCCATTTGCAATAGCTGCCAAATCCATCTTGCAAATAGTGGCAAATGCATCTTTTTAAACAGTTATAATTGTTATATTAATTACCAAGATGTTCAACAGCCTGTTCTGCTTTATTTACTAAATCCAGTGAGGATTTATCTGGCAGCCATTTTGTTTCAATGTTAAGTGGATGTTGTGATTAATTTTCCCTGCTAGATTCGGGAAGTTTGGCTTATCAAAGAGTGCAGAAAGTAGAATGCACTTCCCCGAGGCCTGTGCTCATCCTGGGACCACTGGTGGATGCTGTGAAGGACATGCTGGTCAAAGATTCCGCAGGAAAGTTCTGCAGATGTCCATTAGGTAAGTTTAACTTAATAGTTTTTAATGTTAAGGTTTGGACGTCACTCTGAGCTTATATGGGAGATTTATTGAAATATGAATAATTCATCACTGGGTTTTTACTTGAAAAGAATTGTGAATGTATGTGCATTATCTACCATTAAGAATATCTTTTATTTCTAATCCTGTCCTGCCACCATCAAATATCAATGGAAGTTATAGAGCAAGTAGGATACGGCTTCACAAACAGGAGGAAATTATAAATTCATTTACAGGCAACCCCCATTTTACGGGGAGAGTTTCATTCCTAGAAAACTGCCCTTGTCATTTTTTTCCCCTCTCATTTCTCTCATTTGCACATTTAAATTTGTATTTAATTTCCCTGCCAGATTCTGAACGTTTGGCAAACATATAAATTTTGTATTCATTTCCTTTTTTCGCATAAATTTCATAAGAGCGAATTTTTACTCCCAATCCCAGAATTTTTGGGTGTGATTCGTGAATTCCATAAGGACGAATTTTTCTTTTATTCCAATATCTCCAGGAATTAATTAGTTGTTGGATAAGATGGAGAATATAAGCAATTTGGGATTCAAATTTTGTCTGAAGTCCAAGCGGTTCCATGCATTAATTTTTCCTCACCTTTTCTATTCAGAGGTGATGAAAGCTTCTCAGCAGGCCATTGAGCGAGGAGTAGCAGACTATCTCTTCATTGACTACAAGAGGAGAAGTGGACATTTTGATGTCACAACTGTGGCCTCCATTAAAGAAATAACAGAGAAGGTGGTTCTCGCTTCTCAATATTTATCTACACATTTTGTTTGTTTGTGTTTCTGATTGATATTGTATTGTGCGTCATGCGCTAAGTTCAGATATTGTTAGTATTAGGACTAAAAATATTATATGCACCATGGTAATTTCGCTTATTTCCAATCCTAATGGTAAATTTAGCTATGTTTGAATTGTGTATTTTATTACAGATGGTATTAGTCCAACTCCATATCCTTATTAAGGCAAAAATACATTCATAAGAATATAGAAAGCCATTAAAATGTTTTTTATTGTTGCATTTTACCATTACTTTTGGAAATTATGATTCAGCCCGTTATGATTCAGAGAATCCTAATAGACAAACCACAATATAGATAGATATAGAGCTAGATAGAGCTCTTAAGGATAGCGGAGTCAGGGGGTATGGGGAGAAGGCAGGAACGGGGTACTGATTGAGAATAATCAGCCATGATCACATTGAATGGCGGTGCTGGCTCGAATGGCCTACTCCTGCACCTATTGTATATTGTCTATAATAATAGTCATTGTAATCTGCTTCAAAGTTTTGGTATCAGTGTTTCATTTATTATGTGGCCTCTATTTATACTTGCTGATATGATATTATTATCTGGCTATTCATCATTTGTCATCAATGTAGAACAATGCAGAACCACCACCTTGACTTCTGCCTGGAGTTTAAGTTCAACATTATCTGTATAAGACATGTGTCCCAAAGAGCAGGTTTTTCAAAAATTTAAGCAAAACGCAAGATCATGGCTGATCTATCTCAATGTCACTTTCCTGCACTATCCCCAAATCCCTTGATTCCTTTAATATCTTGAAATCCATCGACCTCCAATCTGAATGAATTGGGAGCTACAGTGAAATGTCAACAAGGAGGTGTGTTCAGGTCTCTGCCTCAGACTCTCGGAGTGACCCCTGGCTCATCTCTGTGTTGCCATTACATTTTATCATAATACTTTTTGTTAGCCACAGTCTTTTTCCCCTTTTCCCCAGGGCAGGGGAGCCTGAAAGTAGAGGGCGTAGGTTTATGGTGGGGAGGGGGAATGAAGGGGCGGAGGGTGGGGGATGGTTTGGAGATTTGAAAGAGACCCGAGAGGCAACTTTTTCACAGAGGATGGTGCATACATAGATAGACCTGTTTGCCTGGGGATGTGGTGGAGGCGGGTAGAATTACACTATTTTTAGACAGTAGAATTACACTATTTTTAGTACATTGGGTAGAAAACTTTGGAGGGATATGGGCCAGGCGCAAGCAGGTGGGAGTAGCTTGGTTCGGCAGCTTGGTCGGCATGGATGAGTTGATCTGAATAGTGTTACCCTGTGCTTTGTAGTTTAATGACTGGCTCTATGTAACTGCTTTTGTTAACTTACCTTTCACCATATTTGTAGGACTGCCACTGCTTGCTTGATATTGCGCCACATGCCATCGAGCGTCTACACCGAATTCACATCTATCCGATAGTCATTTTCATACGGTACAAAAACCTAAAGCAAATCAAGTGAGTAGATGCAATTCTTAAAGCTTAATGAGTAGCTATTTTGTGAATACAGTGTTCAAGAAGTTTGCATAGAATAAAGAGAATAATACTTAAGGTTATGTCAATGATTATTTGCTCCTGTGAAATGTCTATTAAAAAAGAAACGAACAAATGGGAAGTTTATACGTCCTCCTAAGGCTGGGGTAATGTGCTGCTTTACATAAAAACAATTTACAGAGAATACAAGTTGCAGCTCCAGATGGTTTTTAATGGTCAGTACACAGTGTGATATTGAGTACAACATATTAATGCAGTGGATTGACAGTGATTGAAAAGCAGAGAAAATTGAACTGCCAGCAGCAATAAGTTGATAACAATGTGGTTTAAAGAATATTTTAAGGTGACACCATTTTGGGTGCTACAGAGCCACAGGACCTGAGTTCCAATTTTTTTTTGTTTTTGTTCGGTGGTGTTTGTTCCCTATTTCGATATGTGATTAGGAGTCAAATTTGTTCTCCTGAGATAACGAAGGAGATCACAGCCACATTATATTTACTCACTTGCTGTAAATACTAATTTCCAAAGCACATGGAGGAATCTGGTGAATGTAGATTGGTTGCAAATACTTGTGGGTAAAATATTATCTGGCAAATGTGAGTATTTTAAAAGAAAGTTAGCAAAAGTTCAAGGCTAGCATGTTCCAGTCAGAGTGAAGTGGCAGAGATTAGGGAATCTGGGATGACAAAGGTTATCAAAAGGTTCGATCAAGGCATTAGACATTGTCTAAAAGGACTCTACTAATGCATTTGACAAGTCCTTTGCATAGGCTGGTCCAAAAAGTTAAGGCAGTTGCGATCCAAAGCAATCAAACTAATGGGACTGAAAATTGGCTTGATGATACGAGGCAGAAGGTAATGGTGGAAGGACACTTTTCCAATTGTAAACCTGTAACCAGTGAAATACTGCAGGGATAGGTATTGGGGCACTTGTTCTTTTGTCTTTTAATGACTTGGACCTGAATTGGTAAGTTTGTGGATGACATGAAAATTGGTAATGTTTTTGATTACGGACAAAGTTGCCTTAGGCTACAACAGGATAGTGATCAGATGGAAAGTCAATCAAAACATTGCAGATGGAATTTAATCCCGACAAGTCTGAGTTAATACATTTTGGGAAATCAAATATGGTTCGGACATAGAGATTAAATGGAAGCACACTGAGGACTGTTGATGAAAGGAGAGACCTCGGGGGTCCAAGTCCATAGTTCCTTGAAAATGCCACGCAGAACAATAGGGTGAAGAAGGCATATGTCATGCTTGTCTTCAAAGGTTGGGATATAGAACATAAAGGTTGGGACATCATGTTGCAACCTTACAAAATGCCTGTTAGACTGCACTATGTGCGCTAGTTGTTGCCAAACTATCGGGCGGCTGCAGTTGCGCTGCAGAGAATGCAGAAGAGATTCACCACACAGTTACCTCGTGGGCTTGTTTTCTTTGAGCAATGAAGGCTGATTAGCTGATAGAATATACAGCATAATGAGAGGTGTAGATATCATAATCTTTTACCCAGTATGTGCGCGTCTCTAGAATAAGAGGGTGTGGGTTTAAGGTGAGATGAATGAGTTTCAAAAGGAATCGGAAGGGTAAGATTTTCCACACAGAGCATGGTTGAGATCTGAATTGCATGCCAAAGGAGGTAATGGAGACTGATACATTTGCTAACTTTAAGGGGTATTTATATTGACGCTGAAATGAGCAAGGCACAGAAGAATAGAGTCCTAGTGTTGCAAATAGGATTGGAGTCGATGAACAAAGTGGTCTGCTGAACGGCCTGTTTCTGTGCTGTACGACTCTATGGCTAAAGAAAACATTCATGTCTTAGTTCTTTGTCATTGTTTAATGAAAATATAATGGTGGTATTTTATCCACAGAGAACAAAAGGATCCAATCTTTCTGCGAGACAAAGGTACACAAAAAAGACATTCCAAGGAACAGTTTGAGGCTGCTCAAAAGATTGAACAAGAATACAGCAAGTTTTTCACAGGTAGGGATCTGCTGTGCCACCGTTGATTTTTACGTCAAGAGTGTTTTATTGTCATGTCCCAGATAGAACAATGAAATTCCTACTTGCAGCAGCACAACAGAATATGTAAACATAGTACACTGTAAACAATATAATAAACAAGAGGGAAAAAAATCAGTATGTATATATACACACACTCACAGGTATATATATGTATGTGTGTGTACAGTATATATATATATATATACATATACATACAGGTATTTATTTCACAATATGCTGGAGTAACTCAGCAGGTCAGGCAGCATCTCAGGAGAGAAGGAATGGGTGACGTTTCGGGTCGAGACCCCGCTTCAGTCTGAAGAAGGATCTCGACCCGAAACATCACCCATTCCTTCTCTCCTGAGATGCTGCCTGACCTGCTTAGTTACTCCAGCATTTTGTGAAATAAATACCTTAGATTTGTACCAGCATCTGCAGTTATTTTCTTACACTACATATACATACACACACACATGCGCACGCACAAAAAACAAACAATAGTAGTATAATAATAATAGTAATAATCGTCTATGTAGTTCAGACCTTATTTGAGGTTGAGGTAATAGCCTGATGGCCGTAGGGAAGAAGCTGTTCCTGAACCTGGACGTTGTAGTTTTCAGGCTCCGGGACCACCTTCTACGTTGCATTTGGAACCGGGTGGGGGGATGAGAAAGGGGGACTTTTCTGCAAACATTACTGTTGGTAGGTTAATGTGTAGGAAGGAACTGCAGATCCTGGTTTAAGCCGAAGATAGACACAAAAAGCTGGAGTAACTCAGCGGATCAAAAAGCATCTCTGGAGAAAAGGAATAGGTAACGTGTTGGGTCGAGACCCTTCTTCAGACTGAGTAGGTTAATGTACGCCTGATAATGATAAACTCTAAATCCTTCATAAAATTATAGTATCTTAATAATAAACAGCTTAAATTTGATTCATCAGTTTTTATCGTGTTTTACTAAACTCAAAATCCATTTTGGA
This sequence comes from Rhinoraja longicauda, assembly GCF_053455715.1. Taxonomy (NCBI): domain Eukaryota; kingdom Metazoa; phylum Chordata; class Chondrichthyes; order Rajiformes; family Arhynchobatidae; genus Rhinoraja; species Rhinoraja longicauda. Next base: position 18,515,389 of record NC_135987.1, on the reverse strand, counting down.
CATGTAGAAATCTCTTTAATGTTCTTGCCAGAGTTCTGTCATTTGAATTACAAATAAATATATTGTGAGGATAGTTCAACTTGAGTATCAATATCTCAGTGCCTTCAGAATTTTGTTATTCTGACATTAATTTATTCCAATATAGTGAGCTATTGCTAAAGTAGAATAAAATCCCTGAAATAGCAATGAAAACCTTTCTTTGTAAAATGATAATGCCCCACTCTGTCAGTTTAGTGTTGCATTTAATGCACGGTCTTTGTTTAAACCATCATCTTCAACGACAATTCATGCTGTTATTGTCTGATTTGACTCTTCAATCTATGAGCAACTTTCGACAATATTAAAGGTTATTGTTGTTTCTCCTCCCAACTGCAGTCATGGAGCAAGTTCGACCTGTTAAAGACACAAAATGCTGGAGTAACTCAGCGAGTCAGACAGCACCTCTGGAGGAAAAGGATAGGTGATGTTTGGGTCCCGACTCGAAATGTTACCCATCTGTTTCCTCCAGATAAGCTGCTTGACCCACTGAGTTACTCCAGCACTATGTGACAATCTTTGGTATAGACCAAAGGTAAAAACACACATCACAAATGGACGGAAAATCTGTAGGTCTTTGTTTCTACACTAAGTTTGACCTGTTGCTTGGTTTTGCTCTCCACTAACAATGCAGTAACACTAGATGGCACTGCCCATTGCATTCCTGTGGTGAATTGTCAGCTGTGGTCAATAGCTACAGAAGAAAAACTTGAAATCTAAAATTCTGATTCCCTTTGAGATTAATGTTGATTGCAGTTATCAGACACCTTTTTTAACTAACTGGTTGTTTTGTAAACTGGTTGTTTGATGACGGCTTTATCTAGTTTGAGTAATAAAAGAGGAAAGTTGCCAAAGGTTACAGTGGAGGGAAATCCCCATGTTATGATGGGGTTCTGTTCCTGAGAACTGCTCGTAACCCAGAGTTTAAGCCAGAAATGAATGAGATCAATGTGTGGGAATGGTTCACAGAGATAGCCGTGACAGAAGAGCGAGCAGATGCGGGAAGAGAGGCTGCTTTATGTAATTTTAGGTTTACACAGTGTTATCCATCTGTAACAAAAAGTAATTTCCCATCGGAGGCTTCAAAATCTCAGGGGAGGGGGAGAATTCAATATTTATCCCCAAGTAATAAAGCATTTGTTGTTGGATACCAAATGCTTTCATGTTCAGTTCCCTAGGTTTTCCCTTTGAATGATGAATGAATGATACTTTATCATTTTAGCTTATCCTTTTCTATCCTTTTAGTTTAAGTGAGGCAGATCCTTTTAGGAACTGAGAACAACTCTATGCTATGTAACTAATGTGTTTATTTGAATTCACATATATCTTTTGTATGGAGGAAAATACCTTGTAAGAAAGGTCTGTAAATAAGCTGTAATGCAAACATTGATTTTTCAATATTGAGAAGGCCCTGCAGCAATAAAAAATCCTCTTGTGGCTTAACTAAATTGACTATGTACAAGGCTTCCAAGATTAGTGTGGGTAAATACATATTCTATACGTTTGGATACTTTTTTCCACCTTTGTCTTTTTACTTCTGGGAGAAAGACTGATGCAGAATATACAGCAGAGGGTCATAAGGTCATAAGTATAAAGTGAGGCCATTCAGCCCATCTAGTCTACTCTGCCATTCAATCATGGCTGATTTATCTCTCCCTCCTAACCCCATTCTCCTGCTTTCTCCCCATAACCCCTGACATTCATACAAACCAAGAATCTTAAAAATATCCATTGATTTTATATATAATTATAGATGAATGTCTTTGTGGATTTATCTTGGATACAGTTTATCCATCTTGGCATCATTTTATATTATCATGGGCGACATTAACAGAAAATTATTTACTTGTACATTTAGCTGGGCTACACTGCTTGTCAAAGTTTGGAGAGTAGCCAGTTTTGGACCCATATACTTCATCTAGAAGAAACAATTGTTTTTAAAAATAAACAGGTGTGATCACTGGGTGGTAAGTATAGGGAATCAGCTGCCAGCGGAAGTAGTTGAGACAAGTACTGTGACAATATTTAAAATACATTTGGACAGGTACATGAATAGAAAAGGTTTAGCGGGATAAGGGCCATTGGTGGACAGAGGGGCTAGTGTAGATGGGACATCTTGGTCGGCATGGGCAAGTTGGGCTGAAGGGCCTGTTTCTGTGCAGAACAAGGGTACGGCTCGATGAACTAATTCGGATGAACACAAAATCAGGCCACCCCCTTTAGCTGCTGTTGAATTCATCTGCTTCTCTGGGAGAATTAAACTGGTTTTCTGGTATTCAAAGCTTGCAAGCAGAGAAAAAACAGAAAGAAAATTGAGAGTTAAAAAAAGAAAGCTAATTATTTTGGTTTCAAAATCTAGACTACATCAAACCCAGCATTCTTGTTTATCGTATTGTTTATTTTCTATTCTAACACACCCTTCACATATATTCTCGATATAGGAACAAAGCTTGAACTATGTTTAGTTTATTATGTTCAGCATAGTTATTGTGGGCCAAAGGACCTGTTCCTATGCTATATTTTTTATATTCTGTGTTCTCTGTGCAAGTGATGTTTCATAGACAGAATTATAAGACTAGCAGCAATAAAAGATTGATTTTGGGTATGCTTACAGAAATTCCCTAGTTTGCATTTAATTTACAAATTAAAGAGAATCCTACACTTAAACTTTTCTGTTTACCTGTAAATCTCTTTTCTCTTTTTGCAGGCATCGTCCAAGGAGGTACCCTGCCCTACATTTGCACTCAAATCATGACAATTGTTGATCAAGAACAGAACAAAGTCCTTTGGATTCCAGCTGGAACTCTCTAGGACCTCAGTTTGGCAGCTCACACTCGTGTTGGTGGAGATGGTTGCTTCGTTGAGCTTGGATTACAACTGTCCTGAAGATTGCAGATTATACAGAAGAGACAGCATAACTCCTATGAAGCGCAGGAAAGGTTTTCTGCATGAGAATGTTGGGCAAATGCTGTTAAATAGTCCTGACATCTACTATACTGCAATACAACGAAAAACCCTTCAAATTGGATTTTAACAGGACTGATTTTAAAATATATATTTTATTCTGCCTTTTTGACCCCAGCCCACTAATAAAAGTTGGAAAAGTGATGTTGCAACTAAAACTTAGAAAGACACGTTTACAAGTAATGTTTCCTGATTATTTGTTTTAAATATTTACTTGAATGTTTTTATTTTTGTTTTCTTAGTCTCCATACGTTGGATAAGCCAGCTCTTTTGAATGTTTGTGCATGTGAATGGGCAGGTTTACCTGGTTACATGATGTCGCCCTGAGGTTCTACTGGCAGGTTAAACTTTATAGAATTGGTACAGTGTGATCTTGTAGTTGGGAAATGGTATAGTGACTGGTACTGTTTGGAGTGAGTTATGAAATTTGTGTGCACTCTCTTGAAGGGCAGACCACTGCATTTGTTTCTGTTTTTATTGTCTGTCAAATATATTTTTCTGCATGGATCTTGATATGTAAACAGCATAATGTATCTGATCATATTGTATAAACTAATACCTTAATTGTTGGGCCTAATATTGTGTAGCAATGGAGTAATGAAATTTTGGCTAGGCCTAGCATGCTGATACGACACTTTCTAAAAGCTGTAAATATTGAAGAAACTCATCTTGGTGCAATTTTGCAAGTTATGTTGAGCTTTTTTTTAAAAGAAAAAAATCTGTGTGTGTAGCTGTCAAATAGATTTATTTAACTTTAAGAAAATATTTCCCTTGGATGATTTGTCTAAGTAAATGTAGTTATAAGGCACAGTAAATAATTGTAATGTTGCCACTGTCTGGAAAGCAGTTATTGAATCTGCAATGCTTATGGATGTTTTTTGTCATATATTGTGCCAAATCGTCAACATTTGTTTCCTCTGTTTTCATGTTGCACTTGTGAATCCATGTGTGCCTAACACAGGATTGCTCTTGGTCCTCCAGTTTGTCTCATGTTTTTAGGTAGTTCACTGCTGTACCTACTGTCTTCAATGCAAATGAATCATTAAAGAAACACAAGACTGTTCCTCACACTTCAATAATTCTCTGGCGCATGATGACCTTTCAGACATTCCTCAAAATGCATAAACTGCTTACATTTGCATACTGTAATGAAAAGGGACGTTTTCTTGCATACTGTGTCAAAAAGCAAAGTATTGCATTTTAACAATTGGATTTAAAAGGTGACAAAAATATTAAGGCATCAAATATAATTTTGGCAAGTTGTTCACAAAGGTAGAACAACTTATTTATTATTTTCTGTAATAACTTGTTCTGGCAGTGAAGAAGCCTCCTTTTCACGAGTAAAGCTTTTGTCCCATTGTTCCGATTTGGATTTTGACTCAGTGTACATGTCCAAACTCACTGATTCAGTGACTCAATCCCCATGCATCTACTGCCAATGTAAGTTATTGCAGGGCACAGTCAGAGTGTGATATAGATGGTACAAGGTGAACAGGTACTGATATTTTTATTCTGCGCTAAAAGATTACTTTGTATCAAATGTAAAGCAATTGATTAGTACAAGAATAAAGGTTAATTTCTGATATTCATTGTGTGTCTTTTCATGTACCCAACAGATAACAAAGTGAAATGTTTGAAGCATACGTCTGTTTGACTCTTCCATAAGATATAGACCTGTAAAAGCTAATGATGAATTTCACCTAAGGAACAACAGGAACATCCATTACCTTGGTTTAGGTGTGTGTGTGTGTGTGTGTGTGTGTGTGTTCTAACGTGTAGGTGGTATGGATCGGAATGGATGAAATGGACCAGGGTGGCAAAATTAAATACCGGTGGACATCGCTTACAGGTGAGAGGGGCAAAGTTTAAAGGAGATGTGTGAGGCAAGTTTTTTTTCACACAGAGGTTGGTGAGTGCTTGGAGCAGGCAGTCAGGGGTGGTGGTTGAGGGAGATATAAGACTTTTGAGAGACTTTTGGGTAGGCATATGGATATGTATGGAATGGAGGAATATGGGTTATGTGCGGGTAGATGAGAGTTTGTCTTGGCATCATGATCGGCACACACATTATGGCCCGAAGAGCCTGTGCTTATGGTGTACTGTTCTATGTTCTAAAATGTTGCAGGTATGTAGAGTGTGATTTTAAAAAGTCATCAATGCGTTGATTATCAATTGACTTGCATACATAGACAAGTATTTTTCTAATGAAAATTATATTCTTCCATTTATTAATAGAAATTACCCATATTTACTAAATATCAATTTATTGATTAAAATATGTCCAGTCAAAACTATCTGAACATGAAGAAGTAATATTTAACATTGGGTATACAACAACACTGATGCATTCTTTTAATTTATCCGTAATCAGTCGATAGTATGCTGGATTGGTGATTACATGTACCTCCAGCCTCCTTTGATATCCCAGTCATTTCTTTCCACCGGGTGATCAGAGTAGAAGACAGGAAAAAAAGGAATGTATGGGAGAAGGGGGCAGAGGTAATGGGCATAAGTATGAATACAGTGAATAGAAAAATTAAAAGTTAGGAGGCGATCTTCATAAAGTGCAAAAGTTTAACCATTTTTTTAAAACTTTTTAATGTAGACGTTTGAAGCAAGTAAATAAAAATATTCCCAGCCGTATTCATTCAATTCCTTCTCAGTTTGTTCAAATCTTGATTCTTGCTATTTTCTTATTTTTAAATTGCATTGATCACAGGCAAGATGGAACAAGTGCAACTTTGGATTAATTTGACCTTCAAGTAGCCGCATGGTCCCTCAGAGAATTGAAAACAAAGCTTCCAATTATAACTAGTGTTGATTTTCCTGAGGTGTTACAAATCTTTGCTCTTCGGGATAGCAAGTACCCACTGTTTGTCCAAAAATAGTGAAAAAGAAAAATTGAAGAAAATCACAGGCAGATGGACATTGATGAACGTAGACAGAGAAAATTTCAGGTGCTATATATTTCATTTTCTTGTGCAAAATCAGGCTTGTGGACTTGTTTAAATACTAAACATAGCTTCACAATGCTGCAAAATAGGTTTGAGGCGTTAACGCATTAAGAGGTAGCTATAGCAAAACAAGATGGTGTTCAAAAAGAATTTGTGACATCTAAATTTTGGCGTATCTGCAACTAATGCTCAGTAATGACCTTTAGCTAACTGAAAAAGTATGTACAGAAGAATGCACAATACCATCAGAAGACAACATGTTTAGTGCTCTAAAGAGAAGAGGCTGATAGCGAATTTTCCGTAGGAATATTTGCATAAATCTGTGGAATTAAAGATGTGAGCAATTTGATTTAAAAAAGGGAATGAATAATCTCCACCTCAAAGGTTGAAAATTGATGACAGTTTCCAAACAAATCAGTTTTTCAGACTCCACCTCACCTCCTTCGAAGAATCAATCAAATCACCACCATATGTTATGTGGAGCTTCAGTTGCAAAGCAAAATTGATTGAAGAATGTGTGTGCATAAAACAGAAATTAAGATTAGACTTTCAGAACTCATTTGTGGAGAGAAATATGTCCAGAAATTAATGTTTCAGGAAGAAGCTGAATTGCAAATTGAAGAAGTCAAAATTACAATTTAAATTACCGTTTCCAAGTAAAGAATTGAATTCTGATTGCCCATCTACTGTAAAAATAATGATCTGCCTTTGTAAGGAAATAAAGGACCTACTTTGTGTTTTCAATATTTTCTCCTTCCATTCAGCAGGATATTACCAAATTTAATTCTGAAACTATTACAGTAATTATAAAATTGATTATTTCCCTTATTTTTACAACATTCTGGCTATTTTCTGTATCGGGCTAAATTGCAGATGTTTCTGTGGAAAATTGGTTAGTTTGGTCACATGCTCATGAGTTTTGTAGCAATGGAGATCAATTTAACTTTAAACCATTGAACCTCTCCAAATGTCCAGTCAAAACTTCGATTAATACAAGGTTCCTTTAATAATGGTCCCCCACATAATTAATACCCGATAATATAATTATTAAGATAACATATTCATAATGACATCACACATTTGTTGTAGCACACATATGCAGTCGGATATAACATGATTGAATCGAGGACCGAGGACATAGGTTGAATCAAGGACCAGAGGACAGGTTTGTGAAGGGGAAAAGATTTAATAGGAGTCTGAGGGGTAACGTTTGCAGTCGCCTTAAAAATCGCGTAACTGGGAGAGGTCCTTTAGGACAGTGAGTGTTGAAACCGGACTTTTGTGGCTTTAGTCATTCTGCCAGCACTGCATAATTATCATTATTGATGCAGTTCTTTCAAGTTTGGTTAATATGCTTGAGATCTACAAAATACTCATGCAAAGGAATATGTCTGAGTCCAAAAATGTAACATTAATTTTATGTGATGGAATATACACTCCAAAGAGGTCACAAATTTTACACTTCTGGCACTGTTGTAGTCTTATTTGAAACTGGGACAATGAAATTACAATTAACGCCTGATCCAAAATAGCTGTTCCTGGGTGTTCTTGAGTATAATGTTTAATTTTATTTTAAAACAAGGCTTAAAGTGAGAGAAGAAAAAATGTAATAGGAACCTGAGTGGCAACTTTTCCACACGCAGGGTGGTGGGTTTATGGAACGAGCTGTCAGATGAAGTAGTTCAGGCAGGTACAATAATAATAAAAATACATTTCGACAAGTACATGGATAGGAAAGGTTGAGCTAAATATGGGCCAAATGCAGGCAAATGGGGCTTGCGTAGATGGGGCACCTTCGTCAACATGGACATGTTGGGCCAAAGGGCCTGTTTCCATGCTGTATGACTCGAAGAAAAAAAGTATTATAGTAAAGACTATGCTGTATGGAGTTTGTACGTTCTCCCCGTGGGTATTCTCTGAGATCTTCGGTTTCCTCCCACACTCCAAAGACGTACAGGTATGTAGGTTAATTGGCTTGGTGTATGTATAAATGAATGAATACGTTTATTGGCCAAGTATGTGCATATACAAGGAATGTGCCTTGGTGCTGTGCTCTCAAATGACAGCATAAACACATCAAAACAATAAGGATACAACATTATTGTCTAAACATGTGGGTGAAAATAAACCAGAGCAAAAAAGAGAATACAAACTTTGGTTATTGAGTAGAACTACTACTCGTGGAGAGAAGCTGTTTTTATGTCTGGCTGTGGCTGCTTTGACAGTCCGAGTCGCCTTCCGGAGGGAAGTGTTTCAAAGATTTTGTGGCCAGGGTGAGAGGGGTCAGAGATGATCTTGCCCGCTCGCTTCCTGGCCCTTGCAGTGTACAGTTCATCAATGGGGGGAAGGTTGCAGCCAACAATTGTCTCTAGTGTGTGTAGGATAGTGTTAATGTGCGGGGATTGCTGGTCGGTGCGGACTCGGTGGGCCGAAGGGCCTGTCTCCGCGCTGTATCTCTAAACTAAACATAGAACTAAAGGAAAGGGTAAGAAATCGAGCAAAATAATTCCATGCAATGCAGAGTTAGCAAGCATTAATACTTGTGAAACTTTATCCCCGAATAGGAAGGGTAGACTTAGAACAATGTTTGAAGATCCTCGGAGGCAGGTCAGCAATTTAATTTCCATCAGAAGAACTGAGACTTCACACGCTCAATCATTGACTTTCAGTGCCTGAGATGTGGGTTGGCAACAATTAAAACTAAAAACATTGCTGAGAATATTTCTTCTTGAATTGAGAAGATGTAACTCTACTTTGTGCACACTTACTGAGCAAATACAACTTCACACCATGCAATTTACTTCAGTGGTGGGCCAGAAAACAAGATGCCTTTTCCACAACACCAACAATGAAACAATGAATGACCAACATCAGCATTGGGATATTGACCTTCCAACTCTGGCCTCTGTACCATTTGCACATAAATTATCGTAAGCACCCTCTGGTATTACACTGAACTTGATTCAAGAGTATAAATCTTTATCAAATGGCGTCACGAAAGTTGGATCTTTGATTTTGCTCTCAACCAACAAAATCTGAATGTAGATTCTGCCCCCTTCCTGTTTTCTGTCTAACTGACATGCAAATCATTAATTATTAGGGTTCATTGATGGGTACTTAAGATTTTGGAACTATTTAATTCTGCCCATTGTCTTCTGATTGGGGCAAGGTTTATTAACAGGTGCTCACTTTCCTCTTTATGTTGCCAGTGGGAAAGGGGGTAGTTGTTTGTGCAACAATGTTCTTTTCGAATACATTGGAAAAGAAGCGAGCTGCTGGAAGTCCTGATTTACCAAGTCAAGAGGAGGGTGGCTTCCCTTGTATTGGACAGAAGTACTTCACAAGCAACAAACAAACTGCTGTATCAACTCAACGGGTTGAACAGCATCTGTGGGGGCGAAAGGAATTGTCGATGTTTCGGGTCGATTCCTGAGAGTGGGGATGGAAGATGGTCATTTGGTGGATTGGATGCAATTGGTTCCATCCTCTTGAGGAAGAATATGACAGCTGTCAGCAAAGATACAGGAGCTGAAGAATAAATGGCAATGGTAAGTACCCGTTACAAATGAGCAGGCCACAAACTTGCACCCTAGTAACTTTGAAATCATTGCTGTTTAAAACTGATGGGAAAGTTAACGAGCTTGGTCATTGTGCAAAAAGAATCCAACTGGGTCTGATGGGGGGAAAAACATGATGATAATTTATATAAACAAAATATCAAGAGTCTCCAGGACTCGAGGGGCAAACTTATCGTGAGATGCTGAGACTTTTTACCCTCGCACACGGGAGGCTGAAGGGCGGATTTCAGGTGTAGAAAATAGTGAGAGTTATGGATAAGGTAAATGGTTAAAGGTTTTCTTTATTGCAGGGGAAGAGTCCAGAACCAGGGTGAGTTGATTTAAGGTGAGAGAGGAAAGATTTAAAAGAGATGAGGGTGAATTTCTTCTCACATAACAGTCAGTTCAGTCATTATCCTCCCTACTTGTTATTGAAGTCGTGGGAACACGTCAGATCACTGACACTGCCTGTGAACCAGATGACTAAGAACACTGAATCATTCCAATGAAACAATGCGTCACACCAGGTGTTTGACGGAGTAGCACTGATGATCCTTTGCTGATCATCGTATCAAATCGTGCAAATCTTTGTATCAGATTGAAACGTGCTTTGATATTCAGTGGATTTTCAGTGGGGTCACCTAACAAGGATGAGATCATTGCTTGTAATAGGCAACGAATCAGTGACGGAGATACAGTTGTTGTACCAGCAGTGCCTCTGGAGACAGCAAGACTTAATTGTCAATTAGAATCTCCTCAAAGACAATTAGATTAATTTGCCCTTTGGGTTGATTAGCTAATAATTGCTGAAATTTCTCAAGGTTGAAGCACTGGGTTAAAAGCAGCTGTCAAGGAAGGGGTTGGCAAAAAAGTACATGGAAATAAACTCCCAAGTGGATACCACTGTGGTTAGTCAAAGGAGAAACATTCTGAATGCATCAACTGAGGTGAATCTACCTATTCACTGAATGTCTGGTATTAACCTGATTTGTTCTCCACGTCCCTTGAGACAAAGGGACACAGAGTTAACTGATTAAAAGTGCGTTGGAGAAAATTCTCGCTCCGTAGGGGGTAGTTGGACTGATGAAGGTAGAAACTGTCACAACATTTAATTGGGATTTGGATGAGTTTTCAGGGAACTGAGATCTGGAGGGTTGCAGACTGAGAGCTGGAAGTGGAAAGTGGAAATATCTATCATCAGACAGCATCAAAGCGATGGACTGAATGGTCTCCTAACTCCCAAAGGTCACAGCTGATTATTTAATTCAGCACCCCTTTCATGCACTCCATGTGCACCTGTATCCATGTGGCTTGAATATATGAAGAAGCTTTCAAATTTCACCATCTACCAGAGTCTGAAGAAGGGTCTTGATCCAAAACGCCACGTGTTACTTCTCTCCAGAGATGTTACCTGACCCGCCGAGTTACTCCAGCTTTTTGTGTCTATCTATCTTTGGTGTATACCACCAGCATCAGCAGTTTCTTTCTTGACTATCTGTCCAGTTACACACTGCCCACCCCTTCCATCAATCATACTGCTCAAGAGGGCATCGGTTTATTATCAAGTGTACCGAGGCACAGTGAAAATCGTTGAGGCAAATCATGCCATGCATGATTACAATCAAACTATACATAAGTACAGTACTGTCGTGAAAAAAGCAGCAAAGAAACAGAGTGCAGAATAGTGTGCTATATAGACAAACCCAGATTATTGTGTGGAGTTACTGTACACGGGCAAGGCCAATATAAAAAATATGCATGCATTTATATAAAACTAGACCAAGTGGACCCATTGGGCACATAACTCATTGGGTTGCCATTGTGATGTTGGGAAAAATCGCACTTTTTTCTTTAAAATAAATGCCTTTAAAAAAATAATAATAAATCTCAATGAAAATCACGAGTTTTCTTTAAAAAAAAATAATTTTCTGCATTGGTCTAGCACCCTCCCCTCCCTCACTCCATCCCCTCAACCCCTCTTCTTCCCCATCCACTCCCCCCCTTCCCCTCCCACACCCCAGTCACCCACTCCATCCCCCCTTACCTCCTCCCTCCATTCTTAGGGGCAGCGCCGCCATTCCCACCCGTCGGGTTTCCATGGTGACGTGGAACATGGAGGTATTACTGGGCATGGGCGGCTGACGGGCACAGCAAGTGGGAAAGGGATTTATTAAAGTTTAAAATGTGAATAACAAAATATAACAATTTGAAAGTTAATAGGATTTCTTGATGCAGGAATTTTCAACATCAGCATCATTTCCCCTTTTCACAACAGGAAGGAGTTGGCGAAAATCGCCAGAACAAAAGGTAAGAATGCCGCCAAAAGGCTCATCGTTCTTTTTGCATAGATGTCGAAGAGTTCTGTCCACCACTTCAAAGCTCTCCCTCCTAATCATCGGGCACTCATCCCGAACAATCAGTCTCACATTCCTGATCAAATGAACCATGTTGGAGTTCTTCTCAATGTTGCACATGGTATTATTGGTCACTTCGATGGGTATCTTGAATCGAAAATGTGCAGTTCTTCCACCAGGCATCAATGTAGCTGCTATACCAGAGGATGCTACAGCAAAAGCAACATCAACTTGACCTCGAACTTTGGAGAGGATCAAATTGATGAGAATTGTTTAGCCCATTCCTGCTGGTGTATCAATGAAAAACATTGAAGGAACATTCCTTTCCAAGCAGCTGCACACATGGTCATACACTGCTCTTTGTTCAGCATTCAGCAGAGGCTCCTTACTTCAACAAATCACTGTTGTTCAGGTCTATTGTACTGCAGTTCACTCAGCAATTCAGAATTGTCCCCATCAAGGTTCATCCTTCCATGTCTTGGTAGTGGCACATGAAAGTATCCCAGTGTCTTGTAATTTACAAGCTTGTTTTGAATATACAACAGAGCCTGATCATGATGCTTCTCATCAATCATGATATTTGGATCATCGATTGTTCTCCGTTGTCCTTGAAGGTAATCTTCAGACATTGAATTCTTGAAGCGATCCAACGGGTCCACTTGGTCTAGTTTTATATAAATGCATGCATATTTTTTATATTGGCCTTGCCCGTGTGCAGTAACTCCACACAATAATCTGGGTTTGTCTACATAGCACACTATTCTGATCTCAGCAATCGTCAGCAAAACAAACAAAGCTCTCATTGCTTCGGGGAGTCTCGTCCGTTCAGCATCTTCCATCGTCTGTTGCCAATGGTCGTCAGTTTGCAACAAACCTCTTTCTATGCAGACGTCTTTGAAGGAAGGAAGAATATGTCCGTCATGTGTTCTCGATGAATCGAAGGATACTGGCCCTTTTACGTGATGGAGAAGCAGTCTCAAGGAGTAGAGGTCACATCTCAAGTAGTAGAGGTGACTCGGACAGTGCCCTAGCTTATGGAAGGACTATTCAGAATCCTGATAACAGATGGGGATCTGCCCAAAGAGAGCAGGGAGAAGAAGGAATGACCAGGGTGAGACAAGTCTCTGATTACGTTGGCTGCTTTTCCGAGGTTGCGTGAAGTGCACATGGAGTCAGAGGCAGAAAGCCTGGTTTGCGTGACGGACTGGACTATATCCCCACCTCACTGCAATTTCTTGCAGACTTGGATAGTTCCCAAACCAGTAAAACCTTTTAATGACATTGCTAACAGTAAATAGTGTAATAACAAGTAACTGCAGATGCTGATTTACCAAAGATGCTGAAGTAACCCAGTGAGTCAAGCATCTCAAGAGAATATGGATAGGTGACTTTTCAGATCAACACCCTCATGCAGTAAATAGTGTAGATAGAAACAGAAAATTGAGAAACGGCATTAACGAATTGGGAGTTAAAGAGTTAAAGCACAAGGATAGGTGATAACAAGGGAAGGGGTAGAATGAAAAAAAGGAAATACATAAAACCAGAAACATTTGAACAGACATTACACTAAAAGTTAAAATTTGGTTTGTGTTTAATTTTGATTTAAAAAAATATATTTAATTTATATTTTTTGCTAACTATTGAACTTTGAATAACTGAAAAGGTTTTTTAACGAATACCACTCTTATAAGATTACACTTATTATTGTTTATACTTTTAGTATTGTTATAAAGGTTTAATCTAATACCACCAAACCCTCCCAAAGCGTGGCAATTATCAGGTGGTGTCTCAAGGGAGCATTTTCATCAGTTTGCATCAGTACTTTTTTAAACAAACCAAATTTCAGAACATTGCTCAATCCCAACAGAAATAATTTTGAAAAACTTCCCAATGTTACAAATGTATAGATGAACAGGTGCCCAAGAATGCAAATACATAATTTTTGCAAAGAACACTTGAAGCTCAAAAAAAAACAGCCAATCAGTCCTGATGAGGTGCCACAGATGCTGAATTCCTACAATAGTCTGTTTTTCTCTCTCTAAATTACACCACCCACAGTCTCTTGTGACTCCAACTGGCCACTACATTTAAAGTTCGTGAACAGAATTCAGCACTTGCAAAATTTAACTTGGAGCAAATGAAACGATATAGGGTTAGTGAGGGCGAGTTGTAAAGAGATAATATCATGGCTGATCTATCATTGAATTGTAGAGTAGGCAGGAGATGCCAAATTATTATTTTTTAATTGTTCTGTACGTACAAGTGTTCGGGCCTCCAATGAGAACAAGGTGCAATTTATCTTACATCCTCCGCACTCTCCTGCCTAAGTACAGCCAAGGTTAAAAGAAAAACAAAGAGAGAGACAAACACAGGGAACTGCAGATGTTGGAAATTTTGAGTTGAGCTTAAAAGTGCTGGACGAACAATGTGGTTTTGGCAGCATCTTTGGAGGGAATTCCTTCCCAACTTCCCACTCAGTTGCCCCAGCACTTGTGTTGTATTCAAACAAACGTCACCCTACCTTGAGCTGGAATATGGCGTTTGCCCGAGGAAAGGAGGAGAGGAGAGGGGAAAGACGTCCCTGCTCACGCCATGCACTTCAACGTGAATGTCCCACTTTCACCACCCACCCACAGCAAGGTCTCTACTCACCAACCCGCCATCAGTAAAAAAGGTCCGGTGGGAGAGATCGAGAGACGGAGGGGAGGAGGAAAAGGGCACCAGAGGCGTTACAAATGCGCGATGGAAACTTGGCTTTATTTTGTGTCGGAGGTTTGGGGGGGGATTGTTATTTTTAAAGATAATGCCGACCAGTTGCGCGGTCTCTGGATGCACGGCCATGTACAACAAGTACAGCAGCTTCCACGGGGAGGGGAGGGGAGGGACGGGACGGGACGGGACGGGCTGGGCTCAGCTCAGGGGGTGGGATGGGATGGGATGGGATGGGATGGGAAAAGGAGATGAGAGGAAAACTCCTCTGGTGAGTCAGTGTTAACCCGGAGCCGCTGCCATGGGGGCCGCAGATGCCGACGGGCTCCCCTCCCCTCCCCTCCCCTCCCCTCCCTTCCCCTCCCCTCCCCTGTGTAATGGGCCAAGTGTAAGAAAAGAAGGCCAGGAAGTGTGGGAGCGTCATTTTATGGATTGAAGGAGGGGGATCAGGCTCCTCCCCCTCGCCTGGGCGGTGGAGAGACGACCCACCTGCGGGCGAGTAATGAATGATGAGAAGAACACCTGTGTGTGGGCGGCGAGCATCTCGACTGGGGGCTGGGGGCTTGGGGGCTTGGGGGCTTGGGGGCTTGGGGGCTGGGGGCTTGGGGGCTTGGGGGCTGGGGGCTTGGGGGCTTGGGGGCTTGGGGGCTTGGGGGCTGGGGGCTTGGGGGCTGGGGGGCTTGGGGGCTGGGGGGCTTGGGGGCTGGGGGGCTTGGGGGCTGGGGGGCTTGGGGGCTGGGGGCTTGGGGGCTTGGGGGGCGGGGGGCTGGGGGGACTGGGGGGCTGGGGGCTGGCAGCAGCGGCGCCGCCGGCCTTTTGATTGGAAACATGATACTTGATTAATACATGTGTCAGAGGGGCTAGGAGGGAGAGATAAATCATCCATAATTGAATGGCAAAGTAGACTTGATGGGCCGAATGGCCTAATTCTACTCCTATTCCTTATAACCGGTCCCTTGACACACACCAAGTTCAGGCCATCCATCGACCACCCGTTCATTGTGATTCTATGTTATACCACTTCCATTCACACTAGGATTCAGTTAACATGCCTGCGTGTCTTTGGGATGCGGTAGGAAGCCTGAGCAACCAGAGGAAACCCACACAGTCACAGGGAACATGCAGACCCCGCACAGACAGCACCCGAGGTCAGGATCAAACCCGGTTCTCTGACGTCGTGGAACAGCAGCTCTCCCAGCTGCGACACTTTGCTGCTTGGTTTTAGCATTCTCCGATCGGGTTGGAATTAAATGCTCTGCTAGTCTTGGGAGCGTTTGTTTCACATTGAACTGAGAAGCCACGAGGGACTATGTTTATTATTTATGCAGATATTGGCGGGGTGCCAGGATGTATAAAATGTATTTGGTAATTCTATATTAATGTGTGCACATTTCTGATGTTGGTTGTGACAGTGCAATAACTCTCATCAGTAATCTGCCATGATCATTGGATCGACTCCAATAATGGCACGAAATCCCTCGACTACTTTCTCAGTGTTGGGGAAGCGACCCTCTTGATTAATTGTTCGTCTCAAATACCGCCATGAATTGAATGGCTTGTTAAGCCATTTCAGAGGGTCTTTATCAATAACATAGGCCGACCCGGAGTCACTCGTCGGCTAGAGATGATGATCTGAGATTCCCTTCTGTTAAACGTCCGTGATAATGACTGAACAGTATCCTCTGTTTCTGTAATTTGGGGCTGTCAAAATGGTTAGAGCTAGCTTTTAAAAGAGCTGTACAATTGTCTGCCGTACAATAAGTTGGGTAGAAGGGAAAGGAGACCACACCACTCTGCCCTTCATGCCTGTTCTGCCTCTAAACAGCGGCGAAGGCATAATTATTGTTTAGGTCAGATTAGAAGACAACACATCTGCACCAGCCATCCCTGTAACCTTCATTATGAAATAACGAAAGTTCTGTTGATCTGCCTTGGAGATTGTTTGGTGACTGAAACTCCAGGGCACTGGGTGGAGAACTCCAAAGATTCCCAGTAATCTGGTTGAAGAAATATCTCCTCATTTCCACGCTGAATGACCAACTGTAGGTTGAGACTGTTGGGCCTTGGATCTTGACACCTCAGCTGTTGGAAACACCATCCATGCATCTGCTCTGTCAAGCTCTGTCCTGCCCATGTGCTGGGTTCCTGCCCGTGTGCGTTCTTGATATAGACGTCTGAAATGGCTTATCTAACCATTCCGTTCCAGGGACTATCGGAGATGAGCAACTAATTCGACCCTGACCATAACACTCATGTCCTCTCGACAACTACATTTCTAACTTGAACGTTTATTACTAAATACATCCATCTTTCTTGGGTTTTTGTGCAGAATAAAGTGGTGATGATATAACCCAGACAACCCAGGTTTGTGATTTAAGTACTTTATTCCTGTCATGGGCCAATGAATGAGACCTGGAATTAAAACTGCTTTAAGCAATAACCTTACAGCCTGGAATGGCTCCAACAGTTTTAGATTTCTGAGGGCTGTGGGATTTACTTGTGATTTACAGTTGTCTGTGGTGTGACTGAAGCCACCATTCAAGCTGTCTTAGTCATGCATCTCTCCATTTTTTTTCATTCACAATCTGTGAGCAGAGGCTTATTAAAGGGGAAAACGCTTGTTATCTGAAATGGAAGGTGACGCTCTCCACCCCACTGCTACTGGCACTGTCTTAACATAGAGGACAGCAGCCATGCAATTTAATATTGGTTTATTATTGTCACATGTACCAAGATGTAGTGAAAAACTTTGCTCGCATAATGTCTCCAAATCCATTAACTGTGAATGCAATGAAGCTGTGGACAAGTACAACAGGTGTTACAAAGAGAACAAATCCCAGAGTACAGGATATACACGGTTATAGTGTTACAGTTATAGAGAAAGTGCAAATATAAAAGGCCCAGGTGTGCAATGAGGTAGATTGGAAGATCTGGGCAACACCCTTTGCCTATGGCACTTCTTCAGAAGAGTCTTGACCTGAAACGTCATCTATTCCTTTTCTCCAGAGATGGTGCCTGACCCGCTGAGTTACTAAAGGACATGCTCTATGATGGCTACAGCATGTGGTAGGGGATGTACTGCGATAGTCTCCATCAAACTGCACCCAAAATACCCCACAAATAGATTGAAACCGTGACCCCTTTACTTCTGTCTTTGGTGTCCAAAGGACAGAATACTTTTGGCTTGAAACGCCGGAAGCCGTTTCCTTCCCGAATACTTTGAGACTTAAGCTGCTGAGGTTTACCACTCTGAATTAATAAGTTACATCTAGCGTGAAGGGTGAACTGCTTTTCAACCTTTCGTTTCATTCAGTGTGATGTAAGCCAACGTAAAATGTAAGAGAAATCATAGGGTCCACTTTCTGATCAATGATAACTCTTGACCTCCACGCGGATAATAGAATTTAATCATCTTCAATGACTTTTGACAATAGCACCATGATATATCATTGTAACTTAATCAAAATATAATCTTGTTTTCTAATCTTATGTTAACCTTATTCCGGATGTGGGTAGCTGGCATTTATCAAAACACTGAATATTGTTCCAGCACAGAGCATGACTTTTATGCTAACGGGGTAGTGCCAACTATCCTATTATGTCCCCATGTCACTGTGTCCAAATCCAGCGTAGGTACCTGAGGGGCAACCTTTTCACTCAGACGGTGGTGGGCAGATG
Organism: Rhinoraja longicauda; assembly: GCF_053455715.1. Lineage (NCBI taxonomy): Eukaryota > Metazoa > Chordata > Chondrichthyes > Rajiformes > Arhynchobatidae > Rhinoraja > Rhinoraja longicauda. The sequence continues at coordinate 18,497,137 of NC_135987.1, read as the reverse complement.
AAACAAGCTGCCAGAGGAGGTAATTGAGGCAAATACTATAACAGGGTTTAAAAGACACTTGGACAAGTACAAGTTGTGAATTTGTGGAATTCTCTGCCACAGAGGGCAGTGGAGGCCCAATAGACAACAGACAATAGGTGCAGGAGGAGGCCATTTGGCCCTTCGAGCCTGCACCACCATTCAATGTGATCATGGCTGATCATTCTCAATCAGTACCCCGTTCCTGCCTTCTCCCCGTACCCCCTGACTCCGCTATCCTTAAGAGCTCGATCTAGCTCTCTCTTGAATGCATTCAGAGACTTGGCCTCCACTGCCTTCTGAGACAGTGAATTCCACAAATCACTGGATAAATTTGAGAGAGAGTTAGATAGAGGTCTGGGGGCTAGTTGAATCAAGGGATATGGGGAGAAGTTGGGTACAGGTTACTGATTGTGGATGATCAGCCATGATCACAATGAATGGCGGTGCTGGCTCAAAGGGCCAAATGGCCTCCTCCTGCACCTAATTTCTATGTTTCTATGTTTACACAGATGGGAATGGTTCAAAGGGATTTGGGCCAAATGCAAACCAATGGGACTAGCTTAGATGGGGCATTTTTGTTAGCATGAGCAAGTTGAGCTGAAGGGCCTGTTTCCCTGCTGTATGACTATGAATCTAAAGACCAAAGTCAAATTCACAGGTGATGACAATAAAAAACATGTCCTGGTAATCCTAACAGCTTCATATTGTTCCATTAAAGAAACAGTGCCCTGAAGGAAGAACGCATTGAATGTAATGGATGCTGATGAAAACTCGTGTCCGCTTCTTCTCTCACTTGCACACACTTACACACTCGTTTAATCTCTCCCTCGTGTACCCACACACACACACATTGATAGGAACTTAATTAAATCTAACAAAGGTAGCAGAGTCATTGATCCTCAGTTTAACAGGCAGTTCATAATTACTTCTCCCACTGCTCCATTCATATTGTATTCCCATTTATTTCTGAGGCTGTAAATTAGCAAACTGTTAGCTGAAATAAAGTGATTAGTAATCCATCGACCATTAGCCAGATGAAAAGGTTTTAGGTTTATTCTTGTCATGTGTGATACTCTACATTGATACAATCAAGTCAAACGCAAGTATACCTGCTATAGGTAGAGCAAAGGGAAAGATACAGAGTGCAGAATATAGTTCTCAGCACTGCAACATATCAGTTCCAGATTCAAGATCCAATGGCCGTAATGGGGTAGAGGTGAATCAGACAGTACCCTAGCTTATGGAAGGAAAACCACCTCCCTGGAACGCAGGAGGATGAGAGGTGATCCTCTTAAGGTGTATAAAATCATGAGAGGAATAGATCGGGTAGATGCACAGATTCTCCTGCCCAGAGTAGGTCAATCAAGACCCTGGGACATAAGTTTAAGGTGAGGGGGCCAATATTTAATAGGAATCTGAGGGGTAACTTTTTCACACAAAGAGTGGAGGGTGTATGGAACAAGTTGCCAGAGGAGGTAGTTGAGGCAGGGACTATCCCACCATTTATGACACAGTTACACAGGTGCATGGGTAGGACAGGTTTGGAGGGATATGGACCAAACACGGGCAGGTAGGACCAGTGTAGTTGGGACATGTTGGCCAGTGTGGGAATGTTTGGCCAAAGGGCCTGTTTCCACGCTGTATCACTCTGACTCGATGACTCTTGCAGGAATGTGAGGAGAATGAAATTGGCTTGGGGTAGAATTACTGTAAACGTGTTGTTTGATGGTCAGATTCAGTTGATATTTCTTGCTGAATGAACCTCTGAAAGATTCAAGAATCAATATTTAGTTTAACAATTTTGGCAGATAAAATCAATGTTTTTAGGCACTTATTCCCATATTTATCCTCTTGAATTTTCAGAATATTAGGTGTCAGTACATTGTTAATTGCCTGTAAAAATATTTTTAAAACATGCACAATTCAATAATGCACATTTTACCTGTTGACAATCTTGTCACCTACATGAGGGGGGACAATTGGAAATTACAAAATGATAGTTTTCTCAATTTTGAAAGGTTAATTATGAATTTATTGATTGTCTGATGATGAGTGAAGGGATTAATTTTTCATCATTCCCTGAGGTCACTCATTGATCTGATAAAAATTGCCTCGTCCGGCCTTGGAAGATGTATCAAGAGGTAATTCAAGCAAATTTCAGATCGAGCTTTCTTTAGTTTAGAGATACAGCTCGTAAACAGGCCCACCGAGTCCGCACTGACCAGTGATCCCTGCACATTAACACTACCCTACACACACGAGGGACAGTTTACATTGATACCCCACCAACTAACCTACAAACTTGTACATCTTTGGATTGTGGGAGGAAACCGAAGATCTCAGAGAAAACCCACGCAGGTCACGGGGAGAACGTTCAAACTCCGTACAGACAGCACCCATAGTCAGAATCGAACCCGGGGCTCTGGCGCTGTAAGCGATGTAAGGCAGCAACTCTACTGCTGCACCACCGTGCCGCCCTGTTAGAGAGAGGCAGCAGCCCTTTTGAGCAGATTACCCAGTGGTCTAAATTATAATCTGTAGTATTTTGTGCATTTATTAATACACTAAAGCTCTGATGTTACAAAGTAGATAGAAGCAACATTTGTTGTGGATTGTACATTAAATCCCATGATTGAAATGGTAGTCTGATGGGTTAATTTATTTGATTTACTGTTAATTAAGATGTTAAAACAGGCAAGGTCAAAATTGAATGAAAAGCTGTAGATGTGGAAATCTGTAACGTTGCAAATATCCAGCAGATGAGGCAGCGTCTGTGGAGAGAGAATTATATCTAATGATGCAGGTCAATGACTTCCCGTTAGAGCTGGACAAGTAGGAAAGGGTGTCGGGGATTATGGGGCGAAGGCAGGAGAATGGGGTTGAGAGAGAAAGATAGATCAGCCATGATTGAATGGCGGAGTGGACTCGATGCAAATAAAAGTTTAACAAAGAAATAGTGCTGCCCTTGATCCTCATCTCCTTACTGGCTGTGTTGAACATGGTCATTCCCAGCATACTCCAACTGTATCTTTACATTCTTTGGGCAAAAGTTGTGTACTGTACCTGTCAAATATTTGCCTGGCACAGAAGGCAGTGGTGGCTAATTCACTGGATGTTTTCAAGAGAGTGTTGGATTTAGCTTTACGGACTAACGGAATCGAGGGATATGGGGAAAAAGAAGGAACGGGGGGGGGTACTGATTCTGAATGATCGTCATGATCATGTTGAATAGTGGTGCTGGCTCGAAGGGCCGAATGGCCTACTCCTGAACCTGTTTTCTATGTTTCTTGTTAAAAAAGCAGTAGTATTAGACATTCTCTTTTTGTCGTAACCTAGTTCTATTTTGATCGTCTGTTCTAACCCGATCTGCATTATACATAATCATCTCCATCGTCTCAAGGAAACCTGACTATATCATGGTTGTGATATCTTCTTGCAGTTCTGCATATAATTGTTTCATACTTATTTAATGAAATGCAAACCATTTGTGTCATCTTGGTTTGACAATACACTGTTGTTCTCTTAATCCATCCTTTCAGGTCTTTCAAATGTTTTTTATGAAAGATTCATATATTTAATTGTAGCACGCTGGTTGACTATTTGTATGGAGCGAGGATAGTGTCTTTTGTACATTTATATGTTGGAACTCAACACAGTCAACAACTGTCTGCATCTAAAGACATGCCACGTAAATTGCTTCTCCAAGATAATGAAGTCTGATATGAACTAGATTATTTGGTTACTATTTTCTGCAGGGAGTCTCTTTAATGATACAAGAATTTGAATTGAAATGAAAACATGAACAAGACTCTTGGAGGGGAAAATTGGAGGACAAATTTACCTGGCTCCCTGGAGAATAGAGAACATGCATGAAATGTTAATGAGGTCATTATTGTGTATCAAAGCTTTGGATACAGTTTGACCATCTGAACTGACCTGGCTTTTGCTTGCATTTCCGTGGCCATTCAAAGTCATTGATAGTGCAGCTGATAGTACAACGAGATCTGGGTGTCCTAGTGCATCAGTCACTGAAAGGAAGCATGCAGGTACAGCAGGCAGTGAAGAAAGCCAATGGAATGTTGGCCTTCATAACAAGAGGAGTTGAGTATAGGAGCAAAGAGGTCCTTCTGCAGTTGTACAGGGCCCTAGTGAGACCGCACCTGGAGTACTGTGTGCAGTTTTGGTCTCCAAATTTGAGGAAGGATATTCTTGCTATTGAGGGCGTGCAGCGTAGGTTTACTAGGTTAATTCCCGGAATGGCAGGACTGTCATATGTTGAAAGACTGGAGCGACTAGGTTTGTATACACTGGAATTTAGAAGGATGAGAGGGGATCTTATTGAAACGTATAAGATTATTAAGGGGTTGGACACGTTAGAGGCAGGAAACATGTTCCCAATGTCGGGGGAGTCCAGAACCAGGGGCCACAGTTTAAGAATAAGGGGTAGGCCATTTAGAACAGAAATGAGGAAAAACTTTTTTAGTCAGAGAGTTGTGAATCTGTGGAATTCTCTGCCTCAGAGGGCAGTGGAGACCAATTCTCTGAATACATTCAAGAGAGAGCTAGATAGAGCTCTTAAGGATAGCAGAGTCAGGGGGTATGGGGAGAAAGCAGGAACGGGGTACTGATTGAGAATGATCAGCCATGATCACATTGAATGGCGGTGCTGGCTCGAAGGGCCGAATGGCCTACTCCTGCACCTATTGTCTATTGTCTATTGTCTATTGATATGCTGTGTTACTGTTGAAGTGGTTTTAAAGCCTGCTCCTGAACATTCAGGTATCTTCTTGCAATCACATTCATTTGGATCATGCAATGATTTCTCTTTGAAGGAACATGTGCTTCAATTATCAGCAGACGTCTTTTCGCTATCTGACAAAAGGATAAATATTTAATGGTGAGGATTGATTTTCTGGGCTAATCTGTTTGCAAGGAATTCACAAATTTCTTCATCCTAAGATTTCTCCTCCTAAGAATTATGCACAGTTCATTTTAGAATGCAGAAACATAGGACTGCAGATGCTGGTTAATATACAAAGTGCTGGAGTGCCTCAGCAGGTCGGGCAGCATCTGTGGAGAACATGGACAGGTGATGTTTTGGGTTTGGACCCTACTTCCAGCACCATCCTTCACAAGAGGGACAATTTACAATTAACCTACAAACCTGCACGTCTTTGGAATTTGGGAGGAAAAACATTTTATTATTTGAAAAACAAACTAGGGCTTTAGAGTCATAGAATCATAGAGTCCTACAGCACAGAAAGAGGCCCTTCGGCCCATCGTGTCCGCGCCGCCCATTACCAAACACAGTCTAATTTTAATCCCATTTTCCCGCATTTGGACCGTAGCCCTGAATGTTGTAGCATTTCAAGTGCCCATCCAAATGCCTCTTAAACGTTGTGAGTGTTCCCGCCTCCACCACCACCGCAGGCAGTGAGTTCCAGACTCCAACCACCCTCTGGGTGAAAAAGTTCTTTCTCACATCCCCCCGAAACCTCCCTCCCCTTTCCTTGTATCTATGTCCCCTCGTTGTTGAACCTTCCACCAGTGGAAGAAGTTCCCCGCCATCTACCTTATCTATGCCCCTCATGATCTTGTACACCTCGATCATGTCCCCTCTCAGCCTTCTCTGCTCCAGGGAAAACAACCCCAGTCTGCTCAGTCTCTCCTCATAGCCGAGGCCCTTCATCCCTGGCAGCATCCTGGTGAATCTCCTCTGCACCCTCTCCAAAGCTATCACATCCTTTCTATAATGTGGTGACCACTTTACTAAAACAAAACGTGGCCGCCATTTTCTGATGACACTTATTGAACTCTGAGATAGTGTTGTTAAACATTGAAATCCAGTAGTTACCGAACAATGCCTATCGTATCCCCTTCCTCATTTGGTTTCATCTGCCCTCCCTCTCCCTTAAATGGTTCCAATGTAGAGAAGCTCTTGGCCAGCGCCACGGAGGCGGTGGAAAGGAGAGAAGGCCGGGCTGAGGAAGGGCCACTGTGAGGAGAGGAAGGTCCGGGGATAGAGGGGCAGCCGAGAGAAAAGAGGGGCCCGAAGTGGGGGAGTCGCGGGGAATAATGGGGAGGACCCGGAGGGGTGGAGACACCAACAAGCAAAAGGGACCCGGCAGGGAGGGGGAAGCACTGAGAGTTAAGAGGGGCCCGGTGTGGGGGGGCCGCCAAGAACAAAGGGGGTCTCTGTGTGGAGTGCTGCCGAGAACAAGGGGGGAACCCGGTGTGGGAGAGGGGGGTGTGCTGAGAAGGAAGAGGGACCAGCATGACTCTAATGCATACTCTGTAACTATGTCACGACCCTATATGTGGTGACCCTGTGCACTGTGTGTATTATATGTCAAATAAAGAATGGCACTGTACCCAGGTACTCGTGACAATAGTATTATTGAATTGTCACCTTCTGCACTGATCAGATTCCAGCACCTGTAACCTTTATTGGTGTCTCCAACCTGTATTCCCTCCTTCCCTCCCTTCCTTCCTTCCTTCCTTCCTTCCTCCCTCCCTCCCTCCCCAGGAGCAGAATTCGACCCCCCCCCTCCACAGAGCCTTGCCGTTGGCTGCACCGAGCTTCAGTGCGTCCCTCAGCACGTACTCCTGCAGTCTGCAGCGGGCCAGTCAGCAACATTCCACGATGGACATCTCTCTCTGTTGGGAGGTCAACAAAGTTCAGGCAGACCGAAGAGCGTCTTTCACTGAGTTGACCACAGGTGCTGCTCAAACTGTTGAGTTCTTCCAGCAGTTTGTTTTTTGCTCCAGATTCCAGCATCCCTCACGTCTCCACTTTGCACTGGTGATTCATGGCTCCTGTGGAGAATATGTTGCTTCCTACAGCCTCATCTCAAGATATCAGCAATTAGGAATTATTTTTGCGGTAAAATGCCCTTAAAATCTTACATTGTGGTGCAAAATGTAATAACACGATACAATTTGATAGAACTTTATTTCTCCCAGGAGGGAAATTGATCTGCCAACAGTCGTAAAAACACAAAATAGATGAAACATGAAATGAAAGTGACGAGTGGAAAGGGTTGGGTATGTGAAGCGAGAGAGCTGCTGCCTCACAGTGCCAGAGACCTGGTTCGATCCTGATCTCTGGTGCTGTTTACATGGAGTTTGCACATCTTTCCTGGGACCGTTTGGGTTTCCTCCCAATTCCCAAAGACATGTGGATTTATTGGTAAATTGCCCAAAGTGTGTAGTGGGATAACTAGCGTGAACGGGCGATCAATGGTCAGTGTGGACTCGGTGGGCCAAAGGGCCTGTTTCCATGCTAAACTAAAATAAAAAGTGTAACAAATGACACACTATAGACATTACTTTAAGATATTGCTACTGCTCTGTGATCTTAGAAAAACAGTGTTTCATATTAATAATTCCCTCTGACAAATATTTCAAAATATAATGGATATTGAAATAAATTGTATTTCCCTGAGAATAAATTTAATATTTCAGCTTTGATCTCAATCTTGTATCTATGTTTTAAACATAGATATGACCTATGTTTTATTCTGTAACCAAAAGGTTGCCCATATCCATCTATGTACTAAAACTCTCGTTTGTTATCTTGTTTGTGACTGAACTTCAGCCAAAACGGTGCACGATAGCGTAACAATTGTAGGCCCACCTTACTCACCATTGTCACTTTAGTGATAATGCAAGTAGTTTTATTGAAATCGGTGTTATATTTTTAAAGTTATTCACATTTTTAAGTTTAAAAGGGGGGGAAGGGGGGAGTGTGGAAGAAGGGGGGGGGGGGTTGAGGAGAGAGGGAAGGGGGGGAGAACAGGGTGTTGCACCAATGCAGGAGAGGTTTGGGCCCAACGGGTCCACTTGGTCTAGTATCTATTAAAAATTGTGCTACATTTATCACCAATTTTTTTCCATCAATACACCAAAGTTGGGGAGAAAAATAACTAAAGTCGTCAGTCAAGTGTTAATGAATAAGAAGTACCAAAGAACAAGAGGTGTCCTTCATCAAGCACCAATGCTAAAATAGCTCGTTAATGTTCTTGTCCAGTGTTAACTTACTCACACCACAAAGTTGTATTTTCCGCTTGGCTGCAATAAATTGTTAAAGTTCCCCATCAAATAATGCCAATAAGTTATAAGCTGTCGGCTTATTCTCCTTGCATGCGGATTTCCCACTCTCTGGGATATTGAGCTGAAAACTTCACACTGTTGATATTGAGCTTGAGGTGTGAGTGTGTGAGATCGAGCCATCTTCAGAGTTGCCATCTTCAGTCTCTCTAAAATTGCAATGGTCACAGGCAGCCTTGAAGACACGATAAAGGCAGTCAATATTCAAATATGAGGTTTGGAAATGAGAAGTAAGGAAAAAGCATCAAAAAATGTTGGTATAATTTTCACCAGCCAGAACTTCGTAAACAAATAAACTACCCAGTGTTTTGGTGTTTTGGGTAGTTTATTTGTTTACGAAGTTCTGGCTGGTGAGAATGTAGTAATATCATTACAGATATTCTTCTCGCAGGGAATGGTTGTATTTTCAGAATTGTTGTTATATTCTGATCTTTTGCAGAAACCTTATTTTTCTTATTAGAATTACGGGCTGTCCTACAGGTTTATAGAAAGAAATAATGCTATTAGAAGGTTAAAACTCAGGCTTTCTCCATTGTTCAAGATATAAGCTGCTATAGGAAAAGCAGCATTATGCTGGAAAGAGTGTAAAGAAGATCTACGAGAATGTTGCCAGGACTCTAGGACCTGAACTGTTGGGCAGACCTAGGAGCATTGAAGACAAAGATGTGATCGTACGGAGGTGTATCACATCGTGAGAGACACAGACAGGGTAAATGCACACAGTGAAGAGGAAATTAAACAAATAGAGGGTACAGGTTTAGAGTAAAGGGGGAAAGTTTAAAAAGGAGCTAAGGAGTAACCACTTCATTTGGAGGGTGGTGTGTTTGGAATGAGCTGACAGAGCAAATTGTGGTTTCCAAAAATGTGTAGGAAGGGACTGTAGATGGTGGTTTAAACCAAAGATAGACAAAAAATGCTGGAGTAACTCAGTGGGACAGGGAGCATTTCTGGAGAGAAGGAATGGGTGAGGTTTTGGGTCGAGACCCTTCTTCAAACATTTTAAAGGATGTTTGGACAGGTACATGGATAGGAAAGGTTTAGAGGGATTATGGTCAAACGTGGGCAATTCAGACAAGGTCACGGTGGCGCAGCGGTAGAGTTGCAGCCTTACAGCGAATACAGTGTCAGAGACCCGGGTTCGATCCCGACTGCTGGTGCCGTCTGTACGGAGTTTGTACGTTCTCCCCGTGACCTGCGTGGGTTTTCTCCGAGATCTTCTGTTTCCTCCCACACTCAAGACGTACGGGTATGTAAGTTAATTGGCTGGGTAAATGTAAAAATTGCCCCTAGTGTGTGTAGGGTAGTGTTAATGTGTGGGGATCGCTGGTCGGCGCGGACTCAGTGGGCCGAAAGGGTCTGTTTCCGCGCTGTATCTCTAAACTAAACTTAGTTGGGGTATTTCAGTCAATGTGGACAAGTTGGACCGAAGGGTCTGTTTCCATGCTGTGTGACTGTGAAATAATCCTTTGTGAAATAATCTCTTGTCTCTGATGATGACCATAAGACAGGTTTAGAATGGTGAATTCTGGTAAGTAGAGCCTCAATAGGAAGGAAACATCTGCGGGAAATGTTTCTGATTAGACTTTAATGTTTCTGATTAGACTTTAATGTATCCTATACAGAACCATGACCCACCAATCAGCCATGATCATATTGAATGGAGGTGCAGGCTCGAAGGGCCGAATGGCCTACTCCTGCACCTATTTTCTATGTTTCTATGTTTCTAAAATCATTTGCAGTTTCAAAAATTAAAACTGGTCCTTTGTGTCCTATAACATACAACATTGCAAGGATTTATTTTTAGGTTGAAATCAAAATCTTTCCTCTTATCAGTTGTTGTTGTTGTGGATACTTATCTGGAATGACTTTAATTAGTGATTTTTAAAAATGAAGTTGGCATTTTTCCAATTCATCACCAATTCAGCCCCTGAAACTCGACTCGCTTTTGTGAATATTTAAAAGTGTATTTCTCTAAAGCAATAACACTGTTGCATTTATTTGAAATTGTCTTGTTTAGTGGATGCAAATAGAAAGTTTCTTCGTTTTATACTATTTTTGAGCTAGATCTTTACAACCCAGTGGCATGAATATTGATTTCTCTAACTTCAAGTAACTCCTCTCTCCGCCCCTCGCCCAATTTAATCATCTTGCGAATTTCACCATTTGTATTCCTTCGTTATCACCTTGTCCCCAGCCAACAATGGAGCATTGTGGGCTTTACCTTTCCTGAGTTTTTGGATGCTGGCTCTGGTTTGTTCTGTACCTTCCCATACCTCTGGTTACCCCCTGCCTCACTCTCGGTCTGATCCAGGGTGGCGCGGTGGAGTTGCTGCCTTTCAGCGCCACAGAGCCCGGTTTCGATCCTGAAGACGAGTGCTTGTCTGTACGGAGTTTGTACGTTCTCCCCGTGACCTGCATGGGTTTTCTCCGAGAACTTCGGTTTCCTCCCACACTCCAAAGAAGTGCAGGTTTGTAGGTTAATTGGCTTTGGTATAAATGGAAATTGTCCCTGGTGTGTGTAAGATAGTGCTGAATTGCTGGTAGGCAAGGACTCAGTGTGAGAAGGGCCTGTTTCCGCGCTGTATCTCTAAACTAAATATACTAAACAAAAGGGTCTTGAGCCAAAACATCACCCATTCCTTCTCTCCCGAGATGCTGCCTGACCCGCTGGGTTACTCCAGCATTTTGTTTCTATCTTCAAAGATTCACCCCACGTATTTGTAACATTATTATAACCTCCTTTAAATAGTGGCTATTTAATAATGGAATATAAAGACAACAATCATCACAAATTTATTGTCACTATTCTTTTCATTCCATTCCAATTAGGTGGCAAAAAGGGATGAGCCATAAATGGCATCCTTGCCAACGACATTAGTATCCTGCCGGTGAACTGAACGATTGCTTCTGAAACAATAACAGAAAATGTTGGGAACAATCGACAGGTCAGGCAGCATCTGTGGAGAGAGAAATAGGTTAACGTTTCAGATCAAAGACCTGCTGATTGTTTATGGAATTTTCTGTTTTTAGAATCGTAGTATCTGAGTCTGGAGTGCTTCTCATTGTTATTTGCCGTCATGACATTTTAACATGAGTGTCGCCACCTGTTAAATTGATGCTTATCAATCTGCTTTTGCAAATACGCCGTTGGCAATCATTCTTTCAAATTGCAGTCAGTGGATTTGGATTACAATAGCAGCAGCAGCAGCACTAACCGGGCAATGCGAGCACTTCACAATCTCCATGAAATAGTTGCTTTGCGAAACTGGTTTATCGGGTAGGAAGAGAATTGGCACCAGTACAGCAGCTGAACCATTGTTGCGCCACTCAACAGCAATCTGAAGCCAAGCACAAGGCGCTGGGGTAAACTCAGCAGGTCGGGCAGCATCTGTGGAGGAAACGCAGAGATGACGTTTCGGGTCGAGACCTTTTTTCAGAGTCTGGGGTTCAGAGATGTAGATTGATGGATCAACAATGGTAAAGGGTACAAACAGGATATTGTGCTTGCTCGTCAATTCAGTGCCAAGGAATCGGACACACCCGCAGGAGAGGCAGGTATTTCAAAAGAAATACCTCTGATCTCATCTGAGTAAATTGACATTATTTTGGGTTTAGTTTATTGTCACGTACCAAGGTACAGCGACAAGCTTTTGTTGCATGCGAACTAGTCCGTGAGACAAATACGAAATCCAGATCTCCAGTACACATAATGAAGAAATTAGGGTCTGAAGAAGGGTCTCGACCCGAAACGTCACCCATTCCTTCTCTCCCGAGATGCTGCCTGACCTGCTGAGTTACTCCAGCATTTTGTGAATAAATGAAGAAATTCTTCCATTTTGAATGAGCCATTATATTGTATTCTGCTCATAACATTGCATTCTCTGTTCTGCAACCGGAAGACGTTGAAAGCTCCTCTTCCAATTCGTGTTGGGGAGGTTTCTTCTAGTTAGCATGAGAAGCACATAAATAATCTTCCGAAGCTCAGATTGAAGAAGGATCTGTAGATTTACCTGTAGATTTACAGGTAGACAATGGATTCAGAAGGGTGGTGCGAATGTTCAGAGGTCCATAAATTACAGGAGCAGAATTAGACCATTTGGCCCATCAAGTCTACTCCGCCATCCAATCATGGCTGATCTATCCTTCCCTCGACCCCATTCTCCTGCCTTCTCCCCATAACCCCTGACACCTGCACTAATCAAGAATTTATCTCTGCCTTAAACATATCTATTGACGGCCTCCACAGCCTTCTGTGGCATTGCACGGGAAGATCGTAAATCCTCCTCTGGGAAGAATATGCAGAGCCACCACACTCCGGCAACAGGTCTTAATACGTGCTATATTCATGCAAAGTTTTCTTTATTTATATCTTGATTGTTTTGCAGATAGGTAATGAATGAATGAATAGGTAATATGCATGAATATGCATATTATATGCATGAATATGCATGAATATGTCATTTCAGTGTCAAGAAACTAATTTAGCCTGTGTACATTTTAAATGATACTTGATATACACAGAGCACAAAATGAATAAATGTTATTCTTTGGTTGGACGCAAGGTTCTTCTGAAGATTATGTATGTGCTTCTCATGCTAATGGGTCAGGCAGCATCTCTGGAGGGAATGGAGAGAAGACTTTTTGGGTCAAGAGCCTTTTTCAGAGTCTGAAGTTTAGAGGTGTTGATTTAGACAATAGACAATAGGTGCAGGAGTAGGCAATAGACAATAGACAATAGACAATAGGTGCAGGAGTAGGGCCATTCGGCCCTTCGAGCCATCACCACCATTCAATGTGATCATAGCTGATCATTCTCAATCAGTACCCCGTTCCTGCCTTCTCCCCATACCCCCTGACTCCACTATCCTTAAGAGCTCTATCTAGCTCTCTCTTGAATGCATTCAGAGAATTGGCCTCCACTGCCTTCTGAGGCAGAGAATTCCACAGATTTACAACTCTCTGACTGAAAAAGTTTTTCCTCATCTCCGTTCTAAATGGCCTACCCCTTATTCTTAAACTGTGTCGACCAACAATGATATATAGGATATAAAGGACAGAACAACACTAAAGTGGAAGAGGAGCTTTCAGTGACTTCCGGTTGCAAAACACGGATTGCAATGTTGCGTGCAGAAAACAGTATTATGGCTCATTTGAAATTAAAGAATTTCTTCATTACATGTACTGGAGATCTGGGTTTCTTTTTCATTCCAGGGAGGTATCACTGGATGAAATGATAGATATTTGTTTCAAAGAATGAATGGAATGTGTCATTCCTATTGGGAATTAGCATTTGAATCAAAGGAATTTCTTCATTGATTCAAATTCTGCTTTCTAGTTTGAAGGTTATTCCTTGTCTACGCCAGAACTGTAATCTGAACCAGACCGTGCATTGAAGGTGGTATTGCATCAATAACATTCACAGCCTTGTATTCTCTAGAACTAAATGCCAATCATTTTAGTTCAAGGGCTGGCATTTGGGGTTGTGTTTCTCTTGTGTTCCTGCTTCTGTCCAATCGTAGACACAAGAAATGGCAGAAGCTTGAATCTTGAGCGCAAAACTCAGAGCTGGAGTAATTCAGTGAGTCAGACGGCATCTCTGATTATTTCTTGTCACCTTCGACTCAGCCAACAGTGAACCATTCTAGTTTAGTTTAGAGATGCATCACACAAATGGGCCCTTCGGCCCTACAGATCTGCACTGACCAGCGATCGATCCCCTACACACACCAGGGACAATTTTTTACATTTACACCAAGCTAATTAACCTACAAACCTGCACGTCTTTGGAATGTGGGAGGAAACCGAAGACCTCGGAGAAAACCCATGTAGGTCACAGGGAGAACGTACAAACTCCGTACAGACAGCACCCATAGTGAGGATTGTACCCGGGTCTCTGGCGCCGTGAGGCAATAGTTCTCCTGCTAAGACACAGTGCCGTCTACATTCCCTTATCTGCTTGAATCCGTTGTTTTCACACCTGTGAACAACTGTGACCAACAACTGGACTGTGACCAACAACTGGACTGTGACCAACAACTGTGTAGGGCAAGTCATGAATAAAGATTCACCTGCAGATTCCTCGATGGTGTTACGCCTCATTTGCCTCAGCTGAAATCTCCATGTTATATTGCGGTTCATATATCTTTATTTTGAAAGCCACTTCCTCAATTCTCATGTGTCACTCATCTTTCCCTTCGATCGTGTGCACGTACGGACAAAAACTGCAGTGATAATGTCATCTATCTGCCTTGCACTCTGAGGTGTTTCTGCCTGAGTCACCGAGCTCTTCCTGTTCATCAACTTTCCTCACTGTCTGACTATCCTATTGCTGGGAAACCTTTTATTACGTGGCAAGGAGGAGTAAGATAAAAGTCTCCAGTTCCGCCGTTCCTGTTTGCCTGCCCTGCCCTGTAATTCATCAAGACCATGGCAGATCTTCCACCTTATCGCCACATTCCTCTCTGCAAGGCTCTCTTGAGGTTCTACAGGTGTGCAGGAACGAGCACATTGACTGGTTGCATCACGGCCTGGAACGCAAACTCGAACGCCCAGGTACGAAGTCGATGTTGCCAGCACTAGATGGTGTGAGCTACAGGGCGAGGCGGAGTAGGCTGGGACTCTATTCCTTGGATGAGCTATGATCTTAGAGAGGTGTATAAAATCATGAGAGGAATAGACCAACTAAATGTACAGTAAGTGTAATTAAAAAAATTGCAGATGCTGGTACAAATCGAAGGTATTTATTTCACAAAATGCTGGAGTAACTCAGCAGGTCAGGCAGCATCTCAGGAGAGAAGGAATGGGTGACGTTTCGGGTCGAGACCCTTCTTCAGTCTGAAGAAGGGTCTCGACCCGAAACGTCACCCATTCCTTCTCTCCTGAGATGCTGCCTGACCTGCTGAGTTACTCCAGCATTTTGTGAGCTAAATGTACAGAGTCTCTTGCCCCAAGTCGATGAATCGAGGACCAAAGGACATAGGTTAAAGGTGAAGGGGAAAAGATTCAATAAGAATCTGAGGGGTAACATTTTGGTGGGTGGAAGGAACATGCTGTCAGAGAAGGTAGTTGAGGCAGGGACTATCCCTACATTTATGAAACTGGTAGACGGGTATTTGGATAGGACAGGTTTGGAGGGATATGGGCCAAATGCAGGCAGGTGGGACTAGTGTAGCTGGGACAGGTGTGGGCAAGGTGGGCCGAAGGGCCTGCTTCCATGCTGTATCACTCTATGAATTAAGATTGCAGAAAGTGGTGAACACTGCCCTGTCCATCACGGGTACTGACCTCCCCACCATCGAAGGGATCTACAGGAGTCACTGCCTCAAAAAGGCAGCCAGCATCATCAGAGACCCACACCACCCTGGCCACGCTTTCATTTCACTCCTGCCATCAGGAAGAAGGTACAGGAGCCTGAAAACTGTAACGTCAAGGTTCAGGAACAGCTTCTTCCCAACAGCCATCAGGATATTAAACACCACAACCTCCAAATAAGCACAGAACCACATAGACTTGGCGGCATAGTTTTGTTTGTATATATATTAAACATTTTTTTGTTATTTATTATGGTGTTTACAGAGTATGATGTTTACATATCCGTTGTGCTGCTGGAAGTATGAATATAATTGTTCTGTTTCTGGATGGATGACAATTTAAAAAAAACCCTGCTTGATTGCCCTGATATCTTGAAATCAATTGATCTCTGAAATGAACTTGATGATTAAGTTTCCATGATCCTCTTTGAGAGCAGAAGTTTCTCATTGTTTTAGTCCTCAATGGCATACCTTCTTTTTTTTCCCCCTAGGTTAGCGATACAGCGCGGAAACAGGCTCTTCGGCCCACCGAGTCCGTGCTGACCAGCGATCCCTGCACACTGACACTATCCTACACACATTAGGGACTTTTCAATTTTTTACCAAGCCAATTATTCTTCAAACCTGTACATCTTTGGAGTGTGGGAGGAAACTGGAGCACCCAGAGAAAACCCACATAGATGACTGGGAGAACATACCACCTCTGTACAGATCGCAGCCGTAGTTGGGATTGAACCCCCGGTCTCTGGCGCTGTAAACAGCAACTCTACCGCTGTGCCACCCTTGCCTCTTATTGTCAGGCTCATATTAATGGTACTACCCCATCTCCATTTCCTTCTTGATTGCGCTTCCTAAATTGCATTGGAGATTCCAAATCAACTACATTTCTGCATTTTCTTTATTCTTTGTTTTTGACTTTTAGATTTTCCCGATGCTAACTGACCTGAGAATTTTCACTTCCCTGCCAAAGTAAACCAGAAATTGGAACTAATCACTGGGGGGGAGTGAGGTTGCAAGTTCAGCCGATTTTAACTGCGCTCTTAAGATATGCTCAGCTTGGCCTGGATTTAAAAATTAACCTGATTATCTTATTATCTGATTGTAACTGCAAATGAAGAGAACACTTGGTCTTATTGAACTCTGGCTGTTCTCTGAGTGCCTTGCAGCCGACAAGTATGTTTTGTTGTTTAGTTTGGTTGAGAGATGTAGCATGGAAACAGGCCCTTCAGCCCACCAGGTCTGTACAGGCCAATGATCATCCATACACTAGTTCAATCCTAGCAGCAATTTACACGTTAATTAACCTACAAGCCTGTTCATCTTGTTTGGCCTCCTGTACGCCTGCCTGTATGCGTAGACTGAGCAATCCTTTTGCTGAACACCTTCACTCAGCCCGCTGGGCCTACGCACTCTCTAAACACTTTAATTCCCCCTCCCATTCCCACACTGACCTTTCTGTCCTGGGCCTCCTCCACTGTCAGAATGAGGTCCAGTGAAAATTGGAGGAACAGCATCTCATATTTCGCTTGGGAAGCTTACACCCCAGCGGTATGAACATTGAATTCTCTAACATCGAGTGACCCTTGCTTTCCCTCTCTCTCCATCCCTTCCACATGCTAGTTCTACTAGTTTCACTGTCCTCCTGATTAAGTTTACTGTTTGTGCGCATCGTTGTCATCTTTCCCTCATCCAACAATGAACCATTGTACATGTCCTGTATTGTCTGCTTTGATCTGTTCTTTTCACACCTTGCATGTTCTTTGCACCCTTCCACATCTCGTTTCCCACTCCCCTGACGCTCTGCCTAAAGAATGGTGTCGACCTGAAACGTCACCCATTCCTTCTCTCCAGAGATGCTACCTGTCCCACTGAGTGACTCCAGCATTTGGTGTCTATCTTCGGTGTAAACCAGCATCTGCAGTTCCTTCCTGCACAACCTCTCCAGTATGTTCTCTCTGAGTGCTGCCGTGATAAGTCTCCCTGATTAGTAGCACAACTCTTCCACCTCTTTTGCCTCCCTCTTTATCACGTCTGAAACATCGAAACCCCAGAACATTGAGTTGCCAATCAAGTCCCTCTTTCAACCATCCTTCTGCAATGTCCACAACAGCAGAGACCCAAACACTGATCCAGGCACGAAGTTCATCTGGTTTCTCCATAATACTCTGCATTGATAGGACAGTCCTCTAATCCCAGGGATTAACCTAGTTAATCGACGTTGGATTGCCTCCAATACTACTGTATTCTTAGTTAGGTCAGGGGAGTAAAGGTGTGCATAGTTTTCCAGGTGTGGCCTCACCAACACGCTACAACATAACAAACCTCCCTATTCTAAAACTCTAATCCTCTTGCAATAAATGCCAACATGCACTTTGTCACCTTAGTTATTTGTTAGACCTGCCTATTATATTTTTTTGTGATTGTCGATGCAAGGAACTGGTCATAAATGATAGGAGCAGAAGTAGACCATTCGGCCCATCAAGTCTACTCCGCCATTCAATCATGGCTGGTCCATCTCTTCCTCCTAATCCCATTCTCCTGTCTTCTCCCCATAACCCTGACCTGCAGATGCAGGTTCACAAAAAAAAAAAGACACAAAGTGCTGGAGTAACTCATTAGGTCAGGCAGCATCTCTGAAGAACATGGATAGGTGATGATTTGACCTGAAACGTCACTTATCAATGTTCTCCAGAGATGCTCGCTGAGTTACTCCAGCACTTTGTGTCTTTTTTTACAATCTTTCTGAACTTCATTGATTAGCAGTCTTGCTGCATCTGGATAATAATTTCCCTTTTGATTTCCTTTGCCGAAGTGCACAACCTCACATTTTACAACCTCACATTAAACTCCGTTTGTCAGGTTTTGTCCATTCTCTCAAATTATCTACACCCGGTGAAGTTGCTGCCTTACAACGCCTGAGACCCCAGTTCGATCCTGACTACAGGTGCTGTTCGTGCAGAGTTTGAACGTTCTCCCTGAGACCACATGGGTTTTCTCCGGGAGCTCTTGGTTTCCTCTTGTTTTCCAAAGACGTGCTGGCTTGTAGGTTAATTGGCTGCTGTAAATTTCACTTAGTGGGTAGGATGCGAAAGTGGAATAACATAGATCTAGTGTAGCCAAGTCAAGTCAAGTCAAGTCAATTTTATTTGTATAGCACATTTAAAAACAACCCAAGTTGACCAAAGTGCTGTACATCAGTTCAGGTACTAAGAACGAACATACAATGGCACATAAACATAACAGCACATACATAAACAATTCACAGCGCCCATTCAGAGGGCCTCAAACGCTAGTGCAGGGGTGATCAATGGTCAGCGTGGACTCGGTGGGCCGAAGGGCCTGTTTCCACGCGGTATCTCTAAAACTAAAACCTTTTGCAGAACCAACATGTTCTCATGACAATGTGCCCATCCACCTTTTTTGTATCATCGACAAACTTGGATACCCTGAATTTTGTTTCTTATTCCAGGTTATTAATGTAAATAGTAAACGATTTATTTCCAAGACATGATCCTGGGGGGTTACTCCACAGTGACAGGCCTAATATATTCTAACTCTTTCTACGTGACAGTCTATCTTCAATCCATGCTCACCCAATTCTTTCCCTATATAGGGCTCCTAATTACACCAATTATCACTTCCAGTGTTACTTTTGACTGAAGAAATATGTGTTGGCACGTCAGTTTGAATGCGCAAGTACTCTGGTACATCGTTGAACCATTATAGTGTTTACAGTGTACTATGTTTACATATTCTGTTGTGCTGCAGCAAGTAAGAATTTCATTGTTCTATCTGGGACATATGAAAATAAAACACTCTTGACTCTATGATGGATGAGTTTGCTCTTACGTTCCCTCTCAAAGTATTTCTGTTTAGTTTAGTTTGGTTGAGAGATAGAGGCATGGAAACAGGTCCTTCGGCCCACCGAATCTGCACCGACCAGCGATCCCCGTCACAGGAAGAACGTACAAACTCCGTACAGACAGCACCAGTCAAGTCAATTTTATTTGTAAAGCACATTTAAAAACAACCCACGTTGACCAAAGTGCTGTACATCAGTTCAGGTACTAAGAACGAACGTACAATGGCACATAAACCTAACAGCACATACATAAACAGTTCACAGCGCCCCCTCCCTCAAACGCTAGGCAGTAGAAATAGGTTTTGAGCCTGGACTTAAAGGAGTCGATGGAGGGGGCAGTTCTGATGGGGAGAGGGATACTGTTCCATAGTCTAGGAGCTGCAACCGCAAAAGCGCGGTCACCCCTGAGCTTAAGCCTAGACCGCGGGATAGTGAGTAGCCCCAAGTCGGCCGACCTGAGGGACCTGGAGATAGTGTAGTGGGTTAGAAGATTTTTGATATGGGGGGGCAAGCCCGTTTAGGGCTTTGTATGTGATTAGGAGGAGCTTGAAGTTGATTCTGTAATGTACTGAGAGCCAGTGGAGAGAGGCCAGAATCGGGGTGATGTGGTCCCTTTTATGGGTACCCGTCAGGAGTCTCACTGCGGCGTTTTGGACCAATTGCAGGTGGGACAGGGATGATTGGCTGATCCCAGTGTATAGGGAGTTGCAGTAGTCTAGGCGGGGGGAAATGAATCCTGTAGTCGGGATCGAACCCGGGTCTCTGGCGATGTACGTGTTGTAAGGCGGCAACTCTACCGCTGCGCCACCGTGCCACACTCCTTCTCCTTCTGAATATTCTCATTGAAAAGATCTTTTTTGTCGTTCTCTTGCCTTTGGGTTGGTGTCCACATGTTCCCCTTTAGCTCTCAATCACTATGAGATCGTTTCCCATGTTACCAGAGCTCTAATCTGTCCCTGTTACAGATGGGAAGCTTGAGGCAAGTACAAAGTTCCATAGCTTTGAGCTCTGCAGGAGAGAAAGAATCAAAGTCAGTGCCTTAAATGGCTTTGCAAGAATGGGCAAGAGCATTTACATATTTCAGTTTTAAGGACAAGAATTTACTGCCTAAAGAGATGATGAAGGAGAAGCAGAATCAAATGTAACTTTCAAGAGGAAATTGTCTAAAGACTTGAAGGAAAATGTACAAGTTTGTTGAGAAAGTGCAAGAGAAAATAATAGGAGATTTTCCTTTCCAAGGGGTGTTACAGGGATGGTGTTCTAATGAACCCAATGACCACAAGTACTTGGGTGGCACGGTGGTGCAGCGGTAGAGTTGCTGCCATACAGCACCAGAGACTCGGGTTCGATCCTGACTGAGGCTATTGTCTGCATGGAGTTTATATGTTCTAACTGTGACCGCGTGAGTTTTCTCTGGGTGCTCTGGTTTCCTCTCACATTCCAAAGATGTTCAGGTTTGTAGGTTAATTGGCTTCTGTACATTGTCTCAAGTGTGTAGGATAGAACTAGTGTACTCGCATATATACCACATGCACATACCATAAGCACACGCACATGCCTGAAACATTTTTGCTTTAAAAGGTTAGACATCAGTGATTTAAATGTGTAGGAAGCAACTGCAGATGCTGGTTTACATCGAACATAGACACAAAATACTCGAGTAACTCAGCGGGTCAGGCAGCATCTCTGAAGAGAAGGAATGGGCGACGTTTCGTGTCGAGACACTTCTTCACACTGATGTTTTAGTGTCTGAAGAAGTGTCTCATCCTGAAACATCACCCATTCCTTCTCTCCAGAGATGCTGCCTGACCCCCTGAGTTACTCCAGCATTTTGTGTCCATCTTCAGTGACTTAATAAAGATGTCCTGTGTGCTTCCTGGTGCAGATGCAAAATGTTTTTCTGAATGAAGAGTTAGATTAAATCCATGGATGAAACAGGATTTTGTAATTGTGAATTACAAAATTGTCAGAGAATTGTCAGTCGAGAAAGCAAAGCCTCTTGGAAATACATTTTCAGCTGTGAGCATCATTTAGGTAAATCTTGATGTGTCCTTCTCTCGGTCATTATTGCTTAGCTTCTAAACACTAAACATATCCAATGTTATAATTATCATAAATTTATCCACTTCTAGTAACCAGCTCATGGATTTCATGCCATTGCAAGTGAACAAACAGTAAATAGGAGAACACGTCTGCACTGTAATTCCCAGCCATCGTGATCCCAAGGAACTCTGTGATGAAGCTACAGATTAATGTTTTAATTTCTTTAAGATAGCAATCTCCGAGCATGCATTTAAAGAGCTGGTTTACAATTCAAATGGCGCGCCCTCTTAGGAGAACAAACTCTTTTAAACACGAGTGTGCTGACCACGTTTAATATGTCAAAGTTAAAAAGCCACTGCCCTTCCCTTTCACGTGGGACTAATTCAGAAACGGAGCTGTCAAGAGCAATAGGGAATTGGAACTAAAATCACATTCGATTAATGGTTGAGGTCACAGCATTGCTTGTAACATCTCTTGCACTGAAAGTGCAGTAAATACTTGCATTTGTACAAATATGATCCCGTTATCCAAGCAACTCGAGGGTAATAAATGACTCTCAAGTCCACTGTCTGCTGTTTTGTGGAGAAGCTTCTTATGAAATTGCAGCCATGTCCATTATCTTAACTGATAAATTCAATGTTCCCTTGTTGGAACATGGGATTCTATCTATTAAATGTGTTTTGCACCACAATGTTCTGTGCATCATTGTTAGGCAACTGTTGAACATGTCCTCTTGAATAATGACTGCTGGGAAAAGTACTTGAGTCAATGCCTTTTAAAATGTAGGTTAGTTTTATGCCTAAACATGACAGTGCACTGGTCTCCCTCAGGCCCTGCGCTAAACTTAGACTGTATGAATTGAAAAGTAAATGTATCTGCTGTGGGAGAGTCTCTTTAAACAGATGTATTGAGTGGCCCTACATGTATCCTTAATGTACCAATTAATTATTGGGGTGTGCCCATAAACAAAGCCAATCAGGTTGCCACATTGATCCATCAGTTTGCCACATTGATATAGTTGTACCTGTTTTGCATCCATTGCATTTAGAGCTACTGAGTCCTACAGCACGGAAACAGGCCCTTCAGCACAACTTTGTCAGTGCTGACCTTGATCTGTGTGGTCCAGGTAGCAAATCCCCAGATGGGCTGTGTGCTCCTGGGTAGAGAAGATTCCAGCTTTGAGCTTTGGTCTTGCGAGGGGAACCAAATGCCAATGGCCGAACTATGAAATTCAAGGATGGTCAAGTGTTCTACATTGTTTGATCGTAGGGCAGGTGGAAATTAGAGGTAGGGACAAGGGAGACCATGGAGAGATTTGGAAAACAGGATGAAAATACCTGTTGGCACACTGAGGAGAGGGCTCTGCATTCCACATCACATTTTGTTACCATAAACTGCACACAAACCAACCTCCCTTCCATTGACTCCATTTATGCTTCACGCTGCCTTGGCAAGGCCACCAGCATAATCAAGGATCAGATTCACCCTGGTTACTCCCTAGTCTCCCCTCTCCCATCGGGCAAGCGGTACAGAAGTGTGACAACGCACACCTCCAGATTAGGGACAGTTTCTTCCCAGCTGTTTTCGGGAAACTGAACCTATCAACAGATGGAGAGCAGTCCTGAGCAACTGTCTACCTCAGTGGAGATCCTCGGACTATCCTTAATCGGACTTTATCTTGCACTAACCATTATTTCCTTTATGATATATCTGTACACAGTGAATGACTCGATTGTAATCATGTATAGTCTTTCTGCTGACATTAGCACGCAACGTTTTTTCACTGTCCTACGGTACACGTGACAATAAACTAAACTGAACTGGAACTCCACAGGATGCAGGATGTTGACATAAAATACTATTTTACTTGTCATATGTAAAAGTAAATGTACCAAGAGATGCAAAGAGTGAGATACTGAGCCAGCTAAGTGCAATTTATTTTTACAAGCACAAAGTAGTGGAGGAACTCAGCGGCTCAGGCCACATCTGTGGAGGGAAATGGACAGATGACATTTTGGGTTGGGATTCGGGTAAGGTTGGGACCAGTAACGGGCTGGAAAGTCTGAAGGAGGGTCTCTGTTGCTTGACTCGCTGAGTTTACCTGTGAAGACAGACACATAATGCTGGAGTAACTCAGCGAGTCAGGCGGCATCTCTGGAGAAAAGGGAACAGGTGATTTGTTTGGGTCGGAACCCATCTTCACAGCGATCTTCAGGCAGTTTGTTCCAGCATTACGTGCTTTTATCCCATCACGTGATTCGGTTACAACTGGGAAAAGGGGACCAAACGCGTTAGTTATGATCTAAATTGGGGCAGGCACGAGCTCGAGGGCCTGAGAGGGTGGTCTCCGAGCGTCAGACCCTGTAAGGGCAGGTGCTGGGTGATGGCTTCAGTCCTGCCTGCACACTGACGATTGATGTGGGACTGTGGTTCACTGCATTGTTTGAATAGGCACGTGTGCATCATTGGCGGAATGTTGTCACAGCTGCTGGCTTCAATAGCGAGCTCCTGACAATTCCAGCTTTCTCTCACCCTGTTTAAATGCTTTAATACAGTGGGAAAACTCAGTGTCCTCCAGCCACAAAGGCAAAACCTCCAAAACTCAAACACATATATGTGTATATGTATGTATATATGTATATGTATATGTATGTAGGTATATATACACAAAATGCTGGAGTAACTCAGCGGGTCAGGCAGCATCTCAGGAGAGAAGGAATGGTTGACGTTCGGGTCGAGACCCTTCTTCAGACTGATGTCAGGGGGGGCGGGACAAAGGAAGGATGTAGGTGGAGACAGGAAGATCGAGGGAGAACTGAGAAGGGGGAGGGGAAGAGAGGGACAGAGGAACTATCTAAAGTTGGAGAAGTTAATGTTCATACCGCTGGGCTGCAAGCTGCCCAAGCGAAATATGAGGTGCTGATCCTCCAATTTCCGGTGGGCCTCATTATGGCACTGGAGGAGGCCCATGGCAGAAAGGTCAGACTGGGAGAGGGAGGGGTTGAAGTGCTCAGCCACCGGGAGATCAGGTTGGTTAAGGCGGACTGAGCGAAGGTGTTGAGCGAAACAATCGCCGAGTCTGCGTTTGGTAGCGAAATGATATGTATGTATGTATATATGTAAATGTATATGTGTGTATACATGTATATATGTAGGAAAAAATTCAGTCTGAAGAAGGGTCTCGACCTGAAACGTCATCTATTCCTTCTCTCCCGAGATGCCCGCTGACATACTCCAGCATTTTGTGTCTACCTGTATGTATATATGCATATGAACATATATGTATATGTATATATAATTCCTATATATCGGCGAAACCAAGCGCAGGCTCGGTGATCGTTTCGCTGGACATCTCCGCTCAGTCAGCCTGGGCCTACACGATCGCCTGGTTTGCCAGACACTTTAACTCCCCTTCCCATTCCCACCCTGACCTTTCTGTCCTGAGCCTCCTCCACTGTCAGAGAGTGGCCCAATGCAAATTGGAGGAACAGCACCTCATATTTCACTTGGGCAGCTTACAATCCAACAGTTTGAATGTTGATTTCTCTAACATTGTAACCCTTGCTTTCCCTCTCTCTGTCCCTCCCCATCCAAGTTCTCCAATTAGTTTCACTGTCCTCCTGATTAACCTCCCCCACAACCCCCCATGTCACCTCCCCCACAACCCCCCAGCTAACAATGAACTATTCTACATTTCCTTGATCATCGCCTGCTTTTATCTGTCATTTTCACACCTTATCCTTCCATATCTGTGTCTCCCTCTCCCCTGATTCTCAGTCTTAAGAAGGGTCTCGACCCAAAACGTCACCCGTTCCTTCTCTCCAGAGATGCTGCCTGTCCCGCTGAGTTCCTCCAACATATTGTGTCGATCTCCAAAACTCTTCAGTTTTAGCAACCACTGAGTTTGAATTTAGTTTGCTGTCACGTGTACTGAGGTACAGTGAAAAGCTTTTTGGTTGTGTGCTAACCAGTTAGCGGAAAGACAATACATGATTACAATGGAATGTTGGCCTTCATAACAAGAGGAGTTGAGTATAGGAGCAAAGAGGTCCTTCTGCAGTTGTACAGGGCCCTAGTGAGACCGCACCTGGAGTACTGTGTGCAGTTTTGGTCTCCAAATTTGAGGAAGGATATTCTTGCTATTGAGGGTGTGCAGCGTAGGTTTACTAGGTTAATTCCCGGAATGGCGGGACTGTCATATGTTGAAAGACTGGAGCGACTAGGCTTGTATGCCATGGAATTTAGAAGGATGAGAGGAGATCTTATCGAAACGTATAAGATTATTAAGGGGTTGGACACGTTAGAGGCAGGAAACATGTTCCCAATGTTGGGGGAGTCCAGAACAAGGGGCCAGTTTAAGAATAAGGGGTAGGCCATTTAGAAATGAGATGAGGAAAAACCTTTTCAGTCAGAGAGTTGTGAATCTGTGGAATTCTCTGCCTCAGAAGGCAGTGGAGGCCAATTCTCTGAATGCATTCAAGAGAGAGCTAGATAGAGCTCTTAAGGATAGCGGAGTCAGGGGGTATGGGGAGAAGGTAGGAACGGGGTACTGATTGAGAATGATCAGCCATGATCACATTGAATGGCGATGCTAGCTCGAAGGGCTGAATGGCCTACTCCTGCACCTATTGTCTATTGTCTATTGTCTATTGAAACATCACTTACTACTTTTCTCGAGAGATGCTGCCTGACCCGCTGAGTTACTCCAGCGTTTTGTGTCTTTGGTTTAAACCAGCATCTGCAATTTCTTCCTACACAAGTGACAAGTGGTTACAGGAGAGGGGTTAATTGGTGAATTTGGTGGAGTAAGTGACAAAGGCTAGAGATGAAAAGGAAACAAAAGGAGAGAAGAGGAGGGGTGAAATGTAAAGCTAGTTGAGCTTATAAGACTTGATATTACAATCCCTACTATAATTGGCACCTTCTTAATCTCTTGAGTGGGGATAGGGGTAAAGACTTCATTGGGGTCACCAGATGGGCACCTTCCTTCCATGGTGGGTCGTTGATAGGCCCACCACACCTCCAGAAAGCTCAACAGCAACACCTGGCGTCCCAGGTGCGCTCCCCTCCGTTTCTGTCCCTGTTGCCGGTCATTTTGCAGCCCAGTTGGAGTCCTTCCTCTTCAGCCACAGCTAGTTGCTGCTTCGCTCAGCAGCCTCTGACAGTGACCTGATGGCTTGTCAGAAGGCCTATCCTCGAACTCCCATTCCCTTCAGGAGTTTTACTTAGAATGTGTAGGAAGGAACTGCAGATGCCGGTTTAAAGCGAAGATAGACTCAAAAAGCTGGACTAACTGAGTGGGTCAGACAGAGAGATGTCTGGAGAAAAGGAATAGTTGGCGTCTCGGTTCGAGATGTCTAAAAAAGTGTCTCAACCCAAAACGTCACCTATTTCTTTTCTCCAGAGATGCTGTCTGACCTGTTGAGTTACTCCAGGTTTTTGTGTCGATCTTCATTTTACTCAGGATGTTGCTTGTCCCTCTGAGTTCCTTCCACCAGCAGTTTTACAAAGAACTTTGTACAAAAAATAAATTTAATCAATTATAACAAGAATAGTATGTAGAACAATGAGAATGATCAGCCATGATCACATTGAATGGCGGTGCTGGCTCGAGGGGCCGAATGGCCTACTCCTGCACCTATTGTCTATTGTCTATTGTCTATCATACAAAACAATACCAACAAACCCACCACCTTAATACAAAGTAAAACAAATATTCTTAAATAACAAAGAAACTGAGTATTTAATAACTAATTTATGTTACAATCCTTGTCAAGGATGCATTCCACCCCCCAGAGGTCCCGGAAATCCCCCAGGGTGCCTGTGGACAACACGTAGTCCCTCTCTAGTACCTCCCGGGCGTGGACGTAACCCCAGAAGAGGCAGGCAGCCGTCTCATATCATATCATATCATATATATACAGCCGGAAACAGGCCTTTTCGGCCCACCAAGTCCGTGCCGCCCAGCGATCCCCGTACATTAACACTATCCTACACCCACTAGGGACAATTTTTACATTTACCCAGCCAATTAACCTACATACCTGTACGTCTTTGGAGTGTGGGAGGAAACCAAAGATCTCGGAGAAAACCCACGCAGGTCACGGGGAGAACGTACAAACTCCATACAGTGCAGCACCCGTAGTCAGGATCGAACCTGAGTCTCCGGCGCTGCATTCGCTGTAAAGCAGCAACTCTACCGCTGCGCTACCGTGCCGCCCTGTCTCGGGCAGAGCCCTCTTCTGCCTGGCGCCGTGACTCGTGGATGGCCAGCTTGGCCAGGCCCAGGAGCAACTCAACCTTCACCTCGACCCGAAACGTCACCCAGTCCTTCTCTCCAGAGATGCTGCCTGTCCCGCTGAGTTACTCCAGCATTTTGTGCCTATCTTCAGCTCCA